>NC_060209.1:166105000-166820000 GCF_021130785.1 Homalodisca vitripennis
CAATCCCTAAATGTTTGACTGAGAGAAAGACAATGAGTATAGTGCACAATGGCGCCCTCTACCGCTGTGAACGTAACGCACCCCAGACTGAGGTAGTATACTGGTTGCCATGGGCACGGCGTAACGTCACCCTTGGCTCGTTAAATCTGAAGAGGTGTTTTGTTATAGCTCTTCCGCAGGAAACTGGCCATCTTTTTATGGGAGTAGGACTAAATTACTCATCTACCATAAACAGACTGGTCCTAAATTATTGTTCTTGTGAAAACTGTTCAACCAGTTCTCAACTACTTATCACGTGTTTTACGTGTCACCAACTGTGGATCAACTACAGAATTATTTTGATTAATTTGTTTTATTATTTAGCACAAGGTCAATCCTTAAAATAATTTATCACATGTTAATATGACTTACTATTGTTATATATTTTATTCTTTTCATTGCAACATATCAATTATTGAGGCGCTATCTTATCCAATTATTATATAAATCTGTCTTGGTGTTGTTAATATTGTGTATTATTACTTATTTTATTGTTATTACGAGTTAAGTGAGATATCTGTTTGCACAATGTTTGATCCATTGCTCTGCCTCTAACCTGTATCAACGTTACCTACAGGTTGTTATTTAGTTCTGGTTGGTTTGTAAACGGATCAGTTCTGTAAATGTATTACAAAGTGAGGAATGTTTGTTGTGTTGGTGATTGTTTTATTATTTTAGTATGTTTGCTGGTGCATCATTCTTAATTTAGTTTTCTTATCGCATTTTCCTGTATAATTATGGTTATTAACCTATTGTTGTCATGTTATTATTTAGCTTTTAAGCTCTTGAATATCATAGTTTCTTGTTGTGCGGCTGCCTTCTCCAGATATTTCCGTTAGTTTCTAGACTTGATTTTAAATAGTGTATTACAGTTAATGTTAATAAATAAATAAATGGCTTGGAGGGACGTGTACTTATATAAGCATATGGCATAGGGACTCGCTGTGTCCGAGGCAGGGAAACCAATTTGTGCAAGGAGGAAGTGCCGTCCTCTGTAGAATAATATTATTCAAAATGTCCCACA
The DNA here is from genome assembly GCF_021130785.1 of Homalodisca vitripennis. NCBI lineage: Eukaryota > Metazoa > Arthropoda > Insecta > Hemiptera > Cicadellidae > Homalodisca > Homalodisca vitripennis. The sequence continues at coordinate 166,106,064 of NC_060209.1, forward strand.
GAAACCTTATATAAAGCCATTATTGTTTCTTATGCATGCATGTTGGCAATTGGATTTCTTCGATCCGGCGCCTGGAGAGATAATTAATTCAGTGTGCAGATGTCACGACACTCCGTTTTAAAGCACGCACAGCACAAGAACTGAGGATCAATCCTTTATTCAAGTGTAGATTTTATGAGTAAATCTAAACACGAACACAAAGGGTTAATTCTATAACCTTTCCTTTCGTTATGGAGGCTATGACATTCGATATGCAGTGTTATACGATTATACTCGTTTAGAGGAAGTTAATTCTGTAAAGTCTATAGAGATGTAAAGGATATATATATATATATATATATATATATATATATATATATATATAACAAGGAACCCGTGTTTATAATAATAATTGTGCAATATTAAGCTATTATAACGTAATAACGGTGTCATGTATAATTTTATTTATGCGTTACGTAATCTTTAAAATTCTGGTCCTTCTATGAGTTCTAAAAATTGATATTAAGGTCCAATACGTTCTATTGTATTTTATGGGAAAGCCGAGACAAATGCAAACGGAAAATTATTCATACAACATAAAAAACAGACCGCCCAAGGCCGTTGAAGCAAGGCATGTACGGACGTCTTCAGGAAGCTGGAATTATTGGCGCCACTAATAAATATATGCTCTATTCCGAACTCAGTTGTGATTTGTCACACCACAGACGTGTAATAATAATTGGCTGTGAATTCCAGATTTCTTGACAAATGAATTAGTGCTGAACTATACCCAACACTGGTGTCAGTATAAAAATGAAGTGAGACAAGTTGTCAGCGAGAGTGCGATAAAATGTGTTGAAATTGCGTTGTAATGTACACATTGTTCTATCTATTTAATAAAAATATTTATTATTGATATTTTATAAGAAACTCAGCGGCATAAGACGGCGAAGGATTTTATTTGAACTCTTTCTTTTTATTATTTAGGGTGATAAAAACAAAATATCTGCATTGCAAACAAAACAGGAAAATTAGAGTTCAAAATTGTGTTATTTCTGCAGATTTATGCCCCTATAAATAAACTACGTTAATCAATACAAAAATTATCGTCAAAAGTCGAAAATTTTTACAATAAACTTTATTTACAATACATTATTATTCATTTTAAATTTTATTTCTTGAATTATAAAATGGTACTTTGCTAAGCTACAAATAAAACTACAACTCAAATTTACTTGTAACACTTTTGTCTATCTAAACGATTGCCATTAATTTACAAGTGAATACATCTAATAGCTGTATTATGTAATTATATACTGCTAGTTGCCCTAGGTGCAACAATGATATTATATAAACTACAAATTTTTAACCATAACGCATATTTTATTACGATGTAAAAAAAGAATTAAAACGTTTGGGCGAATTAAGAATATAAAGTTATGCTTAATTACTGGTGTGCTACATGATATGTTATAAACACCACATTAAAAGTAACATATAGTTTCTTTTATGTTTAGTATCTATTTCCTTAAAATTTCTTTATGAAAATTGAAATTGTGTTTGTGAATTTGAAATTTATTGGTACAGTATTGCAGGAGGGGAAGCGTTACACTTACATGGTGTTACCTGTAATGCAGGAGGTAGTATTACACTCACATGGTATTACGTGTAAGATTAAATTAGGAGTATTATGGACCACTCCTGGCCATATTGTTTGTTAAATCCAATGATCTGAACTTCTAGAGATTAAAACTGTTATTCCCTTTAAATCGGTAAAAAATGCTCACCACAAAGCATAACATAGCTGGTGCTTGTCTGTTAATATTTTCTCCATTGTATTCTTAACTTGCATTTGGCATATTAGTATTGCTGTTTAATAATCTAGCATTCACAAAATAATAAAACAGGGAAATAAACATGACTGTTATAAATTGAAGAATTATAATATTCAATTTGAAACCAAATCATTAGTGTATTTAATTCTAGGTAGAAGTTGGACACTGCAAAACAAGTTTTAGATGAAAAGCAAATAGTCTGTATCAATAGTGACGGAAAAGAAGTAACGACAACGATGCGACGCGATGTGCTGAACTAAATTCCAAACCCGACAAACGGCTCTCATTACACAGCATTGTTACCAGGTTCTTTGTCAACACGGCCAACTACACAGCACTCGGTTATCGATACTGTCGGTACGCGGAAACAAGTTTGCTATTCAACAATTTTTTGCTAATTGAAATTCAAGGTCCAAACTCATAGCTTGCCTTGTTTTGGGGGTCACGGATTACATTCTTTACATACAAAATAGTCGAAAATGTACGTTCTACTTAAAACTCTAAGTAGAAGAGTTAGAGAAAACTACATAAATCCACACCCATAAATGTATTTGAAAATGGGAGAATTAAAAATGAAACTGTAACGTTTCGATCTGTATACCTTGAAATCACAGAGAAATTGGCCACAATAGATATGGTAGAATAATATTAAACTCCACATACCCCAATGTGGAATTAATGTTTTGTAAACTCAGTATTGCACAAGTTTATAATAATACTTTCAATGTAATAAATCGGAGCTGTCATATAAATGATGCACCGGTGTACTAGAAATAAATTAAATTTTTTTATCTAGCCAGATGGTGCATGACAAAAAAAGCTTAGCAGCTTTCTCAGCTAGTACAAATATAGAGTACCAAACAGCATTATAATTACACGTGTACCAGAAATTAATTAACATTCTTTGATATGTCAGAGATCGCGGATACTGTAGTTCGAGTTCAACCGAGTAGTAACCGATACGCAGTGATGGCTATAACCGATTGAAAACTGATTGAAATTTGATTCCGATCTATTTGGTGAGAGGTTTTTGTATGTGTTGAATGGATCATTTAATTGCTTTGGAAATGAGTTAATCGGCAGTTTCATTCGGTTGCTTCTGTTCTAACAGTAACAACGTGAACGATACAAGTCAACTACATTATATCGGTATTTTGCCGAAATTACTCCAGAATTTTCAATCAGATTACGTATTCCACCAATTGTTTTCAGTAAATTTAATTTCCTATTTAGTTTCAAAAACATACGTTTGTTTATTGTTAAATGTAATTTTCGTATCTACACTAGTAAATACGAAATTTCTATTTCCTTGAGCAATTTTTTTTTAAATTTGGTAATTGGTTTGAAGTATTATTGTGAATATATTAATTTCGTATGGTAAATAGGAGTAATCGTGGAAGCTAAACTTAATAGGCAAAAGGGTATTATTCAATTAAATGTAAACAGAACTGATTGAAAAGGCGGTTGAAAAATGCAATCGGTTATCCCATCACTACTAATTGGTTCATAAATTCATGTACTCTGTCCAGTAGGGACATGATTGTAGGAAGGGGTAGTAGAAACAGTTAATTTAAATGACATAATTACGATTTTGTATAAGGTATGACCACCATAACGTGTAATATTCTTTTGCACCTTAATTATTTGAAATACAGGAATATTTCTAATTTTGTGATAACGTACATTTAACAATAGTGTCTTTTATACATTTCCCTAGATTCTAGATAGCTTATGCCAAACTTGAGGTTAATGCTAACGAAAGACTAATAATTATGAATGATGACCTCATTAAGGATATGGGATATAATTAAATAAAAATGGAAATAGGAAGCGATAAAATACGAAGAAACCAAGCTTAACAAGATGCACTTGTCCGTCACAAGTGTCACTTAAAGATGAGTAATAATGCGTAGTATCGGCTGATTACGTTATCGCTTGGAGGCCAAGGCCATTTTACATATTCTTTTACATCATGATGTTTCATTGTCATATAACTAACCGTACAGGCTTTATAGTATATTACTACATATTAGTTAGGACCTTTACTGTAAACAGCGCATCATAATATTCAGGTCAGCAAGGCGTTAAAAATGTATAGTGAAGCGTAATAAAAGGAACTTCCGTAAGATAAGAGATGAAGTTGATTACAAACTTATAATTCGATTCTATTAAGATCGAATACAATACATGTCAAAAAATTAATTTAAAATCTATGAAATATGAGACAAAAGTTAATAAAAACTCTTTAACCCTACAAAATTAATCTTAATCTTTGTTAATTTTCTGTTATCTCCTAAGATGGTCTGGGAGCGACATGTTATCATGTAAAAGAACATAAAATACAGCTTTTAAAAATGAATTCAGCCGAAAAGAATAACTATTTAAAATTACCATGCACTTTTCAATTTTGAGCCTGCAGAGGAGTTTAAACTTTTTTAACTCATAGCTTGGAGCTAACCTATCATAATATAAGAAACTAATGAAATATTTATATATATATATTTTAAAAAGAATCAACGAGATTTTAGTGTTGCACAGAATATGTATTTTATCTGATATGTGTAAGACCTTAATGGGAAAATGTCAAATCAAATAAAGCGTACAATTTGTTTAAAAGTTGTATTTCTCTCTAAAAATCAGTTATGAAGTAAAAAAGACAATAAAAATCTGGCTCACAACAGAATTCCCAAAATCTCGTGAGAATGTTCCCCTTTCACAGCATCCAACTCGCAAAACCAATAGCCGTACAACATAAATGAAATAATGTAAACGGGTAAAATCAGGATTTTAAACACGTTACCTCGTGAAATGTGCGAAAGGTTTCTATTTGCCATGCCACAATCTAGAAAAGATATAACATTGGTTTTTTGAAATGCAACTTGATATGTATTTCTTATATGACCATGCTAGTATATTATGAAAAATATAATTTGTTTAAAGTGTGTGTGTGTGTGTGTGCGTGCGTGCGTGCGCGTGCGTGCGTGCGTGCGTGTGTGCGTGTGTGTGTGTGTGTGTGTGTGTGTGTGTGTGTGTGTGTGTGTGTACATATAGTTGCAAACTACAAAGACTTTTGAATTCAGGTTTTGGAAAGTGTATACAAGGAGGAACATGTGAGCAGTGACTGTAAGACTTTTTTTAGGGTTGCATGTGTGAGCCTCAATAATGTTTTAGACACTTTCAAAGTTCAAGTAGTAGGATATCGTTGGCCTATGAGAAGAACAGCAAAGCGATTAGGAGTCTTCCAAAATTTAAAAATACAAATAACAAAATGATATGGATCTAAAGTATTGATGATAATTGCTTCTGATCTACCTGTTACACCCGATAGATTAACTTCTCAATATTACGCAAATAGAATCACTTTATCGACAGACTCTGCTGCCTTACTGATGAATATTCACAGGGTTTAATGAAAGGTTAATTGAATGACGCTGGCTGAACTGTTGGAGAGGGTAAAAATCTCTTTAAGTAAACTTCTTTCAATCTCAGTGAATTAGATAATTTTATAAGCAAATCACGAGTTTGGTTTACCTCTTTGTGAATGTTGTTTTGTTGTCCCACGTGATCCAAGAATTTAGAGAATGAAAACAATCCGTTAATGTCAATGTCTTTTTTTGAAGATATTCTCTACATTGCGGAATCGTCACAATCTTCTCTTTCTGGAGATTCCACAATACTATGGATCAGATAGACTAGGCAGTCGTATGACAGGGAGTTGCTTTCAATCTTGATAATGTTGTATTTTTACACTGCCATAACAGTAACAGACAAAATGTTAACGGTGATTTGAATGGATCGACTTAAAGCACCTGCAGCCTTAAGGATAAATTCATTCTACCAACCAAAATTGACGACACAAACAAAGTATCTAGAAAATACTCTCAGTCTTCGGTCTATACTCCGCATTCCTAGACGATCAAAGTCTGCACGAAGTGGTGTGAAAATATACAAATAAGATAAAGGTAGTTTATATTTATGAGTTCGTAATAGGTGAAGGTGAGTATATTCCACTACGATATTTGCTTTTGAGCATTGACGTTATCTCGCAAGGTCAAGTCGGGACCGACTCGTATGTGAACGGATATATTCATTCCCCTACAGACTAATCGGATATTGAAAGAACCTCCATTATATCACAGCTGCTATTACAATTTTAGATGCTTCTTTGTTGTTACCACAATTTTTGTATGGCGAAGTAAATTTTGGAACAGTTAAAACTGTTCAATTTGTTCTCGCTTTGGGCTTGTACCCTTGGGGATTTTTCAAGGTACAGTTCCCTCGCCAAGACAGAAAGCAAATATGTAGTGAGTACTTGCGGAATAAGTGGTAGATCAGACACTGTGGAAGAGTCAGAACGTCACCACCTCGACAGTCTACATGGACATTACTCCCTAGAAATACCAGCTTCGGATTGCCACACATCGGAATAAACTTAAATGGTTGTCTCGTATCAAACGTTACCGCACAAGAAATATAAAGTTGTTAAAAAACTAATGGTAGACGCATTATGTAGTGGTGATGATCCCATTATTTTTGTGACGATGGTCATCTAAGATTCTGGAAGGAGTTTAGGCCATGGCTGTGTAAGGAATTTAAATACTGTGCGACTACACAATATAGGCGAAAAAAACAGAGAAAAGGATAAGAAATAACAGGTAAGACCAAAAGCATGTGCTCATGCTCCCCTCCTAGCAAACTCCTGTCTACTGTCTGTTTAGGTAGCAAGCCGTCAACGACTAGTTAATAGAATTAATAAAACGGTTAATAGAATCTAATAGGTTAATGGCTTCAAGATTTAAGAACGTTTGATTTTTTTTTATGTAAAATTTATGTTATTAATTATGACAATCATTTCTCGATATGATTTGTTTGTTTATGTTTTACACTTAAAGAAGAGGACAGATGTTCTCTAAAAGCGGCGTCATACATTTTAGAACACATAGAGATATAAAATGGGCTAAAACCTTCAATTAATTCAATTTTTTCTTCAATAAATAAATAATAAATTATGGTGGGAAGGTGGAAAGTAGGTTGTTCCGCCGTGTTTAAGAGACCGTTACTAAAACATCGTAGTGCATTCAACTGTGCACCTGATCAAACAATGAGAATACCTCTTCACCTTGATTACACTATATCTTGTAGCATAGTTGTCTCTGATGTCGAAGCTATTTACGGAGTTCATCTTGGGTTTCTTCGTCGCCGACTTTTACGGATCTCTCTAGGTAAACACGACTGTAGCAATCTGAAACAGCGTCATATTCCAGACGCAGCACTAAGAGGACGATGAACTGCAGCTAAACTCAACATTCACGATAAATTATATTTTCTGACCAAACTCTGTATTCACAAAATAAACTGTATTGTACAGCATAAGACTAGAAAGAGCATTTGCTCGATGATTCTATCAGGCAGTAGATTTTATATACAGTGGCCTTCTAAAATTTAGGTCGTCCAAGTGTAAAGTACTGAACACTCACTGACCACAGCTTTTCAGTAGCCTAGTGACTGTGTTAAGTTCTACATGCCACGTCTCTTGCTACGTAAATCTCTAAAATTTATTACCAGTGAGTTAAAATGATTGTTTGAAAGAGTTATATTATTAAACAAAGGGAAAATAGTAGAAAACGTTCTATATTATGAATACATTGTTGTTTGGATAGAATAACTTGTAGGATGATCAGAATTTCCCACTAAAATAACATCGTGTAGATATGAAATACGCTTTGAGTAATCTTCTTTGGTATAAACATTTACAATAAGAGAACACCAATAATAGACTCTTCACCCTGTCACTTTAGAAGGCGATATCCTTTCACAGCCTTCCATAATCTTCCTCTCCCCACAATGGCTGATTGATGGCCCCAGGCTGGCTGACAGATTACTGCCCTTACCATAGCATTGCTATTGTAGTGTTGGCGACACTGCACTACGACCAGTCGTCGCACTCACGAGAGTTGGTCAACTGCATCACGCGATAACAAATATTTTTAATTACATTAATAAACAGTTGCAATATTCATTGGTCGTAGTATGTACTTACAGCATTAATAATTTTTAGCAAGAGATATTCAGCGGCAAAAATTTTATTTTAATAAAATAATTTTCATACAAATTTAGTACAAACATAAGCTAAATCAATAAAATTAGATAATCTGAAATTTGTTCATTATAGTCTTTCTAAAATTAGATATTAATATTATTGTTTTGAAGAATTGTAGATTTACATATTTATTCAGATTAACTATGGAGTCCTTTGTTTTTGTAGACGGAGGGTTGTGACGGAAACAGGAATTTTTCGGATATGGACCTTGTATTTTAATCGACATTTTTAGTAATTGAGGGGGTACAATGGATATTGGGTAAAATTGTTTAATGTTAAAATAACTGCGTAGAAAACAACATAAGTAGATCATGTTTTTTATACTACGAGGAACCACAAGACCCTTAAATTAGGAAATTTCGTAATGTTGTACCTTCGGGATACATAAAGTTGGGAGAATATAACTTGTGCTATTGTTACAGTGCGTACATGGGTTATAGCTTGTATGGGAGAGTGAGATTGTTTTATTGATGTAAGACCTAAGAAAATTATATTTATAATTATGTGTAATTTCAAGAAATGATTTTTGTTCTAATAAATGTTTTTCATAAGGATAATAATAATAAAAATCATTGCACTCCTTGCGGTTATCTGTTATTTAAATACTGTAAGACGTTAATAACCACACCTTCAAACGTTTTTATTTGGCCCTGTTGTTAAGGAGTCCCAAACTTTTATTTCAAGTTCCTACGTGTAAATAATAAATACTTTTTCATTTTCCACACCATTTTATTCTAAATATTTACTAGTCTAAGCTATGGCAGCCACTATTTAAGTATAAAATACTCTTAGAGTTCGTCTACGAGCCAACACATTAATATACTAGAGTTTGGAAATTAACTGTGAAATTCTGAATTTAATACCAGTTACAATATGTTTTACTGATACAATACATACAAGAAAAGTATTGGTAAGGGCGTAATAAATATTTAAACCCCCTGATGAGAGCGATGAGCAAAGGAGGAGCAACTAAGCCTGGCATTAATACACACTGGGCTTAGCAGCTTAGGTCATCTTTGCTCGGGATTATGTAGTTTCTAGATTGTCAAGACAAATTATTTATTTACTCGCTCTCAAAATTGGAACAGATTATTGGTTTGTAGTGAAATGTACTAGATTTACAAATATAGTATAAACACAAAGTAATAATAATGTTATCCATCTAAATATATATTAATATAATTTATAAAAAAATATCACAATTGGATGTTTTAGGAGTTTATTTCATTCTTAAAGATATGTAATAAAAAACAGGAAGTTCTCAAATTTGTACTTGTTCCACCTATGCTGCATTCAGCTACGAGCTCTGTTGCTCTAAGTGTAAATTGCATGTTTTATTTCTAATAATAATAACTAATATGTGATGTTGGTTTTGATCTATGTGCACTCAGTGAATCAGACATTTTAATTTGAGTTAATGAACACTTGTATTGTTTGAATTTAAGAAAAGTAATAAGAAAAATTAAACTAGCATTTTCCAAAATTTAAAATTAAATCGTATATGAATATTTTTGGTATTGTTTAAATTATGTTTTCCTGCAGATGTAAAGTTTAGAGATTTGAAAAAGATGAAAGCTCTGGCCATGAGATAGAAGTATGTCATTTTACAGTTTATTAGGTAGTAAACTAGGTTCAAGACGACCCTTTAGAAGTCGTTCACAATCGTTGTAAAAACACCGGTCATAGTACATTTGAGAGATGCAGGTTTCTTCAAATGACCACGACTTACTTTGATTATGCTCACGAAAAAATTGTATTGTACGACAACACACTTGAGCTTCTGGAGAACCACGTTGGAACAACTACAGAGGATCTTTCCAAATGATTATGCGTTTGGATAAAGCATAACCCAAACCTCAGAGTTAATATAGAACAATTTCCTGATAACGTAAGGGTTCTAAACGACCGTCTAGAAAACGTTTGAAGCATGACATTAACCGACGAGAGAAATGGTTTTCACGAATAAAATTTTCTTCTAGAACAATCTGAAAAAGATTTATTGTATTGTGTATACAAAATAAAACACATATTAGTTGATATTTAATCACAAATGTACCAGTTATTTCAACTACAGTTGTGTGGTGTAACAAATGTTCTAACTCTCGTGTATCGTCGTATGATGAGGCCAATTGACACTATTAAACACCATTTACGCGCGAACTAAAGCTCTGTACATCCTGACAAACGTGTTACGACCATTAAATAATCTGTTTGTGTAGGTAATGAAGCCCTACATGTCACACAGCACTGTTAACGAAGTTCCCTGCGTGTAAAATATGGTATTTCATCAACACAAAACCAGAGATCGCGAAATGTGTCCACTTTAGAAACTTATACTACCAATGTTATAAAGTAAACAAAGGCGGTTTTGGTTTCCGATACATTTGCGCAACACAATATTTAGAAGCAATCAAAAACTTATTTATTGGCACCCACGAAACAATACGGTAAGTTTATATTATCTTGAAATACTAAACAATGTTCTTCTGTTCTGAAGGTATTGTATGTTTTTAAATCGTCGGCGTACATTTATATTTGGTATTGAAAGAAAAACAAATATCGTGTTTCTCTATTATCTATATAATACAATAATACAAGTCCCAACGTACCTCCTTAAGGGACACCAGATCCCCCACTAAACGTATTTGTTTTATAAACCATGTTAAACACACATAGGCGTCAATTGAAAATATTAATGTAACAAGTAACAACTATAATTAAGTCACATAAATTCATAAAAGGTCTTGTTAGGAAAAAAATATTACTTTTGTCAAAAAGCTTGTACAAAGTTAAGTAGTGTCACGTTCACAGGTTTTGTCTAAACAATGTAAACTAAAATTTAAAAAATCAAAATAATAATTTCGTCATTATGGAACTAAAATCGTGGAAATGCCTAATGGATTTTCTCCTTCAGTAATGGCGTGGTTCTAGGAAATCTAAAATATCAAGGAAATTGTTTTTTTATGATATAGAAACAGAATTTATGACGTTGCGGTTAACAAATTGTTCTTGCGATGTTTCGGAGTGAAAGAAATATAACATATCGAGGTGTATGAGGGGATGGAACAAGTCCAGATATAGTTCCATAATTGGGATTTGTCCAAGTAGCTATAATTTGTATCAGATATGGTAGGAGAATATTCCCTGTTTGCGTCAGAGTTCCCGACGATGTCCCTTTTCGAGGCTGTGTGTAATCTGTCTGGCCTGGAGCAGTGAGATAGATAGATGCAGTGTAGAGATTGTGATTTCTAAAATTACCATGACAGACACGTCAGTTTCCAGCTCCTTTTCTGGAAGTCGTCTAAAACCAGTTGTGAAAAGGTACAGTTTTATTTAGATATGGAATTTCTTCCAACTCTACGACTCAACTCAGTTGTTGCTTTTACTCCTTTCAACATTAAAATTAACATTTCCTTAGACTTTTCAAATGGAGCGGAAATAATATGCTGTGGAAAATGTGGCTACAGAAAATTTCATTTAACAATTTACTTTTGATATGCATTTCTGTAAATTTTGAAAATGCACACAAGCTAAAATATAATCTACAATAATGTGTCTAGTGGCAAAGTCTGTTGGGATCCATCCATCTGTTATATTCACAGTATACAGCGTAGGACTTCATTCTGCGTTGAAGTGAGAAATACAACGTGCTATGGTGAATTCTAATAAAAAAACCCGTAAGTTATGGTGGAGACGGTGGAATCAACACACTAACCCAGGCGCTGGAATCATCACGACTTCTATGTTTTGTTTATGGTACAATTATGCTACTAATAATGTTCTTTGCATCAATTGAGTTGTTAAAAGTCAAATTAAAGTATTTATTTTAGAAATGTATACATTTTTATTATTTCAACACGAGGTTGAAAATATTTTACATTTAGTCTTTCCAATGACCGCGTTATTTTGTAGAAATAGAACAGACACACTGACTGATAATATTGATATTCTAGTCAACAATGCTTATAGTTTTCCCAATATAACTTTACAATGTAAAAATTACTTTGATTGTAAACCCACCGCCTTACTAAAAATTTGGTAAGTCTCATTCAATATTTGGAATCTCCAGTTTATTTGCATAAAGTAACTGAAACTCGTAAATAACTTAATTACACTTCCTCAGTGTGAACAAATTCAACTTTTAGTTTGTGTAGAATTTACATAAGACTTCTGTTATAAATAATAAATATCACAATAACAGTATAAAGGTTTTTATAAAAAAATGGAACATTTTCCAACTCAATTTTATATAAATTCTTTTTATCTTTTTTTAATGTAGCTCTATTCTAACTACAAAACATGATGATAAAAACACTATTGCTAAATATTGGGACCTTAAGTAATGTAACTATGAACTGTAATAATTAATCTATTCCAGTGTAGTGTGTGGTATTGTACGTTTCATTATTACGGTATTATTTTATAGACCAGTGTCAAGCGTAGCGATAATAACTATAACTATTATTGCCAACCATGAGGAGGACATGTATCTATATCGCGTAGTCTGGTACAGACCATTAATCAGCTACTGTGGGGGAAAGGGGGAGGTGCTGAAAGAAAACCACTTGTGGGCTATGAACGTGTTAAGTTTGGAGACTGGGAAATGTACAATACTTTCTTACAAAGTACTTTTGATAAGTGCACAATCAGTTAGATACATCGTGGTTACAATACCACGTTTGTAGGACTACACCTGTCTTTGTAATGGGTATACATAAAACTGTGAGTATTTTGATAAATTCTTTATTGCAGTCAATCTATTTACTTGTGTACAGAATCACATCTAGTTACCAATGCAGTTTTACAGTACATATGGTTGTTATGTATATATTAACTTCAATGTTTCTAGATTTGTTTTAAATCGGTAGCCTGTAATACCATAGAGTACTAAAAGCGAGTTTATGGACGAAATGATATTAGTAGCCTCAGGCAATTCTTTATTTATGTTATTAGCGATGCTATGTCGGTTTCTGTCAATGCTTAATTGGGTATTACGAAATTAATTTCCTGAGATAGAGGGTCATCACAATTTGTTTTTGCGATCCAAACCAATATGTTGAAGGTTTTTATCAAACAAACTCTCTACAAAACAACCTCGCCACGTGTTGGCAACTAACTGGAAAATGTCACATGATTACAAATCACAGTGTAATGTTTACTCACTTGTTTGTTCTGCTCTTGAATAGCTGCCAACCCAATAAACCCAATGTTAAAATGTAACAATTCTATTTTTTTTTATTTCAAAGAAATCAATAGTTTCCTATGCTTAAGGATCATACTAATCAATTTATGAGTAATCACCTGCACTAAATGATATTATGCCTCATCTAAACTTACAAAATGGGTAAACAAAATATTTAGCAAACTTGCAAAATGTGTTTTGGGATCCATTTAGAAGAATAGGCTCGTATTAGAGTATTAGATTTGATTATTATAAATACGATTCTCAATATAAATATAGTTAATCATAATGGTAACCAAGAATAAATATAAATTGAAAATAATAAATATATAATTGAATAAAAATTGAAAATATATTGAGTTAATGAATTATTAATACATATAAAATATTTTTAATGTTGTTAGGCTTTCAGACTAGTACATAAAACGACAATGTTAACAGTTTAAGTTCGGACATATATGACTAATAAATACGGATATACTTTAACATTGAATTGACAACTGTACATAGCTTTTGAAATGTGTTCCTAATTAAAGAATTTAAAAAAAAAACAAAGCAGTTTGGTACCAGATTAAAATGAGCTTCTTCTAGGATCCAAATAAAATCGGTCCTAAGTTGATGAATATAACAATTATATTGTGTTTATTGCGTGTAATTAGTTACTTAGTGATTCTTTTTGTCAGGACCCAGAACACAATTTCACAGTTTTTTTATTGAGACAGAACTACCAACTGCGGAAATAAACTTGATGAGTGTCAGGATATACAGAACACTTGAGCCGGGAGTCACATAAACAGCTGAGATGAGGCGTGACGTCAGCTGATTGTGTTATCACTGGAGGTCACGTCACCGTGTCGAGGTCACATGTCACAATACCCTATCCTATCTTGTCGCAACAGCCGGCGTAGTCTCCACTTAACTGGCTCCATAATTTACTACTATATGCATTACGTGATTTAATATAAACTACTATAATGGCAGTACACAATTTTCTCAATCGTAATCATTATAAACAGTTGTGTATTCACCGTGAAAGGAAGGATAGATATTTTAAAGATATAGGCAGTTTGGAAAGAGTGAATAAAACACGAAGAATAGCTTCAAATGAGAATGGTTTTAAAATGGTTTATTGATTAACAAACATTTCTTCTAACAAAACGTTATCATGAATATTGACTTTAACTCTATTCCACCTTCCAATCAGTGCAGCGTTTGAAATCTGACGCTGTCACAGACTTGACTCATAGAGTATGGAGTATGTTTGAAGAGATAAAAAAAAGTCGGCGACGAAGACATTCAAATGAAGTCTTTACATCGTTTTGACATCAGAGACACCTACAGCACAAACGAGCTACGTCTGGTATCCAGACGGTAATCCAGTGTAATCTAGATGAATAGGTAGGTGTTCTCATTGTCTCATCAGGTGCACCAGGGATTACGGTCTATCCTTCATCTATTTAAGAATATACTTATTTTTAACAACCTGTAATAACCAGGATACTTACTTTCCTAAACTTGTCGACTGGCAGACCTTTCTGGAAATGGGTACAGCTGTAAAATTCCTAAATTCAACAAATGCAAGGTATATTGACAAAGTAGGCTTTGGTAGTGAAAATTTAAATGCATATCTTATTTTATTTCATAATTGAATTCGAAAACATATTTATAGTACAGAGAAAGAGGGGTATAACGAGCTAATTAAATGTATGGGGTTAAAGTATGAATATACCACAGCCTCGAGTAATATTTGAACTTTTTTACGTGCAAACCAGCTCTTCCGGAAATGAACCGATGGGTTTTTCTTCAAACTTTGGAAATAACAAATAAAAGTTATACTCATTATTAGGAAAAAACAATATTTATACCCATATGCTTTCTTAAAACTAAAAGAATTTTATGTAAAATTCCATTTGACATTACTTTATCAGAAGGTTAGGGAAGGGGGACTGAAGGACACGTACCATGAGTAAGCTGCTGGTATAGGTTCATACTTATATACGTAAGCCATTGCCACATTCCATTTCCATTCCTAACAATGACTAACTCTACTGGCTCGTCACTAGTAAAAAGTCACTCTAAAAAAAGTAAAATTATTACAAGCTATCACTTTCAGAAATATACAGAGCTACAAAGTCTAATTCTACTTAGTAGATAAACAAAGGACAACAGAGAAAGTGTATTTCATTAACCTTTTGGACACAAACTGTTTTTAAAATTCCCCCCAGAATGCATGAAAATGTATTTTACAACTGAGGCAAGGATAAATTTCCACATAGTATAGGAGTTTCTTGTTTACTAATCAACACTGGTATATAAAAGGGGGAATCGGCACGCGTTTACAAATAACGACTATTGTCTTTGTATTATGAAATAGTAAGATCACGTAACTAGTGTGTTATTAGAACTTAATGTCCCGAAATATTTTTGTTTTGTTATACACAACACCCTTACATGAATTCCGTAATGACCTGGTGTTAGATTAAGAAATTACGTTAAGCAATATATGACAGTTAGCATTAAGGGAACAAACATTTGAATTCACTTTTCAAGAACTGTTTTAATCTTTACTATTACAAAGATATGTAACGTTTGAAATGAACAGAACCCAAATATAATTACATTATGTATGTCTTTACTCTCACGTACTTGATAAGTTCTAAAAATATTTTAAATTAATATGAGAAAACATTGAACCGTAAGAGTACACAAAACATAAAAAGCCGTACCGCCCACAATGAACTTTCTCTAACATCCAAGGTTTCTGTTTTGTTATGTTGGCAGAATCTACGTCGCAGCCTACTTCTGGAGTTAGCCCAGTGACACGCCGCACAGTGTGGCAAAACTACTCAATTGGTGACAAATACTCAAAAATTAAGTAAGCCTGCAGTATTTTAGAACCTAATTATCCTTAACGGTGGAAGTCCTCGCATACTATTCCGGTTCTTGACGTTTTTGCCTACTTTCGTTTAAGGGCTCTCTTGAAATCAGTGTAAAAGCACACACCTAAAGAAATCGGTCCATTCGGTGAAAAATATTGTAAAAGTTTAAAACTGCCTGGTTTTTACATTATATAGCATAACGATATCCATGCCATATGTATATATTCTCTAAGTATGTCTAGTGTATTTCATTCAAAAATATTTTACAATTTAAGTTTTCATTTGTCAAATTTGAATTAATAATTTTTAGAAACTCGTATTTTGTGTAAATTTACAAACTAAACATGATATAATCTACTTCTTTTTAAAAACTTTCACAATAAACTAAAGCCATCTTACACAATTCATTTTTTAGTTCCGTTTATGTAAATGCTTATAAAAGCACTAAATGTTGGGCAAACAAATCAAGTTTGTATATAGATGAAAAATTAAAAGATTAAATCTACATGTTTTTCAAATAACCACTACCTAATCGGAAACAAATTGATTAACATATTCGAATAGCGATCCTTAATATCACTCCTGATGGGATGTCGGAGAAAATATGTTCCTTACTATATTTAATATTAACGGTTACTGAAACATATCCTTCAATAACGCTCAGACGAATTCGATGATTGGGCATGTACTATCATAGAACTCAGAATACCTAGAAGTCTAAAGGTCACTTCGTCTTAGATATATTGTGCAGACAGACAGACAGACAGACAAAACGGAATAATGCTATTTTTTCAGCCCCACAGGTAGCAGGCTTCGCTAAAGCTCAGCCAATAAAGAACAGTGTACAGTTTAACATGATACATCTGTAGTTTCTGATAAAGTAAATGATAATTTAAATTGGTAACATGCATATAAATTATCTTTTCATTATGTTTTAAAAACATTCGAAGTAGTTATTCGTAACCACGAGCCTCAAATACAATAATAAGGAACATGTTATAAAAATATATGATTGGTGTTGAAGTTTAAAGCGCTTTGCCATACTGTGTGACGCTGTAACGCCTTCATCTGGTACTTCTTAGAAGTAAAGTTGCCAAGAAAACAAACCTCTGCGATGCAACTCTCATAACAATACCATGTTTATATACAAAATTTCACACGACTTATGATGATATTTATGTAGTTGTTTGTTCTTTTGTATATTTAGTGCACATATCTTAACTTGTTTCACGGTCATTTACGGTCTATGATAGGTTTCATCTATCCTTTTACCTCGCTTTTGGTTCTAGCTGATTACAATACAAGAGAAGAAAAATGTTAAGGTGTATGAATACAATCAATACACTTATTTGGATACAAATACTTTACTGTGCTAAAAGGAAGATGTCTTGCCTTTTATGGTTTAAAGTGCATAGTAAAATTTTGTTTGAAAACAAGGAATTTTTTAACAAGACATAAAAAAGTTTAAAACATTAATAAAATTTATTTATTACAGTACAAAAATAATTTCTGTAAAAAAGATAGTATGATCTGCAAACATACAATTCATGGTACTTGCAATGATCAGTGGTAAACCGTGGTTAACAATTAATTAATTTACTACTGTTCTATTTAGGTAAATATTTTAATTGCATATTTACCGATTAAACCCATTAAATCTGCAACAAACCTGAAACAAACATTCATATTACTAAAATTGTGTTCGAGTTTATTCATTCTGTACTATACCTTAAATCACAAATTACAAACTAGGTATACTTTTAGAAGAGATAGAATTTTCGGGATAGTAAAGATTATGTACTCGTACTTAAAAAGAAAACTTCAGTTATAGTACACCGATATAATGAAATAACGACGCAATCGACAGAAAGTAACGAAACTTTACATTCACAAAAGAATCCAAGATAGTAATTTCATCATATTTAGCTTAATGAAAATTGTCATATGATTTACTTAATTCGTTCCAAAAAGTTTATGCTACGTTTTTCACGTTTCCATCATGTTTATCCACAACACAAATGTAAAAACTACATAAATTGTGATCCCCATCATCTACACAATTTTTCCTATGGGCTAAGCGTAACCATACAGGGTGATACCGTACACTGTAAACAATCAGTAAATAACGACTTTCCCTACAAAAATGTCAGCATTATGATTTATCTGTGTAACAATTAAAAACAGATAGAGGCTCTTTAAAAATCCACCTTTCCTTTTTGTTTTGCTACACACAACGGATTAACGCCTCTAATATTGAATGATTAAGTTGAATGATTGCTGCAAAAATCGAATACATCATATTTTGTTAGATTTCATCTTGAATGGAGAGAGCTGGCGTACGTAAAGGATCAAACAATTTACCCTCTTGGATGTAGTATGGGATAATAAAGAGACTATTTCGTAATACTACTTAAGATTTTTTTAAATTAATTATTAATGATTAAAGTACATGTCACCTATCATAAACCTCCGTAAGTTAGAAGATACATAGATTTTGAGATAGAGAAAGAATCACATAATGACAAATATCACAATATTTTGTCTTGTTATTAGGTTTTGCTACAAAACAATCTTAAATAAAAGGAATGGTAGGGCTAATCCCTAACATTACTGCATTACATATAAAACGAATAAAATCTCTGAGAAAATGTTATGTGACCCACATAACAGATTTAATTTTTTAGAAGTTCGCAGTACTAATTTGGAAATGGTATCTACGTTAAAGCTTACATTTAAAGAAATGTCTGGCTCGAAGAGCACAGACAGAATTCAATGTTACTATGTGTTATTAAATTTGTAATTAATTTCTAGTTGATTAAAGTCTCTCTAAACAAAAAGTACAATTAAAGCTGGAGTAGCTCAAAGATAGCTGTTATCCACCTTTCACAAAAGCGCTACAGTAAGAATTACAAACAGCATTATTCATAATTTAACCGTTAATTTTTGTATATTTAAATCTTATGTAGAGGTAATTTGTAGGCATTACATGATGAAATCTCTCCTTCAGCATGAAACTAATTAACGTTTCACGAAGCTTGCAATCGACACAGCTGTATCAATACATCAAAGCAAATATCAACATAGAGCTATCATTGGCATGCAGGGAGCCGCCCACATACACACAATCATTAGTGCCACAATTGGGCAATCATTAACCTAATTAGCCGATAAACAACAAGTCCTCACTACTGTAAAATTGATAGTAATTTACTCAACGTAAATTAATAAGCGAAATAGATTCTTTGTTCCAACATTAACCCCACATGCTCTTAAGAAGTCAGTTAAATTATTTACATGGCCCAAAATGACTTAGTGAAATATACATTTAAAATGTCACGTTGCGATTCATTTTAATTGTTTGATCAAAAACGTTGGAGATATGACAAAACTTTAAATATACAAATGTGTTTTATTATCGTTAATCTGGATGTGCAATACGAATACTTATTTAAAAATTTAGTCATAAGATATTATTTTTATTTTTTCCTAAGGAGTATACATTTTTCAAAATGGGCTAATGGAGTAAAGTGCCGGCCTCACTTCAGTTTTCAGAATGGGAATGTCATAAGATTTTGACACGGTCTTCACAAATCAACATTTGTTTCTCTACAACGTTCGAGGCACATAGAGTAAAATAGTAACATACGAATATTTTGAAACATATATGTATAAATACGTTAAAATTTAAAATGCACACCAACATACTGGCTCTTCAACCAAAGTCATAGTACCTTATTTATTATTTTATTTTTTTCTACTAGAAATGTGACTGAAAAGAGACGAAATTTTAAACCTATTCTTACTTGAAGAAACCAGATTTGTTTTCTTTTTTTTACCTGCATATAACATACTTCCTGGAATGTTTGGGGTTTACATATCGGAGTTACTAACTAAAATTCTATTTCAACTCGCTTGGCCGATACAGGTATTGGCCCAGGTGGTCTGAGACACTGCACACGATAAAGATAATAACATATTAACTCTGATTAGTACACTACGAGTAATAATGCAGGAGTACACTACACCACGTTTCGTATAAAAGGCTTCGCTGAGGTTGGTTTGCAACAATTCATGTCCATCCCTACATGTATTATTATGTTACATGTTTGAAATATCATATTATTGAACTAAGTTTATTCACAAATCGTTGCCATCATTGTTACCTATAAGACTAATGTAAAAATGTTCGCTAACGCTCAGCCAAATCCCATGTAGTGCAGAGTACAAGCAGAAACGACATTTTTCAACACAAAAGTGACAAGCTTCGCTAACGTTCAGCCAATGTATTGTTGACATCTCGGTATTTTTCATCACAAATATAATAAAATACAACCAACCGATGAAAATTGGTACATGGAAATTGAACTGTGAGATTTCATTTTCTAAATTGATTTCTACTGAATAAACCAAATTACAGTTGCTTAATGAATACAAAATTAAATCACTGAAGGGGTGTAAGATGAAACTTTGGTGTCAAACGCTTCTGTGACGACCGCAGAATGAAAGGAGGACTTCACTGATGGAGAATGGGGGTTGTGGGGGGTTGGTAGAAGGGAGATGTAATGGTAGAAGCAGCTCTGGCTTTGATAACGTTTCCAGGACTGAACAGCTTTATGTCCATCTTAAAAACTTTGCTCTGTATTATAGGGGATAAGTCCATAACATGAGAATGTTTCTTGGTATCTCAGATTTACCACATGTACGGGTACAATATTCCACCCTAACTCTCTACTTCCAATACTGTATACCTATTTATCTTGAAGTTACTTGTATTGTAATTCTGCAACAATACAGTAACAATAACTAAGGTTTCAACTAAAGCTACAAACTCAATTTAAGTATCAAGTTTCTCTGTCTCAGTAATCTGAAAACCACCACCTATGAAGTATGATTTTTATACGATGTAATTCGTTTGCCCAACCCTAGAATAATGACCACGTTTTCCTATATCGGTATAAATATTTTTTTAATATATAATTTTATTCAATGTCAAAATGTTTTAACTGGCTAAAGGTCGACACAATATTTTATTTTCCATACCTGAGAATAAAAATCATTATCGCTTGTCTTTAAGGTTGATTAAATCTACTTTTTTGGTTCTGGACGTCTGCTTCCGCAGCATTACTCCGGTTTCACTTTGGTATAGGAATTTCGAGTTTATGGTAGTTTCTTTTACTACTTCCACCTGATAGTAACTTTATGAGATCCTCCGGGCTGGGCAACGATCGTATCGGAATCGTTAGGTGGCTGACAAATCTTTATTTGTCCCCTGAGGTTAGTTGAGGGATTACGTATCGATACTTAACAAGTCTGAGAAACGATACTCATCTTAGCTCTTTTATAACGTGAGATCCTAAAATTTAGTTCTAGTACGTGATTGGTGATGTTCACCATTGCAATAATATTGTTCGCAGTAATAGCATGTTCTTAGGTTATTCTCATGCACATTTATTTCTGTTGTAATTTTAGTCACGCCATTTTTAACTAAACAATGCACTAAATTAATGGTAAGTTTTATTTTAGTTAATTAATCAGAAGATTCTTGTCCTCGGTTCTTGTGACGGTTATTTATATCTTTTTTTTTACTTGAAACTGATCTAAATATATAATTTTTAAATTAATGTTAACAAATACATGGTGTGTAGAACAACACACAAAATTTAAGCATGACGAAAATTGAATTATAGTACCAAATTATACTTTGTCTCATGCTAAGAAAACACAAGTAGCAAAGTCTATTTAGCCTGCAACTGTGGCTAACAATTAACTACAAATTTCAACACATCAAGTTTTTTTCGGCTTACAACTTCGTATAACAATTATGCCAAAGATGCTCAAGTCATTTTATTATGTAGTGTAAGATAATTATTGCTATATTTCAAGACGTGCTAAAGAAACACTGATCTGAAGTCTCTTATTTGGAAACACAGTTCTCGTACACCTCCCAACATACCCCTTTGATTCATTACACTACGATATGTATTTAAAATCTGCGAGGAATATTGGAGTAAGGCCAAGTTTTGGATTAGGAGGTTTTAGAAATGAAGGATTGTAATAAATCACTTTAAACTTGAATATCCTTACATTAGATATTTATAAGATCAACATAAATGTCCCGTAACTACAAGCCTCAATGAAGGCATCTTTGCAATGTGGAAGTATACAAAAAATGTCTTTTCCATTAAAACCAACTTACTTCCACCAAGGATACAAAGCAGAAAATGAAAAAGCACCTTTGCAATGTCGAAGAGAGAACAAAACAGGCGCAACGAGATGAACTCTGAGTTGATTATTTGGAAATTAGTGTAATGGAATATTTAAGTGAATTTTGTTACTTGGTGCAAGATACATCCGGTACGTTACATTTTTTTAAGTGGGTAAAGACTAATTAATTTTTACCAAGCACAAAAATGAAAATAGTTTCTTAATAAATAAATCATACTCCAACGTCACCCCATTGGGACTACTGATATTATACAAATGTGTACGCGACCATTGAGCCAGTTGTTTTAGTCAGTACGCTATGTGTTTGTGACATAGTATTAGTACCATTGCATAAAATAGCAACATTCATTGAAGTACAGTAGCATACAATCCCAGTTAACTGTTAAGTGTTTAAAATGTGTTATGAACCAAGACAATCAAAAACATATTTCCACCAGTGTAAATATTTTGAGTAAATAAACATTACAAAAATAAGCATATATCAACAACGACTGGCAATGCGACAGACAAAATAAATACAGACTACCCCATTTTAATACATTAAGCACCTTTAATACGTCCCACTGAAAATACGTGGGATATTTCCAATTAAATTCGTGTTAACCAGCAATAAGGATTAGTTTCTTAAGGAAATGACTTGTGATGAACGTCTAAGCAAATCATAAGGAATGATGAACATCTCAGTTGCCTTAACTACAAAGAACGACTTAACATTTTTAAAACATATTTTTTAACTTCGAAAACGTCATAATGTATGCTAACAAGAAATAAAAGAAAACTGCAATTTCTATACTAACATGAGTAGATGAACTGTAGTTTCGCTTCGATGCAAACTGAGGTTGAACACCGAGACTGAGTTTTTTAATTTTGTAAATGTTTGTAATTATCTGACCATCTGTGGTTTTTTTCTGTTTATTCAATGTAAATCGCAATGAATTATATGACCATTAACAGTAACTCTGAAACCGTACTCGTGAGCGAAACGTGCGTAAGAAATTGTGTCTGAAGTATGCGTGCATGGCGAATACGAATATTTTATTTATACTTGGAAATAAGTTCTAAATCCATTAGTGTTGGTTACAGTCAGTTTGCAAGCTGGCCTGTCTCGATGTCTGATAAGAGTAAAAAGGTCTTGCGTGGTTGAACTAATTACTTCTGTGCTGAACTACTATCAATATTTGCATTATGGTAACACGGTGCATTTGAATAGGGTAAAGTGTATTCACGTCACCTTCCAGGTAGACATTACTTGGTACTTTCGTGTTATTCGGAGACCACCATGTTTGGAAAAATAGTGGCCTCCGGAAAGTGTCCAATAATTTTATGGATTTATTTCGTATTTAGATGTACAATTGATTACTTGATACGATGCTTTTATCTTATTTCAAAGTCATGGCCAATTAAGATAACTTCTCTAAAAACAGAAAACATATCAAACAATTATCAGTCCAAGAGGATTTGCAGGCACTTATTGAAGGAGATTTTAGGCCGTTTTGTACGCTATCAAAATAAGCACGGTTAAATATGAATATTTAAATATTAATAGTACGTATTTGTTTTATTTATTTTCAGAGGATGAATTTTTATGAGAAGGAAATTATATCTTTTTAATGAACTATATACTAAAAAACACGTTTATGGTAAATTTAGTATTTAGGTAATTAATTCGTTTATAGAATAACATACATACAATTTTCTGTTTCATGTATACACTGTTAAAATTCATTTACATAAAAGTATCTTAAGAGGCTGTAACTCAATTTATCAAAATTAAGTGATTTTTAATAACTATTACAAGAGGAACACGATCAAACCAACATTCCTACTGAGATCGTGAAGCGTATTTGAGTTATTGCATTAAATTAAAGTGATATTCAAATTTCACATTTTGATTTTCCACAGTTGTTAGCTACATTTGTAATGCAAAGGCAATCCTAGATCAGGTGGAATAATTACTGTAGGGGAAGACTTGTTATTTACTGTGATTATGCATCAACAAAGAGTACATAATTTTATTATAAAGTGCAATGAAACCATTATTGTTCAAAGGGATTAGTAAACTGTCCTCTTTCTAAAGCTTCGAAATAAGCTAGTGTCGGTACAAACTTTAAATAATTATTTAAAAATAAGAAAATATTAAATTGAATTAAAATTACCACTAAAAGCAGGACAATTTTTCAACATTCAACCACATTCATAATCCTACTGAGATTGTACTAAAGATTTGTAATAGTAAAATTAAACATATATGAACATAGTTGTAAATGTTTAAATCAGAAAACGGATGTAAAAATTGAAATTTGAATTCATGAACTTTCGACCAATAACCTCATTCTAACCATGTGAAAGTAGAAACAAATATTTTACTCTTTTTAGTGTGTTGAAAAACGAGTTCATGATTATAATTATTTTCTGCTATTCAGTCTGGTAGTCACCACTTTTTAAATATTAAATTAGAAACTATCTTTAGTTAGTTAAATAGTGGTTATTTTATTAAAATAAAAATGAAACAATAAACAAGATTAATTTCAGAACTTTTTTTAATGCAATATTAATATCAACACAAATTATACATTCAATAAATGAAGAACTATATATATCATGATAAGTTTATTATCTTATTGCCAAGTTTAGGAATACAATTGTATGTTTTGATAGAGCAAACATAGATGTAGCAATCATTGAACTTATATAGTAACATCTTTTGTGTACCTTCTGTCAAGTAGACACAAACTGTGAAACCGAGACCCATTCCATCTGCAAAACGAAGCAACGAAATAAGAACTGCATTAGGAAATTATAATAATTGATTTTATTAAAGTAGCAATGTTAATTAAAAACTTTATAGATTGCTTACTATATTCTTTGTGGCAGGAAAAAAAATTAAACATGCCCTTTCATACTAACGTACATTTAAACATGAACAACCATCTATTTTTTTTATTAATAATCGTTAACAATCAATCCACAGTAAAAATATTAACACGCCATGCACTAAGAAAACGACACTGCAGTTTAAGATAAAACTTTTATGACAGAAACCAAACCCACAAGGCAATGTAACCCGTGTTTTGGTAACACACTAAAATATTTACAGTGATGAATCTTCACACTGTGTTTGTTTATTACTTTCTTTATTCTGTGTTGTTGTCACTATCATCCATAGTCACACATAGTACAAATTTGAGAATTTCATTTTTAATTGTCAATGAAAAATATATTATTAAATGTTATTGCATTTCCTTCTAGCACTGGAACTACTTTCAAAATTTCAAGTCGGTCTTCGCGAAGATAGTTTGAAATTTATACTCCGCTTGAACGGATAAACAATAAGGTGAGTAAATTAAAATGTTTTAAATAGCCTGTTACATTCAACGTTACTATGAGCAACATTTCTAAATTGCTTAATTGCATAAAGTAACGAATAAACAACGTTGAACGAATGTTACGGCAGCGACAAAATAGATTATAGATCGAAGTCGCTGACCTGTACTGAAACATTATTAGGAAACTGAAGGTCTTTATGGAATCTATTTAAGTGAGTAAAGTTTAGACGATCTGTCATTTATCGATAAAAGGATAAATAATTGAATTGTTTGCAATTCAGCTAATGGCCGCCATCAATCAAGTAATAGACGGCGCGAGTTAGCTATCGTTACGTTGTTTTCAATTGAATTTAATTTCATCCTTTATCCCACAATGGCACTTGACAATGAACAAAACCATCTCGAGAGGCTAGCAATAAAATTGCAGCAATTACAACCACTTACAGCTCTATTTAACGAGTGGCCGTGATATATGATGTAATACTAACCCCACCGAGGCGGTCGCTGCCGTCATTTGTTTTGTTGCCATCGAATACAGTCTACACTAACTTAATCATTCACATAAGTCTATAGAATTATTTAGGTTACGCCGTAATTTTATTAATACAATGCTCTTATCAATAAATTCATTATTAATTTACAATACAAATTATGAGCCCACCGTAACTATATCCAGAAAGCATCAGACATTTGACTGCAACTAAAAGCCTACGTAACCTGTAACCTATTATTGTCAGATTCAGCATGCACTATTTCTGTACTCTCCTGCTTGGACCGAGAATAGCTCTCATTCATACATACCTTAATAAGTCGGCTGTCAGTGTACAGTGCGAGTGTTTCTCAAGCCTTAGTCAGTTATCCCTCAAAAATTACGAAACTTAAAATTCGGGAAATTTTTTTACGTTTTTTTTCAAATCAAATCGCCTTTTTGCAACCAACAACATACGGGCACCTTGCATAGCAAACCTCATTTATTAAAACTAAAATTTTTAAATTCAAGCTACATTTAAACTTACAGCATTCAAACATTCACACCCCATTCATCCCCTGCCAATTACACCCACTTCCGCTGGAGTCAAGTTTCCTCATCGCGTGGTTTTCCAGTTACAAGTTAAATGTCAGAAACTCATCAACACTGTAAAAAGCGTTTGACGCCAGGCAGAGTTTGATACGAGTTTGTAACACCTTGGGCGTTGAGGCATTTTAAATTGAGTTTGGCAATCTTTTTATAAAATGAACAGATGAGTCTGTGAGGGTAAATGTTCATAAAACACCGTCCGGTGTGTCCCCATACGGTAATTATCTTTGCCTCTTGTGAGGAAAACGTGTGCGGGGACGATTCAAATGATCCAGCAAGTCTTTTAGGGAGAATTCATGTTCCCTACATCTGTGAATTTATGACCCAACCATTTTAAATTTTACACAAATGATGGTTGAATACCGAAACACGTGTATGGCAATAATATAATTTTAAAAAGGGTTCTAGTTGACAGTAGTATGCATTATACTACTATGAAGATAATCCTGTAATGTGGAGTTAATAACATAACATTAGAGTTGTATTTTTTAAATTTCTATGGCCGCCATATTGAAATGAAACTGCGTTAAAGCTGACGAATGAACTTAGTCAAATGTACGTAATATAATATTTTGTACCAAATTTGAACGCTGTTCAGTATTTAATTCCCTAGTTCTTAGCGATCGAAACATTCTTATGGGATCTTTATGCAATCAACGTCTCAAACCGCTAGAGATAAAAAACGGTTTAGTACGAGATATATATTTAAAAAGTAAATTTTTATACCAAGCTCCAACTCGTTTAGGCTTTTGAGGGGCAATTATCCTGCAAGATGCGGTTTAAACTGAAATGCGATAGGATATTATATAAACGTTGTAACTGGGGGGTGGTTGCCGGCTCTGGAGATCATGTTCAGTGAAGTTATATAGCAATTTTTCCGTTAGTGCAACGATGAGGACCTTTGCAATAGTCTGATTTTATTTACTAAAATAACCTACTAATACATTTATAATGCAAGGTGGTTTTTTTATCTGGAGCAAAAATGTCGTACACAAACCGGGACTTGAACTCGGGACCCTGCGGTGAAATCCTGGGACAATAACCGAATCGCTCATCTTCACTTCTTCGTCGTAATACGAGTGTATATACTAAATTACTCGAACATATTAGATCCACGCAATAAGGAGTTAAGACTATTCTTCAATAAAGGTGTGGTAGCACTTTATTATTCAAAGCAGGTAAAGGGTAGCAGCCCCTAATAGTCACTAATGCAAAGTGCAATTGAGGGTAATTGTACGGTTACTTTGCTAAAATAACCAGCTTTATCTTAACTTCTTAAACTTTTAGTTCCCTCAATCTTTCTACCCCTCCATGTCTTACCTTTAAAAACAATTTATTCAGGATTATTCACTCTGAAAGTCTAATTGACATTAAAAGAATCTTGTATATCCACACGAATGAACTTATTCACAATTACGAATTAAATTAATAATTTCTATTGAATAAACAAACTGATCCGAACATAACGGGGGAGTTTTAGGCACTCTAAACTCTCATTAGTACAAGAAGGAATAGCTAGCTACTCGAGAGTTGATCGCAAATGATAATCGCGGAGAGGAAGCCACAAATTATCTGACCCGTAAAAATACCTGAGACGTCATAATCCTCTCACAGGATCATTCTCAACCTAAATATACTTCTGCTGCACTTTTCGTGATACATTGCATTCTTATCAGATTGTGGGTTTGTTCGTAAAACGTAGGTTTTTGTATATTACAGGATTTAGTGACCAACTGATGTTAAATACGTACTTGCGAGTTGGGATAAGAGGCTTGGAGTAAAGGCTATATTTATTAAAGAGCCAAGCCAGCCCACACAGCCGTACAGGGAAACCTTAGCGACACGGATAAGGAAAGACTGAGCGTCTAAAGGAAAATCCAGACATCACTGACGAGGAAAGTAAAACAAAATAATGAACTCATCTTTTCAGGTGGGTGATAGGTGGGATGCTAGGGAAAAATTCACAATAGTTAATATTAATTGGGACTGAAATTTAAAACTTACTAAAGAAAACACTGATTATGGTAAGTAACCTTCAAATGTTTCCATACTTTAAACAAAAAATCATTACTGTAATACGCTAAGAACTCTACCGTTGGGAGGTTTAATGTAAAGGCATTACCAACGGATGGAACACTAAGGATGGAAGGATCAGTGCTGAGGACGGAAGGACACTAGTGATTACGGATACAGTGATAAGGACACTACCGATGGCAGGATCAGTGCTGAGGACGACTGAAGGACACTAGTGACGACAAATTCAGTGTTAAGGACACTATTTATGGCAGTATCACAGTTAAGAATACTACTGTGGTACGATCAGTGCTGAGGACTGAAGGACACTAGTGACGACAAATTCAGTGTTAAGGACACTATTTATGGCAGTATCATAGTTAAGAATACTACTGTGGTACGATCAGTTCTGAGAACTGAAGGACACTAGTGACGACAAATTCAGTGTTAAGGACACTATTTATGGCAGTATCATAGTTAAGAATACTACTGTGGTACGATCAGTGTTGAGGACTGAAGGACACTAGTGACGACAAATTCAGTGTTAAGGACACTATTTATGGCAGTATCATAGTTAAGAATACTACTGTGGTACGATCAGTGCTGAGGACTGAAGGACACTAGTGACGACAAATTCAGTACTAAGGACACTACTTATGGCAGAATCAATGTTAAGAATACCACTGCTGGCAGAATCAGTGTTAAGAATACCACTGCTGGCAGAATCAGTGTTAAATATACCAATGCTGGCAGAATCAGCGTTAAGGACACTACCGATGGCAGAATCAGTGAACTCTGAACCAAAGGAGGCATACAACAGTGCCGTGAACTAAACTGCTACCAATAATAAATGCACAGGGACCATTTCCTAGATTATGAAGGCGATTTTATTTATTGCAATTTATTAGGATACCAGATATTCTCTTCCTGAACGAATCTACCCAAAGATTTTTATTAATTCTAAAGTCCATGAGATATCTGTTGATTTAGATCAAATCTGACAAGAGAACTCAACTTATAATTGCAATATATAATCTCAAATGATTTTAAAGGTACATTATCATCAGAGTGACAAGCAGTGTAATTGTTTTAAAATATTCTCACTAGATTGAGTTTTGGTGTATTTAAGGATTATTCTGTCAATTTTACCTCAACAGGATAAGGAAAATATAAGACGCCTGTATGAAGCTCTCTCCACTTAGTATACATAAGTAACGGTACTGTCAGTTCCATTAGGGTAGTCGTTGTGTTTAACTGCAGCGATTACTTGGCTGGAGGGCGACAGGTGTTCGCCGGGGCGCTACATCCCGTCCTCCGCTGATGTCAATGTCAATACTCAGATCCGATCGCATGTCGTTAGCAACCCAGGCAGGGGCTTATCGCCGCTAGCACAGTCATAACTGAAGAATCGAGAAGGGTCAATATTACTATTACACTTTGTCTTTGCTGTTGAACTATGAGATTGATGCACGTGATAATTACAAAGGTGCGTGATTTTTTTAATTATTATACTGTCACATAGCACATTCAAGGTCACCGCCAAACGTACGCAGATAACGCGAGCCAGTTTATATCGGATAACGCCGATAATTCTCGCAGCTGCCAGTAGTAGCTTGATTACGACACCGCATCCTCTACAGTCTTACCGCCTGCTCCAATTTATTTCCATTCAGTTTGTTCCAGTGATTCAATATTTAATAATTTAACATTTACGAGCGCTTAAGTGACCTGAGGTACCATATCGAGGGGTCTTTTTCTTTTTTTTGGTAGAAGTGCCTGCTGCGCCACCCCGCGCTTCTGGTGAAAAAAGAATTTAATCCTTTGAAACAGTACATAAATTCACGCTTATATCACGTAAGCAATACCGTACAACAATGCAGACATTCAACAATAGTGTATTGTCGTTTCCCCAGTAAAACTCCATGCACCTTTATAATTAAATAGTACCCAAATTGATTCCAAAAATATAGAAATACAATTTAAATAGAACAATGAAATACAACGCAAAAAATAACCGTAACTACAAATAAATATATATATGCTAATAAAGTGTACAAATATATTAAGAACGCCGCTTTAAAAAATAATAGTGGATGAGGATCATTCATTCATAAACAACCAGTTCATATCCATAGTTAATATTGTTTTAAAACTAGTACAGTAAAAGGAGTGGATTATGAAAAATATACATGTCATCAAGGGATTGGACACGCATGGCTTTTAAAATGTTAGGATATACAAACTTTATTGACACAAAACAAAATATAAAAAACCGCTAATCTAAAATTTTAATTTTACTCTACTAGTTAGATCCAATTATGTGGTTTAAAAAGTTTATTAAAAATCCCCAAACAAATTAAGTTTATGGCATGAATTGTTAAAAAGCTCGATTTTGTTAAAAGACAAAATAAAATTCATATTACATTCAAACCTGTTGCAAAACCAATTCTTTTTAAAACGTGGTACTAATTTTGAATTAGAGTAAAAATGTATTTCAAGCAATTATTACAACATAAACGGCACAAGGGCATTTGTGGAGAATCTCAAATAAAGTGAAAATAAATGTAATATAATGTGAGAAAATAAAATTGGCGTCATAGTTTTGTACTATCACGATTCTGCCTTT
The DNA here is from genome assembly GCF_021130785.1 of Homalodisca vitripennis. NCBI lineage: Eukaryota > Metazoa > Arthropoda > Insecta > Hemiptera > Cicadellidae > Homalodisca > Homalodisca vitripennis. Next base: position 166,137,307 of record NC_060209.1, read on the forward strand.
TGAATTTATGTATAAACTAGTTAGGTAATGTATACTTTGTTGTTAGAGATTTAACAATATTATCATCCATAAATATGATCGTTTTGACACATAAAATACAAATGTGAAAATATGTTTTCAACACAAAAATACACTGTTGAATGTTGTAGCTGCTTTGAGTGGACAAACTGGCCGGACTTCATGAACGGAACCGGAAGTCGTAACTCATCCCGCGTGGCGCCATGTCAAGAAATTATGGCTACCGGCATTACTTATGGTCCATAAGTGTGCTGCTACTTGTAGAATGTAAATGTAGAAGAGACTATGGGTATTTGGAAGATTTAGGTTCCAATGAAGTAGAAAACGTGATGTAAATAAATAAATTATAAATACTCACAAAGCTCTCACGCGCGCTCTCTTAAAATTCTGGGTAGATGAAGTTCCGTTTTTGACACGTGAAAATATTTAAATATTTTCTTATGAACGAAATTGAGGAACCTTCAAGTAAACCATAATTGTATAAGCTTCCTGTAAAATAGCTCGATGAAGAATTAAGGGTTATGAAAGTAATTATCTCTGTGTCTATCCAACTTATTATGTGAAAAGGTTACGGTCTATTTCCCTAAAAGATGCATTCATGTAGCTTCACCGTTTATTTTATCCCATGGTCTCTTACACAGAAATATTAAACCAAATGAGTTGTTGTTTAAAGCTGTTATTATTATCCCCACACTGACCACATTAATTGGCTGAGCATTAGCGAAGTTTTGATAAAATTCCATTATGTCCACCCGGATAATATCTCAAGAAGGAACTTATTGATTCGAAATTCTGTATCAACTTCATATTCATAAAAGGAATATCGAATTCGATGCAGCTGCATGTCACCATGGGATTTGGCTGAGCGTTAACGAACATTTCTACATAGGTCTTATGGTTAACCATGTTAACGTGAAGCCGTCGGATGAATAAAATGAATATAATCATATGACATTTTAAAATTTGACATATTAACATATGTAGCCTAATGAATGAGCTAAAAACTTTGCATGCAACTTCAGCAAAGTCATGTGGAGTTGCATACTCGTACTATGTATAATTTAATCCATTACGAATTTAATCCTTCAAGTGCTGCTGACAGATTATTTTATTCAAACAAAGACTGAGTAGATTAAATGATCAGGCAAAGCGAGGTGCTGTTTTCAAATCTGTCGATTTGTTTTTATCGGTTGTCAATCTCACAGTTACGATCAAATGCAATTACCGATTGTGACAGAATTTAGCATGAATGATATTTTATATAACAATATATATTATCAAGTTTATCTTCAATTACAAATTTTTCAAGAAAGGTAGGTTTTGTACACTGTAGTTTTATTTATAAAAGTAACTATTGCTCTGGACGTCGATTTAACGTCACGAAAGGGGCTATTATATCAGCGGCCATGCCATGATAAAGCACCCCTTGAATCTGAGGGCAAAAAATTCTACTCATCGAAAATGTTCACGTTAACAAAACTAGGTACTAGGCATTAAATTAAAACCTCGAATGTTTGTTAGAGAGAAAAAGTACAAGAAGAAACCATTTTTTTTTTCTATAGGGGTGTTTCCATGTTAGAAAATAATAAATAATATAGAGTTAAAAACATACTAAAGCATTACAATTAGTATCTAACATCAATATAGATACATAGTAAATATACAACATTAATTTTTTCATTACAAAACTGTCATTTTTTTACTGATATATAATATTAACTTTCGAAAAAAAAATAGTTAAATGTCTACTGTTAAAAGTGCCTTGTCCGTAACAAACACACAGAATGAATGTACTTATTTTTAATAATGAAAAACTTATATATAAATGAAGCTTCGTGCAAAATTTCAAGTCAAAAGGTGAGTTTGCTTTCAAGACATGGTGCCCACAGATAGATAAGATAGAAAGACATTTTTCTAGTTCTTCGGCGCTACCACACAGCCAATTAATTAGAAACACGAGCAAATGAAACATTATAAAACTTTCCCAGATATTGCTATAAACTATGTATGCAGTATGGATCACGCCATAGACTGAACTAAGAGTGAATTTCAAATTAGTTTGCCACTGGAATGTTGACAATTTACAAACCTACCAAACGGAGTTGATGAAGCCGTGTTAATAAAAGTGGTTTTGTATTAATTGCAACCATATTAAGTACATATTATCAACCGGGTGTGTATTGTTTTCGCAGTACAGTTTTTAACTTGGGCTCTAACATTTCAGTACCAATTCTGAATGATAAAATAAACAATAAAACACCCATTCCAAGGATTTGGACAAGATCTGCCCAATAAATAACAGAGATTCAGACCAGTCGCTTGATTCATTGCCTCCATCCTAGAATGTTGCCTCGACTAGACATACTTGACTGAATTCAAGCCGTGATCTTTGAATCAATCTATCAGATAAACTAAAAACTTTAAATACTTTATAAACATTGCTGAACGTGGTTTTTATTATGAGTCTCCACTCCCTTGCGCCTGATTAGGTTCAATAAAATTTTATTTTCGTAATTTACAAGACAAAAGTAATTGAATTTGGAGAAAGAAGGACTGTCATTCGTATTGATTACAGAAAACCAAGGGCGCGAGTGTGTACTTTCAGCCAAGATTTACAATTGCATTTGAAACACAAAGAGCACTTTCACTGGCTGCTAGTTGGGCCTGGCTTCTGAACTGTTATATCAAGTTAAAAGTGTGATATAACAGGTCATACTTAGGTACGGGAGTCTACATCACTTGTGTAAATAGTAATTTACAATCAAGTTCCATAGAGATTTACCGTTCACGTAGAGAACTTACTTTAAACTCTACCCTATATAAAAAACTAACTATTGTATTACAGTTGCTAGGAGTATTCAATCAAGGGAGAAAATGACAAAGCTGTGACAAGACAACAACTGTTCATCGCAAAATAAATCGCCCACAGATTGTACCGACTCCTAACGAGCTAGCAATAAAGTGGATATGCACAGCTAAACGCCAGATCCATTAAGCCAGCAGCTGTATTTAATTCCTGCAATCGCCAACCCTCGGTTGGACCTGCCAGAACCGTGTTGTAGATTCAGTAAATTAATGGCGCAGTGGCGCAACCTGCCGCGTCCCCCGGGCTTTTAATATTGTAACTCACTCCATGATTGAAAAAAATCTAAATAACTATTACGGATTACCTTTTACCTACATTTTCTTATCTATAGAAAAATGTACAATATGACTGTGTAAATGCGTCTATACTTCCCGGATAAAGCACGGCTTAGTTTTGGTCTGCACGGACTGTCCTTTAGACCTGAAAATCAATACAGTTCTTCCTTGAACCAAAAGAATCCTCTACTAGTTTAAAGTCTCTTGGACTTTTCAATCAAGAGTTATCACACAAACCGAGGGTCAGGCGAACACATTGCACTATGACGTTGTGATCCCAAATCAATGAGGGTTTCCTTTGAAGAAGAGGAACTTATGTAACAAGTGTCGAGATTGTGACCTTTCTATGAAGAGTTGTCGCACAGCCAAGTAAACAAACCAACGTACTGCCGTTTGAACCCCAAAATCAATAGCGTTCTGCCTTGATCAAAGAGGAATATATATATAACTAGAGTCAATTCTAAAAGACACTTCTATTAACAGTTATCTCACAGACAGATGAACAGACATTTTAAGACGGTTCAGAAAAGACCTTAGTAAGAACAAACTGGGGATGGAATAATGTTACTTAGTTAACCTCCATTTATCACCCTAGAGTAATAAAGATTACGGGCATTTGACATCCCGTGTTTGTGAATAGACAAAAACCACAACGTTTCGAAAACCGATATCTTCTTTCCTCTTCAGGTGTAAAATGTTAAAACGTAAGTTTAAACATACAATTAAATACCTTCGTCAAGTATCGCAATAGAAAAGTTAAGTAAAAATGAACGTATACCTGAAATCAAAGTATCAAGTTAGAAGGTGTACCACTAAAACACACCTCAGGCACGTTATGCGTGTATTATATGTGTAAATGATGCATTTTATTGTGTGTTCTGGTTTTAATTTGTGAATCCCTTCTTTGGTGTTGGGATTCTGTTATGATTTCTTCCACTTACAACCTTTTTATCGCAAACTTTTCTTTGGTATGCTCATTATGATGGGTTTGAATAGCTTACTTACATGATATTGGAATTTAAAACAAGAATATGAGAGCAAACCAAAGCGCACGCAAGATGGACTAATCCTTTCAAATCATCTATCAAATAATAAAACAACAGCGAGTGGAATAATAAAATGTTAACTATAATTTCACTATTTCTATCTTGTAAAACCCAATCACAGATGCACCGTAATTACAAATAATTAATTTCATAAGTCAGAAATAAAATATTAACTTGTAATTTCCCTCACCAAATATGTATGTCACTAGAAACATGTATGAGTTATGTTTTACAACACATTTCTTCTTCATCAAAATTGTGTTGGCGAGACAGCCACTATGAGTGTAGGTAGATTGATTCGTTAAACTGGAGGCCAAAAATTAATTAAACTGTTTTCAATATGCGGACCGTCCATTTCCTAAACAAGAGGTTGTATAAACGTATGGCCTGTATCAACAATGCCGGCTTCCGAGCGGGCAGCTTCGAGAGAATGATTTAAATTAAATGTTTTCAGTGTTTATTTAGCACTCCATTCATTGTTGGGTTCATTTCATTATCGGTGTCAGCGATTTTTTGTAGGGGAAAATAACTAATGTGATCACCATTGTAGGCACACCAAATCCTGCAGGAGGGTGATAAGTGTGATCATTTACAGAATGTTCCCGCAATAACAACACTTGTTATATACCGTCTAGAGTGTGAGATCTAACTAAGAATTTGTTAATAATATGTTCTACGGAATACGTGTACAAATCAGATAAATAACAAAGACAATAACATGTTACAGCAGGTCATACCTACATCATAGTATCTGCTCACACATGGCAAACATACTGAACCTTTTCATTAAATTCACTACCACCGCATTCACAATACTCTTTTTAAAGAAAATTCAGAGTCTAGGATTTTTATACTTTAGTGTTAAGTAATATCTCGATGGTAGATTTTTGTTCGTCGGTATCACCCCCGAGGCAACACCGAAGGTTGGGGGCATCGGTGATAAAGATCAAGATAACAATCTTGCCTTATTTATGCCATTAAAATAGCCTACGAGCATAAATGGGCATTACTTTGGGTGAGTAAACAATAGTTAGGAAAATGCAAGAACTAAAACCGTAGGCTACGTCTCATAATAGTATCTGTGTATTTTTACATAATATTTATGTTTACGAAAATACCATGTGCCATATTCGACCTAGAGATTAAATGTGCTTGAAACATAATTTTTAATGCTGAAATTTGGGCTCCCACAACGGTTTGCCTACAAGTGTATACCGTAGAAGAGACACTACTAGCATTATTTAAGGTAAATTACAATTACTCTTCGGTCACGAATATGTGAGAAATGGCCTATAATAAAACCTAAAGGAAAGTAAGTTTTACACCGAAAACAGTGCGAACATGTGCATCGTCGGTTCATCACGGTACTTAATTTATAATAATGTGGCTATATCAAACAATTTCAAATTTTGTTGAAAAGACATTAAAGAAACGTTTGTTACCTCAAGACGACACGGGAAGGGATGAAGTCTGGGAGAAGAAAACAAGAATGTCTGACAGCAATGAATATTTCAGTGTTGAACCTCTTTTGATAATCAACATCAGTTTAATCCCGGACATCCAAGATTTGCATTACTGGTCTCCTGCCCCCACTCTATCAGCTTTGTTTCAGCAGCAGCGTTTTCCAAGAGGTTAACACGGCGTCCTCTTTCAATCCACATAACTGTTTTAGTTCGCATGGTTATATACGAGGGTTGTTCAATAAAGACTGAGACTGTGTCTATAAAACATTTATTATTTAATTCTGATCTACATCAAATTTTTCACCTTCAAAGTATTCCCCATTAAGTGAAATGCACTTGTCCCAGCGCCTTTGCCATGCCTGGAAAACGTTAGAGAAGCCATCCTTTGACATGTTCTTCAGGATCACCTCCAAAGCCTTTTCTGCATCCTGTTCCGAATCAAAACGACGTCCCTTTAATTCCTTTTTTGCAGTAGGAAACAAAAAAAAGTCACAGGGCGCAAGGTCAGGACTATAAGGTGGGTGGGGCACGACCTTAATGTTTCGTTTGGCCAAATATTCTGTCACAACGTGTGCAATGTGAGGCCGCGCATTGTCATGATGTAATTTCCAGTTTCCTCGAAGTTCTGGACGCTTTCGAGAAATGTGATCATTCATTAATGTAGCCAAAACTTGTTTGTAATAGTCTCCATTGATTGTCTGTCCACGTGGAACTGAATGAGTGTACACCATTCCTTTATAGTCAAAAAAAGTAATGACCATTGCTTTGTTTGCAGATTTGGTTGCCCTAGCTTTCTTCGGGCGACCTTCATTTTTTTTCTACCCACTCAGTGCTTTGGATTTTCATTGCAGGGTCATACTGATAAACCCAGGACTCATCAGCAGTGATTACACTCTTCCACCAATCCCTATCTTCTTCAACGAACCGCTTCCACTCAAGGCAAACATCGACACGGTTTTGTTTTTGTTCAGGTGTGAGTAAACGAGGAATCCAACGAGCACACACTCTAGACATGTTAAGATTGTCTTTTAAAATTGTGTGAGTACTACCTACCGATATGTCAAGGAGTTCAGCAATCTGTCTGACGGTCAGACGTCGGTCGGTTTTGATCATTGCCGCTGCTGTATTGATGATTTCCTCAGTGAGAGCAGTAACTGGGGCACCATCTCCTCCCTGCAACTCTGGGTCCTCTCTTCCCTCCTTAAAATCTTTGAACCAGCGAAAACAGGAAGCACGAGACATTGCGTCATCCCCAAAAGCTTGCTTTATGTCTTCATAAGTGTTAGTCGCAGTTTTGTTGAGTCTAACACAAAACTTAATCGCATATCGTTGTTCACGCAAACTGGACATGATAAGACGTTGGAGGCGGCACTTACCAAGCTGATGTTCAAATGAGCACTGATGGCTTTGTGATAGAGATAAAGCAATTCAATGTCTGTTGGTAAACAATAGGGTCCAAAGGTATTGGAAAAACCTGGCATCATGTCTTATCAGAGCAGTATGGGAAAATCCCGGGCCCAGTCTCAGTCTTTATTGAACAACCCTCGTACGACCTATTTATATACGTAGCTCGAGTAGTGACTATTTTCAGATGATGGTCTTGCTGCACTAACCACCAACTAATGGACTCACATTATCTGATTCGGACTCGATAGTGGGATCTGTTTCAATACGGTTAATTTGACTAAAAACACTATTCTATTTATCTTAGCAAATGAAAATAAACCTATACGACAAAATATCGAAGAAACGTACAGAACGTAACAACGTACAGAGTTATCGCACAGCCGTGGATACGAATAGACAGACAAGCGGAAGGCCTTCCGATTGATTCCAAAATCAATAGGCTTCTTCCTTTGACAAAGAGGATCCCACGTACAATGGTCCCTAGGACCTTTCTACCGAGAGTTGTCGTACAGACTTGGATACGAACAGACAGACGAGCGGAAGGCCTTCCGATTGATTCCAAAATCAATAGGCTTCTTCCTTTGACAAAGAGGATCCCACATACAATGGTCCCTAGGACCTTTCTATCGAGAGTTGTCGTACAGACGTGGATACGAACAGACAGACAAGCGGAAGGCCTTCGATTGATTCCAAAATCAATAGGCTTCTTCTTTTGACAAAGAGGATCCCACGTACAATGGTCCCTAGGACCTTTCTATCGAGAGTTGTCGTACAGACGGGTAGATGGTCAGACAGACGTACAGACAGATCGCCATTTGACTTTAGATCCCAAAATCAGTAGCTGTTTTCCTTGGACCAAGAAGAACTATATACCAAGTTTCAAGTTCCTAAGATCTTTCCATCAAAGGTTATACAGACAGCCAGAGACGTGACGAAACAGTTTTGAGCAGATACTACCAGGCTCTTAATAGGAACAAATAACATGTGACGTCACTAAAGGATGGTTATGGTCTCTAAACAATATTTATTACCAACCGTAACATGCTCGATTGACTTGCAAATAATATAAGGTTATAAGGCGCTCTCAACAGGTTTTATACTGCGAATATATTTGAACCTCGATCTTCGTAAAATAAAACACTTTACGAGCTTTCATGTAACTAATTTTTGAATCCATAAGGTGGTGAGATGTGAAAACGGTGAGACTTGAAACTTTGTACGTACGTTCCTGTTAGCCCAAGGAAACCCACTACTAATCAAAGAGCAGTCCATCCTTATGTCTGTACGATTACTCTTAATATAAAGATCGCAAACTAAACTAAACGTAATGTACTTCACGATTGAAACATGTTTCCATGGTCTAAATAACAGGTGTTTCATTTTAGTATTAAAAGCTGAACAGTCCATCAGTCTTTCTGTCCGGATGTGCATTAATCTGTAATTACGTTCTGTTGAGTCTATATGTATAGGTTAACTATTTTAAACAATTAATTAACGTAATGATTCGATAAAGGAGTTGCACTTTGTTGTAATATGCATGTTTAATTAATTAAAATCCCTCCGCCTTCAAGTTAGTTGTAGAAAAATGTAAGAAATGTATACAGTATACACATATATTAATGACAATTACCCATAATGTAAGCCAAATTGAACTTCTATCAACAAAACGACGTTATGTCTAATGTAAATTACCGTTAAACTTTTAAATGAGACTTTAAGCACTGGAATTAAGACCGTCTGTACAACTCACGAGTAACTCAAACTTCTGAATTGCTCAAGATCTGACAATTAGTCTTTCCTGTCTCTTTAACAATATTATTTATACTTGAGGTTTTCTCAATGAACTAAGTTTCAAATGCAAATATATCAAACGCATAATATATGTAAAATATGCAGAATATCTTTTACTTTAAGTGCCTGTAACTTTGAAAAATAATCACTAAGAAAATGTAACAGGTTTTGAGGCAGCTTTGAAAAGAAAAGAACAAAGTAAAAGAGCCTCGTGTGAAATATGTTTGGGGGACAACAAGAGTTAATTAGTGGTGAGGGAGATTCATTTGTCTTTCATCGCAGTTACACGCCACACATTATTCTAATTTAAAGTGATTACTAATTATTACACTTGTGTAGTCATTTAACACATATAGTATGTTTAATATTTAATACTATAATGTGTCTTAATTGTAAACCACAATATATATATATATATATATATATATATATATATATATATATAAAACAATATTATTTTCATCACTCTCTAAGGTGGACTATACTTTCCAATAAAGCTGAAAGTCATAGTTTTCCTCGTAGCTATGTCATCTGATTTTCCCTATCCCAAACATTAATTTCCTTGTATGAACGAACAGCTCTTTTCCTGTACGCTATAAACGATTGAAATTCCTGATTTGCCAATAGTAGCACTAATATTTTTTTATGATGAGAAAAAATCAGTAAATTTTGTGTAATTGAACTTTGGATTTACCTTAAAGAAACTTAAAATATATTATAAAACATTTAAATTTGACATCTAAGTTGTAAACATAGTTTTAAAACCTAAAATTTAGACTTATGGTTTGTTTGTAACAGTATGATTTCGTTTAGTTCCTTTTGAAATTCTTCTAATTCAAGAATTGAGTTATTGGTAGTCTACTGGTATTGACAACTATTCAGATTTTGTTTGGGAAGTTTGTCGAGTGTACGTGTAATATTCTTTTGTGCTGTAATTTTCAACACAGATTATTTATTATTTATGAGGTTTATCTCGTATAATTCCTGAACTTACCAATATTAATACAAAATTAATTCACGTATTAGTACGAATACTTAGTGTAAAACAACTAACGTTACCTACGATCTTTCTCTGATTGCCTTATAAGTCGTTATTAATCAGCAATCAGATGGTGAATCTTGAAGTTTATTAGTAGAAATACTGCAATACCATATGACTAGATCAAACATCACATTATATACATTTATTAAACCCTTTTAAATATTTAAGTAGATAACTAAACAATATAGTTTTAAATGTTCCATTTTATCACATTGTTGATCAATTTCATATTACATTTTAATAACCTTGAGAACAAAGACCTTTATCCAACTAATTTTATTGGATTGTCCACTTAGTACACCCAAACTTTTGTGTTCAGATTTGACAGACTTGCCGATTCAGAAATTACCGAAAAGTAGACTACTTCGACGGCCGAAACACCATCAGATGCCGTAAGAATGAATGATAACTGTACTAAAAACGTTGATAATTGACTGCTTCAACCTAACATTAAGTAAGTAATTAAAAAACTTAATTTACTCGCATTTTCTTTATTTTGATAGAGTTTGAAAGATACAGTTTCTTTTTCAGTTTACATGAATTAAGCTTTCTAATAACAAAAATAATAATTTTCAAAAATCCCTAATTCTATGCAATGCAAATTAACGTTAGGAATACAAATATACTGCTCACTGCGCTCTGCATGGTAAATAAAATTTAAAATCAGAGAAATAAAAACTTTCCTTCACAAACTTTATGAACAACAGATTTTAGCACTTCTATATTCAAGACGAACAAAAGAAATGTTTCTTACTTTTGAGTCGTAAGCCTAAGAACAGCTGGTTTCCGTATAAAACGGGAAATACTACCCGAATACTATGGAAAAATACCAGTCCAGGTTGAAAATTATTATCCACTTCCTAACTGATACTAACTTTAACGTGAATATCTTTGTCTACAGTATTGGCAATTAGGGATTGGGGCTGAAGAGCCAGGTAGCCGCCTCGCACGCACACACCCCCACACGAGCGCAGAGGGGTGGATCTAGCACCTGCCCAAGTTATTCGTCTTAGATATATAAAAAAAACAATACACTGTGATAGCTTAAGTGTATCATAATTTGTTTAGTATCACTTTTCTTGTTATGATGTCTACAATCGATATATACTAATCACCCCTGGATAAAATAACAAAAATCCGGATCTGATTGAGCCCAAGCTACAGTCACTATTTGAGAAGTTTAATTTTAAATGTGACCAAGATAAAATTCATTTATTCCCTAATGACTCGTAAATACACATATCAGAATATAAAATGGTGTTAGGTATATAGGTTTCAGTAACGTAATTTAGATAAACCGAGATGGAAATTGTTTTCAGTAGAGTGATTTTCAGCTCGACAGAGTACAGGTTTATCGTTATTTGAAGCCGTTATTGAAAGTATATGGGAAAACAAATAAAACGAGGCAATGAAAACAAAGTAAGCGACGCAGCGTTTCGTCCCGCGCTGGCGGTTGTTTTTCCGGGAAACATATGTTCCTGATATCGGCTTCATCTGTTTGTGGTTCTACATTCAAGTGATTAGGTTAGTAAATTAGAAAAAACTGTTATCCCATATAAAAGTTCGATAGAGCTTATTTTTAATTAGATTTTTCACATTGGGCTAATTAGATTTCTAAGGCTAGAACACCAAAGTAGAATATAATACATACATTTAGTTTACCATCAGTAATATTACAAATAGAAATAATGTAAAGAATTTTTATGTAAAATGATTAACGTGTGAAAAATTAATTTAAACACGAATTTCAAAGTAATAAATACTAATACTGGCGTGTGTGCTCTATATGTAAAAATAATTAGTAATTACAAAACAATAAAATTTCTACGTGGCCCCATGTTGAAACGCAATAGGCTATATAAATTATTTATATCTCTTTTCTAACAAAACTAGTTATTATAGTATTTAATTATCCTGAGTAGTAATTAAATACAAAACATATAAATACCAAAATAATTGTCTTAAAGGCAATTACAAACTGTTATTAAGTTATATAAATTACTGCTTTTAATTTGGAATGCAATCCCTAACATGTAGTAAATGCTACATAAAATTACAATAAGATACAACAACAAAATTGGGCGTTCACGCTAGAGGACAATAAGACCCCTACGCCCAAAACTTTGAAATTGGAGGTAAAAAAAAAACGATCGCCCAAAGAACAATTTACTAATTTTACTTAAAGCCATCGATTATCAGCGTTAATTCTCAGGGTCACTCAACATTTGACTTCCAAACATTATCAGTTCAGTATATCTGACTAATCATCTTGATAGCGTGGAACTCCTTGAGACGGGTACACATTGATAAATTAATTAAGTTTGCTCAAAGCCATCAATTGTCGGTGTCAACTCTCAGTGTCAGCAAACATTTGACTTCCAAACATTATCAGTTCAGTATATCTGACTGATCATCTTGATAGCATGGAACTCCTTGAGGCAAAGACACAGAGATAAATTAATCAAGTTTGCTCAAAGCCATCAATTGCCGGTGTCAACTCTCAGTGTCAGCAAACATTTGACTTCCAAACATTATCAGTTCAGTATATCTGACTGATCATCTTGATAGCATGGAACTCCTTGAGGCAAAGACACAGAGATAAATTAATTAAGTTTGCTCAAAGCCATCAATTGCCGGTGTCAACTCTCAGTGTCAGTCAACATTTGACTTCCAAACACATCCTTGCCATCAACTCTCACTCTTGACTTTACTTTCTCCTTCTGTTTTTATTGTCATTTCATACGTGTGGTGATATCAGAAAATAAGTGCTGAATAAAGTCTTATAATATTCATATTTGCGAGTGGTATCAAACTACTATAGATCCTAATAGTATGGTTGCGGAAATATTTGCCATTGTCACTTACGTTAACAAATAACATTAAAAATAAATCCTTAAACTACTTCATGTGCTGACATAAACAATATCATTATATTAAAATAAATGTGGTTATTCCTTTTTTTTGTATTCAATATGGAATTAAATAAATGTCCAGATTGAATACCATATATTAAAATACAATAATTGGTGATATTTTTTCGGTGAACTAGATGACCGATCAATACGTACCAGACCAAGACTCAGTTAAGTACTTTTAAAGTAGAGGAATTGGCATAAAGAACTATAACATCCTTATATCGGCACTTTAAGACTGTAACCAATCAATGGAACAACGATCAGTAAACTACAAGTAAAGAAATAATCATACAGAACTGAAAGTATCCTTAATTCGGTACTTATGACTGTTACACAATGATCTACAATAATTTATTTGATTGTCTCCTTACCGCTTGTCATGTCAATGAAACTAATAGAGTTTTAGAAGTGGCATATTATTGTAATTTAATTATCCCAAGAAGATTATATCTATGGTCAGGCCCGTGCGCATGGGGGGGGGTTTGGGGGTTCAAACCCCCCCCCCCTTGAAGATTGGGATATATCATATTGTTTCCATATACCAGTTTAATTGTGCTCTATTGCGCCGTCAGTTTACGCGGCATCACTGAACATTCATCGAGACATTGAAGTAGATGTGAACTCAGTATTAGATGAATTTTTTTCTGTACCTCGACGCATCAACTTATTGAAAGAGTAGATCACATATGTTTTTATTTGAAAAAGTTTTTACTTTGTTTAAAGAATGAGTTACAAATGTATTAAAAGTATGTAGTTTTAAAATTTTATAATAAACTCATTTTCCATACGAATTAATTTTTAATCTATTACTTATTTAAGTTTCTTCTTTTTTATTTCATAAAATAAGTATAGAACCCCCCCCCCCTAAATAAAATTCTGCGCACGGCCCTGTCTATGGTACTTACTCTGCTGATAACTCCACTACCACGGAACACACTGTAGAACTATCCTTGCTCCGGCCGCTTCAGCTGTTTGCGCGGGGACCCTAAGCGAACCGGTTCAATTTTGAATAGTTCATGAGCAATGCACAAATTTATGTTTCGCATCATAATTTTTGAACGAAGCAATATTTAAAGATCATGTCTGTATTGTTTTAAGAGAATCTTTTGTAGTTTTCTAAAGTTGAAAATTTATAACAAAGTTGCTATATTGAAAGGAAAAATACTTTATATAAGTACTTGAAAATAGCCGTCCTGGGACGGAACTCCAGTGCTAGTGAAACTGAAGGGAAACAAAGTACAAGTTTTGTGATTGATGTAACTAATTTGACCAGAAGAAGCATTAAAATGTAAATCCGTGGCATAAATTTGATTTATATTTAATCACATTCGAAAAGTTTCAGTTATTTGAATTGCCTGAGGTAACTTTAACAACAACAATACGTTGTTTTAAACAACGTTCCTGCACAACAAGAGATGTATGGTTTTTACTGAAGTTACAGTTCAAAGTACTTTGTCGGCGAGCTGTTGTCCGCGTCAGAACTTTTATCGTGTTCAAGCAATGATTGAAAGTTTAGCGGAGAGTCAATAAAATGAGGCAATAGAAACAGTGAAAACAATTCACTGTTTATTCTGTCTGATGGTTTTACACAGAACGATCGTAGCCGTGGGGGACAGGTTGTAAAATGATGAACACCATTTTGTACATTCGATTTCGGGGATTAAAAATGTATAAATAAATTATCTTTGGTGTGATTATTAGGTAATGTTCCTTACTAAATTAATTGTTTTGGACAATTATATACATAACCGGTCAGAAAAGTGCAAATGAACAAGATATACTTTTTGGTAGCACCTACTTTATGTTAAAGCCTAATATTACTTAAGTTAAATGTGAAATAATTAAATTACTAACAAGTAACAAAATAATACATAAAACTAAATTTGTATACACAACATATTACAGACAGTAATAATTTGTTGCGTTTAATGATTCAGCTGAAATATTCCTTGAAGGGAAACAAAATAAAAGTTTTGTGACTGATGTAACTAATTTGACCAAAAGCATAAAAATGTAAATCCGTGGTATAAATCCATAAACCCATTCACTCCCCGAGTTAGTGCTATGAAAGTCAAGTTTTACTCTGAAAGCGAAGCGGAGTGGCGATTCCCCTTTACAACAGTGTTGATCAATACAATGCAAATCTAAACATCTCACTGACATTGGAAACTACTCACGGTTAAAAACATGATGGTTAAAAACTAACATTGGAGCTGAATTACATTACAATTTAACTTAATATGTTATTCTGCGATTAGATGCATAAATAACTTATGGTTTTTATGTCAATAACATCAAAAAAGCACTGCTTTTTATTTTATTTTTTTTCGACTACTGCAATTTTGAACATTTGTAAACTTTTAATCTATTTAAGGCAACATTTTTATACAAGATGGGTACAAGTTTATTATTTTGGGTATTTATTTCAGAGTTATAGGCCTATGAAGAAAATGGTTATTAAATTACCATCTTAACTTTTATTTCTAATCAGCCGGTCAGTAAAACTTCGGTACTGGTTATAGAGTTTATATGGAATTTTTAAAGTAAACCACTGTTTGAAAAGTTTAATTTTTGACAACGATTTAACTGAGCAGGTTTGTTAATTTACCGCGACCGCCAGCTCGTCTGAACATGCAAACCGCCAGGCTGCCCCGGGCGGTTTTGCCACGACATACAACGTTTTTAAATGGTTTCTTTATTCTTCGAAACTCTAAATAAAATAACTAAATTTAATCTCATTGTAGCCCATAATTGTAGATATACCGGTTAGTTTGAGGTTAAATTTTAAACTCGGGTATTAAAACTCTTTGGTCCCAGAGTAGGACCAATTAAGAGAATCCGCTAGTGATGCAATGTCCCATCAATGGTAGATACTAAGCCTGGCCGTTAGGTGGTGCTTGAGCGGTGTTCCAGTGACACATGCTCTATCTGTTCTGTGGTACTGACAGAATTTGTTTAAACAAACCCAAAATATTTCGCAATGTCATCATTATTTAACAAGAATAAGTTGTCAATTCCTTGATTTGCTAGTTAACCACAAGAATCTCATGCTGCCGTTGTCCGACTAAGTATAATGCTTTAACCAATGTACTAGGGTATGTAATAGTTGGGCGAGCTCTGAAAGATTAACTTTAAGATTATAAAACAACTTGACATACATTAATCGTCAAATCTAATTCGCGGATTTTTCATTTTCTAAAATTAATTCACGCTCAAGCCTATTTATCGAAAATTTACAAATATGTAGAACTGAGGTTTCAGATTCGACACAAATTTTATTAAGGTATGTGTCCCCTTATGAGTACTGAAAACACACAAATTTTTTAATTCTCTAAAATGCGATTTCTTTTCGTCTCACAGTAATGAAGATAACTTATTTTTCATATATGCCAACATTAGAAGCATGAGAAAAAATTTTAACAACTTTTATTAGAATTATGCCAATTAGAAAATAAAATTGATTTTATAGTATTAAGTGAAGTATGGATCAGTAGTAATGAAACTAGTTTATACACAATTGAGGGCTTACGACATGTTTTTATCACTGCAATGACAATTACAGGGCTGGAGGCGTTGTCTGTTTTGTAAAAAATAATATTAATGTTACACAAATTTACAACGTAAATATGCAAACGGCTGACGTACTTTTACTTGAAATAAAACTTAACAAAATATACTTCAATTTATTATGTATGTATAGGTTACATGAATTTCTCAGAAAATACTTTTAACACGGAACTAGAAGTCATATTGTCAAATATAAACAAAAACGCTATTATTATTGGAGATATTAACATTAACTTGTTAGACTTATCATCCACACACACACAACACTATTTAAGTTTAATGAATAATAACGGTTTTTGCATCTATAATTAACACTCCGACTAGAATTACGCAAACAACACAGTCTTGTATTGACCACATTTTTATAAAACACAGAAATATAAAACACATTTAAATATGCAACTTTTGATATAAATATCACAGATCACTACATTATAGGACTAATCATGGAACAAAAAGAAGTTAGCTTATTGAAAACAAATAAAAATCTCAGCTTGCAAACAAAAACAGTAGTTGACTATGATAGTATTAGCCTTCAGTTAAAAAATGTTAATTGGGATGAGTTTTACACAATGAATAATGTTAATGAATGTTACGATAAGTTTCACGAAACACTAAGCAATATTGTTAACAATAATACAAAGTCTCAAAGTAAATGTGAAAAGATAGATAAAGCTAGAACTAGAAGTCCTTGGATAACTAACAATTTGTTAAAAAACATAGAAAAAAGAAGAAAGTTTGTATAAAATATCAAAAAAAAGGCCATACGATACACATTTTTTTAACTTACTATAGTACATTTTGTAAAGATTTAAAAAACAAAAAATTGATTTAACAAAAAATGAATATTATTCTAATAAACTCTCCAATTGTAATGGAGACGCTTCACAACAATGGAAAATAATAAACAACTTAACTGGAGGCCGGGTGGTAAAAACCGTGGACAAGCTAATACTTGAAGACGGTAAACAATTCTTGTAAATCCGGAAATGATTGCTGAAGAGGCTAATAAACATTTTGTAAACATACAATCACAAATAGGCACAAACAATATCGTTCCACTTACACAATATAAGTAATCCCCAATCCAGTTTTGAACTCTTATTTTTAAGCCCAGTAGTAACAACAAATGAAGTAGAAATATAATTAGCAGTTTAAAGAATAAAAAATCCTCGGGATATGATAGCTTCAATATAGTTTTAGTCAAACGTATTGCAGATGAAATTGCTCCATTACTCTCCTATATTATCAACTTGAGCTTTACCACAGGAGTATTTCCAAACAAATTAAAGCTTAGTATAGTTGTGCCATTATTTAAAAAAGGAAAATGTTCACAATGTAAATAATCTAAGACCCATAAGCCTGTTATCAGTATTTTCTAAAATAATTGAAAAAGCATGAGAATCAGATTAATTAATTACATAAGCAAAAATTCATTATTAAGTAACAACCAATTTGGTTTCATAAAAGGAAAATCCACGGAGGACGCACTAATAAAAGTAACTGATAGCATTTTATAGTAGTATTAATCAAAATAATAAAATAACAGGTGTTTTTTATTGATTTCAAAAAAGCATTTGATTTAGTAAGCCATGACACTTTATTAGAAATGAAGAGAGCGATGGGTGTAAGAGGTGTGGCTTTGGACTGGTTTCGAAGTTACCTTACAGGCCGCACTCAGAGGGTGAAGGTCGGCAACAGCCTTAAGCCCGCCACTACCGGTCACTGTAGGTGTGCCTCAAGGAGCTGTACTTTCAGCAAATCTGTTCCTGATCTTTATAAATGATCTCATCTCTCAAAATTTTTCTTGGACAAGTAAACGCTTTTGCGGATGACATTGCGCTATTCTATTCGCATAGCAACATTAATGTAATTTGCGAAAATATAAAACACAGACTTGAAAACTTTGAGAAATTGGTGTACATTAAATAAAATGGAATTAAATGTCAGCAAAACAAAGTATGTAAATTTCGATTTAAGAGGCTTTGACTTTGAAAAAAAATATTTTATATCACGATTACACATGTACAAATCGATTAATCGATTGTAACTGTCAATCTATAGAAAAAGTCAAATTTGTCAAATATTTGGGAATAACTTTAGATGAAAAAAGAAAAATAACGGCAACATCTTATATATTTGCATTACATAAATCTATTTCCATCAGTATTCGAAAATTTTATTTTTTAAGGAATTTTTGTAATGAATCTCTTTTACGATCACTTTATTTTGGTTTAATTCAGTCACGTAATCCAATACGGAATAATTTGCTGGGGAAATGCTTCAAAATACCTGTTAAATAGACTGAGAATAACACAAAACCATTATTTGCGAATAATCTTAAACAAACAAAAACAAGAAAGTTCATTTCCGTTATTCGTTACAATTAAATATTCTACCTGTTCAACATCTTTTTGTATTCAAAGTCCTAAGATTATTTTACATTAGAAGCGGAAATCAGGGGACAAACAACCTTTATTACTCTACAAGAAACACTCAAAAAAATAACTTATAGAATTCCAAAGGTCAACAAAACTGTGCTCAGACAATCATTTCTTTATAATGGACCCAAGTATTTCAACCAATTGCCGCTTAAAATAAAAACAAATTAGCAATGTTAAATTATTTTCAAAAAAATTAAAAGAATGGCTTTTTAAAAATAAGTGCATTGAGTTCTTAAACTCCTTTTTAGTCTAGTTTTGTACTTATATATGTATGTATATATATATATATATAAAAAAAAAAAAAAAAAAAAAAAAAAAAAAAAAAAAACCAACAATAATAATAGTATTTCTCATAGTT
Source organism: Homalodisca vitripennis (assembly GCF_021130785.1). Taxonomy (NCBI): domain Eukaryota; kingdom Metazoa; phylum Arthropoda; class Insecta; order Hemiptera; family Cicadellidae; genus Homalodisca; species Homalodisca vitripennis. The sequence goes on from NC_060209.1 coordinate 166,156,499, forward strand.
TCATTTTATTATTTATTTATTCTCTCTTTTTTTTTAAATTATAACCAACTACAAAGTCTTATGTTAAAATCATTACAAATATTACACATATATATTATTTTGTATAAGAAGATAATACTTTGGAAAAGACCTATTTAGTTTAAGAAGAAATGCTTTGTATTTTTATTTTTTATTTAGTTTGTTTTCTTTTTTAGTTATATTAGATGCATGGTGTTATTTGGACGCTGCGGAGAGCTCTTAGTTCTTAGTTTTTAAAGTAGAACTGGACTCAAATTTGGTTAATTTCTTTTTAAATTAGATGTATATTTTTTTCATGCTGGTCGCTTACTTGATACTGACCAGCATTATTTCCTGGGTTATAAAAGTGTTACTTTAAAAATTATTTTATTGATGGAAATAAAATCATTTATTCATTTATTCATTTATTTATTCATGTGCGGTAAATATTTATTATTTTCCTCAAATTCCTACTGTATTGTCTTGGCGGTAATGCAGTACATACGAGTATGGACAGACACATGAGTGAGAGCAGACAGAACTAAGATGATGTATCTAACTGTATACTTGCCATGTAAAGGGCTAATAATTGAATTCATTTATGATACAAGGTAGTAGTACCCCACATCATGTGACCCGTAACGTGCTTCGCTGTAATTGCATGCAACATTTCAAGCCCATACATGTGTTACTAGGTCAATATGTCCCATGTTAAAAATCAGTTTATAACAAATCTATCCACAACAAAAAATATAAAAGGCGCGTTTTGTCGCGATAACGTAGCGATATCAAATTTTGAATTTTGGAGCAAGAAGGATATTACCAGAGGAGAACGCACATAAAATGTTATGAGATATTCGATCGTGAAACATGGTAGAATTAATACAACTTTCGTTTATTTTTTTAACATTAATTTTAGTGAAATTTCCTTCCGTAAGGTTTTTTAGAACAAAATAAGTGTTATTTATTATGCGTGGAGGAGGGAGTTGAGAGTAAGATAGGAGAAAAGGAGAGAAAAAGTCTGATGCTAAGGCTAAACTGTTCAAACCACAACTATTGTGTTTTATTGTTATTCTGTACACGTTAACTCAGTCTAGACGATGTTCATATTATAAAATATGATAGGTGATATGGGGGTATTAAGACTTAAATTGGGTAAAGCGATCAGTTCGGCAGAGAAATTTATTTGTACTTGTCACCGCCTCTGACACCCCAACCCCTCTTCCACAACCACTAAACTGTCTGTGTTTAACTTCAAACAAAACAATCCAATATCACCTGCTTGCTGTTTCCCCCCACATATCGCCGGATAGCGGTAGCGTTTGTTTTAACGTTTAAACGCAAAAAATCACAATCGAAGACAAATATGGGTTTACTCACACATATATGAATACAACTTGAACATCGTTAAGTACTTTTACAACATTTGTTAAATAATAATAATATGGACGACGTTATCCAGGATTTATACAATATCTTCTAGCGCTTGCCTAGAAATTTTGTAGCAACAAATTACAACATTATTACTTAAATGAATAGTAAATTTTAATTTTATTCAGTATTTATACATAAACAACAGATTCAATCGGACAGTATACTCTTTACAGCATAATTAAAAGAAGTGTACTGTCACGCCATGCCGAGCTCGATTTCATTAGGCTACATGTGTACTATATCACATGTTAAAAGTTATATACTTGTATACAGTTTGTTTACGAATTTATTGGCTGAACTTTAGCGAAGCCTATCACTCGTTGGGCTGGACAAATTTAATTTCTATCAGTCCGTCCGGACGATGGTATGTATAAGGGACGTAAACGAGCTAACCAATAAATTTGAAATTTTACATGAAGTTTTTTGTATACAACACTGAGTTCGTTGATAGGTTCATTGGATTTGGCTGAGCGTTAGCAAATATTCTTAAAATGGTCTTATGGGTAACAATGATGGTAACGAGATAAAGCAGGATAAATAAATCTGTAAACAAACTGAACCCAATCACTTGAGACTCCAACAAGTGACTTTTATTCATGAAGTGAAAAGAAAAATAGTGGAAAGTGAATTTTAAAACTCGGTGACAAGATATGACTTCAGCTCCCTCTTGCGTTGTAATACCCTCCTTAAATCATCTGAACTGTTATTGTTGTAACACTGCTATGAAACCTAATTAAATAAATAAAAATGGGAATGCATTACATAACAAGATATATCAAGAAGGGTTTTATCTGTTTACTTAAAATTTTGCGTGAATCTTAATTTCTACATACCTAAGAATGTTTTTTATGATGGTGCATGTCCATGGAATTCGGTTGAGCGTCATTGAAGGACATGACGCAACAAGCTGGCACAGTTTCTCCTTTCCCTGCCGGATGGGATGTAAACATTATAATTGTCCGTCTTTCTATCTTTCTCGGAAATAAAATGAGCCATAAATTTAAAGTTTGCATGCAACCTCAGTGAAGCCTGTTACACGACACTTGGTCTGGCGTATTCCTACCTTGTTTAGTCAGCGATGTTCTTGTTGCCAATATTTTTCAATGGAAAAATTTTATCTGTCCACCAAATCCCATTCAGTAACATGCATCATCATCAAACTCGAGTTGCTTGTATAGAGATAATGTTTCGTACAAACTTGAAAATCTATAGCAATAAAATTGTTGCAGGGCTTTCTCTCTCAAAATAACTTCTCTCTCTTTCCAGTATTAACCAGAATGTATAGATGAACGTGGCCGACTAAAGTGGTGGGGTAGCCTGAGAGAAGGGATGACTACCTCCTGTCGTTCAATAAATGGTCGTTCTAGGCAATATTGAATCTGCATTGTTTGGGTCGCTACTGTACATTTACATTGATAGCCCACTGGCCAGGTTTTATTTATGGGCGGCTTTTGCATATTAACGGTTGAAAGGTTTTATCTTTTAATTTATCAACATAGTCAGGGTATGATTTAAATAATCCATTTTTCATTTTGTTAAATACATTTACTCATCTGAAGAAACTAAAATTTATGTCAATGAGCTTTGCGAAAACAATAAGGAATATATTTTATTTAAAAGGAACTTTTTAAATTGTGTGCGTGTATGTGTAAGCGTACTTTAATAATGTACACTGTATAAGTACAAACTAGAATTTATTCATCAAAACACCTTATAAATATTTAAAACGTCCAGCTTTTGAATAAAAGTTAGAAAATAATAGCTTTGTTCGTTCTTAACATTTTGTAAAATCCTAGGAGAATCGTAGTACGAATTTTAATTATTTAATCACATGACATAATCTCAAGAGTTGGAACATTTTTTTAAGATCTACAATTTTTGCAAACAAATATTCTATGAATGTCATTTGTATTTGGAACTTTTGGAATAAAAATTTTCCTACAATTCGGGATTTATATATTAGCTTAAAACTAATCTAACTTTGTATAAGAAAGCAGGAATAACTATTTAGAACTAGTGTGGAACTATGTATTTTTGTATATTAAACCAATTTTCTTTCACATGGTGAAAACAGTATTTATAATGTGCTTCGCAGAACATGGTTTCAACGTACGCCATGTTACAGAGACGAAAGAGTAATAGACAATTGTTTATGCCAATGTATCCTCATAGGAAACTGAATAAAATATTTCAACAAACATGACTAAATAACGTTATATTATAAAACTTGGTAGGTACATATTATTTTTTACTTTGCGTAAAAATGTTTGTTTTCAGGACTGACGCTACAAACTATTAAGTGGGTTTTGGAACAAGACATTCTAACGTAATAACGTTATCCACAATAGTACATTAAAACATTTGTTAGTGGGATTCGGTACCAAGTATCATACTGAACTGCTGATGTTCTCTAAAATAGTAAATGACTGAATCAAGATCATTAAAAGTGTTTAATAACGATACTTATCGTTATATTATATTACGTTCATCAAATTTCTGTTACTTTATCGTTGACGCATAAAAGTTAAATAAAACACCATAAATTTAACCAAATAGCTTGGTTGGGGATTAATTAACCAAATAATATATTTTCCCTCTTCAGCACCTACACCATCCACCTCGAAATAGAATATTGTCATCACAAACTTGTTCTATCCGTGTATAGCAACTCGTTACCTGTGATGTGCCATTTTTAAATCACTTAATTGTTGTGAGTCAACAGTTTTATGCAGGCCCATGAGCCCCAAAGATGACACTTCTTATTCCCAGAAACAAATATAACTCGGTGAGTCGTAAGACAAATACAATGTTCGATCGCTGCCAACAGGCACTCAGTGAAATGCCACCTACTTATTTAAATAGGTACCCGAACTCAAAATGGACTTTAAGCCTTTTCGTTTCTAATGACATAGTTTATTGAGGATTCATAGCACCAGAAATTACTAAAAAAAATTCCACAACAGTATAATAATTATAAACTACAGTTTCTTGAATAATACTGTTGGTAGTTATAAGTTGATAAATATCAGCGCCGAAAGTGAAATAAATATTTCTAAATTCGTAGAATGTAAGCAGGATAATGTTATACAACTATCATTTACGAACTTATATGAAATGATTATTTTAGTAATAATAATACAGTTCTTGCACATACATTACGAAAAACCTATACAACGAAGGACTGGACAGAACGTAACGAAAGAGTTATCGCACAGACATACGTATGGACACAAAGACGGACTTCCCTTACGTCTTTTCACATAAATATTAAAATAGTTCTTCCCAGGACCAACAGGAACCAATGTACCAAGTTTCAAATCTCTAGGACCTTTCTATCGAGAGTTATAGCAGACTAACGGGCAGCAACGACACGATATGAAAGACATTTCGGCTCTTTAAATGATGTTTAAGTTGAATTATATTTGTCCGATTCTATAAAATACTTATATAAATATGGGTATTATATCCAAAATATTTCAATTTGGATGGGCAGACAAAGTTGGGAATTTCATAGTAAGGTATTCGATATTGTTTAGAATCTTAACTTGAGTCCTTTCTACGCCAATATACTGTTAAGTGTTATTCTAAACGTGTTTCAGGACATAGAAGGAAATCTGCAAATTGTATTGATCTCCTCGGAATTCGAACAAATGATCTCTTGATTAATTGCCTCGATCTTAGCCGTACACCACATTGAAGGTCCACAGAATAAAATATTTATAAAATACTGTTAAAGATTAAGGATTTAATTTTGATAGTGTCCTGTCTGATAACTGTGAAACGCACTGATCATGGGAATGAATGTGTTTGTGATTCATAGAAATGACGTAATATCATCACCAATTTTCTAAAATTATAACTGAAAAAACAATTTTAAATCAATTCAAATTTTTACCTCACCTTCTTTAATGTAACCATCTGAACTATGATTATTAACCCATAATACTTGTGTAGTAGTAATGTTTAATATATAAATGATAGAAGTGAAAACATAGAAGCCTTGGGTCAGTTTTCATTATTCTGCAATTTACGACAAAACTATTACTATTTCTTTCAGTGCAGGGATTTCCTATCAAACCACAGCAAACAGAAAATTCTTCTTCTATGGTAAAAGAAAGATTTTTAATTAGTTGTCTTGAGAAAATAGTAGCGTTTGAAATGGATACAGAGAAAACAGGGATTAATTTAGATGTAGTAGCCTACTTCTAATTCTAACTGACAATAATAGTTCATTGATTAATTAATTAGAATGTAATATATATAACATTGGAAATAAAAGGAACTGGATTAGATCCTAGTTTAATTACAGACTTAACACTGGCCACAGCTGTAATGTTTCCAATTACAAAAAGTAAACAAACATTTCTCTCGATTACACAACGTGTCCCCAAGCTCAGAGTAATGGAGAAAGGAAAGGTATAAGTGGCTGCTGTTGTTATTCAAATAAATACAGATTTAGACAATATTGAATCTGCATTGTTTGGGTCGCCATCGGTTATTTACAATGGCAGCCTCCTCCACTCGACCGCCCAGATTTGTTTATTGGCGGCTTTTGTGAACAAAATCGTTTCATCTTTCAGTGCACAGTTTATATTCAATCAGTGTTTGTTTTACCATACCCCTTATTTCATCATAGTATGTGTTACACAATGTATTCAATCTATACTATTATATAACAGCCAAATGGCATGTGTGTGTATGAGTACGTGATCGTGTGTTATTCAATCACATCAAAATACTACTGTACTATTGTAAATTGTATAAAATTTTATACCGATATTCTTAGGATTCCTGGTTAAAATATAGGCCTATTCCTATTTCGAAAATCGCTCCGGTCTAGGCCCCACTAGTCTCTGAAGTCGCGAAAACTCCATCTTAGTCTCTAAACTTGCATTATATCAAACAAATATTATTAGTGTAAGAGCTGCTGAATGTAATTCAACTATTCTGTGTAAACAGTGATTTGTCAGCAGAACCATGTGTTAAATTAATTTAACCGCTATTGCAATTTTTTTAAATTTTTATTCTTGAAAGCATAGAGTAAGTTTGATAGTAACAATTCTTATTTCAACCTTTTCTCCAATCTCTGTTGAGCTCAGACTAAGAAAGTGTCCTGATAGGAAAATTAAACTTTTTAGTACAAATATATTTGTAACTGGAAATGTTTAGCAAATATTAAGTATGCAGCCCTTAGACAGTAATGTAATGCAGATATCAAAGACAAAGTTACTATCTAAATTTTACTAAAGGTAACAACACTATACACAAAAACATAAATATAAATCACTCGAAACAGCAGTGCTCATACACGTGCATAGCCTACGAAATTGCGTGCGTAGCCACGGGTAGCTGTTAGTAGTGAATAAAACGTTTTGTCTTACAACGTTATTTTAAAACATTAATTTAATTTTATAAATATTACCAAAAGTATGCTTTTTGAATTTTTATACAATAATTAGCGAATGAACAATTAGATCAAATCAAGTACGATAAATAGAAAAATGTTAGAAATAACATAAATCATTATTATATTAAAATTGTGATTTATTAAGAACACGCAAAAAGTAAGTGCGATGGCCGGGAATCGAACCCGGATCAACTGCTTGGAAGGCAACTATGCTGACCATTACACCACCATCGCACGTCGAGGTAGTGTAATCTTCCTAAGACTGTAGCAAATGTGCTATTTTTAGAAGATATAAAAGCTGAATATAAGCTATTTGCAATATTGTAATTATCTAAACACAATCGAAAGAAACTATTTCCAGTTTATGTAGCTTTAAAAATTGCTATAAAATAGAGTTTCTAATACTGATTTACCATCTCATTTCTTTGACAAACAATGTAGGCTAATTAAATGTCAATTAGGCTTAGAGATTTATTTACATAACAACAATCTAATTGATACTATTTCTGAAAAAAAAAAAAAAAAAAATATGGTTGCCTGTAAAGTCGGTTTTACGGGCGAAGATTTTACGTGACAACGTCTTTTTCTCGGTAGAATATTTATTGATATGAATATTATTAAATTGCACAATAGGAACAAGGAATTGAATGAAAATAAGAATTGCACAAATTTTAACTATAGAAATATATTTTGTTTACTAAAACATTGTACATAATTTGAAATTAATTAAAATTTGTTATTGTAAATGGTAAAGTTGAATAAAACATTTACTAAAATTGGAATTTGAAATTCTTGCTAAACACAGTTAAATTCTAACTTCGCGCGTGGTGATTGGTCGGTTTAGTTCGTTTGTTTGGTCGCACTGTTATGACAGGTTAGAGGTTATAATTTGTTATTTTAAATGTTTGACTAGCAATACGCGCTGTTTCTTCTCAATCGACTGAATTACGATTGATTGCAGAGTGATTTAAACTAATAATTTACTTAACACTATCAACATTTGTCAATAGTATGACATAACCTATAAACTCAGTTTCTCAACTTTTGTGTCAATCTAACAATTAATCAATCAATCATAGTTTACGATAATGAAATATCAGTGTACAATTATTTACCTTTATTGTTGTAGTTGTTGTAAATGACGAATCTAAGCACTCCACATTTTCACGAATAAACATAGTTATCTGCTTTATCCCGTGCGGCGGACCCACAGTTATCTGCTTTATCCCGTGCGGCGGACCCACTGGACGGGCATCGTAACGTTACCGGGCGTTACACTTTTTCATGAGTCACTCCGAGCCGCAACCTAATTTAAGACGTTGTCACGTCAAAAAAAAACTATGTAACTTGTTAAACAACTGAATCGTTTATTTTTATAATATACCAATTAAAAAGGTTTGCATTTTATGTAGGCTAATCCTGGAAACGTACATTTTATTCATAGAAATTTTTTCCTATAGTTGATATTTGTCTATAGATAGTACGCACTAGGTAAGAGTCCAGGCAACCTCCTAATTTTCAATTTTGTCAATTAATTTTTTAGTAAACGATTATTATTATTTAAACAATTCAGTATTACTGACATGTACTGATGACATATCGTTATCGACAAAGAAACGGGTCAAGAACTTTTTAAACAACAAAATGGAGTATTACTCTTTCTGTCCACTACGGGAAATATCTATTGTCTGGACCCCACCCCCAAATTTTTTTCCTGGCTACGTTCTTGGTACGAGTACGCCTCATCACTGCTGTGGGGTTCACTGAGGTTGCATGCCCAATTCAAGCTTATTAGCTTACTTCATTTTTGAGATGTCCTGTGGACAGAGAGGCAGACAATCATACAAAAAAAAACATCCTTTAGGCCGATAAGAGTACTTGTGTCAACCTGTTTAATGATAGGCTGCAATGACGCTAAGCCAGTTCCATAGACTCGGAATAGCACTCGATGTTGCCTATTGAGAAGTGAAGTTACATGTAAAATTGCAAGTACACAAGTCGGATCTTTCTCAAGATATAGTGCGGACAGCCAGACAAAAAATGAATTTTTTACAGCATATCTAATGATAAGCTTGGTTACCGCTTAGCTAAGTAAGGTGCCGAAGTAACTAAAGAAAATTATTTGTACTTCTCAGATAGGTTGAAATGAAGCTGACTCCATAACATGCACCATTGCCAACATTACAAACTAGGAGACTAATGAAAAATAAAGCAGTCGTAGTACTTTAAAGGTTTTTCACTTAACTCACCCTTGTCCTAAGAGGGACAAAGGGGAAATTAGAAAACAGTAAATGAGACAACCTCTATCGACTGACACTTCCAATTAGAATAACCGAGGCTGCGGGGTCTCAAAGGAAACCAATTTCCGCTCACCTTATCAGAATGTCGGCCTTCTATTCAATAAAAAATACCTGGGGGCAATTAAACACTGTTTTCTTGCATTACTTATCATATAACGGTTCAAATGAAAGTTCATTAGGCAAAACTAAGAATATTAGAAAAATTAATGCCGATAGCTGACTTAACAAAATTCTTCTACAATTACTGTATAGGAACAAAAAATATACGGTACACTTTTTAAACCAATAAAAATATGTATAAACTTTCAAAATAATTCCCTATTTCCCAACCAAAAATTACATGCAATGTTGGTAGAAAACATTCACTTCGTATTCCTTCTGTATATATTTAACATGATAACATTTATCAAGATAAATTTTAATATGGCAGTTACATAATAATGGAAGAGGAAAAAAAGGAAAAATGTGAAAAATATCATGGTAGTATTTTCATGCATGAAAGTTTCATATTTTATAGTTACTGGATTTTATTAAGTTAGGGCTGTGAAATTTTATCCAAACTCTATAAATATATCAAATAAAAATATATATACAAATATCTCTATAAATATATTCTTAGGCAAAACGGCATTATTTTATATTGACTCGTAGGGTAGAAACTAGTAAAAAACTTCTTTTTTTAATCAACTAGAAAAAGGAAAGCTAATGGAGTGTAAAGTTGAATTGTATTATTAAAATTATTAAAGGTTAATTTCAGTGGTGTGGCTTAAAATTAGGTAGGCCAGATCAAAACTGTTATTTGCGAATAACTAATTGTATTACATGGCTGTAATAATAATAAACAGTTATATGGTTGTTGTATAGTAGGCTATACCAAAAGAACTTATCTGTGTTTAGTAATGTTCATACATTTATAAACAAAATAACAAATTTTTTTATTTTAGCGAAAATATGGTCAGATATGCATACAAATTTACAGGAATATGTTGAAGATGTGTATGTAAAAATTATATAAATACTAGCAGTTACCCGCGACTTCGCGCACAATTTCGTAGGCATTTTACGTGTCTATAAGCTCTACTTCCAGTGTATTTCCGATGCTGATGTTGAGTTTTCCTTGTTGTCATGGCCATAATCCGCCAAAAGTGTATATTTATCTCCGTTGTAATTTACTCTGGTCTTAGTATTTATTATTCCTTTAATTGATTATGGCTTGTTTCCCGATCAAGAAATATGTGTAAATAGACAGGCCTACATAGATGTGGGAAGCGAACTTCGGTCAAAAGACAACTAAGATTAGTTGTAACAGTCTTTAAATTTATAGTAAAAGTTAGATAATATCGTGGTCTTTTATATCTAATACTTATTATTTTATAAAATGTACAGTTCAAAGTATATTTGTACTGACACTTTTAATTGTCTTATTTGGATATTTTCTTACTGAGAAGTGATGTTAGTATAAAGTTTACTCTATGCTTTCCCATATAAATGTAAGCAAATTATAAATCTTTGTTAAATTAATTAAACATGCGTATGGTTGTGCTTTCACAAAGTTTTTTTTTTACAGAACAGTTGATCACATTACACAGGTTCTTTCAATTAATTAATATTTCACAACTTTAAAGACCAAGTTTGAACTTTTCACAACTTTTAGAGACCAAGTTTGAACTTTTCACAACTTTAGAGACCAAGTTTGAACTTTTTGCTACTTTAGAGACCAGTTTGAAATAAGAGATTTAGAGTTCGAGGTTTAGAGGGATTTTCGAAATAAGAAAAGGACTATATTCATACCACGGACCCTAAGAATTTCCATGTAAAATTACAGTACAATCGGTTGAATAATACAAAGGCAATTTTTTATATTTATAATATTATTAGGATTATAAGGAGACTATTGCTTAAATGTTTTCATGTGGTGGCGTAACCTCCTAAGGAAGATCATAAAATCCTGATAAAGTTATAATTATTTTTAGAACAATGCGAAGCGAAGGTCAAAGGAACTTAGTGATGGGCCGCTGCGCTGCTCTGGTTCTACCCATAGTTGACCTGTCGTGAACAATGGATACGGCTGCGTTACCTGTAGGATATCTTGAGGTTTTTTTTTTGTCGGTTTTATCAAGTGTTGGCTTATCATTGTAACGAACAATAAAAGATTCGTAAATCTTGGTAAGGTGGTTGGAAATAATTTCCTGTTTTTTTGGTTTTTTATTATTTATAAATCTATTAGTTACATAAATTCATATAAAAATGAAGTTGGAAAATCCTAAGTAGATTAAATGTATGGAGTCAATTTCTAAACTGCTACCAGGAGATGAGAAGGAGGTAGCAGTCAGGAGCTAAGCGGTTTACGGCAATGTACGAGCGTACGAGCGGGGCTGCGTGCGTGAGCCGCGTCCGTCGTCGTGCGAGAACATAAAAACATGAATGGGTCCGTTACTCGGGGTCGGGGTCATTGGCACGTCAAGGCTAGGAGGCTCAGTGCAAGGTTGTTGTGGCGGTGGCGCCTGCAGCAGGCCTACCGGCAACCCGCTCCTCACTGGTGTACGACTCACCTGCGCTTGGTGCCACAGGCGCTTTGCCATTCTATTGTGAATTAACAACTTCAAAAACGAGATCATAAGAAAGTATGATAGAGAAAAAGATATTCCGTAGGTTCAAAAAGATCTCTCTGTTTATATATCTCATATCATCTAATGTTGCTTAAAGTTAATTCTGAATATAAACAATATTTACACTGAACATACTGGAAATAAATATCTCTCAGCAAGGATAGTTTTGAACTGTCAACTGGTTTTGAACTGTGATAGTTCATGGTATCAGTGCACGAGGATAGTTTTTGAACTGTGCAGAAGATAACATATTATAGGTAGATATGATATCAAAACGCAGGAAAAGTGGTGCATATCTTCTGAGGACCAAAATGTGAGTAATCATAGAGGTTTTGTAATAAATGTTTAATAATATATGTCAAACCAAGACCTTAAACCTTTCAGTTTAACGTGTTGGATGAAGCAGCGAGGTTGAAATATTTAAATATTTCAACTGTGATAACAATGTTTCGATGCTGTATGACCGGAAAACTTTAGAAGGTATTAATGACGCGTACCTCATAAGCGTATCACCTAAAAGTAGTAGCATATACACCATAATTACAAAAATGGTTTAAATATGTATTTATGTATCTATGTAATTATTGCTGAACTAATAAACATTAGTAAATTATACCTTTTAAAGAAGCACCGCAGTGGAGCTTGTGAGTTGTGGTTAGCCCATCGCTGAAACAGACGATAATCGTGTATTAATACAATATAGAAACTTATAACACAAGGACTCGTATACTGCACAGAGACATCTTAAATTACGTCTTAAAGTGAAACCAAAACGAGTCAAACTTGTATGGCACAGTCCAAGCCGTGTTTCTGATTTATTCATTTACTTCACTTAGTTGCAAACTTCAAAAAAATACGCTTAACTACGTAAATTACAAGTAGACAGTGATTGTACAATAGTTTAATTACATGTTTCATAGCTAGACATTTATTGTCTGAGCGTTAGTGGAGCCTATAAACTCGAGGAGCTGGAAACATTTAATTTCTGTATGTCTGTCCGCACATCTCTATACAGTCGAACCTCGTTAGTACAAACCTTAATAAAACGAATTACTGGATAAGATGAATTTTTTTAAATAAATCCCCTTGAAACCTTCATAACACTCATTGCTAAAAACACTTTATATACAACGTAATAATTAGATGAAAATAATTATAAGACGGATGTTTGTGATTTGTGCTAAGACTGATTAACCTCTACACAACTAATATTTTAGCACAGAACCTCTACAAGACGATCGCGACCTCTATATGACGAATAGTTTACGCATTCGACCTCTATAGTACGTATTAAAAAAACTCACTCAAACGCGTGTCTTAACATGAAATCGCAGCTGAGGCACCCTACCTATACTTCCTCAGAAGTGGAGCAAAGATAGCGAAGTACTGGGGGCCAAGAAATGTAGTTTTAAGAATTGGTTTACTTCAATGATGATGTAGTAGTATGTGGAGATCGAACGGATAAAGATGTCCTGGCTTATTTTCCACCCTAAAATCCTCAAGAATATGAAGCAGTTGAAGATAATGAGGAGGGTGCACAGAGGAGGAGTGATCGACCTGAGCTGTCAACGAAAGACGCAAGAGAAGCTATTGATGTACTAAAATATTTTTCGAGGAGAAAAATTGTTTAGATGAAAGTGTAGTGAACAATTTCGTTTTATTATATTCCACGACTTATCTTCAAGTTAGATTTCACTTTGGACACGATAACCATTCATGTATGCAAACAACTGATGACTTTTTTTAAGACTTAAACGATGGCCATTTGCTATTGGCCTCTGGTTAGTCGCAGGTGGTTGGTCTACGGATGCAGACCTATTGAGACTTGTATTCTGTAGTTCAGTTTTAATAATTAGTGTTGTGTTTAGTTTTTTTTTTTATTAAATGCATGTTTTATAGTTCGTGAAGTTGACACACAACATGGTGGTTGCGATTCCTGACATACGCGTGTTACTACGCTCTGGTATGATTTGTTTATTTTAACCTAGTTTGTAATTATGTGTTAGGTCAGTCATTTACCTAAGGAAGAGATCAGATAGCAGATCTCGAAACGTAGTGTTACTGATTTTTTTGTATCACTAAACGATGGCAAATGTCCGGAAAATCTTGTTTTCCTCACAATCATTCCGTCGTCAAAAATAAACTTCAAACAAAGAATTTTCCTTGCATTCATATACTTTACAAATTAATTTTCTTTCAAACATTCTAGTTTCATTCCACAATTTAAATACACTTTTAGAAACAAAAATAAATTAAATATTCCTTTCCACACTACAGACTTTTTTAATCAATCAACTTCTATAATTCCATAGTATTATTCAACGCCCTATCTGACTGTTTAAATCAGGATAAATCTAGATAGTTTTTACGGAAGCTCAAGATATTTTAACTAGAAAAATGTTTTTATTCTGTACAGGACTATCTTATGTATCAGGTTAGTTATTAATAAATTAAATATTATGTTCATATATTCTTATTTGATTAAATCTAATGCTCGTTTTTAGGGTTACTTCAAACAAAAATACATTTGACTTTGAAAAGGCTCCAATAAAAGCCAGCTGTAGTGAACATGAGAAACATGTTAAACATCAAAAACTTTGAAGCGTTGAGTTTTGCACGTAGCATTATGGGAAATCTCTTTTTTAAACATATTATTATTACGCATCCATACTTCTTTGTCTTTTTGTTTTCTTTTGTAAAGTATACTTTTCGAATATTTAGACGAGGGACATAAAAAAGTGTGAGTTTTATACTTTGGATAAACTATACAAATATCTGTTTGGATGTGTATAATTTTAAAATAAAAACCTTCATTAGTCCTTCAGCTGAAAACAGTAAGTAAAAGTGTATGAGGTTTAAACCTGCTCTTGTGACGATAAAATCCAGATGGCCGCCACTACAGGCGCCTGTTAAAATTAAATATTTTTAAAATTCTAAATCTATTATAAAACTCGCTTGCCGGGATTCGCCGTTCCATAGCAACACGATGTGACACACAGTGAGTGGCCTGCCAGGCTGCCTAATAGTTCTGCTATCACGTAAGTAGCAGATAGTAGCCAGGGTATAGCACGAGTGGCCGCGGCCTGTGTTCAAGGTACTCAATCAACCTTGGCCGGGATTCGTCGCTCTATAGCCAGGACTATGTTGACATACAGTAAGTGGCCTTGATAGGCTGCCTAATAGTTCTGCTATCAGGTAAGGTAGCAGATAGTAGCCAGGGTATAGCACGAGTGGCCGCGGCTCGTGTTCAAGGTAAACTCAATCAACCTTGGCCGGGATCCGTTCGCCCGGTTCGGCTAAGGCACATCGCGGCCGAGATTGCTTATGTAGTATTACAAAAGTGTCCACAAAAACAACCTGACATATCCTGAGGTCACTATTTAAAATTGGGGGACTAAAAAGAAGACAATACCTCAAGGTTAACCGAGTTGTAAAGATTTCTTAAGATGATATAAATATAAAAGTAAATTTCCAGTTATAAGTGTAGCAAACAGGGTATGAAAATAAACTGTTTTCGGAATTAACAGTTATGATGTTTATTATTGACAGGTTATGATGTTTTTGCAGCTTTATATGTGTTTACGATGAATTTTGATATTAAGACTGCGGATATGCCAGTCTAATCTTCGATGTTCGATGTCCCATAAAACTCTTCTTATTTTTTAAATTGAAGAAGAAAATTTCAATAAGTTGTATAGTTATTATTATTTTCAAGTAGTATAATATTTACTTAAATATTTAAAAGTCAACTGTTTTGGACGAGTAATGAGACAATACTTTTCATTATAATAATAATTAAAACATTTTAATTTTTTACTAACTTTTTTGTCTTAACTGGTCTATTATGAAAGTTGGAACTAAGAAAACTAAATTTTTTGTAGTAGTAAAATATTTTTTAATTTAATAGACACTTTGCACGTTATGAAATACGCCTAGGGTTTGCTTATTTTTCAAAACTTCGTAGAGGAACACTTTTCTAGAAATTACTCTCAAATATCTAAATACGAAAGATAAGCTGAGTTTACAAGGTCAAATGTAATTTTGGATAAAGATTTAGTCACCTACGTTCAATATTTAGTTTGTGACTGCTTTTTGGATAATTATCTCAGACATTGATGTATTTTATAAAGGTGAGAAAAAGATAGTTTTACTTGTGAAAAATCATAAAACTTCGGACATAAATAAGGCTATAGGGGGGTTATATAGCTCAACATGTTGTTTCCCAACTTCCCCTATCGCTTCAATGTATGACACCAGCAGAAAGTGATGAATTTTTAAAATTTTTGGGTGGGTACCTAAATTGAATAGAAATATCGAGTACTGAGATGTCACTTATAATTATCTACAATGCTCGAATATTACACAACGGTAATTGGTACTGGGGGGCATATTATCTTGAAGGTTTACTAAGCCTTAATTTAAACATAATACCATTAACCTAACTTAGAAGTCGACTACAATGATATTGTGTTACCTCTTATGGCTTTTTATGTTGTCCCAAAGGATATTTGATGTTAAGCTTCCGGGATATGATGATAATATTCGGTTTCAACACTGCAAAAATAAACAACCAATGGCAGTTGGCGAAGACAATGTTTCATAAAATATATGGAACAATGAATTTCTTAATAAATTCGGTTTTCTAATAAATTAGTGGTTAAATGACTAGTTTCACCTAAACCTAAAAAATTGGCTTTACAGCAAGGATAATTTTATTATGGGAGAAGCCTCTGTATTGATTGTCAAAGTGGAAGACAATATACTCGGTTGACCTACTACAAGTAATGATAATGTGAACACGTGGAGGACTGTACAATGACCTTGAATACATTTTTCAAATATTTGATTGCCAGCAGTGTACGATGTTTTCCGTAAAATAGCTTGTAACCGTGATTCCTTTTCTTTTAAAGTATTATTTCAATGATTTAGTGTTGTGTATAAACTGTGAGTGCGAAAACCAGGAATTTTCTGCAATTATTATTCAGCATATTTGTTCAGTCTTTTTCTACGTGGTTTGTAATTTTATAGCTGTTACACCAACGACTTCTCACGTCTTCAGACATATAACGGGGAACAGTACAGAGCTACTCCAAAAGTTAGATTGATTGTATTTAAAGGTTATGTAGGATGTCATTTTACATATTATTGCATAAATTCTTGATTATGTTTATAATATTTTAGTTATTACATTTATTTGGTGGAGTGATGGGAGGGGGGAAACACCAAGGTTTTGCCAGGTTTCAGAAACTTTAATATTTGTGGACGAGGCATAATTCGGAGAGAAAACAACTTTTTTTTACCAGTTGTTTTAGAACCAGAATTATTATTTAGTTCAGTAGTTATTTGATATTTGGTAAGTTTGTATAGACACTTTCCAAGGCCAATGGACGGAGCCTTGAGGTCCGATAGCAAAACCTGTTTTAGTGCTCTCTTTGACGTTTGGCGATATTCAGTTCAGCAGCAGTAACAACAGCATGTGTAAAATTGTTGACTACAACAACCGAGATACTGACACATACCACTCTGACAAAATATGTTTCACATTTACTTGAATGTAATGAAATAACCTTATCCTCTAAACACATATGTAGGACTAAATAGCGGCTCAAAGTTTCAAAATTTTTTTGCACTCTGATATTTACGGAGAATTTGGAAGTTGGTTGGTAAATTTACACCGAATACACTTTTTCTATTCAAAATTGCGATTTGTTATAACGGAGTGAGAAATTGTCGTATTAGGAGAAATATTAAAGGACTGATGTAGAGCCTAACAATAATTTTAAAAATTTTAATACATTCAAATATTATGAAAATTGTCAAAAGTGATACGTTAATTGCAAATTTCTATGTGGGGGGATAAGATTCTAGTAAATTATATTTTGTGAACACTAATTGCTATGTTCTTGGTCAAAATATCGTTGATAAACATTCGTAGCAGTCAATCTTTGTGGAGCCAGTTTATCTGTAATTGTTTAATTAAAGGGAGAGGTATTGTTGTGTAGAGAATTGTTGTGAAAGTTTGCAACGTCAAAAAGGATAGTGATGAAAATTAGGACTACAGACTATGCTTTCCATAGGTTATGTAAATATAAGTCGGTTAAATATTTTTACTCCTTGTAATTTGCCAGTTAAATAGTTACACTGCAATAATTAATCATTTTGACCACTGAAAAAGCCTTAGAACTATTTAATTAGCGTACAAAATCCTTCTGCAATTATGGGTGTGTCTTTAATGTATGTTCAAAACTAAAATCTTAAGCTCTTGAAAACCATCAATTTCGTATACAACACCGAACTGAATATGTACGAAATTTTAGATTTAATACAATTCTGTCAAATTCACTTAAAATAAAAGTTGCTTAGGACTTCCTTTCCCACGCTCCCAGGCCTTATGAAGAAATTGCTTACTATTCATAGATCCATTCCTAATGCGTTTAGACCAGAACAAGAAGAAACTGTTTTAAGCTGTACTTCTTTCCATAACCTTAGGGTTGGAGTTAAAAAAAAAAATATTAAACATAAAAAACTTAATACACAGACCACAGAACGATAGAAAGTCTCTCACATAAAAAATGACACGTACCAACCATAGCGTTTTGCCAAAAGGCCCCCTATACACACACAAGATACACGCACAGTTTGGTTGTCACCGTTTTTATGTCATCCGGTCATGATGTCTTTTACAAAAAGACATCATGACCGTCAAGAGACAACTAACAACTCATGTTGTATGACCACAGAAACTTAGCCCTGAAAGGTTGTGTAGCTTTCTAGATCCCGGTCCGTTTAGTACGTCCTCCTAGTAGTTCCAGTTATTCTCACTAGGTAGTAGTAGCGTCGCCTGATCGCCCGACATCACGGGAGGCACTACACTTTACGATGCTGATAACAGCATTATATTGTCTGTTATGTGTATATAGGATTCCGCATTACATTTTATACATGTTATACTTATATGTAAAAAAGTGTTTATTATTAAAAGCCAAACCGTTAGTATTTATTTATTAACAATCAATGAAATCGGCCATAAAACACTAACAGATACACTTTTGTTCGCTTAAGGATATATATAAAATTTATCTCAGCAGTCTTCGGGAGTGCGTGCCACGATGGCACAGTTAGTATCGCGGTCAAAAGAATCAAAGAAAGGAAGAATTACGCGGATGTTCTAGAAGTGCTCATCTAAAACCACGAATTCCTGGTGCCCGTGCGCTGGTTGAACGGTTGGTAATAGATGAGGGCTCCTCGAACACTACTCTTGCGTATATTACGGTGGATAAAGAAACTGGTGATTACTCTTGCTTAGACTTGCTATTGGATCTCAGGTAAAAATTGTAGCATATAAGATTAGAATTAATTCAATTTGTAGTTTAGGAATACTCCCAGTACGGCACTCACAGGGTGAGCATGCCATTTTTTTTCTTTTCTTTTTACTGAAACAAATAACATTTCAAATAAACTGAGACCGTAATTACAGGGAACATCAACAATTTTTATTTGTATGCTATATATTTTTTATGAAATAAGCCAGTAGTGACTAGAAATATGATAGTAACAGGACGGATACGTGTGTTAGTGAGGTAGAGTATTACCTGCAATGCAAGCACAGAGTTGTTTTAAAAATGTTTACCACAGGTTTATTTGGTGTTTTAATCTTAACTAACAATGATACCTGTAATGTAATTAAAAACTAGATCTACCTAAAGAATAGATGTTCGGCTCTTGAACTTAATTAATTTCGTATGCAAGACCGAATAGGAAATTTAAGTATATCGATTGATAATCATTTCAAATTACTTTAAATGAAAGTTCCTTATAGATTGGGGTTTCCTATCGTACTCTTCCAGGCTCTATGAAGAAATTATTATTTATCATATATCCATTCATAAGGAGCCTAGACCACTACATATTCAATCTTTTATTATCTTTACTTTGTCCACAACCGTAGTTTTTGACATAAACATACAAAAGTACCATGAAATCTAAATGAAAGTCATTTTCTCTTCTTTAAAAGGTAATAACTCAGGCACAGTTGATCTAATACGTTTAAAATCAGGTATTTTTCTTCATTGTCTAAATTTATTTAACTTTATATAACATGCACACCAGTAATAAACACATTTTGCTTCATTTGCTAAACTGTCAAATGACTTTGGAAGGGAATGAAATGTTTTTACCTTTATGTTACCTATTAGCCAAATTCTATCAAGAGAAAATATATTACATACTGTAATGGACACAATAAATTTTATAATATAACTCAATTACACCAACAACCGCTAAAAAATCGGTTTATCAAAATTATTCTTTAACACACACATCAATATGGAAGGGAGTTAAACGAATGACATGTAACTGTCAAGAGACAACTAACAACTCATGTTGTATGACCACAGAAACTTAGCCCTGAAAGGTTGTGTAGCTTTCTAGATCCCGGTCCGTTCAGTACGTCCTCCTAGTAGTTCCAGTTATTCTCACTAGGTAGTAGTAGCGTCGCCTGATCGCCCGACATCACGGGAGGCACTACACTTTACGATGCTGATAACAGCATTATATTGTCTGTTATGTGTATATAGGATTCCGCATTACATTTTATACATGTTATATTTATATGTAAAAAAGTATTTATTATTAAAAGCCAAACCGTTAGTATTTATTAACATCAATGAAATCGGCCATAAAACACTAACAGATACACTTTTGTTCGCTTAAGGATATATATAAAATTTATCTCAGCAGTCTTCGGGAGTGCGTGCCACGATGGCACAGTTAGTATCGCGGTCAAACGAAACAAAGAAAGGAAGAATTACGCGGATGTTCTAGAAGTGCTCATCTAAAACCACGAATTCCTGGTGCCCGTGCGCTGGTTGAACGGTTGGTAATAGATGAGGGCTCCTCGAACACTACTCTTGCGTATATTACGGTGGATAAAGAAACTGGTGATTACTCTTGCTTAGACTTGCTATTGGATCTCAGGTAAAAATTGTAGCATATAAGATTAGAATTAATTCAATTTGTAGTTTAGGAATACTCCCAGTACGGCACTCACAGGGTGAGCATGCCATTTTTTTCTTTTCTTTTTACTGAAACAAATAACATTTCAAATAAACTGAGACCGTAATTACAGGGAACATCAACAATTTTTATTTGTATGCTATATATTTTTTATGAAATAAGCCAGTAGTGACTAGAAATATGATAGTAACAGGACGGATACGTGTGTTAGTGAGGTAGAGTATTACCTGCAATGCAAGCACAGAGTTGTTTTAAAAATGTTTACCACAGGTTTATTTGGTGTTTTAATCTTAACTAACAATGATACCTGTAATGTAATTAAAAACTAGATCTACCTAAAGAATAGATGTTCGGCTCTTGAACTTAATTAATTTCGTATGCAAGACCGAATAGGAAATTTAAGTATATCGATTGATAATCATTTCAAATTACTTTAAATGAAAGTTCCTTATAGATTGGGGTTTCCTATCGTACTCTTCCAGGCTCTATGAAGAAATTATTATTTATCATATATCCATTCATAAGGAGCCTAGACCACTACATATTCAATCTTTTATTATCTTTACTTTGTCCACAACCGTAGTTTTTGACATAAACATACAAAAGTACCATGAAATCTAAATGAAAGACATTTTCTCTTCTTTAAAAGGTAATAACTCAGGCACAGTTGATCTAATACGTTTAAAATCAGGTATTTTTCTTCATTGTCTAAATTTATTTAACTTTATATATGCACACCAGTAATAAACACATTTTGCTTCATTTGCTAAACTGTCAAATGACTTTGGAAGGGAATGAAATGTTTTTACCTTTATGTTACCTATTAGCCAAATTCTATCAAGAGAAAATATATTACATACTGTAATGGACACAATAAATTTTATAATATAACTCAATTACACCAACAACCGCTAAAAAATCGGTTTATCAAAATTATTCTTTAACACACACATCAATATGGAAGGGAGTTAAACGAATGACATGTAACTGTCAAGAGACAACTAACAACTCATGTTGTATGACCACAGAAACTTAGCCCTGAAAGGTTGTGTAGCTTTCTAGATCCCGGTCCGTTCAGTACGTCCTCCTAGTAGTTCCAGTTATTCTCACTAGGTAGTAGTAGCGTCGCCTGATCGCCCGACATCACGGGAGGCACTACACTTTACGATGCTGATAACAGAATTATATTGTCTGTTATGTGTATATAGGATTCCGCATTACATTTTATACATGTTATATTTATATGTAAAAAAGTATTTATTATTAAAAGCCAAACCGTTAGTATTTATTAACATCAATGAAATCGGCCATAAAACACTAACAGATACACTTTTGTTCGCTTAAGGATATATATAAAATTTATCTCAGCAGTCTTCGGGAGTGCGTGCCACGATGGCACAGTTAGTATCGCGGTCAAACGAAACAAAGAAAGGAAGAATTACGCGGATGTTCTAGAAGTGCTCATCTAAAACCACGAATTCCTGGTGCCCGTGCGCTGGTTGAACGGTTGGTAATAGATGAGGGCTCCTCGAACACTACTCTTGCGTATATTACGGTGGATAAAGAAACTGGTGATTACTCTTGCTTAGACTTGCTATTGGATCTCAGGTAAAAATTGTAGCATATAAGATTAGAATTAATTCAATTTGTAGTTTAGGAATACTCCCAGTACGGCACTCACAGGGTGAGCATGCCATTTTTTTTCTTTTCTTTTTACTGAAACAAATAACATTTCAAATAAACTGAGACCGTAATTACAGGGAACATCAACAATTTTTATTTGTATGCTATATATTTTTTATGAAATAAGCCAGTAGTGACTAGAAATATGATAGTAACAGGACGGATACGTGTGTTAGTGAGGTAGAGTATTACCTGCAATGCAAGCACAGAGTTGTTTTAAAAATGTTTACCACAGGTTTATTTGGTGTTTTAATCTTAACTAACAATGATACCTGTAATGTAATTAAAAACTAGATCTACCTAAAGAATAGATGTTCGGCTCTTGAACTTAATTAATTTCGTATGCAAGACCGAATAGGAAATTTAAGTATATCGATTGATAATCATTTCAAATTACTTTAAATGAAAGTTCCTTATAGATTGGGGTTTCCTATCGTACTCTTCCAGGCTCTATGAAGAAATTATTATTTATCATATATCCATTCATAAGGAGCCTAGACCACTACATATTCAATCTTTTATTATCTTTACTTTGTCCACAACCGTAGTTTTTGACATAAACATACAAAAGTACCATGAAATCTAAATGAAAGACATTTTCTCTTCTTTAAAAGGTAATAACTCAGGCACAGTTGATCTAATACGTTTAAAATCAGGTATTTTTCTTCATTGTCTAAATTTATTTAACTTTATATAACATGCACACCAGTAATAAACACATTTTGCTTCATTTGCTAAACTGTCAAATGACTTTGGAAGGGAATGAAATGTTTTTACCTTTATGTTACCTATTAGCCAAATTCTATCAAGAGAAAATATATTACATACTGTAATGGACACAATAAATTTTATAATATAACTCAATTACACCAACAACCGCTAAAAAATCGGTTTATCAAAATTATTCTTTAACACACACATCAATATGGAAGGGAGTTAAACGAATGACATGTAACTGTCAAGAGACAACTAACAACTCATGTTGTATGACCACAGAAACTTAGCCCTGAAAGGTTGTGTAGCTTTCTAGATCCCGGTCCGTTCAGTACGTCCTCCTAGTAGTTCCAGTTATTCTCACTAGGTAGTAGTAGCGTCGCCTGATCGCCCGACATCACGGGAGGCACTACACTTTACGATGCTGATAACAGCATTATATTGTCTGTTATGTGTATATAGGATTCCGCATTACATTTTATACATGTTATACTTATATGTAAAAAAGTGTTTATTATTAAAAGCCAAACCGTTAGTATTTATTAACATCAATGAAATCGGCCATAAAACACTAACAGATACACTTTTGTTCGCTTAAGGATATATATAAAATTTATCTCAGCAGTCTTCGGGAGTGCGTGCCACGATGGCACAGTTAGTATCGCGGTCAAACGAAACAAAGAAAGGAAGAATTACGCGGATGTTCTAGAAGTGCTCATCTAAAACCACGAATTCCTGGTGCCCGTGCGCTGGTTGAACGGTTGGTAATAGATGAGGGCTCCTCGAACACTACTCTTGCGTATATTACGGTGGATAAAGAAACTGGTGATTACTCTTGCTTAGACTTGCTATTGGATCTCAGGTAAAAATTGTAGCATATAAGATTAGAATTAATTCAATTTGTAGTTTAGGAATACTCCCAGTACGGCACTCACAGGGTGAGCATGCCATTTTTTTTCTTTTCTTTTTACTGAAACAAATAACATTTCAAATAAACTGAGACCGTAATTACAGGGAACATCAACAATTTTTATTTGTATGCTATATATTTTTTATGAAATAAGCCAGTAGTGACTAGAAATATGATAGTAACAGGACGGATACGTGTGTTAGTGAGGTAGAGTATTACCTGCAATGCAAGCACAGAGTTGTTTTAAAAATGTTTACCACAGGTTTATTTGGTGTTTTAATCTTAACTAACAATGATACCTGTAATGTAATTAAAAACTAGATCTACCTAAAGAATAGATGTTCGGCTCTTGAACTTAATTAATTTCGTATGCAAGACCGAATAGGAAATTTAAGTATATCGATTGATAATCATTTCAAATTACTTTAAATGAAAGTTCCTTATAGATTGGGGTTTCCTATCGTACTCTTCCAGGCTCTATGAAGAAATTATTATTTATCATATATCCATTCATAAGGAGCCTAGACCACTACATATTCAATCTTTTATTATCTTTACTTTGTCCACAACCGTAGTTTTTGACATAAACATACAAAAGTACCATGAAATCTAAATGAAAGACATTTTCTCTTCTTTAAAAGGTAATAACTCAGGCACAGTTGATCTAATACGTTTAAAATCAGGTATTTTTCTTCATTGTCTAAATTTATTTAACTTTATATATGCACACCAGTAATAAACACATTTTGCTTCATTTGCTAAACTGTCAAATGACTTTGGAAGCGAATGAAATGTTTTTACCTTTATGTTACCTATTAGCCAAATTCTATCAAGAGAAAATATATTACATACTGTAATTGACACAATAAATTGTATAATATAACTCAATTACACCAACAACCGCTAAAAAATCGGTTTATCAAAATTATTCTTTAACACACACATCAATATGGAAGGGAGTTAAACGAATGACATGTAACTGTCAAGAGACAACTAACAACTCATGTTGTATGACCACAGAAACTTAGCCCTGAAAGGTTGTGTAGCTTTCTAGATCCCGGTCCGTTCAGTACGTCCTCCTAGTAGTTCCAGTTATTCTCACTAGGTAGTAGTAGCGTCGCCTGATCGCCCGACATCACGGGAGGCACTGCACTTTACGATGCTGATAACAGAATTATATTGTCTGTTATGTGTATATAGGATTCCGCATTACATTTTATACATGTTATATTTATATGTAAAAAAGTATTTATTATTAAAAGCCAAACCGTTAGTATTTATTAACATCAATGAAATCGGCCATAAAACACTAACAGATACACTTTTGTTCGCTTAAGGATATATATAAAATTTATCTCAGCAGTCTTCGGGAGTGCGTGCCACGATGGCACAGTTAGTATCGCGGTCAAACGAAACAAAGAAAGGAAGAATTACGCGGATGTTCTAGAAGTGCTCATCTAAAACCACGAATTCCTGGTGCCCGTGCGCTGGTTGAACGGTTGGTAATAGATGAGGGCTCCTCGAACACTACTCTTGCGTATATTACGGTGGATAAAGAAACTGGTGATTACTCTTGCTTAGACTTGCTATTGGATCTCAGGTAAAAATTGTAGCATATAAGATTAGAATTAATTCAATTTGTAGTTTAGGAATACTCCCAGTACGGCACTCACAGGGTGAGCATGCCATTTTTTTTCTTTTCTTTTTACTGAAACAAATAACATTTCAAATAAACTGAGACCGTAATTACAGGGAACATCAACAATTTTTATTTGTATGCTATATATTTTTTATGAAATAAGCCAGTAGTGACTAGAAATATGATAGTAACAGGACGGATACGTGTGTTAGTGAGGTAGAGTATTACCTGCAATGCAAGCACAGAGTTGTTTTAAAAATGTTTACCACAGGTTTATTTGGTGTTTTAATCTTAACTAACAATGATACCTGTAATGTAATTAAAAACTAGATCTACCTAAAGAATAGATGTTCGGCTCTTGAACTTAATTAATTTCGTATGCAAGACCGAATAGGAAATTTAAGTATATCGATTGATAATCATTTCAAATTACTTTAAATGAAAGTTCCTTATAGATTGGGGTTTCCTATCGTACTCTTCCAGGCTCTATGAAGAAATTATTATTTATCATATATCCATTCATAAGGAGCCTAGACCACTACATATTCAATCTTTTATTATCTTTACTTTGTCCACAACCGTAGTTTTTGACATAAACATACAAAAGTACCATGAAATCTAAATGAAAGACATTTTCTCTTCTTTAAAAGGTAATAACTCAGGCACAGTTGATCTAATACGTTTAAAATCAGGTATTTTTCTTCATTGTCTAAATTTATTTAACGTTATATAACATGCACACCAGTAATAAACACATTTTGCTTCATTTGCTAAACTGTCAAATGACTTTGGAAGGGAATGAAATGTTTTTACCTTTATGTTACCTATTAGCCAAATTCTATCAAGAGAAAATATATTACATACTGTAATGGACACAATAAATTTTATAATATAACTCAATTACACCAACAACCGCTAAAAAATCGGTTTATCAAAATTATTCTTTAACACACATCAATATGGAAGGGAGTTAAACGAATGACATGTAACTGTCAAGAGACAACTAACAACTCATGTTGTATGACCACAGAAACTTAGCCCTGAAAGGTTGTGTAGCTTTCTAGATCCCGGTCCGTTTAGTACGTCCTCCTAGTAGTTCCAGTTATTCTCACTAGGTAGTAGTAGCGTCGCCTGATCGCCCGACATCACGGGAGGCACTACACTTTACGATGCTGATAACAGCATTATATTGTCTGTTATGTGTATATAGGATTCCGCATTACATTTTATACATGTTATACTTATATGTAAAAAAGTGTTTATTATTAAAAGCCAAACCGTTAGTATTTATTACAATCAATGAAATCGGCCATAAAACACTAACAGATACACTTTTGTTCGCTTAAGGATATATATAAAATTTATCTCAGCAGTCTTCGGGAGTGCGTGCCACGATGGCACAGTTAGTATCGCGGTCAAAAGAATGAAAGAAAGGAAGAATTACGCGGATGTTCTAGAAGTGCTCATCTAAAACCACGAATTCCTGGTGCCCGTGCGCTGGTTGAACGGTTGGTAATAGATGAGGGCTCCTCGAACACTACTCTTGCGTATATTACGGTGGATAAAGAAACTGGTGATTACTCTTGCTTAGACTTGCTATTGGATCTCAGGTAAAAATTGTAGCATATAAGATTAGAATTAATTCAATTTGTAGTTTAGGAATACTCCCAGTACGGCACTCACAGGGTGAGCATGCCATTTTTTTTCTTTTCTTTTTACTGAAACAAATAACATTTCAAATAAACTGAGACCGTAATTACAGGGAACATCAACAATTTTTATTTGTATGCTATATATTTTTTATGAAATAAGCCAGTAGTGACTAGAAATATGATAGTAACAGGACGGATACGTGTGTTAGTGAGGTAGAGTATTACCTGCAATGCAAGCACAGAGTTGTTTTAAAAATGTTTACCACAGGTTTATTTGGTGTTTTAATCTTAACTAACAATGATACCTGTAATGTAATTAAAAACTAGATCTACCTAAAGAATAGATGTTCGGCTCTTGAACTTAATTAATTTCGTATGCAAGACCGAATAGGAAATTTAAGTATATCGATTGATAATCATTTCAAATTACTTTAATTGAAAGTTCCTTATAGATTGGGGTTTCCTATCGTACTCTTCCAGGCTCTATGAAGAAATTATTATTTATCATATATCCATTCATAAGGAGCCTAGACCACTACATATTCAATCTTTTATTATCTTTACTTTGTCCACAACCGTAGTTTTTGACATAAACATACAAAAGTACCATGAAATCTAAATGAAAGACATTTTCTCTTCTTTAAAAGGTAATAACTCAGGCACAGTTGATCTAATACGTTTAAAATCAGGTATTTTTCTTCATTGTCTAAATTTATTTAACTTTATATAACATGCACACCAGTAATAAACACATTTTGCTTCATTTGCTAAACTGTCAAATGACTTTGGAAGGGAATGAAATGTTTTTACCTTTATGTTACCTATTAGCCAAATTCTATCAAGAGAAAATATATTACATACTGTAATTGACACAATAAATTTGTATAATATAACTCAATTACACCAACAACCGCTAAAAAATCGGTTTATCAAAATTATTCTTTAACACACATCAATATGGAAGGGAGTTAAACGAATGACATGTAACTGTCAAGAGACAACTAACAACTCATGTTGTATGACCACAGAAACTTAGCCCTGAAAGGTTGTGTAGCTTTCTAGATCCCGGTCCGTTTCAGTACGTCCTCCTAGTAGTTCCAGTTATTCTCACTAGGTAGTAGTAGCGTCGCCTGATCGCCCGACATCACGGGAGGCACTACACTTTACGATGCTGATAACAGCATTATATTGTCTGTTATGTGTATATAGGATTCCGCATTACATTTTATACATGTTATACTTATATGTAAAAAAGTATTTATTATTAAAAGCCAAACCGTTAGTATTTATTAACAATCAATGAAATCGGCCATAAAACACTAACAGATACACTTTTGTTCGCTTAAGGATATATATAAAATTTATCTCAGCAGTCTTCGGGAGTGCGTGCCACGATGGCACAGTTAGTATCGCGGTCAAACGAAACAAAGAAAGGAAGAATTACGCGGATGTTCTAGAAGTGCTCATCTAAAACCACGAATTCCTGGTGCCCGTGCGCTGGTTGAACGGTTGGTAATAGATGAGGGCTCCTCGAACACTACTCTTGCGTATATTACGGTGGATAAAGAAACTGGTGATTACTCTTGCTTAGACTTGCTATTGGATCTCAGGTAAAAATTGTAGCATATAAGATTAGAATTAATTCAATTTGTAGTTTAGGAATACTCCCAGTACGGCACTCACAGGGTGAGCATGCCATTTTTTTTCTTTTCTTTTTACTGAAACAAATAACATTTCAAATAAACTGAGACCGTAATTACAGGGAACATCAACAATTTTTATTTGTATGCTATATATTTTTTATGAAATAAGCCAGTAGTGACTAGAAATATGATAGTAACAGGACGGATACGTGTGTTAGTGAGGTAGAGTATTACCTGCAATGCAAGCACAGAGTTGTTTTAAAAATGTTTACCACAGGTTTATTTGGTGTTTTAATCTTAACTAACAATGATACCTGTAATGTAATTAAAAACTAGATCTACCTAAAGAATAGATGTTCGGCTCTTGAACTTAATTAATTTCGTATGCAAGACCGAATAGGAAATTTAAGTATATCGATTGATAATCATTTCAAATTACTTTAATTGAAAGTTCCTTATAGATTGGGGTTTCCTATCGTACTCTTCCAGGCTCTATGAAGAAATTATTATTTATCATATATCCATTCATAAGGAGCCTAGACCACTACATATTCAATCTTTTATTATCTTTACTTTGTCCACAACCGTAGTTTTTGACATAAACATACAAAAGTACCATGAAATCTAAATGAAAGACATTTTCTCTTCTTTAAAAGGTAATAACTCAGGCACAGTTGATCTAATACGTTTAAAATCAGGTATTTTTCTTCATTGTCTAAATTTATTTAACTTTATATATGCACACCAGTAATAAACACATTTTGCTTCATTTGCTAAACTGTCAAATGACTTTGGAAGGGAATGAAATGTTTTTACCTTTATGTTACCTATTAGCCAAATTCTATCAAGAGAAAATATATTACATACTGTAATGGACACAATAAATTGTATAATATAACTCAATTACACCAACAACCGCTAAAAAATCGGTTTATCAAAATTATTCTTTAACACACACATCAATATGGAAGGGAGTTAAACGAATGACATGTAACTGTCAAGAGACAACTATCAACTCATGTTGTATGACCACAGAAACTTAGCCCTGAAAGGTTGTGTAGCTTTCTAGATCCCGGTCCGTTTAGTACGTCCTCCTAGTAGTTCCAGTTATTCTCACTAGGTAGTAGTAGTAGCGTCGCCTGATCGCCCGACATCACGGGAGGCACTACACTTTACGATGCTGATAACAGCATTATATTGTCTGTTATGTGTATATAGGATTCCGCATTACATTTTATACATGTTATATTTATATGTAAAAAAGTGTTTATTATTAAAAGCCAAACCGTTAGTATTTATTACAATCAATGAAATCGGCCATAAAACACTAACAGATACACTTTTGTTCGCTTAAGGATATATATAAAATTTATCTCAGCAGTCTTCGGGAGTGCGTGCCACGATGGCACAGTTAGTATCGCGGTCAAAAATGAACAAAGAAAGGAAGAATTACGCGGATGTTCTAGAAGTGCTCATCTAAAACCACGAATTCCTGGTGCCCGTGCGCTGGTTGAACGGTTGGTAATAGATGAGGGCTCCTCGAACACTACTCTTGCGTATATTACGGTGGATAAAGAAACTGGTGATTACTCTTGCTTAGACTTGCTATTGGATCTCAGGTAAAAATTGTAGCATATAAGATTAGAATTAATTCGATTTGTAGTTTAGGAATACTCCCAGTACGGCACTCACAGGGTGAGCATGCCATTTTTTTTCTTTTCTTTTTACTGAAACAAATAACATTTCAAATAAACTGAGACCGTAATTACAGGGAACATCAACAATTTTTATTTGTATGCTATATATTTTTTATGAAATAAGCCAGTAGTGACTAGAAATATGATAGTAACAGGACGGATACGTGTGTTAGTGAGGTAGAGTATTACCTGCAATGCAAGCACAGAGTTGTTTTAAAAATGTTTACCACAGGTTTATTTGGTGTTTTAATCTTAACTAACAATGATACCTGTAATGTAATTAAAAACTAGATCTACCTAAAGAATAGATGTTCGGCTCTTGAACTTAATTAATTTCGTATGCAAGACCGAATAGGAAATTTAAGTATATCGATTGATAATCATTTCAAATTACTTTAAATTGAAAGTTCCTTATAGATTGGGGTTTCCTATCGTACTCTTCCAGGCTCTATGAAGAAATTATTATTTATCATATATCCATTCATAAGGAGCCTAGACCACTACATATTCAATCTTTTATTATCTTTACTTTGTCCACAACCGTAGTTTTTGACATAAACATACAAAAGTACCATGAAATCTAAATGAAAGACATTTTCTCTTCTTTAAAAGGTAATAACTCAGGCACAGTTGATCTAATACGTTTAAAATCAGGTATTTTTCTTCATTGTCTAAATTTATTTAACTTTATATAACATGCACACCAGTAATAAACACATTTTGCTTCATTTGCTAAACTGTCAAATGACTTTGGAAGGGAATGAAATGTTTTTACCTTTATGTTACCTATTAGCCAAATTCTATCAAGAGAAAATATATTACATACTGTAATTGACACAATAAATTTTATAATATAACTCAATTACACCAACAACCGCTAAAAAATCGGTTTATCAAAATTATTCTTTAACACACATCAATATGGAAGGGAGTTAAACGAATGACATGTAACTGTCAAGAGACAACTATCAACTCATGTTGTATGACCACAGAAACTTAGCCCTGAAAGGTTGTGTAGCTTTCTAGATCCCGGTCCGTTTCAGTACGTCCTCCTAGTAGTTCCAGTTATTCTCACTAGGTAGTAGTAGCGTCGCCTGATCGCCCGACATCACGGGAGGCACTACACTTTACGATGCTGATAACAGCATTATATTGTCTGTTATGTGTATATAGGATTCCGCATTACATTTTATACATGTTATACTTATATGTAAAAAAGTGTTTATTATTAAAAGCCAAACCGTTAGTATTTATTACAATCAATGAAATCGGCCATAAAACACTAACAGATACACTTTTGTTCGCTTAAGGATATATATAAAATTTATCTCAGCAGTCTTCGGGAGTGCGTGCCACGATGGCACAGTTAGTATCGCGGTCAAAACGAAACAAAGAAAGGAAGAATTACGCGGATGTTCTAGAAGTGCTCATCTAAAACCACGAATTCCTGGTGCCCGTGCGCTGGTTGAACGGTTGGTAATAGATGAGGGCTCCTCGAACACTACTCTTGCGTATATTACGGTGGATAAAGAAACTGGTGATTACTCTTGCTTAGACTTGCTATTGGATCTCAGGTAAAAATTGTAGCATATAAGATTAGAATTAATTCAATTTGTAGTTTAGGAATACTCCCAGTACGGCACTCACAGGGTGAGCATGCCATTTTTTTTCTTTTCTTTTTACTGAAACAAATAACATTTCAAATAAACTGAGACCGTAATTACAGGGAACATCAACAATTTTTATTTGTATGCTATATATTTTTTATGAAATAAGCCAGTAGTGACTAGAAATATGATAGTAACAGGACGGATACGTGTGTTAGTGAGGTAGAGTATTACCTGCAATGCAAGCACAGAGTTGTTTTAAAAATGTTTACCACAGGTTTATTTGGTGTTTTAATCTTAACTAACAATGATACCTGTAATGTAATTAAAAACTAGATCTACCTAAAGAATAGATGTTCGGCTCTTGAACTTAATTAATTTCGTATGCAAGACCGAATAGGAAATTTAAGTATATCGATTGATAATCATTTCAAATTACTTTAATTGAAAGTTCCTTATAGATTGGGGTTTCCTATCGTACTCTTCCAGGCTCTATGAAGAAATTATTATTTATCATATATCCATTCATAAGGAGCCTAGACCACTACATATTCAATCTTTTATTATCTTTACTTTGTCCACAACCGTAGTTTTTGACATAAACATACAAAAGTACCATGAAATCTAAATGAAAGACATTTTCTCTTCTTTAAAAGGTAATAACTCAGGCACAGTTGATCTAATACGTTTAAAATCAGGTATTTTTCTTCATTGTCTAAATTTATTTAACTTTATATATGCACACCAGTAATAAACACATTTTGCTTCATTTGCTAAACTGTCAAATGACTTTGGAAGGGAATGAAATGTTTTTACCTTTATGTTACCTATTAGCCAAATTCTATCAAGAGAAAATATATTACATACTGTAATGGACACAATAAATTGTATAATATAACTCAATTACACCAACAACCGCTAAAAAATCGGTTTATCAAAATTATTCTTTAACACACACATCAATATGGAAGGGAGTTAAACGAATGACATGTAACTGTCAAGAGACAACTATCAACTCATGTTGTATGACCACAGAAACTTAGCCCTGAAAGGTTGTGTAGCTTTCTAGATCCCGGTCCGTTTAGTACGTCCTCCTAGTAGTTCCAGTTATTCTCACTAGGTAGTAGTAGCGTCGCCTGATCGCCCGACATCACGGGAGGCACTACACTTTACGATGCTGATAACAGCATTATATTGTCTGTTATGTGTATATAGGATTCCGCATTACATTTTATACATGTTATACTTATATGTAAAAAAGTGTTTATTATTAAAAGCCAAACCGTTAGTATTTATTACAATCAATGAAATCGGCCATAAAACACTAACAGATACACTTTTGTTCGCCTAAGGATATATATAAAATTTATCTCAGCAGTCTTCGGGAGTGCGTGCCACGATGGCACAGTTAGTATCGCGGTCAAAACGAAACAAAGAAAGGAAGAATTACGCGGATGTTCTAGAAGTGCTCATCTAAAACCACGAATTCCTGGTGCCCGTGCGCTGGTTGAACGGTTGGTAATAGATGAGGGCTCCTCGAACACTACTCTTGCGTATATTACGGTGGATAAAGAAACTGGTGATTACTCTTGCTTAGACTTGCTATTGGATCTCAGGTAAAAATTGTAGCATATAAGATTAGAATTAATTCAATTTGTAGTTTAGGAATACTCCCAGTACGGCACTCACAGGGTGAGCATGCCATTTTTTTTCTTTTCTTTTTACTGAAACAAATAACATTTCAAATAAACTGAGACCGTAATTACAGGGAACATCAACAATTTTTATTTGTATGCTATATATTTTTTATGAAATAAGCCAGTAGTGACTAGAAATATGATAGTAACAGGACGGATACGTGTGTTAGTGAGGTAGAGTATTACCTGCAATGCAAGCACAGAGTTGTTTTAAAAATGTTTACCACAGGTTTATTTGGTGTTTTAATCTTAACTAACAATGATACCTGTAATGTAATTAAAAACTAGATCTACCTAAAGAATAGATGTTCGGCTCTTGAACTTAATTAATTTCGTATGCAAGACCGAATAGGAAATTTAAGTATATCGATTGATAATCATTTCAAATTACTTTAAATTGAAAGTTCCTTATAGATTGGGGTTTCCTATCGTACTCTTCCAGG
This sequence comes from Homalodisca vitripennis, assembly GCF_021130785.1. Classification (NCBI taxonomy): domain Eukaryota; kingdom Metazoa; phylum Arthropoda; class Insecta; order Hemiptera; family Cicadellidae; genus Homalodisca; species Homalodisca vitripennis. Next base: position 166,190,946 of record NC_060209.1, read on the forward strand.
CTCTATGAAGAAATTATTATTTATCATATATCCATTCATAAGGAGCCTAGACCACTACATATTCAATCTTTTATTATCTTTACTTTGTCCACAACCGTAGTTTTTGACATAAACATACAAAAGTACCATGAAATCTAAATGAAAGACATTTTCTCTTCTTTAAAAGGTAATAACTCAGGCACAGTTGATCTAATACGTTTAAAATCAGGTATTTTTCTTCATTGTCTAAATTTATTTAACTTTATATAACATGCACACCAGTAATAAACACATTTTGCTTCATTTGCTAAACTGTCAAATGACTTTGGAAGGGAATGAAATGTTTTTACCTTTATGTTACCTATTAGCCAAATTCTATCAAGAGAAAATATATTACATACTGTAATGGACACAATAAATTGTATAATATAACTCAATTACACCAACAACCGCTAAAAAATCGGTTTATCAAAATTATTCTTTAACACACATCAATATGGAAGGGAGTTAAACGAATGACATGTAACTGTCAAGAGACAACTATCAACTCATGTTGTATGACCACAGAAACTTAGCCCTGAAAGGTTGTGTAGCTTTCTAGATCCCGGTCCGTTTAGTACGTCCTCCTAGTAGTTCCAGTTATTCTCACTAGGTAGTAGTAGCGTCGCCTGATCGCCCGACATCACGGGAGGCACTACACTTTACGATGCTGATAACAGCATTATATTGTCTGTTATGTGTATATAGGATTCCGCATTACATTTTATACATGTTATACTTATATGTAAAAAAGTGTTTATTATTAAAAGCCAAACCGTTAGTATTTATTAACATCAATGAAATCGGCCATAAAACACTAACAGATACACTTTTGTTCGCTTAAGGATATATATAAAATTTATCTCAGCAGTCTTCGGGAGTGCGTGCCACGATGGCACAGTTAGTATCGCGGTCAAACGAAACAAAGAAAGGAAGAATTACGCGGATGTTCTAGAAGTGCTCATCTAAAACCACGAATTCCTGGTGCCCGTGCGCTGGTTGAACGGTTGGTAATAGATGAGGGCTCCTCGAACACTACTCTTGCGTATATTACGGTGGATAAAGAAACTGGTGATTACTCTTGCTTAGACTTGCTATTGGATCTCAGGTAAAAATTGTAGCATATAAGATTAGAATTAATTCAATTTGTAGTTTAGGAATACTCCCAGTACGGCACTCACAGGGTGAGCATGCCATTTTTTTTCTTTTCTTTTTACTGAAACAAATAACATTTCAAATAAACTGAGACCGTAATTACAGGGAACATCAACAATTTTTATTTGTATGCTATATATTTTTTATGAAATAAGCCAGTAGTGACTAGAAATATGATAGTAACAGGACGGATACGTGTGTTAGTGAGGTAGAGTATTACCTGCAATGCAAGCACAGAGTTGTTTTAAAAATGTTTACCACAGGTTTATTTGGTGTTTTAATCTTAACTAACAATGATACCTGTAATGTAATTAAAAACTAGATCTACCTAAAGAATAGATGTTCGGCTCTTGAACTTAATTAATTTCGTATGCAAGACCGAATAGGAAATTTAAGTATATCGATTGATAATCATTTCAAATTACTTTAAATGAAAGTTCCTTATAGATTGGGGTTTCCTATCGTACTCTTCCAGGCTCTATGAAGAAATTATTATTTATCATATATCCATTCATAAGGAGCCTAGACCACTACATATTCAATCTTTTATTATCTTTACTTTGTCCACAACCGTAGTTTTTGACATAAACATACAAAAGTACCATGAAATCTAAATGAAAGTCATTTTCTCTTCTTTAAAAGGTAATAACTCAGGCACAGTTGATCTAATACGTTTAAAATCAGGTATTTTTCTTCATTGTCTAAATTTATTTAACTTTATATATGCACACCAGTAATAAACACATTTTGCTTCATTTGCTAAACTGTCAAATGACTTTGGAAGGGAATGAAATGTTTTTACCTTTATGTTACCTATTAGCCAAATTCTATCAAGAGAAAATATATTACATACTGTAATTGACACAATAAATTGTATAATATAACTCAATTACACCAACAACCGCTAAAAAATCGGTTTATCAAAATTATTCTTTAACACACACATCAATATGGAAGGGAGTTAAACGAATGACATGTAACTGTCAAGAGACAACTAACAACTCATGTTGTATGACCACAGAAACTTAGCCCTGAAAGGTTGTGTAGCTTTCTAGATCCCGGTCCGTTTAGTACGTCCTCCTAGTAGTTCCAGTTATTCTCACTAGGTAGTAGTAGCGTCGCCTGATCGCCCGACATCACGGGAGGCACTACACTTTACGATGCTGATAACAGCATTATATTGTCTGTTATGTGTATATAGGATTCCGCATTACATTTTATACATGTTATACTTATATGTAAAAAAGTGTTTATTATTAAAAGCCAAACCGTTAGTATTTATTACAATCAATGAAATCGGCCATAAAACACTAACAGATACACTTTTGTTCGCTTAAGGATATATATAAAATTTATCTCAGCAGTCTTCGGGAGTGCGTGCCACGATGGCACAGTTAGTATCGCGGTCAAAAGAAACAAAGAAAGGAAGAATTACGCGGATGTTCTAGAAGTGCTCATCTAAAACCACGAATTCCTGGTGCCCGTGCGCTGGTTGAACGGTTGGTAATAGATGAGGGCTCCTCGAACACTACTCTTGCGTATATTACGGTGGATAAAGAAACTGGTGATTACTCTTGCTTAGACTTGCTATTGGATCTCAGGTAAAAATTGTAGCATATAAGATTAGAATTAATTCAATTTGTAGTTTAGGAATACTCCCAGTACGGCACTCACAGGGTGAGCATGCCATTTTTTTTCTTTTCTTTTTACTGAAACAAATAACATTTCAAATAAACTGAGACCGTAATTACAGGGAACATCAACAATTTTTATTTGTATGCTATATATTTTTTATGAAATAAGCCAGTAGTGACTAGAAATATGATAGTAACAGGACGGATACGTGTGTTAGTGAGGTAGAGTATTACCTGCAATGCAAGCACAGAGTTGTTTTAAAAATGTTTACCACAGGTTTATTTGGTGTTTTAATCTTAACTAACAATGATACCTGTAATGTAATTAAAAACTAGATCTACCTAAAGAATAGATGTTCGGCTCTTGAACTTAATTAATTTCGTATGCAAGACCGAATAGGAAATTTAAGTATATCGATTGATAATCATTTCAAATTACTTTAAATGAAAGTTCCTTATAGATTGGGGTTTCCTATCGTACTCTTCCAGGCTCTATGAAGAAATTATTATTTATCATATATCCATTCATAAGGAGCCTAGACCACTACATATTCAATCTTTTATTATCTTTACTTTGTCCACAACCGTAGTTTTTGACATAAACATACAAAAGTACCATGAAATCTAAATGAAAGACATTTTCTCTTCTTTAAAAGGTAATAACTCAGGCACAGTTGATCTAATACGTTTAAAATCAGGTATTTTTCTTCATTGTCTAAATTTATTTAACTTTATATATGCACACCAGTAATAAACACATTTTGCTTCATTTGCTAAACTGTCAAATGACTTTGGAAGGGAATGAAATGTTTTTACCTTTATGTTACCTATTAGCCAAATTCTATCAAGAGAAAATATATTACATACTGTAATGGACACAATAAATTTTATAATATAACTCAATTACACCAACAACCGCTAAAAAATCGGTTTATCAAAATTATTCTTTAACACACACATCAATATGGAAGGGAGTTAAACGAATGACATGTAACTGTCAAGAGACAACTAACAACTCATGTTGTATGACCACAGAAACTTAGCCCTGAAAGGTTGTGTAGCTTTCTAGATCCCGGTCCGTTCAGTACGTCCTCCTAGTAGTTCCAGTTATTCTCACTAGGTAGTAGTAGCGTCGCCTGATCGCCCGACATCACGGGAGGCACTACACTTTACGATGCTGATAACAGCATTATATTGTCTGTTATGTGTATATAGGATTCCGCATTACATTTTATACATGTTATACTTATATGTAAAAAAGTGTTTATTATTAAAAGCCAAACCGTTAGTATTTATTACAATCAATGAAATCGGCCATAAAACACTAACAGATACACTTTTGTTCGCTTAAGGATATATACGAAATTTATCTCAGCAGTCTTCGGGAGTGCGTGCCACGATGGCACAGTTATTAACGCGTTCAAAAGATCAAAAACTTGTAACATTCGCGGATGTTCTAGAAGTGCTCAACTAAAACCACGAATTCCTGGTGCCCGTGCGCTGGTTGAACGGTTGGTAATAAATGAGGGCTCCTCGAACACTACTCTTGCGTATATTACGGTGGATAAAGAAACTGGTGATTACTCTTGCTTAGACTTGCTATTGGATCTCAGGTAAAAATTGTAGCATATAAGATTAGAATTAATTCGAATTTGTAGTTTAGGAATACTCCCAGTACGGCACTCACAGGGTGAGCATGCCATTTTTTTTCTTTTCTTTTTACTGAAACAAATAACATTTAAATAAACTGAGAGTGTAATTAGTGCGAAATCCAACAAGTTTTATTTGTATGCTATATATTTTTGCTGAAATAAGCCAGTAGTGACTAGAAATATGATAGTAACAGAACGGATACGTGTGTTAGTGAGGTAGAGTATTACCTGCAATGCAAGCACAGAGTTTATTTAATGTTCACCACAGGTTTATTTGGTGTTTTAATCATAACTAACAATAAAACCTGTAATATAATTAAAAACTAGATCTACCTGATGAATAGATGTTCGGCTCTTGAACTTAATTTATTTCGTATGCAAGACCGATTATGAAATCTAAGTAAATCGATTGATAATCATCTCAAATTACTTTAATTGAAAGTTGCTTATAGATTAGGCTGTCCTATCGTACGCTTTGAGGCTCTATACAGAAATTGGTTATCATTCATCCATTCGTAAGGCGCTTTTACCACTACAAGTACAATCCATTCTTATGTTATTCCACAACCGTAGTTTTTGGACATAAACAAACAAATATAAACATAGAATCTTAATAAACAAATACCAAAGAACGATAGAGTGTCCGACTTAAAAAATTACACGTAATATTATATTATGTTTGTATTGAGCACAACCTAAAATTAAAACTCCATACAAATTCTCATATTATACTTGGAGTCATACTATGTTGCTGCGTATTATACTGAAAGCAGAGTTTTCACTGAATCTTGTTTGCAATGCAACCAATTACACTTATGTTTGAATATTAATTATTCCATTTCACACAAGTAATAAAAATAAAGTTTATCAGCCGAATTGAATGCAATATAGCTTAATCATATAAAAGTTTATAGAAGCGTGCTACCATAACATTTTTAAGAGAAGAAAAAGGGGCCAGATAAATTATATGATTCGTATCTCTCAAATTACTCTAATTTGTGTAGTATATGCATGTATACATTGGATTTAATACTTCTAATGCTATCTAGTTCTATCAAATCCTAATTACGTCAAGCATTTTGAAAACAACCGACTGAACTTTTTAATTAAACCGTATGATAGATTGTACCGTTATTAAGTTGTATTTTATATAATACATTTTTTCACCACCCTGTTACTCGTTAGTCGTTTGTATAAGTTACATCCGATGTTCTTGGAACTAAATTCTTGGCGGATTGATAACCTAATTGGCACGCGTATTAATGTTTTCTCTCGAGAACTTTGTAGCTGATCATCTTGCTGCCGAGCAATATTTCGCGCGCCATGTCCGTATGTAAAATTTATATTTTTGTGTTATATATGAGCCCTTTCATGCGGGAAATCTAATTTTGAATGTAATATGAAGTAAAGTTGTCAAATGTATAGTAACTGACCTAGGTAAATGTTTTATATGGCAGATTAATATTGATAATAATGCAGTGATGTCCTTCTGAAGAGATCACTTTGCCATGAAATTTAAGTTGTCGATAAATGGTTAATACCAGCGTGATTTTATTTTAGGGAGTTCAACCGAGTCTCTGATTTAACTTCGAGTCTCTTATTTTAACTATGCTTTTAAGATTTCTAACCTACTAATATTCACTTTTTCCCACTACAGCTGCAATGTCGAGCTAAAATGCTGACGCCCGCGCATGTGAGTCAACATCTTCGTGAAGGGAAATCAATCTTAAAGTTTAATTGATTTTTAAGTTCACATACGAAAATTCGCATACGACATTTGAACCGACAGGCCCTTCATGATATCTTTTAGTTCATTATCACTCTATTCGGCAGCAACGTGGCAATACATTATTTTATTTTCAACATCTAGAAGTGGTGCTTCTAATTTTATTTGCCACAATTAAACATATACGTAACCTTTACTAATAGAGTATTCATTACTACAACCTCAGCGGTATCGAACCCTATGTGTATCGTCAACACGGTACATACCTTAGTGCTATTAATTGTCAAATCAACCAATCGGATATTACCTGAACCTGGAAATAGTGGCCCCCTGATTTGTTTAACATGACAGCAAAAGCAGAATATCACGTTGTTTAGAAAGGGTTAGGAGGCAGAACGATTGGGTCACCACTACCCTTACAACCGCCCCACTCTCACAATGGCTGAGGACCCAGGAGTGAATGGTAGCCGAAGTCTAAGCGGCGACTATTGTCACACTTCCTCCAGCAGCGCGAGCCGCTTTCACCGTTCAATTGTGGAAACCCCCGCCCCACCCCTCGGTTCGACAGGGCTACGATCCGTCGGACGTACTTCCGTCATAAAACTATTGGTAAACGGAAAACTGTCAACTAAACGAACCTTTTGTACAAATTAAACAGACAGTGAAAGAAAGGTCCTTAAAATACATTTAAATTTAAACCCTCATTAAATTCAGTGCGTAAACTAAAAGAGATAACAATTAAATAATGTCATATTTAACACGTATATTTAAGGCATGCAGCCTTCTATGACATTTTCCTGAGTACAAACACATTAAAGATAACTTTACTAATTCCCGGGTTGGTTGCTTTGAAGGACAGGAATTATCAGTGGTCACCCATCTAAGGAGCAGCACGCTCATTGTTGTTTGAATCGCTTATCTTGCGATAAACCACTTTGCATTTTACCCTGCGTCATCAGAAACCCTTTTAGGAACTAAACTCTTAAGTCTTGTAACTGAGATCTCCATCGTTAAACCTGTTTGATGCGGAGAGCAGAATATTTATGTTTGGACGTATCAGGTGCATAGGAATAGCACGAGTTAAGTCCGCGGAGGCAGCTGCATGTAAGTTAGAAGGCCAAATGCGATAACCTCAAGGCCGCAGGATTTACGCAATGTAGGCTCATAAAGGAATTTCATTGAATATTAAATTTGGTTTCAGCCACTCTATCTGTCTTGCCGTTGCCAATAATCATGTCAATTCACTCATTTTTACATATAAAAAAAAAATATTTTAACAACTAAAGATTACACTGTTCAGAACTGATACATAGACAGATAAATGTACGTGCAAGAATTAAACGTAATCTTGGGTTTTTACGGCACATGAAAAACCAGGAAAGTCTCTCTGATAAATGACACGTTGGTAGTTTGTATCTATGGTATTTATAAACCAAATGTAAATAAAGCATGCACGTTCTGTTGTTTTGCCATTTATTATTCATCATTGTTTAAAGTGTATTAATTAACACGTGTAATTTGAAAGGATAACAGGTTTTCAGACATTTGCTATCCTTAATGTTACAAAAATAGAACACTATGTTTATAAGATTGTAATATATTCTCTTCCTCAGGTGACAAAAAACCTAATGTTATAAGGATAAGTGTATACAAAAAATGTACAAGTTATAAAACGAGCCGAAGAACTTGCCTTACACATGGAGTACAACAGATGTACTTACTTCACATTCATACATAGTATATATACTTGAGATTCCACAATGATTGAATTGTGTACGGTTTGTTAACACATGCAGAAGGGGATAGTATCCAAATCCTTGGATAGAAGTGTTCTATTTTCGTAGCATTAACGATTACACATTCCGAAAACCTGTTATTATCTTATTATTGTCCTCATAATTATTCTATCTTAAAGATGTTTTTAACAAAATTATACTATAAAGTACTAACGTAACGTAAACTTCTGTATTTCAAGTTTCTAAATGACGATGGAAAGTATGAAGGAATAATGCTGTGTTGGACAATTGCCATTAGTATGTGTTATAAAATGAATAACACAACGTTTCATCGATTGAAATCTATCCTCTTCGTCAGGTGATGATATAATCAGTTCATGAAATAAGAAGAGAATGAAAAGAGATCAAACATGCTTCTTCAAATATAGACATAGGAAAAAATGATATTTTGTAACATATAACGATGGCAAAAGTCCGAAACCCCATTGTAAACTTATTTCACAGTATCAAATATTCTACTTTTAAGGCAGGCCGTATTCATTTTTCCTTCCAGCATATTGTCCGGGAAACTGAATGGTGAGGGATCCATTCGGTGGTTATTTTAAAGTATTTTACCCAAAACCATTATCCTAAACTTCCAGGAGAATTAATTGGTAATCGTTAAAATAGTAGTGTTGTTGTTTTAAACTCTCTTAAGAGAGATGGTAATACTGATGTGATAAAAACGTGGAAGCCGTAGAGAGGAAGTAAATAAATATTAAATTAAGTAGATGGAGAGATTAAGACATAGCAGGAAACTTATTCCAGCGGCAGCCGCGGATTTGTCTAGCACTCGACTCTCACGCCGAATGTAATTTATCAAATGAAATTTTGGATAAAGATTAGTCACCTAACGTTCAATCTTTTGTTTGTGACTGCTTGTTGGATAATATCTCAGGATTGAAGTATTTGATAAAGGTGACAGAATATCGTTTACTTGTTGAAGATCACAAAACTTCGGACAAAAATTAGGCTAAAGATATAGCTCAACAAGTTGTTCCCAACTCCCCTATCGCTTCAATGTATGACACCAGCAGAAAGTGATGAATTTTTCAAATATGCCTAAATTAAAAAAAAATATCGAGTACTGAGATGTCTTATAATATCTACAATGCTCGAATATTACACAACGGTAATTGGTACTGCATATATCTTAAAGGTTTACTCAAGCCTTAATTTAAACCTAATACCATTAACCTAACTTAGAAGTCGACTACAATGATATTCTTAACTCTTATGGCTTTTTATGTGTCCCAAAGGATATTTGAAGTTAAGCCGGGATATGATAAAAATATTCGGTTTCAACACTGCGAAAATAAAGTAACATTGGCAGTTGGCGATGACAATGTTTCATAATTATATGGAATAATGAATTTCTCCCTAAACCTAAAATTGGCTTTACAACAAGGATAAATATGGGAGAAGGCCAATAGCCTACTGTATGTATTGAGTGTCACAGTGGAAGACAATATACTCGGTTGACCTACTATAAGTAATGATAATTTGAACACGTGGAGATTGTACAATGACCTTGAATACATTTTTTAAACATTTTATTGCCAGCTGTTGACGATGTTTTCCGTAAAATAGCTTGTAACCGTGATTCGTTTTCTTTAAAAGTTTTTTCAATGATTTAGTGTTGTTTATAAACTGTGAGTGCGAAACCAGGAATTTTCTGCAATTATTATTATTCAGCATATTTTTTTAGGTTTTGTTCTACTTGGTTTGTAAAATTTATAGCTGTTACCAACAATGATTACATAGTAATCATTGGTTACCAACGACTTCGCACGTCTTCAGTGCAGAACAGTACATAGTTACATAACAGTACATAACAGGAACAGTACAGAGTTACTTCAAAATTTGATTGATTGCATTTGAAGGTTATGTAGGTATTCAATTGACATATTAGTTGCATAATTTCTTGATTATGTATAGTATCTAGTATTTTGGTTTATTACGTTTGTTTGGTGGAGTGAGGGGAGGGGAAAAACACTAAGGTTTTGTCCGATTACAGAAATCTTAATGTTTGGGGACGAGATATAATTCGGAGTTCGGAGATAAAACAATGTTTTACCTAGTAACTAAGGTGACATAAATGTCCTCCCAGCAATAATTGAAATTATTAGGTCAGTAGTTATTTGATATTTGGTAGTTTCTATAAACACTTCCAAGGCCAATAGGCGGAGCCTTGAGGTCCGATAGCAAACCTGTTTTAGAGCGCGTTTTGAGGTTTGGCGATATTCAGTTCAGCAGTAACAACAGCATGTGTAAATTGTTGACTACAACAACCGAGATACTGACACATACCACTCTGACAAAATATGTTCCCACATTTACATGAATGTAATGAAATAACCTTATCCTCTAAACACATATGTAGACTAAATAGCGGCTTAAAGTTACGTTCCTAAATTTTACACTCTGATATTTACGGAGAATTTGGAGTTGGTTGGTAAATTACACCAAATACAGTTTTCTATTTAACATCGCGATTTGTTATAAAGGAGTGGGAGATTGTAGGAGAAATTAAAGGACTGATGTAAGACCTAACAATAATTTTGAAAATTTTCAAACATTCAAATACTATAAAAATTGTCAAAAGTCGTGCTTTCATTGCAAATTTCATTGTAAGGATAAGATTCTAATAAATTAAATTTTGTAAACACTGATTGACATGTTCTTGGCCAAAATGTCGTGATACACTTCGTGCGTGTCAATCTTTGTGGAACCAGTTTTACATTACGCTAATTGTTCATATAAAGGGAGGTATTGTTTTGTGAAAAATTGTTAGTTGTTATGAAAGTATAGTTGTGAAAACCAGCAGTGTCAAAAAGGAAGTGATTAAAATTGGGACTATACAACTATGCTTTCCAAAGGTTATGTAGATGTCCTTCTGAAGAGATCACTTTGTCATGAAATTTAAGTTATCGATAAATGCCTAGTACCAGCGTGATTTTATTTTAGGGAGCTCAACCGAGTCTCTGATTTAACTTCTAGTCTCTTATTTTACCTACGCTTTTAAGATTTATAACCTACTAATATTCACTTTTTCCGACTACATCTGCAATGTCGAGCCAAGATGCTGACGCCCGCGCATGTGAGTCAACATGTTCGTGAAGGGAAGTCAATCTTAAAGTTCAATTGATTTTTAAGTTCGCATGCGAAAATTCGCATACGACATTTGAACCGATAGGCCCTTCATGATATCTTTTAGTTCATTATCACTCTATTCGGCAGCAACGTGGCAATACATTATTTTATTTTCAACATCTAGAAGTGGTGCTTCTAATTTTATTTGCCACAATTAAACATATAAGTAAACTTTACTAATAGAGTTATTCATTACTACAACCTCAGCGGTATCCAACCCTATGTGTATCGTCCATACGGTACATACCTTAGTGCAATTAATTGTCAAATCAACCAATCGGATATTACCTGAACCTGGAAATAGTGGCCCCCCGATTTGTTTAACTATCAGTACTGTCAACTGTATGAGAAAAATTAAATTTAGCTATTTACAGCACAGATTCATGAGAAATTAAATATGTGAAAAAGTCAACTTTGGTACTTAGAAAGAAAATATCTCAGGCGCAGTTGATCTAAGAAGTTTAAAATAAGGAAGTTCTCATTAATTTCTAAAGGTACTTAATGATTATAAAACATGCACATCAGTAATAAATTCATTTTGATTTATTTACTTAACAATTACATGATTTTGTGAGTTATATGAAATGTTTGTGTACTATTATGTTACATATAGGCCAAATTCCATCAAGAGAAAATATAGTACATACTGTAAAGAACACAATTGTGTAATATAACACGGTTTAGGCTAGTCTAATAACTGTTAAAAAATGTCACCTACAATATAAAATAAAACTATGGTTCTACAAAAAAAAGAACATTTATCAATTACTCATTAACACACACATCAATATGGAAAGGAGTTATACAAATGACATATAACCGTCAAGAGACAACTACCAACTCATGTTGTAAGACCACAGAAACTTAGCCCTGAAAGGTTGTGCAGCTTTCTAGACTCCTGTCCGTTTAGTACGTCCTCCTAGTAGTTCCAGTTATTCTCACTAGATAGTAGTAGCGTCGCCTGATCGCCCGACATCACGGGAGGCACTACACTTTACGATGCTGATAACAGCATTATATTGTCTGTTATATTTATATAGGATTCCGCGTTACATTTTATACATGTCATACTTATATGTAAAAAAGTGTTTATTATTAAAAATAAAACCGTTAGTATTTATTAACATCAATGAAATCGGCCCTAAGACACTAACAGATACACTTTTGTTCGCTTAAGGATATATACGAAATTTATCTCAGCAGTCTTCGGGAGTGCGTGCCACGATGGCACAGTTATTAACGCGTTCAAAAGATCAAAAACTTGTAACATTCGCGGATGTTCTAGAAGTGCTCAACTAAAACCACGAATTCCTGGTGCCCGTGCGCTGGTTGAACGGTTGGTAATAAATGAGGGCTCCTCGAACAGTTGTACTCTAGCGTACATTAGCAAAATCAGATTATTATTAATTCGACTTGTAGTTTAGGAATACTCCCAGTACGGCACTCACAGGGTGAGCATGCCATTTTTTTTTATCGAAACAAATAACATTTAAAAAACTGAGAGTGTAATTAGTGCGAAAACCAACAAGTTTTATTTGTATGCTATATATATTTTGCTGAAATAAGCCAGTAGTGACTAGAAGTATGATAGTAACAGAACGGATACGTGTGTTAGTGAGGTAGAGTATTACCTGCAATGCAAGCACATAGTTTATTTAATGTTCACCACAGGTTTATTTGGTGTTTTAATCATAACTAACAATAATACCTGTAATATAATTAAAAACTAGATCTACCTGAAGAATAAATGTTCGGCTCTTTAACTTAATTTATTTCGTATGCAAGACCGATTATGAAATCTAAGTATATCGATTGATAATCATCTCAAATTACTTTAATTGAAAGTTGCTTATAGATTAGGCTGTCCTATCGTACGCTTTGAGGCTCTATACAGAAATTGGTTATCATTCATCCATTCGTAAGGCGCTTTTACCACTACAAGTACAATCCTTTCTTATGTATACTTCTTCCACAACCGTAGTTTTGGACATAAACAAACAAAGATAAACATAAAATCTTAATAATCAAATACCAAAGAACGATAGAGTGTCCGACTTAAAAAGTTACACGTAATAATATTATATTATGTTTGTATTGAGCACAACCTAAAATTAAAACTCCATACAAATTCTCATATTATACTTGGAGTCATACTATTTTGCTGCGTATTATACTGAAAGCAGAGTTTTCACTGAATCTTGTTTGCAATGCAACCAATTACACTTATGTTTGAATATTAATTATTCCATTTCACACAAGTAATAAAAATAAAGTTTATCAGCCGAATTGAATGCAATATAGCTTAATCATATAAAAGTTTATAGAAGCGTGCTACCATAACATTTTTAAGAGAAGAAAAAGGGGCCAGATAAATGATATGATTCGTATCTCTCAAATTACTCTAATTTGTGTAGTATATGCATATATACATTGGATTTAATACTTCTAATGCTATCTAGTTCTATCAAATCCTAATTACGTCAAGCATTTTGAAAACAACCGACTGAACTTTTTAATTAAACCGTATGGTAGATTGTACCGTTATTAAGTTGTATTTTATATAATACATATTTTCGCCACCCTGTTACTCGTTAGTCGTTTGTATAAGTTACATCCGATGTTCTTGGAACTAAATTCTTGGCGGATTGATAACCTAATTGGCACGCGTATTAATCTTTTCTCTCGAGAACTTTGTAGCTGATCATCTTGCTGCCGAGCAATATCTCGCGCGACATTTCCGTATGTAAAATTTATATTTTTGTGTTATAAATGAGCCCTTTCATGCGGGAAATCTAATTTTGAATGTAATATGAAGTAAAGTTGTAAAATGTAAAGTAACTGACCTAGGTTAATGTTTTATATGGCAGATTAATATTGATAATAATGTAGTGATGTCCTTCTGAAGAGATCACTTTGTCATGAAATTTAAGTTGTCGATTAATGGCTAATACCAGCGTGATTTTATTTTAGGGAGTTCAACCGAGTCTCTGATTTAACTTCGAGTCTCTTATTTTAACTACGCTTTTAAGATTTCTAACCTACTAATATTCACTTTTTCCGACTACAGCTGCAATGTCGAGCCAAGATGCTGACGCCTGCGCATGTGAGTCAACATCTTTGTGAAGGGAAGTCAATCTTAAAGTTCAATTGATTTTTAAGTTCGCATACGACATTTGAACCGATAGGCCCTTCATGATATCTTTTAGTTCATTATCACTCTATTCGGCAGCAACGTGGCAATACATTATTTTATTTTCAACATCTAGAAGTGGTGCTTCTAATTTTATTTGCCACAATTAAACATATAAGTAACCTTTACTAATAGAGTTATTCATTACTACAACCTCAGCGGTATCCTACCCTACGTGCATCGTCCACAAGGTACATACCTTAGTGCAATTAATTGTCAAATCAACCAATCGGATATTACCAGAACCTGGAAATAGTGGCCCCCCGATTTGTTTAACTATCAGTACTGTCAACTGTATGAGAAAAATTAAATTTAGCTATTTACAGCACAGATTCATGAGAAATTAAATATGTGAAAAAGTCAACTTTGGTACTTAGAAAGAAAATATCTCAGGCGCAGTTGATCTAAGAAGTTTAAAATAAGGAAGTTCTCATTAATTTGCTAAAGGTACTTAATGATTATTAAACATGCACATCAGTAATAAATTAATTTTGATTTATTTACTGAACAATTACATGATTTTGTGAGTTATATGAAATGTTTGTGTACTATTATGTTACATATAAGCCAAATTCCATCAAGAGAAAATATAGTACATACTGTAAAGAACACAATTGTGTAATATATAACACGGTTTAGGCTAGTCTAATAACTGTTAAAAAATGTCACCTACAATATAAAATAAAACTATGGTTCTACAAAAAAAAGAACATTTATCAATTACTCATTAACACACACATCATTATGGAAAGGAGCTATACAAATGACATATAACCGTCAAGAGACAACTACCAACTCATGTTGTAAGACCACAGAAACTTAGCCCTGAAAGGTTGTGCAGCTTTCTAGATCCCGGTCGGTTTAGTACGTCCTCCTAGTAGTTCCAGTTCTCACTAGATAGTAGTAGCGTCGCCTGATCGCCCGACATCACGGGAGGCACTACACTTTACGATGCTGATAACAGCATTATATTGTCTGTTACATTTATATATTATTCCGCGTTACATTTTATACATGTCATACTTATATGTAAAAAAGTGTTTATTATTAAAAATAAAAACCGTTAGTATTTTTATTAACATCAATGAAATCGGCCCTAAGACACTAACAGATACACTTTTGTTCGCTTAAGGATATATACGAAATTTATCTCAGCAGTCTTCGGGAGTGCGTGCCACGATGGCACAGTTATTAACGCGTTCAAAAGATCAAAAACTTGTAACATTCGCGGATGTTCTAGAAGTGCTCAACTAAAACCACGAATTCCTGGTGCCCGTGCGCTGGTTGAACGGTTGGTAATAAATGAGGGCTCCTCGAACAGTTGTACTCTAGCGTACATTAGCAAAATCAGATTATTATTAATTCGACTTGTAGTTTAGGAATACTCCCAGTACGGCACTCACAGGGTGAGCATGCCATTTTTTTTTTATCGAAACAAATAACATTTAAAAAACTGAGAGTGTAATTAGTGCGAAAACCAACAAGTTTTATTTGTATGCTATATATTTTTGCTGAAATAAGCCAGTAGTGACTAGAAGTATGATAGTAACAGAACGGATACGTGTGTTAGTGAGGTAGAGTATTACCTGCAATGCAAGCACATAGTTTATTTAATGTTCACCACAGGTTTATTTGGTGTTTCAATCATAACTAACAATAATACCTGTAATATAATTTAAAACTAGATCTACCTGAAGAATAAATGTTCGGCTCTTTAACTTAATTTATTTCGTATGCAAGACCGATTATGAAATCTAAGTATATCGATTGATAATCATCTCAAATTACTTTAATTGAAAGTTGCTTATAGATTAGGCTGTCCTATCGTACGCTTTGAGGCTCTATACAGAAATTGGTTATCATTCATCCATTCGTAAGGCGCTTTTACCACTACAAGTACAATCCTTTCTTATGTATACTTCTTCCACAACCGTAGTTTTGGACATAAACAAACAAAGATAAACATAAAATCTTAATAATCAAATACCAAAGAACGATAGAGTGTCCGACTTAAAAAGTTACACGTAATAATATTATATTATGTTTGTATTGAGCACAACCTTAAAATTAAAACTCCATACAAATTCTCATATTATACTTGGAGTCATACTATTTTGCTGCGTATTATACTGAAAGCAGAGTTTTCACTGAATCTTGTTTGCAATGCAACCAATTACACTTATGTTTGAATATTAATTATTCCATTTCACACAAGTAATAAAAATAAAGTTTATCAGCCGAATTGAATGCAATATAGCTTAATCATATAAAAGTTTATAGAAGCGTGCTACCATAACATTTTTAAGAGAAGAAAAAGGGGCCAGATAAATTATATGATTCGTATCTCTCAAATTACTCTAATTTGTGTAGTATATGCATATATACATTGGATTTAATACTTCTAATGCTATCTAGTTCTATCAAATCCTAATTACGTCAAACATTTTGAAAACAACCGACTGAACTTTTTAATTAAACCGTATGGTAGATTGTACCGTTATTAAGTTGTATTTTATATAATACATATTTTCGCCACCCTGTTACTCGTTAGTCGTTTGTATAAGTTACATCCGATGTTCTTGGAACTAAATTCTTGGCGGATTGATAACCTAATTGGCACGCGTATTAATCTTTTCTCTCGAGAACTTTGTAGCTGATCATCTTGCTGCCGAGCAATATCTCGCGCGACATTTCCGTATGTAAAATTTATATTTTTGTGTTATAAATGAGCCCTTACATGCGGGAAATCTAATTTTGAATGTAATATGAAGTAAAGTTGTAAAATGTAAAGTAACTGACCTAGGTTAATGTTTTATATGGCAGATTAATATTGATAATAATGTAGTGATGTCCTTCTGAAGAGATCACTTTGTCATGAAATTTAAGTTGTCGATTAATGGCTAATACCAGCGTGATTTTATTTTAGGGAGTTCAACCGAGTCTCTGATTTAACTTCGAGTCTCTTATTTTAACTACGCTTTTAAGATTTCTAACCTACTAATATTCACTTTTTCCGACTACAGCTGCAATGTCGAGCCAAGATGCTGACGCCTGCGCATGTGAGTCAACATCTTTGTGAAGGGAAGTCAATCTTAAAGCTCAATTGATTTTTTAGTTCGCATACGACATTTGAACCGATAGGCCCTTCATGATATCTTTTAGTTCATTATCACTCTATTCGGCAGCAACGTGGCAATACATTATTTTATATTCAACATCTAGAAGTGGTGCTTCTAATTTTATTTGCCACAATTAATCATATAAGTAACCTTTACTAATAGAGTTATTCATTACTACAACCTCAGCGGTATCCAACCCTACGTGCATCGTCCACACGGTACATACCTTAGTGCAATTAATTGTCAAATCAACCAATCGGATATTACCAGAACCTGGAAATAGTGGCCCCCCGATTTGTTTAACTATCAGTATTGTCAACTGTATGAGAAAAATTAAATTTAGCTATTTACAGCACAGATTCATGAGAAATTAAATATGTGAAAAAGTCAACTTTGGTACTTAGAAAGAAAATATCTCAGGCGCAGTTGATCTAAGAAGTTTAAAATAAGGAAGTTCTCATTAATTTCTAAAGGTACTTAATGATTATTAAACATGCACATCAGTAATAAATTTATTTTTGATTTATTTACTGAACAATTACATGATTTTGTGAGTTATATGAAATGTTTGTGTACTATTATGTTACATATAAGCCAAATTCCATCAAGAGAAAATATAGTACATACTGTAAAGAACACAATTGTGTAATATAACACGGTTTAGGCTAGTCTAATAACTGTTAAAAAATGTCACCTACAATATAAAATAAAACTATGGTTCTACAAAAAAAAGAACATTTATCAATTACTCATGAACACACACATCATTATGGAAAGGAGTTATACAAATGACATATAACCGTCAAGAGACAACTACCAACACATGTTGTAAGACCACAGAAACTTAGCCCTGAAAGGTTGTGCAGCTTTCTAGATCCCGGTCGGTTTAGTACGTCCTCCTAGTAGTTCCAGTTATTCTCACTAGATAGTAGTAGCGTCGCCTGATCGCCCGACATCACGGGAGGCACTACACTTTACGATGCTGATAACAGCATTATATTGTCTGTTACATTTATATAGGATTCCGCGTTACATTTTATACATGTCATACTTATATGTAAAAAAGTGTTTATTATTAAAAATAAAACCGTTAGTATTTATTAATATCAATGAAATCGGCCCTAAGACACTAACAGATACACTTTTGTTCGCCTAAGGATATATACGAAATTTATCTCAGCAGTCTTCGGGAGTGCGTGCCACGATGGCACAGTTATTAACGCGTTCAAAAGATCAAAAACTTGTAACATTCGCGGATGTTCTAGAAGTGCTCAACTAAAACCACGAATTCCTGGTGCCCGTGCGCTGGTTGAACGGTTGGTAATAAATGAGGGCTCCTCGAACAGTTGTACTCTAGCGTACATTAGCAAAATCAGATTATTATTAATTCGACTTGTAGTTTAGGAATACTCCCAGTACGGCACTCACAGGGTGAGCATGCCATTTTTTTATCGAAACAAATAACATTTAAAAAACTGAGAGTGTAATTAGTGCGAAAACCAACAAGTTTTATTTGTATGCTTATATTTTTGCTGAAATAAGCCAGTAGTGACTAGAAGTATGATAGTAACAGAACGGATACGTATGTTAGTGAGGTAGAGTATTACCTGCAATGCAAGCACATAGTTTATTTAATGTTCACCACAGGTTTATTTGGTGTTTTAATCATAACTAACAATAATACCTGTAATATAATTAAAACCTAGATCTACCTGAAGAATAAATGTTCGGCTCTTTAACTTAATTTATTTCGTACGCAAGACCGATTATGAAATCTAAGTATATCGATTGATAATCATCTCAAATTACTTTAATTGAAAGTTGCTTATAGATTAGGCTGTCCTATCGTACGCTTTGAGGCTCTATACAGAAATTGGTTATTACTCATCCATTCGTAAGGCGCTTTGACCACTACAAGTACAATCCTTTCTTATGTATACTTCTTCCACAACCGTAGTTTTGGACATAAACAAACAACAATAAACATAAAATCTTAATAAACAAATACCAAAGAACGATAGAGTGTCCGACTTAAAAAGTTACACGTAATATTATATTATGTTTGTATTGAGCACAACCTAAAATTAAAACTCCGTACAAATTCTCATATTATACTTGGAGTCATACTATTTTGCTGTGTGTTATACTGAAAGCAGAGTTTTTCACTGAATCTTGTTTGCAATGCAACCAATTACACTTATGTTTGAATATTAATTATTCCATTTCACACAAGTAATAAAAATAAAGTTTATCAGCCGAATTGAATGCAATATAGCTTAATCATATAAAAGTTTCAAGAAGCGTGTTACCATAAGATTTTTAACAGTAGAAAAAGGGGCCAGCAAAATGATATGATTCGAATCTCTCAAATTACTCTAATTTGTGTAGTATATGCATATATACATTGGATTTAATACTTCAATGTCGAGCCAAGATGCTGACGCCCTACATCTGTGTGAAAGGAAGTCAATCTTAAAGTTTAATCAATTTTTAAGATCGCATGCGAAAATTCGCATACGACATTTGAACCAATAGGCCCTTCATGATGTCTTTTAGTTCATTATCACTCTATTCGGCAGCAACGTGGCAATACATTATTTTATTTTCAACATCTAGAAGTGGTGCTTCTAATTTTATTTGCCACAATTAAAACATATAAGTAAACTTTACTAATAGAGTATTCATTCGAACAGTTGTACTCTTGCGTACATTACCAATATATCAGATTATTAATTCGATTTCTAGTTTATCAATACTCCCAGTACGGCACTCACAGGGTGAACAAGCCATTTTTTTTACTGACACAAATAACATTTCAAATGAACGAAGACTGTAATTGCAGCGAACATTAACAATTTTTATTTGGACGCTTTTATTTGTATATTTTTGGTTGCAATAAGCCAGTAGTGAATAGAAAAATGATCGTAACAGAACGGATACGTGTGGTTGTACAGAGATTTTAAAACGTTTGCTACAGATGTATTTGGTGTTTTTTAATCATAAGGTGTGTTAAGTGAGGTTAATTAGTACCTGCAATATAAGTAGAGAGCTTAACAAAAATTTTACCACAGGTTTATCATTAGGGACATATTAGTAGATGATAGCTTTGGGAACATAGTAGTATATGGCAGAGGACAGCATTAGGAAAACATTAATAGATGACAGTCTTAAGAAAATAGTAATATATGACAGCATTATGGACATATTATATGACCGAATTAGGGACATAGCAGATTACAGTATTAGGAATATAGTAATAGATGTCAGCATTATGAACATAGTAGATGACTGAAAGAGCTGTGAGGGGGAGGTGTTTGTCAACGACCTATAATTCTTCAGAGGCAATGGTTTTTCGAACACAAGATAGTTTGTTGAAATCCTTATTATAAAATATTCGTTTTAACTATTCATCGTCAAAACACTAGGAAACGCAAGAGCTGTCCTAAGGCTTTATTTACGTACACAAACGATTTACCACAGCTTACATCCTGATGACAGCAAAAGCAGAAAATCACGTTGTTTAGAAAGGGTTAGGAGGCAGAACAGTTGGGTCACCACCACCCTTACAACCGCCCCACTCTCACAATGGCTGAGGACCTAGGGGTGAATGGTAGCCGAAGTCTCAGCGGCGACTATTGTCACACTTCCTCCAGCAGCGCGAGCCGCTTTCACCGTTCTATTGTGGAAACCCCCGCCCCGCCACTCGGTTCGACAGGCCTCCTCCGGCTACGGTCCGTTCGGACTTACTTCCGTCATCAAACTATTGGTAAACGGAAAACTGTCAATTAAATGAACCTTTTGTACAAATTAAACAGACAGTGAAAGAAAGGTTCTTATAATACATTTAAATTTAAACCCCCAATAAATTCAGTGCGTAAAATAAAAGAAATAAAAATTCATAAATGTCATATTTAACACGTAAAATTTTTTTCTGAGTACAAACACATTAAAGATAACTTTACTAATTCCCGGGTTGGTTGCTTTGAAGGACAGGATGTATCAGTGGTCACCCATCCAAGGAGCAGCACGCTCATTGTTGTTTGAATCGCTTATCTTGCGATAAACCACTTTGCATTTTACTCTGCGTCATCGGAAACCCTGTTAGGAACTAAACTCTTAAGTCTTGTAACTGAGATCTCCATCGTTTAAACCTGTTTGATGCGGAGAGCAGAATATTTATGTTTGGACGTATCATGTGCATAGGAATAGCGCGAGTTAAGTCCACGGAGGCAGCTGCATGTAAGTTAGAAGGCCAAATGCGATAACCTCAAGGCCGCAGGATTTACGCAATGTAGGCTAATAAAAGGAATTTCATTGAATATTAAATTTGGTTTCAGCCACTCTATCTGTCTTGCCGTTGCCAATAATCATGTTAAATCACACATTTTTAATTAAAAAAATCTATTTTAACAGTTAAAGATCACACTGTTCAGAACTGATACATAGACAGATGTACGAGCAAGAATTAAACGTGACCTTGGGTTTTTACGGCATATGAAAAACCCAGGAAAGTCTCTCTGATAAATGACACGTTGGTAGTTTGTAGCTATGGCATTTATAAACCAAATGTAAATAAAGCATGTTCTGTTCTTGTACCATTTAATATTCATCATTGTTTAAAGTGTATTAAGTAACACGGGTAATTTGAAAGGATAACAGGTTTTCAGACATTTGCTATCCTTAATGTTACGAAAATAGAACACTATGTTTATAATATTGTAATCTATTCTCTTCTTCAGGTGATAAAAAACCTAATGTTATAAGGATAAGTGTACAAAAATATAAAATTAATCCAATGTGGCGACGAACTTGCCTTAGACATGGCGTACAACAAATGTACTTACTTCACATTCATACATAGTATATACTTGAGAGTCCCCAATGATTGGATGGCGTAAGATTTGATAACTAATGCAGAAGGGGATAGTATCTAAATCCTTGGATAGAAGTGTTCTATTTTCGTAGCATTAACGATTACACATTCCGAAAACCTGTTATTATCTTATTCTTGTCCTCATAAATATTCTATCTATCTTAAAGATGTTTTCAACAAAATTATACTTGAAAGTACTAACGTAACGTAAACTTCTGTATTTCAAGTTTGTTAATGACGATGGAAAGTATGAAGGGATAATGCGGTGTTGGACAATTGCCATTAGTATGTGTTACAAAATGAATAACACAACGTTTCGTCGATTGTAATCCATCCTCTTCGTCAGGTGATGATATAATCAGTTCATGAAATAAGATGAGAATGAAAAGAGGTCAAACATACTTCTTCAAATATAAACATAGGGAAAAAATGATATTTTGTAACATATAACGATGGCAAAAGTCCGAAACCCCATTGTAAACTTATTGCACAGTAGCAAGTATTCTACTTTTAAGGCAGGCCGTATTCATTTTTCCCTCCCAGCATATTGTCCGAGATACTGAATGGTGAAGGATCTATTCGGTGGTTGTTTTAAAGTATTTTACCCAAAACCATTATCCTAAACTTCCAGGAGAATTAATTGGTAATCGTTAAAATAGTAGTGTTGTTGTTTTAAACTCTCTTAAGAGAGATGGTAATACTGATGTGATAAAAACGTGGAAGCCGTAGAGAGGAAGTAAATAAATATTAAATTAAGTAGATGGAGAGATTAAGACATAGCAGGAAACTAATTCCAGCGGCAGCCGTGGATTTGTCTAGCACTCGACTCTCACGCCAACACGGAGAGATTATTACTTGACACAGTCTGTTGGCTGAACTTTCCTCAACTCGTACTTTCCCTTTCAGACAACAGATCAAAGCCGAGTGACTTTTGTTTTTAGGAGTATGAGTGTGAAGTATAATTTATAAGTTCCGATAAGCGTGGCATTTAATCAATGATTACGTGCTGTACATGAATACTTATTGGAACGTATTCCCCTTATTGTTATTCTGCTATTAACCACCTCCTAGCATTCTTTATACACTTCATTGTTATGAGTAATCGGACGGATCCAATTACCAAAATCCAACGAACTCTGTTATTTGTAATCAAAAATTTCTCAGATTAGTCCTACACATTTGCATGGCGTGGTAAATCCACGTTACAAAACAACGGTAACGTCAACAGACCCTGACCCAACACTTTTGTTAACCACTGGGTCAGGTGACCCTCAATACGGTTCTGATGTTGAATACGAGAATACAAACCGATACTACAGAGTATCGAAGAACTTGACATGAACGTAACGAAATACAGATCGCACATACGGACAGACGTCGGACGGACTAGTGTAATTCCTGTTAATTCAAAAATTAATATAGTTTTTCCCTTCAACCGAGAAGAACCCAAAAAAAGTACCATATTTTGAGTTTCTAGGACGTTTATATCAAATGTTACCGCACAGTTGGACGGACAGACAAAGAAACGGAGTATCTTTTGAATTTTTCATCAAAAATCTATAACGCCTTTACTTGGCCCTATCGAAATCCATATATCACATTTTAAGTCTCTAACACCTCTGTATCAAGAGTTGTCGCTAAGACAGATAGACAATGAAAATATTTTAAGAACTCTCTGACTCAACAATTAAACCTCATTTCTCCATAGCTAATGTATTTAAGGTCTACCATGTACAATGACGTTTATATCTAATACACCTTGGGGTTGCCAGTGAACGCGATAATAAGCATCTAGCCAAGTTTTATAGCTATTAATTACATCAAAACTGGATGCATGGATTTCCAATATGAATAAGTGTACTAAGTATTATCCATATAACAATATCTAATATGATAATAAAAATTATCTTCTAAGCTATAATCTTTGGACGACAGTATTAACAAAAGGAACCTTAGAGAATATTTTCAAGTCAGTGGGATCTAATTTTATTTTAATTTCAAATTTGTGAAAATGGCCCTCAAAATGGAGTTCGCATCTCTGAGTATTCACTAATGGTCTTATTATGAATTTTTAGGTAAGACTACAAATGTTTCTTTTGTGTTTAATTTAAAGTCTTTTCAATGTTTAAAAAAAGAAGTAATAACGATTAAAATCTCCTAATTTGTCCAAAACCGCCTAACTTGTATTTCCTCAATATACTAGTGTACCACAAACGCGGATTTCAATGTTAACACTATAGGTTGATTCTTCATTCTTCGAGATACATGCTTTCCAATTTTAAAGAAAATAAAATAGACCTACCTGTATTTAAACACAAGACCATTTCCTGAAAATATTACAGATGAAATTACAGCGATATTCAAAGCCGTTTCTGGGTATAAATTTATCAAGAATGAACCTTCATAACAATTCTCAAATTGTCAAGGACAATTTTAATAATGTTATATGGACTAAGGTTCGAATAAACCAAATTATGCGATAATCAGAAGTCTAAATTTAGGACATTCGAAGCATTAAGTTTCGAAGAAATTCGAAGACACGTGGTGTAAATTTCATGATGGAAAATATCACCAAGTTTAAACTTTTAGGGTTGACTGGAAACTTCAACCAGGACTGAGAATTGTGGAAACTATGAAATGTTTTTACTAAGAACGTGTTCGTAAAGCAGAAAATTCTATTTCTGAATATGAAAAATGACAGGACAGGCTTAAGAGGAGGAGACTAGAGCAAGAATACAACCAACATACATACTCCTTAAGAAGCAGGAATGTATTGACGTAAGTGAATAAATGGTAACAGTTTTAGTTTTCATGAGTTTCCGAAAATACATTTTTTCCACATAAAAGGGACAGTTTCTTAGGTACTACTAAAGATATTGTATTGACATTCTTACACAGTACTTATACTGTAGAAACAGGCATGCGTTTATTTAATGTGTTTACTCAATATTTTAGTTGTATACAAAACATAAAATACAAAAAAAGTTGTATACATAAATAATAAAATGTTTAAAATTAAATTTTAAATTGTTTTTTCATTACAAGTTATAGTCCTTCCGTTTCCCCTTGCAACAACTATGCAAATAAAAATACTTTTCTATCTGAAAATTAAGAGATCTCTACAAAAAGCATTGGCTGAACGATGTCGAACCTATCCTTCGAGAAACTAGAAAAATGTCATTTATGTCTGCCTGTCTGTCTGTCTATCCGGACAATATATAAAAAACGAACAGACCTATAGACTTTGAATAAAGTTTCATTTCTATCCAAGGAACATTAAATTCAAAGATGAAGCATACTCCATGGGATTTGGCAGTGTAAGCGAAAAGGTTTCCTATTGGTCTAATTGGCAACCAAAATGATTATTTGATGGCAACTAGGAAATAGCAGAATAAATAAATGTATAAAAAACCTGAGTACAATCATATGGTGTTGTAGACTGTGACTTAGTAACTCATTTAGCCTAATTAAAATAACTTACAGGATTGAAATTTTGGATGGGACTTCGGTGAAGCCTGTTATGCGACACGTGGTGTAGCGTATTCTTATTTTATGCTGTTAGGCTATATGATAGCTGTCATCTCGTTGTGAATTTAGGAAACTTAATAAAAGCTTAAACGAGAATTACTCTTAATTCAAACGAGAATGACACTACCTACCATTTAGCAATAACGTAAACCTCCCCAATTCCTCCCCTGATCTTCATATTTTCTCTTAGTGCTATTCATGAACTGTTTCTTGGCTAAAAATATTACTTAGAGATAAGTTTTGTTTCATATTTTTACAGTCACATAACATAGAATAGTTACCATATTACACACATACTTAGCTCAAATTTAATCTAAAAAATAAATAAATAAATAAACAAGTTGACATTCTTAAACAGTTTTTTGTGCAGACCTTTGTCAAAGGGTAGTCAAGAGAGAGAACTGCGAGAGAATAATTTGTGCAGCAGAGACCAGCCGCACGTAGAGTTTAACCGAATATGGGATTCCCAGGTGACCGGTTTGTTTAATGACACCAGACGCATAACTCGATATACCACTTGTAAATCTTGTCACAAGTGTGCATGCTAACCACTCGTTCTGCTTTCCTTCTGACCAGCTCTTGATTTTTTTAAATTATAATATTAGCCTTGACTGATTTGAAAGCTTAAACATTAATACTTCCAGTTTGTCTATGTCAACTTTTTCATTAAAAGCCTTATAATATGCAGGTAGAAGTACACCACACCAAGTGTCGCAAACATGCATCGCTCAGGTTGCTTGCAAAATTTAAAGTGCTCATTTAATTCACATTTATGTCCTTTGACCTACGTTTCTAACCAGAATTTAAATAACAAAAGTTCTACGAGGTAGATATCGTAATACAACACAACAACGCTCTCTGAAATCAAATTGTCTCACCGACTTTTAATATTGACTTTCCATTTTATAATTATTTACTTTATGAATAAGCTTTATGTGTTACTATGTCACATTTTGAAATCCATAAGGTTGTACTAAGTTTGTTTACAAATTTATTTATTTAGCTATTCTCTAGTTTTCATCATGGCTACACATAAGACCGATGTCAAAATAGTTGCCAAATCTAATGGAGTGACTGACACGCACGCACTATTATGGAACTCAGTGTTGCCAACATAGAAATGAAGTTTCATTCAACATTTAAAGTATAGGTTAGTTTGATACATCGTGCGGACAGACAGGCAGACAGACATAAATAAAAATTGTCCAGCCCAACGAGTCCGGTATACCCGACTTTTACATTGGTGTTATGCGTATAATCGCAACGAGAAAAACGCGGGATAAACCGATTAGAACAATCCGCAACAAAATAGTCCGATGTCATTGAGGCAATGTTGCCATATCGCTGCTGAGCACCCCTGGCTGTTCCCTCAATGACGTGTTTACGGTGACTACTGTCTACATATTTTTTTTTTTTTTTTTTTTTTTTTTACATGGTGTCTGTAAAACAGATGACTGATTGAAATCAAACGTACTTATATTTTGTATGGTAACATTTAATGATGTTTGCTTATTGCATCAGACGGATCAGTAATTTTTCAAACACGTAAAACTGGCAACAGCGCTGGAAAAGGAGTAGAGAGGGGGGATTGAAACGCAACAGCCACCATTGGACTATTTTGGTGCGGGCAGATTTACAGTTAACAAACGGGCTAGCTATGAAGTAGATCATGCTACATTTCAGTAAGTTTCACACTATCATACTCCTGCGATGAATTTACTTTGCTGCATTGGTTGGTTTCATATAAAGACCGAACATTTTAATTCCGCATCTGCGCAGAGTCGTAACGTTCTGTTGGGGTACTGGCCTAAGGATGTGCCACACACGTACACTTAACTAACGCGTGGAACATTAGAGAACGGCCGTCAGCTCTTACCGTGTATCACCGATGATCAATAGAAGCAGCGGTGTCAGGGCAACGCGTCCAGCAAGGCTCTAGTTATTCTCGGTTTCAGCGATGATTGTAATAAACTAACTTTTCTCGGAAAATAAAATTAATCATAATGAACTTTAATTTCAAACTCAATTTCAACTCTAACTTTCCTCAATTTCATAGAATTACAGTACCAATGATCGTTTGTGTTTAAATCAAATTGTGTTTAATAGAAATATATCTAATATTTAAAATCACATTTAATATTCTTCTTTATTTTGATTAATTTAGTTCACTATCAATTCACCCTTTGCGCTTTATTGTTTGTCCAAAGTCCCAAGAGCCCTAAATATTTGGCGACCCTCACGCCCCTACGCGCACACACCGTCACACGCGCAGCCCGGCCTACCTACTTTCAGTTTTGTTTCGATGACACACATATTACTAGCCTTTAGTCTGACACTGCTAATTTTTATATATTTTTTGTTAGGTTAATATTCTTTTAATTTTTAATTCTGAACTTTATTTCATGAAGAGTCCAAACTCGAAATGCCTACGACATTCCTGACGCATCTTACAAGTATTTATTAGTAAGATACGTCAGGAATACCGTAATAAATTGGAATTAGGACTCTTTGTTTTCATTAAATAAAACGTAGATTTTTTACATAAAAAACATTAACCCATCATAAAAAAATAAACAAAAGCAGTGCAACAGACAAAGGCTACTATGTGAGTCATCGGCTATAAAGGGCGGCAGGTAGGTCGGGACTGCGCGACGGCGCGGCGTGTTCTCTTTCAGGGTCCAAGGGTCGCCTTGTAATCCTCTGGGACTCTTGACGCAACGGAAAAACTATATTCCAATAAAAATATATTTTTACAGAAAAATCAAGTTTGCTACTAAACAATGAGCTACAATCTTTTTAATTATAAGAAACCGTAACTATTAATTTTTCTTCTTTATAGGTTCTCTGGAATGTTTATTACAAGTGTATAAAATCACATTTTAAGCACGTTTTCCCGTTCTTTTAGGTAACTAAGAGTATTTATACACAACGCACGCACAAGAATATTATTATGCGCTTACGACAAAATCGACACCTTACATAGGCTACCTCACTGCTCAATTTAATAATATATTGATTTGATTTCAACCACAACTCGAAGAAAACCTTAATTATATACACTATACAAGAGTGAAAATGTAAAACGTGTAGAATACTGCCACCCTTTAAACACACGTAATGTGGAATTAAAATATTGATAGACAAAGGACAGTCCGTCTGCTCGCCATTCTGATAACTAGTAATAGAAGGGTCATAGAGACAGTTGTGACATAGTTTTCTTTTGGTAGAAGGAAGAACTCACTGTGGGGTAAAAGGTCAAAGAGCAGCCCGTCCCTCTGCTCATCTGTGCAATATCTTGTTAGAAATGCCATTGAGACATAAAACTCGGTATATTGGACCCTCTTGGTTCAAGAAAGAACCCTATTGATTTTGGGGTCAAAGGGATTAAGGACAGCCCTCCCACCCGTTTGTTCTATAACTATTGATAGAAAGGTCTCAGGGGTTTCAAACTTGTAACATATGTTCCTTTTTGTATAAGAAATAATTCATTTTGGGTCAAAAGGTCACAAAGCAGTTCGTACTTCTGCCCGTTTGTAGGATAACTCTTGATAGAACTGTCAAAAAAACTTCGTCCATGATCCTCTTGGTCCAAGGTAGACCATATTGATTTTGAAAGAGTCTACAGATCAAAGGGTAGTCCGTCCGTCTGTACGATGGATCAAAGGGCTTCCCGGGTATTAGGGCATGTCGGTGCGCGTGCGTGAGTGACGTCGGAGAGGCTTCATAATACTTAAAGGGCCATAATCCACTAGTTAGACTATAAAATATATGACCTGGCTATATTCCTTAAAAGATGACAGAATTTTATTCCTTAAAATTGGTTCCAGGAATGTTGACTTATGCTTTATGTAATAAACGTACACCCGATTTTAAAAAGCATAAACGTCGGTAACGATGTGTTTATCATTGAAAGTTTAAATGAAAAATACGGTTTTGTATTGAATAGATAATAATTTACTGTAAACGGATAAAATATTATAATAGCGGGTGTAACAATATTTGGCTGAGATGCATATAATGACAGTCTTCAGTAAACCGGTTCCTCAGAACCATGTACGGAAACGGCCTTGACTTTTTCACACGAGAACAATGCACGACTTAAAACTATTTTACTCCCAAATTAGCGGCGCCCGTTCTAACTGCTACCATCTAACTGCTATTGCGGTTTTGTGCTACATGTAGGTGTTTTTATCATAACAGAAATTTTTGTTAAAATGAATGACATTTTTGTTTATTACGAACAATTGAATCTGTGAAAAAAAAGAAAACCATTGGATACATATGAATTACACCCTTACAACGAACGAGACGCCAGACAACACTTTAAGATGAACATTAATATGGATTAAAACTATTCAAAGGTTTATAATCTTTTTTTACGAAATACAAATCAAGATGGCTTCCAATACAACTGGCCGCACTGGTGGCCATCTTGATTTTAACCCCATAAGAACAATGTTAACCTCAAGCACTTTAAAGGCCTTACTTTTAGTCATAGAATTATGGTAGATGTCCTTATTTTAAAGACATGATTAATACGCACAAAAACTCTTTTTTGTTCCATATGTTTTTTTAGAAAATCTCAAAACCTTTTGTATTTGAGCATTTAATATTTCAAAAGTATACAAATTACTTATAAAAAAGCCTGCCGCAACTCTAAACCCTGCTCTTGGGTTCTGTACATGGACATATTAGTACAGATAAAAAACGAGCAAGAAAATAATTAGTACACACAGTAGCAGGCTGACGGACAGCTACTCTTCAGTACCTCGTGTTCTCTCTTAATAACCAAGTGAAGAGTAGTTTGCGGCAGATCAGTTTTGTAAACCGGTTGCGGTACCGTGCAAACCTGTATTGTATAATCTATGGCTGGCACGTGTAACCTAGGCAACAACGGCTGGGAGTGACGCTGTCGCTACTGCCACAAATGCATTACCTAACCTCAATTTGCCCGGAGCCAATCATGGCACCAGACCTCATCACCTGATTCGACGAGGTCACAGGGCAATACTATCAGCTGATTGCCATCAGGCCTAACGAGGTATGTGATTTACAGGCTGCTTCAAAAGGATATGCATGCCTTATTGTTTTGTACTGCTGATAAAAAAATGTAAGTACTTATCTTTTTCAAACAAGGTATTCTGTTTTTCTCAAATTGGTAGTTTTCAACTTTTTTTCGTTGGGATGTCCCTGTAGGAGCTGGAAGGAAATCCACACGCATAGTACATACAATTATTTTAAATACCTTCGTGAAACGAAAATACCTATATCGGACTAGAACAAAATTGGATGACAACGAAAAAATTACGCCATTTATTTTTTAACTTCGAGTAAAATCATATAATTTTTTGCGGAGTCGTTTACAATAATGCATTTCAACATAAATTTAAGAAAACATAACATAGGAATAAAAAAAATATTACGATGGTATTTTTTAAAATTAAGTAATTTTTTATACCTGACACTGAATGCGACAGACGCCACAAAACGTGCTGCATCATGAGACTAGTCTCGATCACTCAGTATACAGGTGCAGTGTAAACGTTTTTTGTTCTTACTATCAACCATTTACGTTAAAAACATTTTTAACAAGTTTCCAGTAAAAAAACTTGTGTAACTCATTTAGTATCGAATATTCTAAAACACAAATGGCTACGTCATATTAGCCATGGCTAGCTCAGTCCGCTACAATTAGCACACCTAAGTAGTGGTGTCTGGGGCTCTAAATTTATCATTTAAAATTTCATAAATGGGGGAGGTTATTCAATCTTTCTTTCTTATTCCTGGAACGTGTTTTTAAAATGAACTTTGAAATTTTAAGATATGGTTAAAGATTTGATTGTCCTCTTTCGTTATTCATTTAGAAGCGAGATTCATATAGCCTACAGCCTTTGTAATGTATTTATAAAATTAAATATTTTTCTTAGGCTATTTACTTTTATAAAACGTTACGTTCTCTACGGTTGTTTATGTGAATTTAAAATTCCAGTTGTAATAATCTAAAATCAAATAAACCCAGTCGTTGTTCCAATAAGAAATTTCCAATATGGTAGGGTGTAAATAAACAAATGCATATCTATCACATTTCAATTTCAAACCAACTTTTCATTGTTAGGTTACTAATCAAAACTGAAAATACATGAAATGTAAAAATAACATTAATGTTTATTTATTTCAATGTAAACCTTTTCTGAGGATTTTATTTTTTCTCAAAAGGTTTCGGAAGTCCTGCTCTCCTTATCACATTGAGTAAATCATTCTTATAATATTTGTCAAAATATTGTCAATAAAGTATAGGAAATATTATTATGTATAGGCTACAAATTGAGGAGCAAATTTAAAGTTGTTAATACTGTCTGTAAACCAAATGTTGGAAGGTAAAGAAATAAATTTCTGATATAGACGTGATAACAGCGTATTGTATACTGTACTGGTAAATTCAAAGAGTAAATCTAAATGTACAATCAATTACTCTATTTTAATAAACCATTTAAGTTATAAATCGTTTTAAACAAAATACTATGAGAAGGTCCTAAAGATAAAGAAATGAGGGCTACGAATTTATATATAATTTTAAAGACACGAAACTGAGCAGTTATAACATAAATTTGTAACAACACGTCGGTGAATGTTAGTTAGTAGGTAGTAGCAAGTGTCAGTTGTATTTAGGTGACAGAACACACAACAGTGACAGCGCCATGTCCAGCCATCAACATCACCGAGTATAACTAATGTGAGGACTAATAGCCGAGTTGACCCTCGGAGAGCCGAACTGTCACGGAGACGCCCGAACGCTAATCACAGATAATCGCTCTAAGCCTGGCCGAGTTACTGTAGGACGGCTTACACTCTTTGTTCATTCGTTGTCCAAACCCATTGTTGTCGCGTCTGCACCACTCAAGTCAAATAAGCTGTTGTTATAACCATCGGATTACCGAGTAAGATCGACTTTGTGACTCGCGTAGTCATTCCCGACATTTGTTTATGAATTGTGTGCTACGAGAGAGAGGGGGGGGGAGGAATGTAAACAATAAATTAAAACTAATTGAATGCGAAAGTTTCCTTGTGTGTTTTCCTTCAGTGCTTCATAATTCTTACACTTTCACCGAACTTAGGGAATGATAAATGACTAATATTAAGGCTGAAAAGCTACCAATTATAAAGACCTTCGACATCATGGTAAATGTGAATATTTTGTTTTCTTCCCACAAACACGTTATATACATATCTGTTATATTTTAAAATCGCTTGTACAATGCATTTTAAAAATAATAGTTTCCATTTTTTACCATATACTACACACACATAACTTCTCATTTTTCTCATATTACCGACCAATAATATAAAAATATGTACTTATGATAGACTGTAATTTTTAATTTTTAAAACATTTTGAAGTGGGCAATTACTCTAGACTAAACGATTATCCAACTACATTGGATTCTAAATGTATAGCGTTTACAATTTAAAAAGATACTTTACAATAGATGTGTGTATATAAATTCTAAATAACCTTTTTACACTGTTTCATTTGTAAGAGCATAGAGGAAGATTATACACCATATCAGTTTATTACTCTATGGAAGATCTCAAACTCCTCCACAGTGAAATTCATCCTTAATTAACATAATTCATCGATAAAGGCAACAACAATGTATATTAGCTGACTCAGCAGCAAGAAATATACTAGCAGGAATTAATATTAACATAAAGTAATGAAAATTATACATTATATTAATACTTGTATACAATATTAGATTGTTGTTGTGTCTGATTCTGTCTTGTATGTCATTGGTATTTATATCGATGTGTTGCTGTTTGAATACGTATTTGTTTGGTAAATATATTTATCCTTGTCGATATTTAGAAATATTATTTGTTGATCTTACCATTTTTGCTTGTTGATGGAGATATATAGTGTTGATTGGCCAATATTAAATATATATATATTTTATATACTTATTTATTTCTTACAACTTGTTATTTTCTTCCTTGTTTTTTGTTAGATGTTTCGTGTTAGCAATCTCGATAGTACAAGTAGTAAACTAATTTATATGTAATGGACATGATAGTATAAATAAGGTATTCTGAACCATAATGGAAAAACATTATTCCATTATTTTTATATATTTTTTGTACAAAAAATAATAAAAAAACGTTTACTTGTCAACAGAAATGAATGTATATTTTTTGTAATTTATGCATGTTATATTGTAGTAATAAATTCACACGTCATTCGAAGCAACTAACTTTGTAAAATAATTTAATTTTTAAATAAAGGTTTTTGTAAACTCTGTAAATGCGGCAATGATGATATTGCTGCACGGTTACTAACAAGAGCATACCATGTTACGCTAACTCCAATGTTACCCTAATACCACCATTCCGAAATGTGGAATTAGTAACGTAAATATAAGGTCTGCTGAAGTGGATAATAACAGTCGTATATTTGGCAACAGTGTGCTGAAGCCGGACAAGGAAGTGTTCTTACAGCGATAAGGCTAATATTATTGCGGTTTGGCTAACTGCTGCGATAAACAGCATTACTTCTAGCGGTAACTGTTCAATATAGGGTACATCAGTGTGGAATAACACAGTTTTATACAGGAGTACATTTAGTAGTAATCTTCAAATAATATACTGATAGTTAATAAATTGCCTACCGTCTTAATAAAATAGAGTAAGCTCTAGTAACATGTACTCAATAATAAAAACCAGTTACATAGAAGCACCAAATAGGTAACATTTAGTTTTGTTTTAATGGACATAGTAGCTTTAAAATAACTACGGACAATCGTTTAGATATAAAATGCAATACCTTTACATATTTTAAAACACTAATACTTTTGGAGGAGAAATTTGAGCTAGAAACATTTACAAAGTAATTAATTTATATAATTATTTACTTAATTAATAATTATTTTTCAAATGTTATAAAAAGCTCAGCATCTCATATTATATTATTATATATTGTTTTTTATATAAGTGAGAGATTGGGGTTCGAGTCCGGGCTGACAAGTACATTTTGTACATTCGATCTTTATTGAAATTTAAACTAGGCTATTACCGTTTATACAAATTTAATGAATGTAAATACAAAATTATTTGGTCTTCCGATCATATGTTTAGTTTGGTTATTGAAACACATATGTGACAGAAACAATCAAATACAAAATAATTGAATCATAAAAAGTATGTTGTTCTGTGGTGTAGTGGTAGCATACTCCCCCGGCAAGTAAGAGATCCGGGTCCGAGTCCAAGACAGAGAAAGTATATTTGTCTTCAATCTTCATTGGAATTGAATTTATATGAATGCAAATATAAAAAAGTGTGTAACAGTAAAAATATAACATTAGAAGAAGTGGTCACAACGATTGAGTAACGCGAGACTGGGGAGCGGAACTGGTAGAGTAAACGCTATAATGCAGAGAACGCCTGTAGTGTGTCAACAGTGAAATAACAATAGAAGAGTGGTACAACGATAGAGTTACGCGAGACTGGGGAGCGGGAACTGGTAGAGTAACGCTATAACGCAGAGAACGCCTGTAGTGTGTAACAGTAAAATAACAATAGAAGAGTGGTGACAACGATAGAGTTACGCGAGACTGGGGAGCGGGAACTGGTAGAGTAACGCTATAATGCAGAGAACAGCCTGTATGTGTAACAGTGAAATAACATTAGAAGAGTGGTACAATGATTGATGTTACGTCGAGACTGGGGAGCGGGAACTGGTTAGAGTAACGCTATAATGCAGAGAACGCCTGTAAGTGTGTAACAGTAAAATAACAATAGAAGAGTGGTACAACGATAGAGTTACGCGAGACTGGGGAGCGGGAACTGGTAGAGTAACGCTATAATGCAGAGAACGCCTGTAGTGTGTAACAGTAAAATAACAATAGAAGAGTGGTACAAACGATAGAGTTACGCGAGACTGGGGAGCGGGAACTGGTAAGAGTAACGCTATAATGCAGAGAAACCCTGTAGTGTGTAACAGTGAAATAACAGTAGAAGAGTGGTTACAACACGATAGAGTTACGCGAAGGCTTACATGGGGAGCGGTAACTGGTAGAGTAACCGCTATAATGCAGAGAACGCCTGTAGTGTGTAACAGTAAAATAACAGTAGAAGAGTGGTACAACGATAGAGTTACGCGAGACTGGGAGCGGGAACTGGTAGAGTAACGCTATAATGCAGAGAACGCCTGTAGTGTGTAACAGTGAAAGTAACAGTAGAAGAGTGGTACAACGATAGAGTTACGCGAGACTGGGGAGCGGGAACTGGTAGAGTAACGCTATAATGCAGAGAACGCCTGTAGTGGTGTAACAGTAAAATAACAGTAGAAGAGAGTACAACGATATAGAGTTACGCGAGACTTGGGAGCGGGAACTGTAGAGTAACGCTATAATGCAGAGAACGCCTGTAGTGTGTAACAGTAAAATAACAGATAGAAGAGTGGTACAACGATAGTGATTACCGAGACGGGGGAGCGGGAACTGGTAGAGTAACGCTATAGATGCAGAAAATGCCCTGCGGCTGCATACAGAACATAGTTAGGCTGCTCTGCTACATTATGTATTATGTATGGGACTCCGACTCGCTCACATAGTTACGTTATGTCAACTTACGTTATGTTATGTTATACTTACCCGCGCCAACGTCCATCTTGTCTTCTCTTGTTATTGTTTGAGAGGGTTTACGGATTTCTCTCACTGTATACTACGTCGTGTCGTATAGTACTTGCTCTTACTTCATAATGTTACAATCATAATGCTGCAATTGTTACAATTTGTGGTATCCGACTTTTTAAAAAACATTGTTTAATAAAGATAAAAGTATTTCAAAAATTACTTCGAGCGAATACTTGTCATTGACAAATTACTAGATCAAACAACCCAGATTACATTCTGTACGTTATCACAAAGAGATAATCTAGTTTAAAAAAGAAAATAGTTCCAACACTAAGGCATCCATTTGAAATATTTTAACGGAAATAAACCGACACACAACAAAGTATCGCAGTCCGATAGAACGTTAGGAGTTGTCGCTCAGGCGCGGCAAATACGAAAAACGCAACAGCCCTTAAAAATATTGACTCCAAAATCAAAACAGTTCTTCCTTGGGTCAAAAAAAACCTATGTACAAGTTTCAAGTCCTTAGAACATTTCCCAAATCAAGAGTTAACAGCACATATAGACAAGACAAACAGACATTGGTTTTAGAAGGCCGTGTGTAATATATCCTTTATCATTCAGAAAAGCATTATTTTTCAATTTTTAACACTGGAAATTGTTTTAAATAGTTTTCTTATTCATCGGGACAAAAAAAACCGCCAGAAATTTGTACCAGTAAAAAATCTCTAAAAATGAATAGTCCTTATAATACAAGTATAACGCAACGCTCTATGTAATAAAAATGGACGCTTCTTACTTGCAACCTGTCTACTATATGATAAGATTTTATGTAGTTAAAATCCATGGATGGAGATTTTATCTCAGAAAAAACTTTTATCTCAACAAATGTTATAAAAGGTAACAAAATTTGTAAGACAAAATCGTTGACGTAAAAAACCCGAACTTATATGGTTCACAATACGTTGATAGAGAAAACGCCTGTTCTTGCCCACAATTATAAATTTGTCGCTGTTGGGTCATTGGAAATTGTTCTCAAGTGATCGTTATGGAATCAACATATACACGCAGGCTTATATTTTTAATTTAATGTTATAAAAAATAGGACCGAAAACGAAGGCACAATAAAAGTAGTTACATTACATTATTAATTCGTTAAAAATAACAATACGTTTATAAAATAAACCAAAAATTGAATACATTTCCTTTAATTACATATATATCAATCATTTATAAACTATAAGTTCAGAAACATAAAAAAATCAGAATAAATTAAAATGTCGAAGAATATTGAAATTTGTTGTAACTGCAAAAATAAAATACATTTTGTTATGAAAACATAGACGATTGCCAATGTGATATATAGTGCCCATTAATAGTTTAGATATTGTACGTCTTAATAAAAGAAACAAACATTTAACGTTACTTTATCATTATTTGTCACAATATACTAAACTAATAGGATTTTCCATAAAAACACAATTTCTGTTCAGAATATTTCTTGAGTACATATTTCTCAGTTTCACAACTCAAGTTAATCCGTATTTAGGTTTTTAATGTCTTTTACTGCTCTGCATAACCGTTTTGAATTT
Source organism: Homalodisca vitripennis (assembly GCF_021130785.1). Taxonomy (NCBI): domain Eukaryota; kingdom Metazoa; phylum Arthropoda; class Insecta; order Hemiptera; family Cicadellidae; genus Homalodisca; species Homalodisca vitripennis. Next base: position 166,228,989 of record NC_060209.1, read on the forward strand.
AGCAAAGGTCGAAAAAGAAGAAATGCTTTGATGACTATTCTAAAAACGCATATACGAAAACATGCAGCGTTAAAATGGCAATATTTTAGTGGAATTACCGACGCTTGGTCAAACATCCAAGTGCGTACAAAGAATAATTGGTTTGACTGTAGGTTTCGTGTCCAAATGTTTTACAACGAAATTTTAGAAATAAAACCCGGACATAACATGTTGATAGATGCACCACTGTTAACCGGTCGTTTATAAAACGTAGTGATATAGCAATTAGTGTCCAGCTATGACGCATCCATTAAATACATGTGAAAAGAATAATGATATTATTGCAGATTGTGTAACAATAAAACAAACAATAATTTAGACGAGTCCGAGTCCGGCCGTCCGTGTTGTACACATCACCCGTCACTCACAGTATGTGACCGTCGATACTGTGAGGACCCACAACAATCAGTTATAGCGTAGCAGGAAAACTGTACAAAACACAATCTTAAAATCTGGAGATACTATACTACAGTAGTAAAGTTACATTTTAAAATAATTTAAATTTTCCTTAATTAATTACCTAGTATAACGGGAAGTAGCGAACTTAATGAACGTTTTAACCAAACAATGTAACAAAGTAACTTACCACATGTGCAACTGTGTCACGGTAAAATGTCCACAAGATTGTATTATGTTTGCTTACAACAAACTTAAAAAAATGCGGTTTTTACATTTCATTTTGACTATTTTACGCCAAAATTATAGAATTCTTCTTTGGACCAAGATGAACGTATCTAACAAATTTCAAGTCTCCAGGACCAATCAGAAAAGAGTTATCGCACAGACAGATAGACAGGCGGTAAACAACTACACGAAATTTAGGAAGGGCCTATCGGGCCCCTAATAGACTGAGTGTTAGGAAACGCTCGAGGGGCTATACAAATCTCATTCTGTCAGTCTGCCTATCGTATGTTTCTCCTCACGTAAACATCTCGAGAACGAACTCTCCTATTGACTTTGAAGCCTTTCATGAAGCTTCATTTCTATATAGGCAACATCGAATTTGATTTTGGTGGATGTCACTCCATGGGATTTAGAGCATTAGTAAATATTTTACACTGGCCCTTGAGGGTAATCATGATGGCCAAAGAGACAGGTAACGGAATAAATAAAAGTATAAACAATCTGAGTACAACCTTATGACATTGTAACACATGTAGGCTACTCTAGTATAATGCGGCTATGAGATATTTTGCATACATGAAACTTTTACCTACCTTGTTAGTTGTTAATAAAAACCCCACACTTTTTGTAATATGAATTTGTATGTCTATATATAAAGACAAAATAACCAGTATTTATCCAGACACCCGATGTATACGTCTTTACACTGTATTTTATTTTAATTAACGTGATTTGTCCAACAGAAAACTGAATATACTCTTGATGGTATTCTACTCTACTAAGCAATCGATAATGGTGGCCCGACACGTGAGACTGTGCAGGACGTAAGCACATTCTCTCCTTTCAATCCACTATCGTTGCGTTTGCCCAAATATTCTGTGACCCCGCTAGTCAAGTAGTTTCGGGTCCTTGAACTGCAACCAAGAGACCCTTTTCCGCCAGCGACATCTTAAGGCTGCGTTGCATGAAATAAAGATGCCTTATCGTTATGATTAACCGTCACCTGGTCATTATGTTTCTATCCTTGATAATACTCGTGGTGATATTGCAGAGAATAAAAGTAGGAGTCCATTTACACTGTACAAGCACACAACGTGGTCTCTCATGAAATCGACTGTTAGCCATGCTAGTTTTGGTGGTTAACTAATGTCGAAATGGTACCCTCCCAAAAATTTATGAAACTATATACATTTTTTCTGATATTTTTTTCCCTAGTCTAGATATCACTGTTCCAGATAGTGATTGACAAGCTCACGTGCGTAACACTGCCGGCCGCGGGTTGTTTTTCAGAGTAAAATCTATAGAAAAGATTTTGTCAAAAAATTTCATTTTATATATGTATAACCCTTTGGTTAGACCTCTCATATACGACCTCCACTAAAACTATAAAGTTGGTCTGATGGAATTTCTTATCTTACAATACAAATTTCTCTACCGATATTCAAGGAATAACTCAGGTCTGTGTGCTTATACAAATGCAAAATTGGCTTCACCGCCTCATCCTGGACTATGCTTATATTCTTTATGCATGGGGTTTAAAATATATATTGTTAGGCCCTAAATTATAAAGCACTGAACTGATTTCCAAATGATTACACAGTCCAATTAAAATGATCTAATTAAAAAAAAAAAAAAATCACAATTGTAACATTGTACAGTAACTGGTTTTTGTTAGAAAGTAAATCGGTGAACTAGATGTTGGTTCTAAACTTTTTAAATATCTGCTGAGCGATGGTTTTTAGGCACACAAAAAACGTATATCGTACTACTTCTATCTAGCGAAGGACACAGTTGTTAGAAATTTGATTATACGCTTAGGCTAGTAGGAACTTTACTATTCTAATAGAAAGCACTACAAAATAGAGTTGTCCCTTTCAAAAAAAATATTTTTATAATAAGTTTCTGTAATGTACAATTACATGGAGTTAGATAATTTCAGGTTTTTTACCTTTCATGATGCGATCCACTTGGTGGTTAAACATGTATGCGAAAACTGCGTCTGAAAATCTGTTAAGAAGCAGCAGAAAAAATAAGTAATAAATAAAATATAAATATTTCAATATTAATGGAGAACAATTTAATCGAGTCTCTGCCTTAGTTTCATAAGCGCAAGAAGGTTAGATGACTCTTATTACGACGTAAATTAAGGAGGCAAAACTATCCTTAGAACCACTCTTAATATAGTTTTCGGCTGATATTCGCGGATAATTAATCTATAATATACACAAATTAAACCTATCTCCTGACCGACCAATTAGGCACGAGATAGCTAGTTGTGGTTCACAAAATCCAATTTTCCGTCTGCATATAACTCGAGTATATTAAGCATAATGTATGAAAAAACATGATTTTTTGCCATAAAATTTGTGGACCTAAGCTAAATTAAATAATAGTAGTTAATGTCCACAATGAAGCAGCCAACTATCTTCTTTAGGTGCAGATACTTTAAAAACAAGGAAACATTAAGAAAGAAATAAAGAAGCTCAGAAATCTATTGATTCAATGGAAACAATGGTTGATCGGGGAAACAAAATAATCCAATAATTTACATTTACTAAAAAATTGTTGGTACATGAAGATTTTACATAATTAGGTAACTCTTGCTTTGACCGCAGAAAGTAGTCCAAATTCTACTGTCTGAGCAGTCAGAGTAGACTGTGCGCTTCCTTTGCTGATCTTTAAGCAGAATTATAAGTCCAGTACGGTCACAGTTCCTACCACATGATAGACGCGACAACAGAGATGGATGGCAGAGTATTTAAGGGGAGGGGGAGAGGCAGGCACAGCCAATCATATTCCTTAAGGACACCAATTAGACCTTCCTAATTTGTGTCTAGTCCTGTTTCATGTTTACGACTGATGCAATGTTCTCTCTGATACAAAAGAAAAGGTCCCTATACTTCAAGTCAAAAATAGGTAAACATTAAGATTGTCTTTTGAACCTCATCGGAGAGAAGCAACACTTAATTGACTCATCGAACAGTAGGTCAGAAGGCTAAAATTGCAGTCGTCACACCTTGTTATGATCACAAACTATAATATCGTACAGATGGAAGCGGAGTAGCTAGACTGTAACGTTTTACCTTTTGATCCCAAATTATCTAAAAGATCCTAAAGAGGGCTTGAAACTTGGTATTAGCATCCTCTTGAAAATAAGGGACTAAAAAGGGGAACTTCCGTTCTGACTAAATGTCCAATAACTTTCGATTACCTTTTTCCAAAGTCCTTCGACTCTCGATTGTATTGATTTATTTTGTTTTAGTCATTTTTTTCATTCAAACCTATGCATTGTAATTGGTTAATGGTTTGTTATTTTATATACTTTTATTAGCCTACATCTCTCCTTGCTATGTCGTTTTTTTTCATGAAACCACTACTCAGCGATTAGGATACCCGCCATTTTGAAACAAACCTTTCGCCACCTATGACAGGCACTAATGGACTCATAATGCGAAATCACAGAGGCGGTAACAATAGACAGTTTAATGAGGTATGACTTTTTTTTACTATATGGATACAGTAAGATAGCGTTTTCAAAACTCAACGCCAAACATTCCTGAACAGACCCCTCGGTCTAGAGGGTAAGAAAAAAAGAAAAAGAAACACTGTTGGTCCTGAAATAAACACTGTATTTAGCAAAAACAGACTCTATTGTATCCTTTCCATGTAAAATGATATTTGAATGTAGATTCTCTCGTAGATTGACTCCGTTGCCGTCTCTCCTAGTCGGACACTGTGACAAACCTAGTGGACTAAGACAGGCGCACCACACCGGGTTATGTTGGGCTCGTGTGTGTGTGTGTGTGTGTTTGTGACTCCATGAAATGATGAGCGGAGAGCTTGTATTGAGACAGGAGGGAAAGTAACTGAGCATATTCCTGAGTGTTCCACCTTGGCTAACAGGATGTTACTGTTCCAACATGCTGAATTCATACTAGTTGACCAAAGCTGTAAATTTAATATACATTCCCGCACCCATGGTTATATTATCGTTTTTCCTTCTCTCCACACAAGGTGTCCCCAGAACTCTAATATATATTTCAGGTATTAATTCTTGGAATCCAACAATAAATCAAAATATCATATTTCAAACTTTCAAAAAAAACGCCAAAAGTAACCCAAATAGCCACCATATTGTTCGAACTTTTAAACTTAAGTATTTTTTAATTTATGATGATAACGGCTTTGTTTTAAGTTGAGAATTTTGTATATATCTTTATGACCTAGAAGCATTTCACACAAAAAATATTTCAATTTTTAGAATCTTCATTTTCAAAATGGCGGTATACTAAAATTAATTTTTGATGACTGAAAAATACAATATGATACAACAGAGACATGTTGTTACGTTTGAGTAAGATTTTTTACTTTAATTAAAAATCCAACGATACCCATTTCAAGAAAAGTGGTTGATAATAAAAAAAGTAAATTATACAAATCTCTCCTTACTTACTCACATACTAGATTTCTTAACACTTGGAATATTTGGAGTTTTTGATAAAAATTCTCTATCTTAAATTTAATAACTATCTACCCATTTTAAAAAGATGGAATAGCTTCTGAAATTTAGAGCCTTTAAGTTATAAAGGTAATATACCAAATTTTAACTTATTACAACAAGCCGTTTTGAAATTAAAAAAACAGTTGAGTAAGAAAAAAAAAAAATAAAAAAAAAATGGCGGCTATACGGGAACTATTATGTTTTTCGAAAGATTGAATATGATATTTTGGTTTGACTTTTAGTATACAGGAATAATATTAAGTATGGTAGAGAGTTCTGGGGACAAACCTGCAAAGGAAATATTTTAAGTACTTTTGCAGTTTTTAAACAAATTTTTGCTAGTTTAGTAATTGAAACATTCTGTAGGCCTACATATTTATTATCTCCCGTCAAAAATTAAACTGTCGGCTACATTTTCAATTTTCTTGATTTAAAATAATAAATTATTAGGCAACATTACATCTATATTAAATACCAAAATCAGTACACAACATTCCCTCAGACTACAGGCATAGACTTTCAAAGTTGGTATTTTGGATTTGAAATAAGCAATGGGCACCTAATTTACCTACGTCAATTTAATTCCAAACATTTTAAAAAAACATGGTTGTTTGTGTTTTAAAAAGTATATAATACCAGATATTGGATACATTTTAACTAAAAAAACACAATCCATTGAAAGTTCAAACGGGAACATATCAACAGAGTAGTGACCTGTTCACACTAAACAGCCACAGAGGATAATACGAATACACTGATTCCTCTGTGGTGTGGGTGACTATGAAATGTAGCGGATCAGAATCAACTGCCACTCCCACATTCACACTTTCACTTTCACCGTGGTCCCGCACAAAAATGAACACTTTCTTAGTTCAACCCGCTATTGAATAAATGAATAGTGATTCATTTTTCCCGGCTTAGCTCCATAACCTGAAAGGATGGAGTTGAAATATCCAGTGCACGCCTACGGCATTATGCATCCCGTTTTTTTTTTCTTGGCGAGCTCGAATTATTATCGTGTATTGATCAGTCCTTCGGTGGAGGGAGAGAGTCATTCATTCCAAAAGATCTTGTTTATCTATGTTATTTACGACTTTAATCAAAGATGTGTTAAGTACCAAACGAGCCAGATTAAGCCGTTGTTTTTTTTATTAGTCGTTATTTTACAAACAAAGTATAGATACGATGATGTTTCATAACAAGACATTAACCACGAAAATAATTACTAATGGCTAACATAAATTTTTACGAACAACTAGTTGCATTATTATTTATACGAATAAAGTGATTAATGTTGTTTACGGTGAGATAACCATAATAGAAACATTTTAGTTGTAGCCTATTTACTTTATATTTAGGGACTTATTACTCATGCGATGATTTTTTTAACCGTAATAATTATGTTTTCAAACATTTTCACAAAACATATTTTTGATATTATAACGTGCATCTACTGCAAGAATTTTAAGTAAATATATAATTTCTACTATGTTTAAATATTTTTTTTAAATACGTGTTTCATGAGTCCATGTTAGCATAATATTGGATGACATAATTTCCAATTACAATCCCTAGTAACTACGGAAACAAGGCAAAAAACCGCGTGAAAAGGTTGTATATTTTTGTGGCAGTTAGGCAAATTCAATACCAATGTTCCTGAACGTTAGTTACTGTGTGAAAATATTTATTGATTGAGATAATGTCAACATTTCCGTTCATGTTTAATTACTTTTAAAAGAACTCTAAAAAACAATAGACTCTAGTAAATGTACATACGATTCTATGAGTAAGAATTTCAATAGATGTAATTAAGACATTTACTTGTATATGAATAGCTGCAGAAGTAAAATGTTAATGAAAAAGTTATCTAAAAAGAACAATATTAGAATAATTTTTTACTATCCAATCAATACCTCGGTGACGCAAAAAGAGTTTTTCCCCAATTAAATTATCACTGACACGCCAGTTTTGTAATCCCCGATTTTGTATTCTTATACGGGACGGTTTATTAGGCTTATAGCTCAAACTACATAATTTTGTTTTCATTTAAAAAAAAAAAAAACATTTTTAAATGGTGGATTAACTGAACAATTAATTCAACGTGTATTTGTATTTTGACATATTTTAAAAAACATAAATTTTTTTACAAAAACTTGTTTATATTGTTATAAGCTTAACTTGTTATAGAATAAAACGAAACTGAGTGAATACAGTAAAAGATAAACTATTTTGCTGCCGTCCATGTAAGAATATTACAATGAAACAAAAACGTATAAAAATTCTCTATTTTAAAATGTCTGACAATGTAATAAAATTAAATACATCTTCTAAAAATGATGATGTATTATACTATAAAATAAAACTTATCACTAATAGTGAAAACCCAAACAAAAAAATTATTAATAGTTAAAGAACTAGAACGAGAGACTCTGTTTCTACTTTTATGTTTACTGCATTAATTATTACATACACATAAATCTATGATATTTTCATAATAAAAAAAACAATAAGACCAATCTTACTTTTCAAAGGACAGCTTTTTTATAGAAAGGAATGTAATACTGAGAAGAAAAACCACAACGCAGTAAATTATTAGGTTAGATTTCCAGCGCATTTTAAACTAGAAGCCATAAATAACAACCGGTATCACCTTCAAGTACTAAAGGTATGACCAATTAAGGCAATTTTACCGGTACATCCTCGGTCCCAAGTTTGGACATCATTTATGTAACGGGGCGTTGTGCCATAAATAACAAACTAAGCCAGTTTTTATACCATTACATTCGTTTTCATTTGTAATGTAAGACCTAGGGCTCACATTCCTTTTAGTAAATTAATACTCTACTGCCCAAAAGTAATAATAAATAAAATTGCAATTCGCTGACTGAAACATGGAACGTCCCCTAGGAATAGACGATATTTTATATTATAAAATTAATATCCGTCACATTTTGTGAATCGTTAATGATGATCGTCACAATAAAAAAAGCTATTAACTTAGTTTTGGGCATTAATTGTTATCCTATTGTTTTTTATAGTTGATTAAATTGATGATTAAACTGTCATATCAAAATTAATTCATATATTGCAAATACAATGTTATACAAAAGCCTACAGGTGTAGAACACAAACCGTTTAATTATCCAAAATAATAAAAATATAAAATAAACTTATCTAACACAACTATTTAATTATCATTTGAAATTCAAATTATTATCACTATAAAAATTCTAAGTGGTAATTATTAAAACCTAGCAATAATATTAAACCATTATTATAGCATTAAAATAATATTCTAATGCACTTAATTGATATGAAAGGTCCTACAGTACAATATAACGGAATTAGTATTTATTTATTTGTGTTTCATCAATGTAAATTCCGACTGAATATATGAAAGGTGATTGATGTTATATTTAGGGACCGGTAGAATGTATATGGACCAGTTGGCTCGTTTTCGAGGCACAGCAAATAAAATATATTAGTAGGTCAATGGAATTAAGTGCATTCAGTCCGTCACGTTAAACAAATATTTATCTACTGGATGACATCCTTATCAATACAATGTTGCTGGGGAGCTCATTTTAAAACTGAGAATCCAAAACTGAGCTAACCATTACTCACTGTAGACTTGGGCAATTAATAAATTAATTGTACAAACAAGTAAACTAAAATGTTTATTGTATGTAGGTCTAGTTGTATGCGAGGCGAGAAATCGATCCTCACCCCCACTTCAACTGAATGTAAAACAGTCACTTTACGTTTTCCCGCTCTAATAGTGAATCTAGTTTCGGATACTTATTAGCCTATTGACACATTTGTAGTCTAATTCATCAATCAAACTGTAAAACGTACCTTAGAAATATACCACATACCGATGTAGGCAATTGATAACACCACAAGTAAATATATTGTATAGGGGTGAATATAAATATTGAGGTACATCATCCAAGATGGAGGGGAAGGAATGTGATGTATTTAGAGGATAGTATATGATTAGATTGTAATTGATGGGATAACAGAAATCAATAGCCTATATGGTATAGGGTGTTATGGAGGTAGTCAAGTATTTTGGGGGGGTTGGGTTATGGTATGGTGCTTTGTTTTTTGTATTAGTGTTTATGTTTGTATTAAATGGGGTTGCATTTGGTGGGGTTCAGTTAAAGTGTTTTATTAGGGTATTGTTGAGAGGTAAGGTATTTGTTGATTTCGGGCTTTTTCAATGGGGGTATTGGGTGTAATTTGGGCTAGGGTTTAGTAGGTATATTCATAGGTTAATTAGGTGTATTTATTATTGATTAAAGTGTAACTTTAAATACAAATGATGTTTAAGATAAATTTAAATGTAGATGATGGTTGGTGTGATATGTGATGGTGTGTAAGTATTGATTAGGTGTGTTAGGTTTGTGGGGGTATAGGTTATGGGTTAGGATGGGTGTGGTGTATTATAATATAAGTATTAGAGGTAAATGTAATTTTTTTGTGTGATTATTGATGTTTACAATCTCCAAGTTATGGTATTGGACATTAAGACTTTGTATGTGTGTGTTGATTTGTATTAGGATTTTTATGGTTATATGGTTTATGAGATAGGATTTGTATAGTGGTTGTTGGTGTTTTATAAAAGGGGTGTTATATATGTTTGGTTTTTTAGTGATTAGTAATGTTTTGAGGTAGTATGTGGTTGATGTTTGATTAGGATGGAGCTAAGTACATTGGTGGGTGATTTGAGGGGGTTTAGGGTTGTTATTAATGAGTCAACTTTGTGGTGGGGTTTGTGTTTGGGTGGGTGGTGGGAATGTTTTGTTGTGGGTGGGTGTTGAAGGGGGGTGGGGGGGGGGTGGGGGTAGTAGGGTGTTTATCTAGTGGGGTTTTTGTTTGTTTAGGATGTGATGGTTTAAGTGTGGTGTGTGGTTTATGTTTTTTGGTTGGTTGGTTGGTGTTGAAGTGGTGTTTTGTGTGTAACATACTTGTAGGGTGTATGATTTAATTAAGGGTATGTGTTTGTGGTTTTTTGTAGTGGGGGGTATATGGTGTGGGTTTAATGGGGTGTGAGTGTATTATGTGTTTTGGGTGATTTTTGGGGTGTGGTGGGATATGTACAGTGATTGGTGGTGATATATACTACAGAGGGATTTTGGTGGTGGGGGTGATGGGGGGAGGGGGTTTGTGTGGATTTTGGAGTGGTGTTGGTGGTTTATTGGGGGGGGGGTTTTGGTGGGAGGGGGGATGGAGTTGTGTGGGAGTGACACAGTGATGAATGAGATGTTGGGGGGTGGTGATTTTTTTGTGATGATGATGAGTATGGTGGGGATGGTGGGATTGATTGGGTAAAATGTTTATAAAAATTGGGTTAAGTGGGTGGGTAAAGTTATGTTGAGGGATTTGTGGGCTTTAGGGGTGATGATTTTGTTATGGGGTTGATTGTAATGGTTATTTAGGTGGTTTTAGATTATGTAAGGGTAATGGTTTTGGGAATTTTTAATAAAAGTAAAAAATTTTTATTTAAAGGTGGGTGGGGGTAATTGGTAGTATGTGTGTATTAAATGAATTTTCTCCCAATTCTTTGGGGTGGAAATAGGGGGGTTTGTTACGAATAATCTACCTCGTTTGGTTTGGCCGCTATACGTACTGTACGGGTGGTCTGCCTCACCCTGTATACACAAATAAGTCTTTTATGTAGGTTTTTTCTCAAAGTCAGGCTATTTAAAATTTTTATTTTAGCTTATCGCCTTACGCGTGCTGAAGTCACAAATATCATCTAATATGATAAATTCAACTACATTTTTTATGAAAATTATATATTATTAATGTAGAAGTTAGCCCACATGCTCCTACTGGTACCTGTAGGACACCCTGGTATTGTGTATTAAATATCTTTGGTTATCATGGTCGCTTTAATTTCTGGCAGATGGGAGTTAATTATTTGGCAGTGCAATCAGCATTCTGTTAGATTAATTTTTAAATATTTTCAGTTATAACCTTTTAATATAACCTCTTCTGAAGAAAATAAATGTACAAACAAATGTGCATAATTACACTAGATGTAATATAAAGTATAATATTTAGTTATTATTTAGTTATCTTATAATAGACCCTCAGAAAACAGTTGCATATATTTTTGTTTATTTATAAAGAGTGGTATGTTTATAATATTTTATTACAAAACATGAGGTAATAAATCATTAAATCTTTATCTGGAGTCTTGTCTGCATATCTTTTAATGTTAAAGTCCTTTTTCTTATCTTCAACTGTTCATCCTTCAGCACGGTCACATAATTGCTCAAAATTCCCTCTTTTATATATATATAAAATATGTCGTGGAGTAATCAAAAGATATTGCTACTATCTTCAGGAGAATTTTGTTTGTGAACTATAACTAAAATTAAAGAAAAAACCAATTGAATACTCGTACCTTAATGAGGTTGGTTATACCCACGAATTCCATTTGAAATTAATCGAAAAAGTACTTTCACTCCCTAACAGATTAACTCTAGAATACAATCCGATGGGAATCTATAAACCCTATCTTTTTAGTTAACAAAAAACTAACTGAACGCATTCATCGTAGTAGCTTCAGAGAGTAAAAAAATCAAATGGTCACTAAAATGTATCATTTCTGAAAGGATAACGGGGGTTTGGACATTTCCCTTGGTTATATGTTACAAATGAAACTTAAAAAACCAAAAAAGTACGGCTAGAAAATTTAATTTTGTTTAAAGTATTACAGTTTTTTACACCTGAAAAAGTGGGTAGATTACAATCCTCGAAACGTAAGGTTATACTTTTTATAACATATAACCTTACGTTATAAAAAGGTCTGAACGATGGTAAATGTCTGAAATCCTTTCAAATCGTCCGTCTATAACAAAATTTAAAACAAAGAATATTACTTATTTTAATTAAATTAGTAAAAAAATTGTGGGTTAATTTGTCATCATTATCAAATTCAAATCCATTGTTGAGATAACTTAACAGAATAATTTTAGATTGTGTAATTTACTCGACAAATAAATATAGGAATGAAATTATACATTCAACTTTTAAATCTTACTATTTCAGGTGTTTATGACTTTTGAAATAAACTTTTTTGGCTGAGCGTTATCAAGGATAAACAAATACTGCTAAGGCTAGTATGTTCATATGGATGAACTGATTTAACTTGTACTATCTGTCTGCTAGTTTTGTAATACTAAAAACATATGGTATGAGGAAATAACTATCGCTTGATATTTTTAACAATTTATCATATTTGCCCATTTCAATCCCCACCAAAACTTGTGCAGCTGACGATCGATTTTTCTTCTTAGGTGAAACTCTTCTATCGGTTTTATGAAGGACTAGACTATGAGCATATACAATACAAATTGCTGTTCTATTGTTCTATTTCAGTATTACTCCCAGTCATGTATCACAATTTAGGTATTCCCGGAGAAAAGGGTTATATTCATAACAATGAGCTTCAATTCTTGTGTGGCGAGAAGAATAATTAAATTGTGTAATTGATCTGAGAACACGAGCATAGAGAACCAATTAAAGTGATATAGGACAAGGTGCGGATACAGAATGTTATATCGCTGGTCATCATTCACTTTAGGATTTCTCAAGAATATATCTTCGCACGGTAAGACTATATGGTGTTGCAAAGTCAATAAAAGTGAATTAAATGCGCAATGTAATAAACAATTCTGGAAAAAAACCTAAATTTCCTCCGCAAATGCGTTATTACATCTCATATTATTTCTGGTTTTATTTTATTTTATTACTTTATAACACCTCTAACTTAAACTCTGATATATATTTTCTTAAGCAGTAAAGATTAATGGCATAGAAATAATAGACCAAATTATTTATTTTTTTAATATTCACTATCTCTTTTTTATTCTGATTTGCTGAGCGTTATTGAAGTCTATCACTCGAGGGACTGGAATAATTTCTTTTCTATATATCTAGATATCTAGAAAACGGAGTAATCTATAAACTCGTAAGTTTGTATGAAACATCATTTCTATGTGAGCAACACTGAGTTTGATCATGGTTCATCTCACTCCACGGGATTTGGCTGAGCATTAGCGTATATGTTTACATTGACCTTATAAATAATCATGAAGGCGACGACAAAATAGCAACTGAGTACAATCATATGTGGTTTTGACAAGTGACATGTTTATTCATTGAAAAGATAGAGTGAAAAGTCGATGTTGAAGACAAGGTTTGTTTTCAATGCCCTCTTGCGTTTTAGTAGGTCTACCTTACCTACCTCAACTGAACTTGCTGAAAAATATTAATGTATCATATGACAAGATAACTTGAAAGACAATTTTTTCTGTAGACTTCCAATTTTGCATGAAACTTCATTTCTGCATTGACAGGAATGGGTTCCATGATGGTGCATGTCCAACCATGGAATTTGTTTAAGCTTAATTGAAGCCTTTCATGCTTTCTGTATGAGTCTGTCCGTTTATCTGTTTACAGGACATCTCGAAAATGAAATGAGCTGTAGGTTTGAAATTTTGCATGGAACCCGTTATGCGACACCTGGTGTGACGTACTATCCTTTTACACAACTTGTGTAAAAGGATACGTGAACAAAAGTTGTGCTTCGCAGTTTTATCTATGAAATGATACAGTACAGGTTTTATACATATTATGTATGTGTATTAGTATGTATTCTCTATGACTGAGGTAATGATTGTTTAATGATTGCTGGTGACTCGGCTGGATAGAGGCGTGCCGGCCTTGGAGCCGCGCACTTTCCTTGTAGATCGCAAGTAAATAGTCTTGTACCTAGTAGTGAAGTTTGTGTAAAGAGCTTCCTCAGTACATTTATTTTACAAGTGTTTTCCTCTCGAGTTGTAAGATGTCACCTAGAAAATTGTCAAGATATTTAATAGTGACATTTTCCTCACTTCTTTCCCGGTTCAGATCCAAAACGTTTTTATTACACACGATACTTTGTATTGCTTTTTATCCCATGTAAAAACTAGAAAGAAAGAATGATCAAATTTTAACTTTAAATAGATTTTATCATCAAATCTCTAATACACCTATATAGAAAGTAAATATAATATACGAAAATGCACATACCTACCTAAATAAAGCTTACGATATACAGTCCTAAAGGAAAAATCCATAAGATAAAATGATTTGAAAAGCCCAAAGGCACAGTGTGGAGAACTATGAAAGATTAGTACGCTAAGTAGTGACAAGGGATGTTATGAATAATAATAAAGAATATATTAGTTATTTCATAATTGAATACTTCATTGCTTATTGACATATTACGATGCTTGGAACATAGTCACGATGAATAAAATTACTATTTTCTTAAAATAATATTAACATACATACAATTATTACAATTATGGAAGAATATGAATACCAGATAAACTATTCTGAAAAATGTACCACTTATAAGAAAGGATACCAACGGTAGTTTAAAAGGACTACTTTCAGGCAGTGCTCTATGGAGTCAGGAAAAGATATTAATATTTGTGATCCCAAATATAGTAATTGTTTTTTGAAGTGCTTTAATGTTTAGGAATTATGCAACTGTTTTTTGTTTCTTGTATTATACCGATCGAAATATTCAGGAAAGAGGTTTTTATTATTGAAAACACAAATGGAAACAGATTTAACAAATGGAGGTCAAAGTTTAAGATTCAATCTCGCCGAATATATCATCTACAACTTATTCCTCTGAGGCCACAAATAATCCAAAGCACATTGTTTGAAGGAAAACTCTTGCCAAAAAAAGATAGAGAAGGCCCCTACAAACTTGAATCTATAGCTGATAACAGGAAAAATTTGTCCGAATTAAAACAAATTGTAATGTTTCTTTGTTTAAAAAATTATATATATATCGAAAACAATAAAGCGCCCTGTAAAGCTGATAAAACTTGAGAATTACATCTTAGATCAGAATCAATATTAATATCCTATAACGATACATTATCATTCTGGATGTGCGAGTGACTACTCGTTGTAGTGAAATGCCTCGTGAAAGCATATTCATCAGTTCAAATTGTATAATCTTAATCTCATCAATATTGAATTTGTAGATTATTTATTGGAAACCATGAATGAAGTTGATCCAAGCTATTACATAGCTCAATGTATGTCACTCACATATTAGGGATTTTCATCTACAATGATGTTTAAGTGTTTGTTTTCTTGGACTATTTATTACTTTGTGCGTAGCAAAAGAAGCAAGTTTGGGACAAAATAATTCTATTTGTTACTTAAATTTTGTGACGTGTATCTGTTATAATTTCTGTTGATTCTTTTACAAAAATAAACTTATTGGTCTACAATATCGTGTTAAACCATGGAGTAGAATTATACTATTACAATTTCTTAATTTTTTACCTCACCACAGATCGGTTTCCCCTGGGGTAGAAGGTCGGCTTTATATCGAGTTTCTGTAGCCCTATAATATCGCAATTTAATTCAACTGTCCATATTGCCAACTTCTAGAATATTGCTAAAACCTCTCCTTTGGCTGTGCCTTGTCTTTGGATAGGTAAAACTACATTACTTACGAGTATCGTCCGTTCAGCTCAATTGAAGTAGCTCATGTTTGTACCACCTTTTCCCGCGTGCCGAACCGCTATCGTGTTTGTGTCGACGGTCCTGTAACTATTTTATTACATCATGAATTTCGTGCCGTTTTATTCATTAAATGGTGTCGTGTTTTTTTATCTATTTAAAAAACAAAAATAGGCAAATATATATACCGTTCTACAAGTGAATGACAATGTTAAGTTGTTTGTTGGGGCCAATCGGAGCAAGGGAGGCAGAATCTCAGGATAGAGCCTATTTTCTACATGACTACTATATACGCATTATGTAGAACGAATTTAAATCTGAATTGGATGAAAGTCCTACAAGATAAATGTTTGCCCTTGATGGGGTCTTGATAAGTTTTTAAGACAAGGGGCGAAGCCCTAGAGTTAACAACACCATATTATAAACAATTACGCTAGACGCCTTATAGTTGGATATATTTCAGCCAAAAATTTACAGGAATGTTTTGTAGAGTAAGTTTTAACCAAGGGTAGCCCATTACCCGGCTTTGCAGCCATCAAGGTAAAGCCTCCAGTCCAAAACATAACAGTTTATCGATAACTACTATAGACCCCTTGCGGTTGGATATGTTTTGATAAAGTTAGCACGATCATTAACACGAGCGGAATACTAGGAAAAAATCAATAATGTGCATAATTATTCAGAACAACTCTTGGTAAGATAGATTTCAGCAAAAGCCGATGTATTTTAACCATAATTGCCAGGAAACGTTCTATATAATAAATATTAATCAAGGGGGTTTGTTCAGTGCCTCTCAAAACAATGGGGGTGGAGTTCTAGGGTTACATTCATAATATGTACAGTTACTCTGAACACTTTTGTTTTGCATGGACAAAATTAACTTGTAATATTCTCCAGAAAAAATACAAAGGAGCCGTAGCCGTAGTTAAGCTAAGGATGCGGAGCGCCCAGACCGAGAGGTGCAAGAAGCCAGGACTATCTGGGGTTTCCCAAGGCCTGAGGCCAGGGCCTATTAGAGACCTGGAAGTCCTAGTGACCAGGAAATCACAAGAGGCTGATAGCTCCCAGAGGCCATAGCCTGCTAGAGTCCGGGAATTACCAAAGCTGGGGATCTGCTGGAGAAGGGACTGGCCAGGGGCTGAGAGAACCTAAAGGTCAGGACATTTGAGAAGTCAGCCTAGAGGCTGAAAACTTTCGGAATTTGAGGTCCCAAAATCAGGGGCCTGACAGAGCCTCAAGTAGACGGGAGCTTAGGGTTTTTCAAAGTTAGTATACTGTACATTTTGAGACTTTTACGGAACCAGGTGGTTCAATGACGTTTTAATATTCTAGGCTTACTAAATTCAACCGAAATGAACATGAATCTTAAGGTTGGTTAGCCTAAATATCTTGTTACAATTCATCTGTCGATGTCACGTGATTAATCAACAATATGACGAACAAGATTGGTTGATTACATAGATGGACGCAGTGGTATAGAAACATATCCTACAAACGTATTTCAATTGAGATGAACAACGGTCTTGTAAGTAATCCAGTCTTATTTATATCCAACAGCTCAGGGGCTATAATCATGGACAATAAACTTGGGATATTATGGTCACAAAATTACTATAAGGGAATTTCGGCTTTTGTATCCGTGACATCAGTTTACTGAAGAATAACGTTTTTTTATGGTATGGTTAATAGGCCCAATGCACTGCGACCAGAGGTATTTTGTGTTCATCTAAAGGATAAAATTGCTGTTTGCTTGTTTTATGTTGTAATAATATGGATACATATTTCTATAATGATTGTTGCTTTGTTTTCCCATTATGTTATATAGAAAAATTGGCATCAATAATCATTGCCAAGTACTTATTTATGAACATAGTTTCCGTATAATAAAAATAGTAGCCCACCCAGGCAGGTGAAGCTTGGGAGAGTGCTTTAACATTTTGCGGATCCCGCTTCCTTCCTTCAAATAACTATAATTTCGCGGCTATAGCTTTTATCTCCAAAGATTTTTCTCTCGTCCATTCTGTTAAACTCTACTTTTATGAAAGTCCATAAATTTATTGGCGTTGGCAGTACAGGTCGTAGGTTGAGCCTCGGTTTAAGAGCCTATATATAGTACATATAAAAAAATCCAGTCTTCATTGCTTACAAAAATTCCGTTTTCAATAGCTTTCTTGCCATCGTAATTCAAACTACTGGATCCAAGTTTTTAATTTCAATTTAATTCGTGATTCAATTTCGTCAATCCAGTCCTTCATACTTGAATTAACTGTATTATACTCACACTGTGCATTAAACCGTACTTATTTATATGAAGAAAACTATATATCGAATTAGCCGAACTCTTAATACTAACACAATATAAACATCAATAAACGTTAGGGACGCAGATAGACTTTGTAACTAAACTTTATCACTATTTCCGATATCCTTAATACTCGAATGTACAACTGGCGATTTCAAACAAACCGGTTTTGGTTTATCTTAATTTTTACTGTTAATGGAAACATTTACCAAACAATGATCACTCCTGATCCACAGACTTTTCTTAAGTTATTGGTTCAGAATAGAATTCAAAGCTTTTAATTTACAATTAAGTTAAATCCTACTAAATTACTAAAATATATTGTGGACCGGTGTCTTATCGTGAATCCGCTAATTTACTCTGGAACCCGAGTATGATGCCAGGACCCACGTCAACATTTATCGCAACGTTCCTGTTCTTGGTCGCGATGTCTTCCCTGTATACTCGGATTTAAATGTCAATGTTTACCCTCTGTTTCATGAAAAGGACGATTTTCGTCTTCTACGTTGCTACATAATACGGTATAAGGATTTTCTCAATCCAGACACAACATATAATACAATTTACACACAATTTAAGAAAAATCAAATATTGGGTTTGGAGTGAGATTGTCTACAGAAGTCATGTGCCTTACTCAGTTCAAGGTCGAAATACCCTTTGGCTTTATACATGCGGTGTGTGTGTGCGCGTGCGTGCGTGCGTGCGTGCGTGCGTGTGTGTGTGCGTGTGTGTGTGTGTGTGTGTGTGTGTGTGTGTGTGTGTGTGTGTGTGTGTGTGTGTGTGTGTGTGTGTGTGTGTGTTTAAGATATACGTTCTACATTCATGCTCTCTGCTTTACAGCAGCGATATTGCTCCAAGGGGAACCTCTTTGGACATTTTCCATATGGGGACTCCATTGTATGCAATGTTCTATAGATCCGGGACAAGAATCGATCCTTAAATTGTGCCTACCGTGATCTTGGTCCGTGCTATAATATACATAAGTTTTTACCATTCACATACAATGAAGCAATCTCAAACTATAGTCAGGGATGTGGTAGTCACTCAGTAGGTCGGTCTTCTCCGACTGGGCTGAATCCGATTTGAACATTCATTGAAGCTAAACCGTCTTAAATCCTAAGACCTAAATTCCAAAACAGGCAAGACAGTTCCCAAAAGATAAGAAGTAAATGGACAGCAAGGTTAAGATTTATTGAAGAATGGGTGAAGAGGAGACATGGAGAGCCAATGTTCTAATCCTCTCTAAGGAGTTCTCTCTTGTAGTAATAGGGAAAGCAATCCCGAGAGAGTGATTCCTTAGCCGGATGTTTAGAGGTAGTAGTCTCACTTCCCTCAATTGAGAGCGCTGAAGGTAGATTAAGATTGTCCCGCTGACAAAGAGGGCTATAGTCCAGGAGCGAAAGCCAATTTTAATTGAAGTTAAGTTTAATACGATGTTATTTTTAACTTTGCTATACTAAAAATTTAAAAAATCTCTTAAATAATTTATTATAAACACTTATTACTAAACGCAAAGTTTTGCCTTTCATTCCGAGTTATGACACCTAAATATAAAACGTAGTTTTTTCGTGAAATCGATGGAGGAATTTTCCCTAAGTATTCGATCATCAGTCTCGCAGGTTTTGGTGACAATCACAATAACAGGGGTATTGAAACGTTCTAAAACATCAAATTTCAACACTAGTTGTAGAATAGTACGCCTAATATTTTCTTAACCAACAAGAAAAAACATATACTTTATAAAAGAAAAGTTTCCACGGTTTAATTTTATCACTAATCTCTCGAAGAATTGTATTAAAAGCTCGAATAGACTTGATGATAGAAGGCTAGTATTCAAGCTTGAGGTAGAGTGCCACCATTTTGTAAGCTCTCATAATTTTAGCTCTTCACCGGTCATTGAAAAGTGCTACATAATAAAGTTTGAGCCACTACAAATTTACGAACTTCTCTAGACTCAAACTTCTCAATTACATCTCATTTTAGAAGAGGTGTATTTGTCTGTTACATAGCCGTATTAATTATAAGAACAATTTTTATAAGAAAATTGAACTTTTACAATTCTTCCTACTATTATTTTATTAGTATGCGTTTCAAAAAGTCGTATAAGAAAAGAAGGAATGCTTTTGTTTATTTGTATATCTGCTAATAATAATTATAAGGATGTATCGCAATAAATTGTATATTGTCAAGCTATTATAAAGTTTAATTTGTGGAAATCTTAATTTAAATATAAAACTCCACCTACCGAAATTGATTTTACGAAATCTATGTTTAATGTCGGTGACCGCGCCGGAACGCATGGTATTATGCCATTCGAAGACTGAGATTGGCCCCATGTCGCTTCGGAAGTAATAAAAAAAATAAAATATGTAAATGATGTCTTATTTTTTCAGGTAACCTTAGGGCTAAGCAGCCTTCTCTAATACTTAACCTGGGGACCAAAGGTGACTTTCGGACCACCATCAATGGCTAGGCAGATAGGCTGCTCGCTAGGACAGGATAACTCGGCGTTCGTTGTTTTACTCGTTGATCATGCTATATCCGCCGTTCCTGCTAGAGTGCGCCACTGACAAGTAGTTCTCGGAGAGCTGATTCTTTCCCTGTTGGTAGTTTCACATGATGTATAATTTCCAAAATTGTCCCGATCCATCCTTGTGCTTACCCTCCGTCCCTTTCTTAACTATTTATAGACTTTTAGGAAATTAACTGATTAAAAAAGATAATGACGCAAACTTCGTTTAACTTTTTTATAGGTCTATCGGTTTTATAATGATGCCTAAAAAAGAGGTATATTCCTTGAAAACTCTTAGTTTCGCGACAATAAAACCAAATCTAATTTTGACGGTTTTTGGTGCAAAAACTGCAAATATTTACAGGCCTTTAATTAAACACGAATTTGCTTTTTTCTAGGAACAAGGGTATTAACACGAGGCCTGGCTTTCTTTAAATCTGTACAGGAATATTTACTGACAAAGAAATAAATCGTCAACCACGCTAATTTAGGTGGAGCTCGAAATGGGAGGGTATCATAAGAAATAAAAATATGAACAATATTTTTCCTCAGATCATATTTTTCTTAGCTTGATACACTTAAAACCGACCACCAGACATATACATAATAGTTGTACAACAGTAAAAAACTAGATAAATATACAAAATCGCCACTTAAGAGTATGTATTTGGTTAACTACGCAGATGTTACAATCATTTGCGAGTCTAAGGATTGGTTTTAAATATGTTAAGTTAAAAAAAGTATGATCTGAGCCATAAAATATAATTTCATATCTTTACCCTTTTTTGACAACTTCCCACTTCGACCTTTACATAAAATAGTACGTCTGTCGATCGATTTCATTCTTAGGAGAAATTTGTCTATAGGCCTACATTTGGAGGAAAACTAGGTAGTGTGCTTATGCAAATTGCTCTCGGATCATGCTCTGTAAAGGTCAGATAATGATGGTATTACGTTATAAGTAATTCCAGGAATCTACATTTTCCTTGCTGATGCCTATGAAAAAGATGTGTAATTTAACAAAAGTCTCCGATTTTACCATTTGTCATCTTTCCCCCATGCCATTTTCAACAACTATTTGCATCTTTCGGGAATCAACTGATATTACAAAAGTAAAAAAATTGAAGTATTACAATATTTTGTAAAATATGTTAGCATAGAATATTTGGTCAAAAATAAATATAATTGTCATATTATAAGAAAACTACATGGTTTCCTATAAGTGTAACAAAAAATACTTTCTATAAAATATTTTGGGCAAAAACTATCGTTGGATACTAATGGATATATATATATATATATATATATATATATATATATATATATCTCAAGTGAATATATGCTGTCACTCATATCCTTCGGTGGTAGTGCAGCCAGCTATAATTAGTTAACTTATTGTATTTTAACTTTATAGATAATTTTAAAACGGACTGACTCTTAAAAAACAAATATCTGACTGACACGTCACTTGTTCTTCCACTTTCTGAGGAGTAGGTACAATGAATTTATACTTGACATGTATAGTCTACTTAGTTAAATAGATGAAAGCTTGAAGACATTGCGTTTTAAGTTGTATAATATTTTCCATCTTTACCCACCAAGACATTAATATCTGAGAACAAAATTATAAGATTGGCGGATACAACGGAACTCATAAGATTGAATATACATCTTGTTATTTGCCTTTATTTTGCGGATAAATATTAAAGTATGTGCCCCACTTATGAGATAATAGGGAGGAATAAAATCCGAATTCTGAACATTGCTTCTGCTGAACGTTTTCAAGAATCACAGTAACGACGAGCAAATTTTTCAAAAAGGATCGTTTTTGGCATAGCCTTTCGCAAACAATTAAAAGCATGGAGATGTTTTAAATTATTATAAAAATGATCAGCTGTTAAGAACCCGACAGGGCTTACGTGAATCAGCACTAAATTTCTAGGTTTTCTATGTATGAATTAATTATAAAAAGCTGTTCTCTTTCATTTTTAAATGAAATAATATTGTATAATACACTTTGAAATCGTCTTAGAAATAATATAATGGTACATTATCATATTTTGGTTATAGTTTTTAAAGCTTTAAAACAAGTTTTATACCTTTTCTACTAAAAATAAATTGCTAACTTTTTAATCAAGATAATTGTCACTAAAATATGACGTTCTTTAATTCGATGTGGAAACACATTACGGTATTTTTATATTAACACATGTAGCTGGCAGCTTTGATTATGTGAACAGGATTATTGTAATAACTAATTAAAGCTGTCTATAAATTTAATTGAGCAGAAATGTTTTTCGTAGGATTTGTTGGAGTATTTGCAAAGAACGTAATTACCATACATAATCACATAAATTATTAAGCAAAACTGGTTATGTGAACATGTAGAGAAGTACCTATTAGAAGTTACTATGTGTAAGATTTACGAGAATATTACCAGGGAGGTGAACGCCACACCACATGGCGCTTAACAGGCTTCGCTAGGGTTCCAATGCAATATTTTAAACAAGACAAAGGAGAAATTTATTTTGTCAGCCTGCTGAATGATAGGCTTCAAACTAGCTCAGTCTGCAGATGAAATATTCTCTACATATCTTACCACGTAATACATTTATCTTTTTGTTCATTAAGTTATGTTTCATAGTGTTTCAATAATTAAAGTTCTTGTAAGCCGAGAAAAGTACTACAGCGCAAAAACAAATCTTGTCACCTACATTTACAATTAACTTTAATTTAACTTTAATAATTCTTACACTTTACTCCATGAACAAAATGTTGCATGTCAAATAATCTTATGTGATTGTACTCAGTTTGCTTACAAATTTGTTTATACTGCCAGTTACCTGCAGCTACGCACGAAATTTCATTTATTTAAACAGGGACATCATTTGTATACGAGTTTTTGTTAATGGCATTCCAAACAATCCTGAGATAAGTGATAGTCACTGAAAAGTATTCCAATCTATTGATTCATTTTAGATTTGAGTTTAAAGATGAGGCCTTGAAGTCGTAGAGTAAACCTATTTTATAAGTACCTCTGAAAGTCTTGAATTTATCTCCAATATTTCATGATATTGAATATTTCCAACTATTTCTGTAACAATTGAACTATTTTGTTGAAAAGTTTCCGGGGTTGTATGAGAAATAATAAATATGAAGGGAGGCTCTAGTCAAAATCCTTATTTTTTGAGTTAACACAAGTATGATGTAATAAATTGTGGATTTTACTGTAATTGTTTAAAATCCCAGTAATAATAAACCTAGACAAATAAAAACTTCTACATGCAACATATCGTTTGTACGGTGTAACTCTTCCAAGCTCCAGGCAGGTTTTAATCCTTTTTTAGAAATAATCCCAATGGCTGCAGGACACAGAACACCTAGCTCACAGGTGATCTTTTGTGCAATAATGCATGTGAAGAAGACAAACTTCTTGAAGATTTTTCCTGGAGAGAGGAGGAGTTCAATACAGTGTGAATCAGGTGAGAAGGGGAGTCATTGGGTCAGATCTCCTAGCTCACAGAGGAGCGTTTGTGCAATAATGTACGTGAGGAAGACAAACTTCTTGAACGTTTGCCTGGAGAGAGGAGTTCAATATAGTGTGTCATGTAAGAAGAGGGGTCGTTGGGTCAGTAGTATTCTGGAAGTGATTTTGCCAAGAGCAGGTCGTCCAAACATGCCCTACTAAAGTCCCTATAGTTTTCTGGATGGGACACACATCCAGGAAAACCACTCTTTGATGTACGAGTAGTCCTACTCAGACTGTTCAGCGGCTGAGTAGAGCTAACGAGCTTGGTCCTTAACGTGGATCGCAGGTAGACCCATGGAACGAAGTATTACTATGTTCCTGACGTACCATGGCGATTCATCAGCAAACGCAATGTGGAGTTTTGAAAAGTTTCTAGTCTTTTCCTGGTCGTGACAGATAAAGGGTACCAGGGTGGTGCGGCGTAAGTAAGTACTGGACCAATGATGATTATATACAGCAGCAACTTAGTTTTCTCTGAAGAAAGGATGAGGTCTTGGTTTACGCAGCGAAAAGATATCGTTGTGAGATGCTTTTCCCAGATTGATGCGGCTGATTTAGTGGTAAAAATTGTGGTTTAACACTACTCCCAAGCATTTGGTGGTCCACCGTAGTCTCTCACCATGGAAGTGAAGGCTCTCACGAAGAACTGGTCCCCACTTCTTACTAGTGAAGAATATATCTTCACATTTAAGGCAATGTTCAGCTTTATTCTCCACTTCTTGAACGATAGTTACAGGAGTTCAATATAGTTACATGCACGATTGATAAAGATGCGCTGACCGCTTAAAAAATAATGCGACGTCGGCGTAGAGTTCGAGGTCTATTCTGTGAGAAAGCGGGATGTCATTGGTGTACCACAGGTATAATATGGATCCAAGTAGTAATCCATGTGACACACCTGCAGAGACTGTTGGATCAATTGATATGGTTAGCCCTACTGACCCAGCAAAACGACGGTATTGAAGATATGACACCATTAGTTCGTATATAGGCCAGGAGAGAGTACTGTGTACTAGCATGAAGAAAAGTCCCTCGTTCCACAAGCGGTTGGAGATCTTCCTCACGTCTATTGTCACCGCTGAGGTAACTAAACACAGGTACATGATGTCAACTGAGCAGCCAATTGTGTCTCAATTGTCTTCTCTCTCAGACCTTATAATGACGTTAAGGTAGCTGGTGATGGTGATATATATACTGTACTTATATATATATATATGTAAACCTACTTCTGTCAAAAGCGAAGTAAGATGGGTTTTTTATCCGTCTTTAAATTTATAGTAGAAGTTAGATAATAACATTGTCTTTTAGATATAATACTTAATATTTGATACTATGCGTTTGTTGGTTTTTATAAACTGATAAATATTGTTAATGTTTTAGAACATTTAGAGCTGCTGGAATTTGTACATTTGTGTCATGTATCTTACTTTTAGTATTTTATTCTATAACATTTGAATGTTGGCAATATGTTTTTGCAGAGTGTATGCAATTACACGAGTTGAATCAATTATTGCCGGTAAAAACTCCGTAATGTTCCAGTGAAAGGCAACATTATATCCAATAAGGATGAAACAGTGGCGACGAGGACAAACAGAGAGTTCGCTTAAAGGTGTATGAAGGTGCACTTTTACTGCGACAAGTATGAACACGTGCACTGTGTGAGGTTAAGTGGCGTATAGTGAAGGAAGGTGCACTTTTACGACAATTAATTTTTATGTATGGCCATTCCAAGTCCATTATTTCTCGACTCTTTGTTTGGCGGAAACAAAATTGCAGGTATTATCGGCAATGTCGGTGTTTTTGACAGTGCTGGAGTCATGGTTTTCATATATTAAACGCTTTGACCTTTTCTGTGAGTGTAATGACATAAAGGCACAGAAAAATTGTACTTTAGTCTGTTTTTTTTTTGTGGTTGACATAAAAACCTACAATCTATTGAAAGATCTGTGTACTCTGGACAAGCCAAGTACTAAATCATATGATGATTTAGTCAAGTTAGTGAATGTTTATCATCGAAACCATCATTTTATAAGTTTATATTAAGGTCTACCAATGCAACATGAACATGAGTCTGTAGCGGAATACATTCTTCATTTAAAACATTTGTCAATTCATTGTGCGTTCAAAGACAAATTGTCTGATTACTTGATGGATAGTTTAGTGAGTTGCTTTAAAAGTGACTCGATGAAAAAACGTTTATTGGGAGAGGCAGACTTGACATATGAGAAGACCACTGCCTTCGTTGGCAGATCTCGTTGCCATTGGAGGCAGAGGCAGCCGACAACGATACAGCAACCTTGGCGTTTCAATTCACATCGCAGTCGACAAGGGTGCAGAACATCACATGGAGCAGTGGACAACAGAAATCCCGCAATTACCGTCTCATCTCATCAACGAGGGGAGTAAATGACAACAACAGCGGCATTACATCAAGTGCAGGTTACAGCGGCAATGTTTGTTATTGCTGTGGTAGTACTGGGCATGTGGCCAAAGTGTGCAGGTACCGTGAGTACATTTGCAATAATTGTAATAAGATAGGGAATCTATCTAAAGTATGTAAAATTATGTTCAATGCTAGGCCTAAGCCAAAACAAAGCTCAATTAAATGTTCAATTACAAAGTAAGATCATGCCTCAGTCAGGTGTTTACAACAGAAAGGATAGGCCTAAGCCTAAACAAAACTTCATTGATAATAGGGAAGGACTAAATGTAGAAAATAAACCAGTCAGGGACGAGATTGATTTGTCTGATCAATTCAGGTTATACAGTGTAAAACCTACTGAAAAATAAAAACCGAGAGTTGAGCCAATTGAAATTGATTTAAAATTAGAGGGTAACGTAATTCCCTTTGAAATTGACACGGAAGCTTATGTGTGTGTAATCTCCGACAAGTATTATCAAAGTAATTTTTTAAATGTTGAATTGCTGTCAACAAACCTTGTTTTGAGCTCTTGTACTAACCACCAAATCAAATTATTGGGGGAAACTGAATGTTCAAGTAGAGTTTGAAAATCAATTTCAATATTTAACCATGTATGTTATTGCTAATGGAGTGAATCCTCTTCTAGGGAGAGATTGGTTAAAGGAGTTAGAATAGTAAAACTAACTAGGCCTAATGGAAAATTGAACAACCCAGATATAAATAACAGTCAAAGTAGTTCTGTTGTGAATAATCAAGAGTACTCAAATGTACTTACATATAAGTTAGGAAATTATAAACAGAAACTAATCGAACTTAATTTAAAACCTGATGTTTCACCAAAATATTTCAAACCAAGACCACTACCTTTTTTCATAAAGAAAAGGTGGAAAAAGAACTTTTTGGAAGCTGTTCACGTGGAAGAGTAGTCCCTCAATCTTTCTTTTCTTACACCAATCACACCGGATGAGACAGAACAAAAGCATCATATCAATGATAACCAAATAGTCTTCGGGTGTTGACGAAATGTCCGCTTGGTTGTTGAAGTAACATTACGGTTGTTTTCTAAATCTGATACGTATTCTGTTCAATGAAACAATTGTAGGTGGTGTTTTACCAAATTGTTTCAAAATAGTTAAAGTTGTGCCAGTTTTTAAGAAAGCTGATCGGGAATCTGCGGACAATTATAGACCGGTGTCTCTCTTGCCTACTGTATCTAAGGTGCTGGAGATGCCGGTTTGTTCTCGTTTGTCTGCATTTTTACATCGCCACAATGTACTGGTCCCATATCAGTTTGGATTTAGACACAATCATTCAACAGCTGACGCAGTGATTTCTATTGTTGACCAAATTATTGACCACCTAGAAAAAGCCAGACAGCCTTAGAGATCTTTTGCGACCTTTCAAATGTGTTCGATCGTGTAGACCATGGCATATTGTGTTCTACGCTCGAAGGATATGGAGTTAGAGGCGTTGCTCTTGCAGGACACAGTTCGTTCAACTTGAGTTTTCGAAATTAGATTTAATTGAGAACAAGTATGGAATGCCGCAGGGTTCCATTCTGGGCCCACTACATCAACAAGATTCATGTGTGCAGGGAGAACGCCAATTTGGTACTCTACGGATGATGCTACTGTTCTTCTTGATGGCTCGTAAATATTGACAGTTGGCTGTCGAAAAGTAACCTAATGTTAAATGCTAAGAAAGTGACCTTTATTCAGTTTCTAACAAACGATAAACAACCCTCTGGTATGTAGGTTAACATAAAAACTTCAATAGAACCGTATCAAGCTACGTGTTTTCTGCGTGTAACCATCGATAGTAGATTGCAGTGATCTACTCATGTATCTAGGTTATATGGTAAACTGAGTCAAGCGTGTTTTGCATTGCAAACTCTGAGTACATTTATGGACAGAGATGGGTTGGTGACTACTTACCACGGATGCTTCGCTTCGTTGTTGGCGTATAGGATTGAGGTCTGAGGTGGTGCCTCTCCTGCAGAACATGCATTTTTGATCCAAAAGAGAGCTGTACGGATCATATGTAGGGGCCCAAATCCTCATTCATGGCATGGTTTATTTAGGAATCTCACCATTCTGACAATGACACCCCTTTACATTTTTAGAGTTTTCATGTATGTGAGGAAGCATCTGTGTCAGATTCCGTTAGTGAGAAGCACTCATGCCTACCCGACAAGGCACGGCATTTTGCTTCGTACTCCCTTACATCGTTTACACACACACACACACACACACACACACACACACACACACACACACACACACACACACACACACACACACACACACACACACACACACACACACACACACACACACACACACACACACACACACACACACACACACACACACACACACACACACACACACACACACACACACACACACACACACACACACACACACACACACACACACACACACACACACACACACACATACATACACACACACATATATATATATATATATATGAATGTTTGTGTGTTTGTCCTTTATAGAATTGCAAAATATTAGACATACCACTATAAACTGCAATTACGAGGTAGTTACGTATATTACATAGCCAAACACTATTTGAAGGCGTTAAGTTATTATGTATGTTTGTATTTAAGATACATTTCTGATTGAATTTAAAGTTTTAGTGTTAGACCACTTTATAATAAAGTACATGTACGTGCACAATGGCTATATACATAAACATATTTTCTTCATCGTGGCAACAAGGCAAACTCTACATCGGCGTTGTAAATGTAATTCAATTAAACCAGAAGTTCACATACACGGGCAAAGCTTACAAAAAGCGTGCAAAGTCGCGGGAAACAGCTAGTCTATATATATATATATATATATATATATATATATATATATATATATATATATATATATACATTATTGTTTATGTGTTTGTCCTTTATGGAATCGTAAACTATTTGACCGATCATTACGAAAATTTGTATGTATATGTATTTTTCCACAAATAAGGTTTTTATGCTATGTCTATTGATGTAATTCGCCTCCAGGTGGCGTTGCCAAAGATAATAGTTTTCAAAGCGCCTGCACATTATAAACTGCAATTACGAGACATTTACGAATATTTAATAGCCAAACACTAGTTGAAGGCGCTAAGTTATGATGTATATTTGTCTTGAAGATAGATTTCTGGTTGAACTTAAAGCTTGAGTGTTAGACCACTTTATAATAAAACACATGTACGTGTACAATGGCTATAAACATATACAGATTTTCTTGATCGTGGCAACAAAGCAAACTCTACATCGGCGTTGGAAATATAATTTACTTGAGCCAGAAGTGCACATACACGGGTAACGCTTACGAAAAGCGTGCGAAGCCGCGGGAAACAGCTAGTTTTTTATAATGCTCTCCCTCAAAATTTGAAAGGTGTTTGTGAGGAAACAATTTTTAAAAGGAACCTGAGGAGGTACTCAATAGTAAAGGAATGGTATTATGTAAATGGTTCCTCTCTCACAGTGGCTTTTAAATTTGAATGTAAATAATTGTTGTTTGTACCTATGCTTATTCCTTTCTTTTGAGTACTATGACATTTGATTTGTTGATAGCACTTTTATGTTTATGTTTAGATTTATTCTACATTGCCGATTGCTATTTCTGTATATCTTGTGCAAGAAAACAGAATTGAATTGAACGCCTATCGTTCCAGTATTAAAAAGTAATGAATATGTGAAGATGTTAAGGTATCGTTAAATCCTTACTTAGAAGTTGACAGGCATCCTATTCCTACGATCGAGGATTTGTTGAATTTTTACAGTAAGGTGTAACGTATTCTAAAATTGATCTGTCTTCAAATTAGCTTAGACAACCGAGTACCGTATGGAATTTTCACTACGCTAGGAATATTCCAAATGATTATTTAACAGTTATTAATGGCTATCCCAGAAGTAGTATGTTTTCTGGAGGACATTCTAGTAACTCAAGATGAACACTTAGCTAGGCTAAGAGAAGTATATAACTGGCTAAGTAGTAGTGGCCTAACGGTCAGTAAAAACAATTGTCAGTTTTTTTGTGAGTCTGTAGAGTAATTATATTATGTACTTAGGGTTAAAATGAAGGGTAAAAAAACTTCACCTAGTAAAATTGAAGCGATTATGAAGACATCGGAACCGGAGAATGTAACCAAACTTAAAGGGTTTTTCTTAGGTTTAGTAAACTATTATGCTAAGTCTATACGGTACCAACCTTGTCTAACTTAGCTGTACCATTGTTTAAACTATAGAAAAAGGACACTGTATATATTTGGAAAGCTGCTTGTAAACATGCGTTTAAATCTATGAAGACAAAAATCAGTGACCGCTTATATTGTAGCACATTATAATCCAGAGTTACCATTACGCCTGTATACAGATAGTTCAAAGCTATGACTTTGGTAGTGTTCTTAACTCTAACAGGAAGCCGATGGTACTGAAAGACCTATCAGTTTTACATCGAGGTCATTAACCTCAGCCGAACTCAAGTACTCAGTCATTGATAAGGAAACCTTGGGAATTGTATTTGATATTAAGAAATTCAACCAGTGTTTGTTTTGTAAGAAATTTAATTGATGACTAATCACAAACCATTTTTACCCATTTTTGGTCATAACAAAGGGTTATCTGCGTATGCAACAAGTAGATTACAACGCTATGCACTATTTTGATATGGTTACGATTTTAACATTGAATATGTAAGATCTGAAACGAATGGTCCTGCTGATGTTCTATCTAGGTTACCGTTAAATGTACAAACCTAAAATCAACCGTATGGCACAACTGATGATATGTATTATACTGGTACTTAAAAGGAATTATATATTTAAAGGGAAATGAAATCCCTTTAAATGTTCATGATGTAAAGAAAGAAACCAGTAAAGACAAGACCTCGGTAATAAAATCTTAGGCTTTATTTTACACGGCTGGCCAGTAAAACATAAAAACAGTGTACTAAAGCCTTACTTCCTGAGACAGAGTGAACTAACTGTGGAACAAGAAATTTTAATGTGAGGGCACCGCGTGATTATACCTTATGGACACTTGGGCGTCGTGAAAATGAAATTGGCTAGGTCATATTTTTGGTGGCCTGGTATTGATAGAGATATTGAATTTATTGCTGGCAGTTAGTTGCCCATTATGTCTTTTTTTAACGCCAAGCACCGGGAAAAGTATTTCTGCATGTAGAGTATCCACCAAAAACTGTGGCAAAGGTTACGGTTACATGTAGATTTTCTAGGACCCCTTAAATCCAAACTGTATGTGATAATAGTAGACGCTCACACTAAATGGTTAGAAGTAGAGGAAGTTGCATCAACCTTAGCTAAATAAACAATATCTAAATTAAGACCTTTATCTGCAAGGTTTAGAATTCCTGAACAATTTGTGTCGGATAGTTGTCCACTCTTTTGTTCCCATGTGTTTCTTGAATGCAAATATGGTATTCACCACATGTTTACTCCACCGTATCATCCAACCAGCAATGGCCAAGCAGAAAATTCTGTTAAAACTGTTAAAAAATTACTAAAACATACCTTAGGCTGTAAAGATAATGCAGACCAAGTGCTAAATAAATTTTGTTGTTAGCCTATAGAATTGCTATCCACAGTACAACGCAAGTGTTACTGGCTGAACTTATGTTTGGTCGATAGTTGCGAAGCAGACTAGATTTAATTAGACCCTCTGTATCTAAAACAGTACTTAAAAATTAGAATAAACAAGTTAAATTATGTAGGAGGGAGTAGTGTCAGAGTTTTTTTTTAGGATAAATCTTACTTGTGCGAGACTTTAGAGACAAAATAAATGGATTGAGAGGACAATATTAAAGATGTTAAGTCATGTTTCGTATTTAGTAAAAGTACACGGTGAAATGGTATGGAAACGCTACACATTAATCAATTAATTGTTATTAAAACAAACTGAAAATCTTAACAATGGAAGGCAAGTACACCCCGAAGATTTATTGTTACCCCAGTCTGTAACAGGTCAGCTGACGAGTATTTTTAGCAATCACCTGGACCAAGGGGGACACCAGTGAACGGTACTTCCCCTTCCTCCACCCCGAGACCCACTGGGTCAACTCCAAGAATAGAGCTGGGTCCTTCTCACACTCATTCCACCCCTGTACGCTCAACGCCACTTGCGACGTCACCGCAAGCTGACCGGGCAATATACAGAGCCGCTTTCCAAGTAGGTTTAGGAAACCAGTAGATCGACTAAACTTGTGATAGACTATTTTTCTGAGTAGAGTGTTTAATTTTAAGTTTTTTATTTCAACATGCTCATCATACGAATTTGGTTAATTGATATATTAATTAATATATCATTGTATCACTTATTAAGTAAAGCTTGTTTATATTCTTTGTACTCTTTTATAATAATAGCCCATGTTTTGTGTTATCACTACATTGCTGTATTGTATATTCTGACAGGATGTAAGTCAGAATTTAAAAGGGGAGGAACATCTAACGTTGAGTATTTAGTTCTATAATAGTTGATTGTTAGGAAAATGTTTTTGCAGAGTGTATGCATTGCCACGAGTTGAAAAACGTGTGGCGGTCTTAATATACAACTAACTGTGTCTTATTTAAAACCCCAGTAATTTCCAAGTGAAAGGCAACATTATATCCAGTAAGGATGTAACAGTTAGTTGAAAAGTACAGGTCCAGCGAACTTTTACTAACATAGTTCTTACCGACTGCTTCAAAGAGGCTTCGGTGTCAAATACTGACCATTTTATATTTTATGGTGTTTTGTAAGGTAGATGAGAACTTACCTAATCGCTGAAATCTAAAACTGCGTCAAAATATTTGGAATTTTGTATAGATTGTCCTCACTATAAATGTAAATAAATCTAAAATAATAAACAATTTTTACACGGAACAGTTGATTACATTAGACATGCTCTTTGAATTAGGATATTCATCCCAAGTGCCGTAAAAATGTCTATAAATGCCTGTAAAGTTTCAGTACAATCTGTTGAATAATTTACGCGTGAAAGCCAAACAAACAAAGGCTTTTCACTTTTATAATATTATTAAGATAAATAAACACTAACGTTCTTTTACAATGAAACAGCTGATGAAACGTGTAACTGACCCCGACAGATAAATAACAAACATTTACTATCATCTGTTTATACGTATATAAATGCAATAAACATTAAATCGCAAAAAGTACTTGCTCCGCCGGGACTCGAACCCGGATCTCTCACTTGCCGGGTGAATGTGTTACCATTACACCACAGAGCCCTCACTTTTTACGATTCAGTTATTTTGTATTTGGCCGTATCTGCCACATATCAAAAAATAAGCAATGTAATTTAGTAAGCCAACTTTAATTCCCGCACGCGCCATTATAGGGGCATTGGGAATGTACGGTTAAAAATGCATGTAATGATAGATATATAAACTGCATGTACTGTTAATGTTTTGCATGTATTCAACTTTTGTAATTCTCTGAATAAAGATCTTTTGAACTTGAACTTGAAATTGAACATATGCGTTTAAATAACCAAACGGTTATTAAAAATAAAAAATAATTGAGTAGTAAAAAGTGAGGGCTCTGTGGTGTAATGGTAGCACATTCACCCAGCAAGTGAGAGATCCGGGCTCGAGTCCCGGCGGAGCAAGTCCTTTTTACGATTTAATGTTTATTGAATTAAATAAGGCTATTGCCATTTATACAATTTTACGTATATAAATTATTATACTTATTATTCTTGATTTTGGTAGATTATAAAAAAAACATTTTCTAGGGGGGGGGTTTAAAAAAAGGAATACTCCTTTATGACAACCAGGGACCCTAAAAATGTCTATATAAAATTACAGTAGCATACAATCGGTCGAGTAGTTTTTTCGTAATTGAGTAACACACGCTAAGACACCCACATAAAAACCATTAAATTTGTATATAATAGTATAGATGTTATTTTTTTTAGTTGCAATCATGGTTACTTGTAAAACCAGTGAACAAATAATTGCTAACGGTTCGTCAAATCTCACGGAACATTGTGAACCTATAGAAATAAAGCTCCATGCAAAACTTCCAAGTGTATAGGTCAGTTAGCAGAAATAGACATGAATTAAATTTGTACAGCCCGTCAAATGATATGATTCGCTAACGCTCAACCACTACGTATTTTGAAGTGTACGTCAATATGGCGCTTAAAGAGAACTATGCGATGGAGTTATAATTTCGAAATTGCATTGAAGGCCTTTAATTCTGAAATTGATACTACACTGCAATCCGCAATACTCTTATAACTAGAAATACTGCAACAAGACGGAAGTTCAGGGTGAAATTATTTGAATGAAAATCATTAATATGTAAGAATATATTAATTGATTGATCTTTTGTGATATGCCTAACATATCTTAAACTTCTTAAAACCATTAGAAGCGATCTATATTATTATTTAAACTTTCTACAGTAGCCTACAAGGTAGGAGAACGTCTCACCTCGCGTCGCATAATAGACTTCAGTGAGGTTGCTTGACATATCAAATCTATAGCTAACTTCATTCTTGAGATGTCCTGCAAACAAATATCGATTTTTAAACATACAGAGAATCACGCATAACATCAATTTTTGCATCTCTCCTGCAGACAGAACAGCAATTGTAAATCCATTAGCAAGTGATATGGTTTCATCCAGTGAGTAAAGGGCTTCAATAATACTCAGCAAAATTCAATGTAGTAATTAAGTTTAATGCAAAATTTAAAGCTTACATATGAAATATTTCTCATGATACCTTGGTACATGATAATTCACTATTTTATTCTTTAAGTTATGTTTCAAATCAGTGTTAAAATAATAAAGGTTTCGTTGAGCTAAGGATGGTACTAAAACGAAAGAGTAGACCGAAAAGAAATATTGTCACAAATTTATAACATTGGCTTTCTAATCTATTATGTTTTTCTTGCCTCCAAAATCAAATGTCACATGTTGAACATCGTATGACTGTACTCAGCTATTTTCCAAATTTATTTATTCTGTAATTTTCTCGTTGCCATTGTGGTTACCCATAAGACCGATGTAAAGATATTCGCTAACGCTCATCAAAATCTCATGAAGTGAGATGCACCATAATTAAACTCAGTGTTGCTCATATAAAAATGAAGATACATGGAAACTTACAAGTTTATAGAGTATTTTTTTCGAGATATCGTGCGGAAAGACAGATAGATAGACAGAAATGAAATATTTCCAGCCTCGCGAATGATAGACTTCACTAAAGTCCAGGCTATAATACAAAAGTGCATCGCATGATGTGTGTTTAGCCAGGTCACCAGCAATAATTATATAATCACCACACTCATAAATAATCATGTTGCATGTCTAAGACCTGTATCGTTATATTCTGCTAATATTGAAGAATAAATTTTGATATAAGTAATTTTTTAAGTTAGTTTACGAAAATAAAGAATAATTAGAGATCTTTTAAATTGAAAAACTGAATATTTGTTATTTTTTACACTATTGATCGTTACCACTTGATAAATAGTTGAAACGGCCTTTTTAGTTTGAAGATTAAAAGAAATAAAATAAAATAAAGGTTGACACATTATGAGAAGTAGTAACATACTTGTATTTGCGAGATTTACTAAGATGTACTCGTATTTTACAAAACTTTGTAGTATCAGCCATATTTATTGGGCAGCAAGTACGGAAGGTTCAGATTTGTATAGTTCTTATTGTGAATTATTACTGAAACGTAACTAGATACGTTCTCAAATAGTTTACAATACTATTATTTTCGATAAAAATCTCATTAAAAGCCAAATTTGGATAACTAATTAGATTACTGAAATTGAAAACATTTTTAGAAATAAAAATTGGTATATATCTATTATTTTTCGTGAATATTGTCGCCTCATCAACACCGTTCAAGCCTTTATTTAATTCCTTTTTTTAATTTTTCAAGCACTTATACATGAATCAATGAATCCTAAAACACGAATAACGAGAAACTCAAGTGAAAACAGTGGAATATTCTTATTAACTTACTAGTGAATTATAAGGGTAATTTAAAATCCAAAAGTTTTTAGGATATTATGATTTGTTAAGGTGGCACTTACTGACGTGTGCGTACAACATTAGAATCAACAACGAACAGACGACGACTGACCTGACCATGATTGTATTGTTTAGGACAATAGGAAGAGACGCAAAAGACGAAGAATAATAACAACAAAGAAAAGTCAACAGAGGGGGCGTTATTTTGAAACAGGTTAGTTTAGTAAAATCAAATTGTGTAAATAGATTAGATCTGCAGCTGAACGAAGTTATAAAATTATAAGTAGGTAATTAGTGACTCGTGGAAGAAATACCAAATTATTAATTGTCTAATGTACGTCGGTTAAATTGTGTTTTGCCTATTAGATTATTATATTTTCTGTAAAGACAATGACGTTGTTTATTTGATCTAAGTAAAAATGTATTATGCACTTTTATTTTTTATAATTTATTTAGGCTTGGATTTATATGGCTTTCAAGATTAACCGATTCAGTTTAGACATAAGCTTTGACCTAGTCTAATTAGGCTTTATTTTTGTGTTATATAATTTAGCTACTTATGAATGACCTAATTAGTGTGCATGTATCGCACATAAAAGGAATTTTAAAATAATAATTTAATTGCCTAGTAAGGCGTTTGCTATAAAAACATCAATGAAATATGAAATTCATCATGTTTAGTGAATATTGTGTCATAACTAATTTAATTTAGGGACATCCACATAATATTTATATAGGATATCCTCCTAAACAAAATAACCTTTGTCCTATAACATTTACATAGAGATGTAGGCTGCAGTATAGTAAGCGGCCACCATTACAGTTGAATCAGTGTACCAAATTATCGATTAGAAATGCCTAAGCTATTGAATAAAAAAAACATTGTGTTTGTTAACTGCAATGAATTATTGTCATCTCTTTTTAATGCTTTAGGGTAGGTATACAGTATAATAAGCAACCACCAACACAATCGGATTATGATTATCGATTGTAAATATTGATACTATAGAATACGACATTTGACATATAGATATTGATTCATAATTAATAATTGCAAGCTTTCTTTATTTAGACTAGTGATGGCATTACTAGTTGTTACTAGTGACATCATTACCAGCTGTTGCTAGTGATGTCTTTACCAGCAGTTCGTTTATGTAGGCCTAGGAGAAGGTTAGTGACAATGACAAGAACGATGGCAGTGAATTTGCAAATATTGGCTCAAAATGTTTTTATGAATAAAGAAATCTTAAAAACTGGTCTTTATCTGCATTGCCAACCATTTTGCAGAATATATGTATTAACAAGAAATTATAATTATTTGTGGTGATCCATTGGAGCATTTTTTAAATGCTATAACACATGTCTATCTTGTGAAGTAGTAGTACTATGGCAGCTCAAGAGTACTTTAAATACAATTTAGCTACTTTATACATTTTAAAAAACAAATTCATTTCTTTTACATATAAATTATAATATCTCTATATTAACATTTTAAAGCTTAATTCAATTCGACATCATCATTTAAAATGCATTTAAAGTAAAAACTTCTTTAGAAATAAATTTAAAAGTAAAATTATGCTTTGTTATTGACTAATGGTGGCAAGAACAGTGACGTACGTGTTTTCTTTGTTTCACAAGCAGTCACGTTTAACCTTGAAAATAAATTATGTATGGTAAGTAAATGTTATTTTTTTGTTGTAATTATCTTAATTATTTATTTTTTTAATTTGTAAATTATATTAATATTTTACTGTAAATTTTTTTCATTAAAAAAAGCAAAACCATATTTTTCTTTGAAATATATCTATTACGAATTTGGTCCGACATTTTGCTTTCAGTCCTGTGAATGGTCATGGATATCGAAGATTCCATGTCATTCGATAATCATCATCTGATTGTGTTGGTGGCCTCTCATTATACTGCAGTTATGCTTTAAATAACAACGGAAAAGGTTGTCTCAAACATTCTTCAGTGATGCATGGAGATCTGTGACCTTGGAATTATATTTACATCCAATCTGAATCAGAATCAAATTTCTTTATTCAGTCTGTACATACATACAACAATAGTGTCGAACACGTTTAAAAGTACATAAATTATGTATTTAATCAAAAAATCAGATTAAGTAGCCTAATTTCTAAGTAGTTTAAGTAAATTTTGTGTCTACTGAGCATCTTAATTTTTTATAAAGATTTAGGAAAAAACTTTTCCAGTGAGTAGGAGGAATGCTGAAGCAAATATTTCTTTAGAAAATACTGGAAGCCTTTTCATCAATTTTGCTCTTTATATTTGAAGGAAAGTGATTAAAAAATTTAGCACCCATATAAGTGGCTTTCTGTTTGTGAAAATTGAGTTTTTGTTGGGGTAAATCTAGGTTGTTTCTGTGTCTAGTATGATAAGATTAAATATTACTGTATGTATCCAGTTTGTTGAGTTTACTTCCTACACACATGCATTGTAAGATGTATTGATCATTGTTGGGATTTCAAAAATAGAAAATTGTCTTTTACAAATAGTTGCTCAAGTTTACTCTCCCGGGCAAACGCCTCGCTAGGGCGCCTGGTGCTAAAGTCCAAACGCCTCCAATCGCCTCCAACTGCTTTATCAACGCCCTCTGCTTTGTGCTGCTGTCATACGATATATTATACTACTACCCTCATTCTCAGGCTGAGCCTATTTTCGGAGATTTATCGAGTTTGCATGTCAAATAATAAAAAACCAAATCTGTGGATGGCTTTATCTCAAAAATGTACAAGCCGATTTTGATTAAACTGTCTCTACACATTCCATACATGGTCTACTTATACTACAATATAATCCTCATTCTTAAGCCGCACCTATTTTTGGAGATATATCGATTTTACAGGATAACTACAGGAATAACCTATGGGTGGCCATTCCTTAAAAATGTACAAGCCGATTTTGATAAAATTTTCTATACACATTCAATACATGGTATGGTAATTCTAAGCAATATATGGGTCAACCTCGATTTTTCTCATATTACAATATAATGTTCCAATAGTCAATTAGAAAAGGAAATGACTAGAATTTCTTGCCGGAAAGCAGTTATAGGGAGCAGGCAACTCATATTACAATATAATGTTCCAATAGTCAATTAGAAAAGGAAATGACTAGAATTTCTTGCCGGAAAGCAGTTATAGGGAGCAGGCAACTCATATTACAATATAATGTTCCAATAGTCAATTAGAAAAGGAAATGACTAGAATTTCTTGCCGGAAAGCAGTTATAGGGAGCAGGCAACTCATATTACAATATAATGTTCCAATAGTCAATTAGAAAAGGAAATGACTAGAATTTCTTGCTGGAAAGCAGTTATAGAGAGCAGGCAACCGCGAGAATTACCTATTAGTGATCAGGGGCACTGACGTGATCTGGGCTTCAAATTTGAAACTACTCGAGTTAATTTTTTTTCTAAAAGAGCAAGCAGCGCGAAGCGCTGCGCAGCGGGCAAGCATCGTGCGTGATCTTCTTCTATACTGAATTGATTCAGGCCAAAGGAATTACACAGATTCCTTTACCAGATTTTTACGGAGATTTTGTATTGGGAGGATTATATTGGTTTACTTTGCTTTCCAGCATGTAATTATGTGTTTAAAATTGTTTTACATACATTACCTACATTATATTGTAATATGTAATAACAATTTATCAGACATTTTTAATAAAAAAAAAGATCACGCACGATGCCTGCCCGCTGCGCAGCGCTTCGCGCTGCTTGCTCTTTTAGAAAAAAAAATTAACTCGAGTAGTTCCAAATTTGAAGCCCAGATCACGTCAGTGCCCCTGATCACTAATAGGTAACTCTAAGCAATATATGACCGTCTGGCGGTTGCCTGCTCCCTATAACTGCTTTCCGGCAAGAAATTCTAGTCATTTCCTTTTCTAATTGACTATTGGAACATTATATTGTAATATGAGAAAAATCGAGGTTGACCCATATATTGCTTAGAATTACCCATGGTATACTATACTACAATATAACCCTCATTCGCCGCACCTATTTTTGGAGATATATCGATTTTACAGATTAACTACAGGAAAAAACCTGGCCTTCTAAAATTCATTGTACTTTTTTCGCCTGAATGTTAGTATTCTGATTTTCTCCTCCACAAATGCTTACCCCTCTCTAACTATTATCTCCTCCACCCAGAAACCCAGATTCCCTTTGGTTCCTTAGATTGATGGACTATTTGAGATATAACCTAAATTTAAAACGTATTATCAGTTATTGTGCAGTTATGGATCGTGACTGCTTAAAAATTCCTTCTGGAAATGAAAACATACTATTTTAAGAAATTGATAAAAGTGGTTTGAATCATTATAGCTAACATGGCTAAAGAAAATTAGAACCAACCAATCATCCGGGAATCTTCAATGATTTTGCTTCTTTTTGTGTTAAACTAAGAATTTACTTGTCATTCTTCTTGTTATTATTTATTTTTTAGTGTTGTCCTTGTAATTATTTTTGGTAATATGGTCCTTGTATTATTGTTGTTAATGGTTATCTGTATTGTTATAAGTTGTTATTGTTCTTTAGTAGTTTGGTATTATCTGGAGGCCTCTTTTTGCAAGGGTTTATTTTACCGGCGGCTTTAAATGCTTATTTATTTAACTTACTGTGAAAATTACATCTCTTTATGATGATCGGTTCTTGTTTCCAATCCTCAATGATTCTAATGCTGTTGGAAACAAATTACATTATTTGTGTTTCAAATTACAGTATAGTTCAACTTTTTTTATATCTAAAAAAATAATAATTTAATGATGAATAAAAACTATCTGGAATATATGTATTTATAAAATGTAACTAACAACAAAGTGTGGCATTTAGTTACTTTTTACTATTTCCTTCCTATTTGGTACAGCATTTTGGTTTCGGTATAATCATGAAAATTGATGATTCAATAGGTGTGGTGCCCGATTATTATATTGCAACCAGCTTATTACCATTTTTACACATCTAAGCAATGAATTGGCAAGAGTTAGGCACTATTGAAGGAACTTTTCATCCTGGAACCAGATTTTCAAAAGTGTAAAAATCATTTAGTCTTTTTTTGTGTAATCCACCTTCCTGAGTCTTCAGTTGGAAATAGCTCAAAGATTATCAGTGGGATTTTAAGTCAGGGGAGTTTATCTTAGTAATCTTGTCAACATTATACCTTTAAACTATTCTGTGTGAAGCAATTCTTCACTGTTAGATGTGTCAAAGGTTACTAAATCCTATTAGAAAATTCTTGAAACACCTGGATGCAGTTTCTGAGCAATGGAATGACTGTGGAATGTACTCCATCTTTAATCATCAGTGTGTCCCAGGACAAAAATAAAGAGGAGAAACAAACCTAGACAATTTTGTTGGAGAGTGTTTCACAAATTGAGCAATGTGTGTAGGGAGATATCTTATCATTGACAGCTATAAGCTCCCGGTTCATTCCCTCTCCTTGTACAAAAAAAACTAGTGGCCACTCTGGGGGTAATCCCTTAATAACATTTTGTTATACACCAGGAACCTCCGTTGAACTTCTTCAGTAATGTGCTGGGTTAGCTGTCATATGTTGGCATATGTATGTAAATTAAAGTTTTGTTTCAAATATCCCAATAAGAAATTCTAGAGGATTTAGATCAGGCGATCTAGGTGGCCATTCTATTCCCCCTCACGTCCTATCCAATGACGGTGAAATTCTACATCCAGCATTACTCTTATGTGTACACTCTAATGAGGTGTTGCATCATCGTGCTGAAACCATAACCTATTAAATTCCGGTTCTAGCAAAGGTTACTTATATTTCAATTCAGATTAAGATGGGTTTGTGAGAAAACACAATGTTAGCTAAATAGTTGTGTGAATCATCACACTTATTATTTCACATCATTATCATTACTTATCTGCATCATTATTTCAGAGAATTGAAGTCTTCAGTCGAAATCATCTGAAAGCTCTGAGGCCAAATTAACCTTATACATGATTTGAGTTTTCTTGAACACTTTCAGAACTGTTTACGGGTTATATCGTGATCTGAAGCAGCATTTCTTACGGATGATGTAGACTCTGACAGATGTTTATTATTTCTAAGGATTCACCTTTATTCATAGCAGATAAGGGTCTACTCCTTCTTTGACCATCTTTAATACTGCTAGTCTCCTCAAAATGTTGTGCTGTTTTGAATGTAGTAGACTTCAATATGGGGACCTGTAATTAAAAAAAAGAAGCAACTTCTTTAAAAGATCATACACAGGCATGATATCCCCTCATCATAAATAGAGTTATTGATTCCATTCCACTTAATCATAAAATTAACTTTTAAACTGAATATCAACATCAAACATGAGACTGAATATCATATTATCTTCAACACATGGCTTGAAAAAATACAAACAAGCACTTTTTAAAATCTTCTTAATAATTAACAGCTGAAAGCAAATGTCTCCTGGTGTATTACAAAATGTTGTTCAAATATATATTTTTTTTAACTGGACATAAATAATAAATTAGAATTGGTAGGAGAAACAAAACTGAGGGTGCTACCCTGCCAAACAACAGGACAGCACTTTGTACACTTATTCTAATTGTAAGTACTTCTATAATTAGTACTATCTGTTGTTTATGCAATTAGTCTTGATAGAAATGTCTGAGAAACTTAACACTTGGTATATTAGTTTCTCATGATTCAAGGAAGAGGTCTATTGATTTTGGAGTCAAAAGGCAGTTTGCCTGCCTGTCTGAAAGTCTGTCTATCAGTTTGTGCGATGTCTTTATAGTAAGGATCCAAAACTTGAAACTTGATATATAAAAGGTTCCTCTTGGTCTAAGGAAGAAGCGTATTAATTTTTGGTTTGAAAGGTAAAATTAGTCTCGGAATAAACTAATTTTTAAATTGTAAATCATCACTGTCAAAACATATTTGTATACCAGCACAACACTACTATACACTATCACATTGAAGCTCCTGTATAAATCTGAGATAAGGCTGATAAATAATATATATATATATATATATATATATATATATATGCGCTATGGAATAGAGTATGTGCCAAAAGATAATTTTTCTGGGAGATAAAAATAAAATTATGCCTTAATGTGAACATCTTTTGTAGCCATGGATGTGTTTACTTGTGTATACAGTATACAGACAAAGTTATTACGTATTACTGATAACCTTCTTTTGAATAGTTTTAGATAAAGTTCTGGAAAACAAGTAATGTTGTAATTATAGCAACCAGGATATGCCACTTTGTGTATATTCCACAACAAATATTTTCAGAAATTCTTTATTATTAAATATTCCGGAAACAAAAAAAAAAACTTAACAGGAATCTTAAATATTTACTTAAATAGCATAATATTCGTCTGTATTTTAAATAATTTTTACATTAGAAATGATATTTTTATAGACCCTGGTTTTGGAAATTTAATGTACAGTTAGAAATACATGTATCATCTTCAAACATTACTTTAAATTTCAGAACATCATTAACTTTATAAAGATTATGTATTGTTAAGTACCTAGTGC
The DNA here is from genome assembly GCF_021130785.1 of Homalodisca vitripennis. Classification (NCBI taxonomy): domain Eukaryota; kingdom Metazoa; phylum Arthropoda; class Insecta; order Hemiptera; family Cicadellidae; genus Homalodisca; species Homalodisca vitripennis. Next base: position 166,273,043 of record NC_060209.1, read on the forward strand.
ATGTGAATCATTCTTTTGTATGACTTAAAAACTGTGTACGATAAATTCAAGACATATCAGGTTACTTATCAAACCATTCAATAAAGTGTGCAAATAGTTATTGTTTTCCACAATTCTACTTATGCATTTAATGTTATTCTTGTCTGTAGGACTGGTAGGATGATGTCTTCATTATGCTGGTGCCTCGGATACGTGCTGTTTCTAACAGGACTCGCAGCGATAGATACGAGCAATAATCTAACAGATTCTGAAGTAAGCAGCGTCAAGAATGTATATTATTTTCAGCCTGAACAGGTTCATCTGTCTATGGGAGGTAAGATCTGTTAGTTAAATGATCTCAGTAATATTTTATTACAAATCCTGATCACACAAATAATAGATGGTACTTTTAATTACACAAATAATAGATAGTACACTTATTAGGGTAGTGTTGACCTGCTAAATAGTGGCTGGATTGGTAAATTTGAGTACTTGACTGATGTACTCGCTCTTCAAGAAATTGTTCATGTTAACTGTGTCAAAAACACTCTTAAATAGACAAGGTAAACTTGTACTCGTATAGTTTGCCTAAATATTGCGGTGAAACTTATAAGTTTTGCAAAGCCTATTAAATTTTGCTCATCACTAACTTTCTTCATGTAACTCTGACTTTATTGGCTAATTAAGTGATTAAAGAAATATTATATTAGAATAGTAACTATTTTAGTAGTTATCTGTGTGTTATTGGCTGAGCGTTAGCGAAGCCTATCATTCAAAGGGCAGAAAAAATGCATTTTTGTCTGTGTTTGTCTGTCTGTCTGTTTGCTCTCTGTTTACATGATGGCCTTTAGACTTGAAATTTTGCATGAAGCTTTATTTTTGTATAGACAACCACTGACTGATGATGGTGCATGTCATTCCTTGGATTTGGCTGAGCATTATGGAATATTTTTGCAGTGGTCTTTTGGGTTACCATAATAGCAACAAGAATATAGCAGTATAATAAATTTGTAAACAAACTGTACAATGATATGATAATTTAAGATGTGACTTTTTTATTGAAGAGTAAAAAGAAAAAAATAATAGACTTAAAAGTCGGTGATAAAAAGTCTGTGACAAGATTTGATTTCAGTGTAATCTAGGGTTGTAGTACCCTCCCTAGGTCACCAGAACTTTTATTATTTGAAACCTAACTCAATGATCAGACATGTGAATATATCATGAGGCGAGATGCCTGGTGAAATATGTTATCTGTAAACTTGAATTTTTCCATAAAACTTCATTCCTATATAGACAAGAGAGAGTTCTAAGAAGCCACATGTTCAACCGTGGAATTTTGGTCTTAGCATCATTGATGCCAACCACTCAGTTGGCTGATACTATTTCTCTTTTGTATAATGGGGATTTAAACATTTATTTTCTGTAAGACGTCTGCTGCAGGATATCTCAAGAATGAAATGAGCTATAGATTTGAAATTAGCAAGCAATCTCAGCAAAGCCTGCCACGTGACATATAGTGTGGTGAACTTCCTACCTTGTTAGTTTGGTAATTGGATAATGCTGGTAGATAGTGCGCTTGGAATTGTGAAACGCTACTTTTCACTGGTATATTTGGTGATAAAACCACTTAAGACTATTCAAGGAAAACAGTGAATCTGTTATTTGTGTAATCAGGGTTATAAATATAATTGTATGGTTATTAATAATATTTCATCAATATTAACACATTCAAAGTTGAAAGAATATTTGTGATAAAAGGTTTAATAAAACATTAGACAAATTTTGTCCATAATGTCATTTACTACAGGAGTAATTTAGAATGTATAAATGGAATTTCTTTAACCTTTTGAGTGCCACGGCGTTTTGCTATATGGTATGCATGAAATCCCGAGCCAAAATGCCTGATTTTGCAAGGGTCTGGTTAAAAATTTATAAAAGAATTGTTTATTGGTATAATGTCCTGGATTTTTGTTTGTTTTGTAGATAAATATATTTTCTTTATAAATATAATACATTCATTAGTAATTTAACGTTTTTATACCAATAAAAAAAAACTTTAACAAAAACATTTTGTTTTTTATTTTGACACAACATAGTGTTATTGAAATATTTTATTTTTTTCATTTTCAGTTATGCTATCTTATACTCCATTTAATTCTTCACAAACATAGAACAACTTTTTTTATACTTATAATTAAAGTTTGGAAAATAAATATGAAAATATGAACCACTACAAAACCAGAAAGTTTCTAACCTAACCTAACACTCTGTGTCTTGTCTACATTGCTAATGCTTGAATTTAATGCCTGCAATACTAGGTCTTCATTGTCAGCAATGCTTTTACGACTCATTTTTGATATATATTACTGAACAAACACAAAAAACATAAAAAATATACAAATGTATTTAGTAAAGTATTAGCCGCTTACGATCACCGTAACTCACAGTCAAGTCATTGTTCTACTTACACACAGACTAGAACAACATAAACAAACAAAAAAATATGAAGATACTAACACTACAAACCCATTTACACTTAAAAACTTTCAATATTTACAATAATTTGTGAAATAAACACCAGCGCAATCAAAAAAGATGTGACGGCTCGTCCGTGTCTCTGTCGATTCTAAACTCGACTAGGATGCGCTCTCTTTACAACCACCGTAAAAATAAGAATCTACCCAAAATTAAACAAAACCTTCATCAAAAGTTACGTTAAAGCCTTTGGAATGCGTATGTATAGTCATTGAGCCAATTTAGATAAATACTATATAAAAAAATATAAGGGTTACTGCAAAAGTCGCAAATAGCGATTCTGGCATTTCTTGCATATAACGCAGGATCGCAAATAGCGATGCTCCGGCACTCAAAGGGTTAATAAATGGGCGGTGTATTTTAGTATCATATGCACTTCTGATATTTTCTTATCAGTTATCAACATTGTTAATATTATACTGTTTAATCCTCCGAGCGTTGGCCGACTTGTTTTAAGTCGACGGCACCTTTCTCTAAACGTCGCCGTCTTGAAATAAGATGGCGGGCACTTGCTGATCAAATTAATTCAACCCGCACTATTATTGGCATAATATTATATTAATATATATGTAATATTATAATAATATAACAACAGAGTGTTTATTTTAGAAGAGGGCTTGTATTAGCAGGTACAAACAAACAAAGAAACCCGAAAAACCAGTATACCTTTTGTCAACAGCTTGTCGTGGCCAAGACCTACCGTTTTAAAAGTCACCTTGAGGCTGTAAAGCCATACATGATACAGCAGTATAATTTATACATGGGCGGAGTGGACATGAAAGATAAATCCATCTATCACATATCATGCTCGTGGACCACCACTTGCTATTGGAAAAAAATCTTTTATAATCTCCTTGACATGGCAATTTTTGACTATATTCATCTTATATTCAAAAAAGACAGACAAGCCTATGCCCAGAAGAAAATTTGAGATGGTTCTAATTGATGAACTCACAAGAACACTACCAGAAGAAGTAGTCTTTCAGCCTGCCCCAACATCAGTAGAACATTTTATTGTTGTGTTACTTAGCAATACCAAATAGGGAAAAATTCAAATTTGTGCATATCCATGTAAGTTTGTATAACATTATGAATATATTCACAGAACCCTATAACGCTGTATATTTATGTGTTCATGACTAAATTTGCTGTAATTTGCCTATTATGAAATTGTTCTAGAAGTAATATAATAATAACATGTGGATACTTTTATATAAAAAAATATTTTCTAAAATATTTTTTTTCCCTTTCACAGGCTGTTGCAAAAGGAAAATTTGTAATATTTAAACCATTCTTAAGATTTTTTATGAATTATGCAAAAAAAGACTGCAAAACCTATAAAAACAGGTGGACGTTTAGGGAAATATGATGGACGCTCGGGAGGTTAAAAACCTATTGTTAGTCATATCAATTTTTTGTTTTACCATAGTCATACATTTATGTTAATTAACAGTCACTTTTGTTCATGGATTACATAAGAACCATATTTTTGATTAGAGCAGCAAAACATATTATTGCTATGTTGAGGAAGTTTTGATTTGTTTTCGTTTCACACTACAAACCAGCAACTTTAATGTTGGCAATTCTAGGTACCATACGTATAAAACTTTTATAGGTGTCAAAACATTAGGTTAAATGTAAGAAAGGACCATTTGGTCCTAATTTAACATGGATATATTAGTAATTTACTCATGCATTAATTAAACCCATTGACGTGTACAAATAGCACAGTTTCATACATGAATATTATCTTGATGAATTTAATTAAACTCTTCAATATTTGGTTGTAGAACTGGGTGCCCCACAATTATAGTAGTAATGTATGTTAATGGTCTAACCTTTTGGATATTAATCAGTTGCTTTATCTATATTTGTTTAAAACAAGGCTTTTTGTATCCATGAAAAATGAAGTTTCTATGATAAATTATTAAAAAATTCTAAAATAATGAGTTGCATATGTAGTAAACTGCAATCAGTATGAAGTTATTAGGAGAAAGCATTTAATATTACTTGAAATGTTGGGAGCCAAAGTTCAGTTCTTGCATATTTTTCTTCTTTATAATGATGCAATTACTTTCTCAGTATTATATGATAGTCAGTAAATAGCAGAAAATGTATGGATGATTTATAACTACAATGGAAATAACTGATACTCAAATTGATATGTTTACCTTAAATAAACATCTGGGTCACTTGGAAAAGACTTAAATATACTGCTTAGTTAAGCTTTAGTTTCTTTTATACCTATTTATATCGGATTTACCATAGCAATAACATTTTTGTTAAAAAAAACAAAAAAAAACAGTGAACTTCTTAGGGTGGATCAGATGTTATCTGATCTTAATATTTTTTAATTTCCTATTTTGTTTTCTTTATGAACTTATAGGTGGCTTTTAGAGATGTTATAGAAATTTTACAATTTATACTTATTCGTAAGAAAATAATTGAAATTATTACTTGTGCTGGGCAATTATTTATATGGATGAACTTTTAGACAATATACAATACAATCATTATCCAATTTTCTATTTCCAATTGACCTAATGTGACAAATTTTAAAATGTACCAAAACTGTGAATTTAATCTAGCCGTGTTAAATATTTTAATATCAAGTGTATTCACTTGTATTCCATGCATTGTTTATGTTCATGTATTAGAACAACAGAGTGTTATTTTTATAGGACTCAACTCTAAATACTTTAGTTAGAAGAATAGACTGAAAAGTTAGTTTTTCTTTATAATGTATAAGAAATATAGATAAAATAATAATAATTCAAATTTGACTCTCTGGTATGCCTAGTGTTCAACATCGTATAACGTCGTATATGCAGTTAAACATTGTATAACTGCATTTGTCATATATGATGTGGAAGGAGAGGTAATATATAAGTTTAGTTCGATTTTTTTCTGAAACCAATTCGAGCTAACTTACATTACACATCTGCTATATATGGACTATGTATCTAAACTTTAAGCGCAGGACTTAAAAGGAAAGATGCTATAATCGGCCAAAATATGAAATTACATTTCATTTAAGTTAATACAATTTTGTTATATTTTAGAAAATGAATCTTCTATAGTAGTGACCTGGTCAACGTTTAACTACACTGACTCCGTTGTTGAGTACGGTATCAATGGACTAGTTCTGAGAGCCACAGGGAATACTACCACATTTGTAGATGGAGGAACGCTCAAACGGGTTCAGTACATACACAGGGTCACACTGAACAAGCTGCTGCCTAAAACTCATTACAGTAAGTCAGTATGCATTTTTGTTGAATTAATGCTCTTACCAGCCACATTTTGGTGTATTAACTGCCAAGGGCCATCGGCGTGGATAGATAATATGTAGACCACTGGCAATTAGTCTGACCATGTATTCCTATATTGCCATGACAGTTGGTATATTCAATTCTACAAATTTACACATAATCACTTGTACTTTTGATAATTTCAAAAGTAGAACGATTTATAGTCATGTAATAAATATTTTTCAATACTCTAAAATTACAAATCTTTTCAACTGTGCCAAATGAGCTAATATTGGCACAAAAGAATGGTGAATAGGAATTCAGTAGTTTGCAGTTACATAGCAAACAAACTAAAGAAATTTGGTAGTTATTTTTTTACTTTTGTAGTTTTGTGTCAAAAATCATAAAACATTTGTTTTAGGAGTTTCTCCAGTGAATAGTTTTGTCTAAAAATGTTGTAAAATCACATTATTTTGTACGCATAAATGTAATAAATGAACTGTTGTTCAAGGTAAAAAAGTGTATTATTCAGTTTTACGTGTTAATTAAATATACTTAATAGAGTAAACACATCCCAGAATCTTAAAGCTTATTGTGATATGTTCCTACATGTTGTCAAGTGCACTTATCACAGTAGTAACTGCAATGTTTAAGCTTTAGTATAGCTTAAAAACTTTAGAGAATTATCACAGAAGGATCTAAAATGTATTTGGGTCTAATGAGCTGTAAAACCCCCTATTAAATCCATGTTTAGTAGAAATATGATACAGTATGGTCTTGGTAATTAGAGATAATTGAGCATCAGTTGTGAAATTAAAAAAAAAAACATTGTAATAATGGAAATATAGCAAAATTAACAGTGGAGCTAGTTTTTTATGGTATGAATGGTTGCATTGTAACAGAAAGATGACTAGGTGAAAAACAATATAGTGTATGGCTTGGATTAGGACTGTTGCTTGTTGAAATTAATGTTTTACAAATGTCTCAAAAAACATTGAAAGTTAATATACCAAGACACAGATTGTTTTTGCTTATACACTGTTTATTGTTGCTCAGTGAAAAATTTAAAGTGAATATTTATTCATGTTTTTATATCTGAAGATTTAAAAAATGTATGCTGTGTATTGTTATTGACAAGTTGTATTAATTGTAAAGTCTGCTTACAGTTTATCACTGTGGGAGTGACTTGGGTTGGTCTCCAGTGTTCTATTTCAATTCCTTGCCTGTCGGCACGGACTGGTCACCTCGTCTCGCCGTGTATGGAGATCTGGGCAACGATAATGCTCAGTCACTACCAAGACTCCAGGAGGAGACTGTTAAAAATCGTTATGATATGTTCTTACACGTTGGCGATTTTGCATATGACATGTATCAAGTGAGTGTGATGGAATGTTTTAACCCTTATTGAGCAGTGACCGGCTGGTGAAGCCCTACTTAGTACGCAAGCTCATTTAGTGATTGGGTTTCAAATTAGATGTCAAAATTTTGTTTCATAACAGAAGACCATTAGATATGGTTTCATTACAGAAATAACTTTAATAACCATAATTAGTAATACGTGTTTAAGGCTCACTATAAAACACACTGTTACATATATATATATATATTCGTCCATTGCTTGTGAAAACTTAATCTTAAAATATTTATTTGTTATAAATTACAATTTTAATTTTATGTTATTTTTGGTATTAATGTTGTAAATATAATTGAAAAACATGGGTGAAATAAAAAACATTGTACCTAGAAAAAACATCAACATTTATTTATAACTGCAGAAGTAAATGTCACAATTTGTTAGATTAATTAATTAATTTACACAGCATACTTCTATTTCAGTGGTTTTCAATAATCCATCTTAGTGTGATATATGCCTCAAAATGTGGGTTTCCTTCAAATTTTTTTATTCTTTCTTGAGGTGGGGTGACTTTGGACCAAATCCTCAATCATATGGTATCGGAATATGTTTTGAGTTATTGGTCTAATGTTATGGTGTTCTCAAATACATGTGTAAAGAACGTAGGACTTCTCAACATCTGACTGAAATAGAGATTTCGGTATCACTTTTTGGTTCTTCTTATAAATTGGTCGTTAGAAATGAAGTGATCCGTTCAATCAACTCCTTCTATAATTTTTTTATTCTCTTCCTTCCGACTTTAGAGTAAGAAACACATTCTAATTTTACTAAGCACATGAACAATATGGTCTTTACTTACATTGTGCTTTGCAGTAATTACAGTTATTATTCTTTTACTACAGAAGTCGAGGGAATATCCAGTATCCTTTTAACTTTGGATGCTGATATTCTTGTAAGTTGTTGACATTCTTGAGATTTCTTCATCTAGAAATGTCCGGACCATGTAATACTCTTGGAATCTGGAACCTCAGGAAGATTTTGGCTATTTGGTCAAAGTGAGTTCTGTCATCTGGAAACTCAAAAAATTCAAAATGTTTCATATCTTGATGTTTTTGGCCTCTAAAAGATCTAAACGTAGGGAGTGAACTCTGAAATCTTCTTATCTCAAGAGATGTTTATTTCTTAAAATGAGCTTCCTGTTCTTATAGCCTCTAAACTTTTCAGAGCTTTAAGGAGTTCTGGTTACTGGAAACTTCTTGCTTATAAAAGCTTTAGGTCTCTAGAGTCTAATGGTGTGGATGTTATGAGCTTCCAAAGAGAATCTTGATATATGCAATTTGTGCATCAGGCTATGGAATCAGGATTAGAATTTTCTGTACTAATAGAGGTTTTGGGTAATTAGACTCAGCTCCCAGTGTCTGAAATCTCTCTTCCTTTGGAAGCTCTTTTTGTGTAAAAGATACAAGATCTGTCTGTAATAATTAAAGGTTTTCCGCCTCTACAAGTTCTGGTATTCTGGGCAATTCCAACCACAATGAGCTTCATGCTTCTAGAAGGGTTGATCTCTACAATCTCCCCATCTTCAAAAAATGTCTTGTGCTCTAAAATGTATTGGTCTATGGAAGATGCCAGCTTCTAACACTTCCTAAAGTTTGGAGGCCTCTGGGTTTTTGGAGGTCTAGTAGCTCCTTGTATCTAGAAGGCTGTCTCTGAGGACTGCTTTCCTCTAAAGATTGTCATCCTCTGAAAGCTAAGAACCTTTTAAAAGGTTTTGGCTACTAGCTGCTTCTAACAACTGGAAGTTTGTCATTTTACATTTTTTTGCCTCTGAAAAGTTCTTTACCCCTGGACAAAGAGGTCTATAAAATGTTTCTGACCCTAGAAGCTTCTACCCTCTTAAGAGCTCCCAGTTGCTGAGAGTTGTCAGTTTATAAGAGTTTTTTACACTGGTAGTTCTTGCCTCTTGGAGGACTCTGAGTCTAGTAATTTACTACCTTTAGAAGCTTAATTTCTCGCTAAAGAGCCTTCTTTTTCAAGTTTTTGTTAAAAAAAGAGAAGATGTGGCAGCAATCACCACAGTGCATGTCTTAGTAAAGGCAATTTCAGTACCAACATCAGTCTGTCTTGTCAGTCAATATCATACTCACCACGATTGACTGTAAACTGAAACATCCGTGTTGATAAGTACCTGATACATCGGACATGTGTTATTTGGTTCTTTCCAGTCATTAATACCCATGCAGTCAAGCATGCATGGGCAGTGTATACTTCATTTAGTTATAAATTGTTTTAACAAATGGTGACCATGTTTTTTATTGATTCACAGATTGAGGTAATAATTTTCACCAAATATTTACAATGAACTTGTGGTTTTACAAAACACAAAATATGAGTAGTAGATGATACAGCAGAATTGAATGTTAAAGTTATTACTCTTGTTTTGCGCTTGTACAGGAGAATGGAGAGATTGGTAATGAGTTCATGAGGCAGATAGAACCAATTGCGGCATATGCTCCCTATATGGTGGCTGTTGGCAATCATGAAGAGAGATAGTAAGTTTAAATTACATTTTCTTAGTGTGTTAAGTGTGTGGTACACATTAATTTTATATCTTTATACAAAGTAATTATGTTTTTTTGTTATATGTAGTAAAGACTGTCAAGGATTCTGTTCTGACCGCCTAACAAAAGAAATCAGTCATTAATGCTTATTTATACCAAAATTTGGAACAATTTCAGTAAATACCGTAATGGATAATTATCACGTCTTTGTTCCTCATAATGATCCGGTAACATTTGTCCACAGCAACTTCAGCCACTACAGTGAGCGTTTTTCCATGCCTAGGACCAAGGACAACATGTTCTACAGTTTTAACCTGGGTCCTGCCCACTTTATCGGCTTCTCCACAGAGGCTTACTACTTCCTGAACTATGGCATCAAACAGGTTGTCTTACAATACCAGTGGCTGGAGGATGACCTCAAGGTATGGCTTTGTAACCCATCACATTATCTTTGTCAAAAATGAAATAACACCTAAGATTTGCTGTATATAGTGATAAATCAGTAACAGGTAGGAGTGGAAAAACATGATTTTGTAAAACATCAAATAAAACAGAATTTACACTGTACTTTGTTTAAAAAGTAAGCAAAAATTAAACATGTCAGTTAATATATTTTATTTTGTTTAAAAAAAGTGTATTAGTTGTAATATACAGCTGTAATAGCATGTCCAGAACAGTCAGAATTAGAATACAACTTTAATAATCAGATCTAAAAGAAATACAATGCTACAATAACTGCATAACATTTCTCTTATTTCTTTATAATTTTATACAGAGTGGTCTAGCATTCTATATACTAGTAAATAATGGTTTGGAAAAGGTATAAATAGCCAATTTGTTAACAGTACTTAAAAAACTTTTTTTTAAATCGTCAACAAGTTTTGGGCAAATAAGATATTGTTATACACGGTTTGTCTTGTTAAAATATAATGTTACCAATAAAAAAATGTTGTCTTTCAAAACACATATTACAGTTAGAGAATACAATAAGTGAAACCAAAATCTTATAACGAACAAGATTTTTCATTTAGTTTTGTAATGTCAAACTTAATGCCTTTATTATTGTATAATTTACATTATTCTCGTCAGCCTAGTAACTTTATAATACCATCTATCATATAGGATTAAGTTTTTGTATTATAAACAGTATACAATTTTATTGTTAATAACATATCTAGAGTTTGACAATAAGCTTATTTCAGGAAGCCACAAAGCCAGAGAACAGGGCCAAGCGACCTTGGATAATCACGTTTGGCCATCGTCCCATGTACTGCTCTGACGATGATAAAGATGATTGTCTCAACGATGAGTCTCTCATTAGATCTGGGCTGCCTATTGTCAAATGGTACGTGAACTATATCAAATTTTAAATACTCTTGCTGATGTACTCGTAGATATGATAACATTGTATGTCAGTTATGATCTAACAGTAACCCAGGTGCATGTGTAGTATTTTGTCAGTCTCCTGAGCAGATATATCAATGTCAGTCATGCTATGAAACAGCACAAGATGTTACACAAATTCATGATATCTCTTTTAACTAACCCACTTTGTTTTTGTTGCTTAGAATGTCAATATCCATATGCTTAGTAAACTCATTAAAGGACATGTGTGATTCATTCCTTTGATAGAACAATTTTCATAACTTTTTTAAAGATTACTTATTAATATTTACAAATGGCTGTCATATTTATAAGAAAATAAATGAACAAAAATAAATACAAGTTTGACAAATGATTCCCAAAACAACAACAATAAATGTTGATAATTGACGAAACAGTAATTATGTGTACCAATTAATACACATATGTTGACATACTCAAAGGGAAACATTTTGCCATAAACAAAATAAATACCCAGTTCCTAAAGTGATATCATTACTTATCCAAAATCTTCTTGAGTGTAAGTCAGTCTCAATGTCATGAAGTTTATTAGTGTTAATTAATAACATAAATAATAAAGAATACATTATAAATAGTTATTATACTAATAAACTGAGTTAGATTGCACTAGTGTCAGCCAATAGTTATGCTTGGTAAGTAATTTGTTATACCTCTCCATAAAAGAAATTTATTTTCTATGGAGTGGTACGTGCTATATGTTTCGTTATCACCTTTGGCAAGTTACTAATCTGAAGATAGTTAGTTGATACTTATCCCAGGTAACTCAATGTTATCTATTTCAAGGCAGTGTTGGGAATAAATTGAAATTGCCAACAACCCTATTTCATCAACATTGTGATGCTCTCAGAAAAACTATTGCATTAGTCTCTTGACAAAGAGATACACCGGCTTTGCTGGGATTGGTATCCAGAAGATTCAACAGTTTCATAGAGGAATTGAGTATACACAAAATTTAGCAGACCACATATCTCATCAGTCTCAAGGCATTAATTGAAATACTGTTACCGTACAGGGAATCCCATGTTTGAAGATGGAGTAAGAAATACATTGGCTTTATCAATAACTCTATCTTTTCAACCTTAAGTTGGAATTTGGAATATACAGGCTTTGCAAATAATCCTTTCTTGTTAACCTCTTTATGGGATTGGAAATATACCAGTTTCACCAACAATCTTATCTTGCTAGAGTTAAATCTGTATTTAAAGGCACTAGCTTAACAAGAAAATGTATTGCACGAGCTTTAAGACGGAATAAAAAATGTAAAGTCTTTGTTGGCTTCTAGAAATCTTACTATGTCAATGTTGAAATTGAAAATTCATTTCCATTACTGGAAATAGGCTATTAAGCTTCCCTAAAATTGATAAGAGTTTCTCCAGAAAGACTATACTACCAAATTCTAGGCAGTATTTTTAGTGTAACGGCGTCGCTATCAACTCAGTATTGCCAGACTCAAAGTGTAATTATAAATATATGACTTGGACAGCAACACATCTCATCAGCTTGAAGCTAATATTGAGCTATTGAGTCAGGTGAAATAGAAGAAGTGAAATACACTAGTTTTACCAGTAAAACTCTTATCTCACTGTGAAATGGCTGTATTAAGAATTTATTTGCAAGGAATCCTATCTAATGAATCTAAAACATTAGAAATACTTCCTCCTAAACATTTGTATGTGGGTAAAGTCAAATAAATTATATCAATTAGGTTATGTAATCAGTTTATACAAGATATCAGAATTAATATTTATTGTCATATAACATTAACTGTGGGGGATGCACACTACTACTACTTCCACTGTCCTGAAGTCCTTAAATTCTGTACTTGAGTCATGTTGCAGTGAAGTATCTACATTAGGTATTTTGTAGTAAACTGGTGACTCATACCATGCAGAGAGTACCTATCCTAAAGTTAAATAAGAAGGTATACTTTTTTTATCAGTCATTTCTAAACATGCCTAAAATTAGTTAAACAAGTTGCCATATAATACAATTAGAAAACTATATTAGAAAATATATTATACAAATCAAAAACCAGTGTCTTACAGAAAATTATTCTTTCAGAGTAAGATGTTTTCTCAATCAGAATACTTTTTAACTGAATGGAAAAAAATGTGTGTAGCAGTAAATATTATATTTTGGGAATGTGTTAAAATGTTACCTTACTATATTAAGGGCTCAGTTTAAGCAACTTAGTTGTATCTATAATTGAATATGGAAATATGTTTTCATATCTGGTATAATTATGATTATTCACAGAGTGTTGTACTCAGAAATATTTTGTGTTGATAGCTATTAAGAATTTCCTAATTTTAGAGATTAATAATTTTTAAAACTCATTGCTGACAATGTTCTAGGAAAACCAATAAGAGAGAAATTACCATCCATAACAAAAATACATTAATGTTATCTCCTAGTTTTATTATCATTACTAAATTTTCTTTGACACTCTACCCAGTCTGTTTTTCTGAGTACAATTTTTATGATTACAGTAATTTGTAAGAAAACATTTGTTTTGAGTTAATGGGTGAGTTAGGTGTCCCTATCTTCCCAATGTTAAATTTAAATTAGCCATGTTTGAAGTACTTTAAAAAAAAAGTATGTCCCATTGTTTTGATTTTTTTTGTATAAAAGCTTTTCTTTTGCTATAATTTCAATGAAGACTTTACTGATATAAGTAAAATTGTTTTATTTATAATTTTTTGTTCATTCTTTTTTTTGAGGACAAAGTTGTTTTTCAATACTTCTGTAACTAAGAAAATAAGAAAGATATCAGTATATATTCTCAGGCCCGTTTTACCGAATAGGCATGGTAGGCACGTGCCTAGGGCGCTAGGCAATTGATGTTTTTGGAGGGCGCAAAAAATGGAAAAACAAATTGCTGTGGTTGTGTCTGCATGCATCATCATCAAATGGACCTTTTTCTAGGCTGTCTTGAGTTGATAAGTTAATTTAATCCATTTCTCATCCAACACATGGTAATAAAGGCAAAGGTAGTGTATCATACCTTTCGTCTGACATTTGCAGTGAATTTATTGAGATTATGAGCAAAGAAGTACTAAAACAAATCTTACAGGAAATCAAAGCAAGCTCGCTATCTCTCTTTAATCATAGACTCTACACCTGACGTGTCTCACACAGACCAATTAGCTGTAGTATTTCCGTATGTTTCATTGCCCAATGTTTGTGCCAACGAACGCCTGATACAACTCTTACCAATTGTATGCCACCAATCTGGAAGTTTGGAAGAAGCAATCCTCAGTTTACTTGAGCTGGATGTCGATAAGTGTCGTGGACAAAGTTACGGGCAACATGTCAGGCATATACTCAGGTCTTCAGGCAAGGATTAACAGCAAAAATGATCTTGCTGACTATATACCATATACAGCTCACTCACTAAACCTTGCTGGGTGTTTTGCTGCCGAGAAAGCGGGTAACACATAATATCTTTTACATTCGTACAAGGGTTGTATTCTTTTTTCTCGGCATCCACTTACAAGTGGAGCATCCTAAAAAGTCATATTGAAAGAAGTAACGAAGGAAAATGAAAGAAATATCAGAGAAAGCTAATGGTAAAACCCCTGAGTGATACAAGATGGTTTACTAAGGCAGACTCACTTCGAGCTTTAAAAATAAGTCGTCATGAATTAAAAGATGCTCTTGAAGAGCTAAATAAAGACGATACTCAGACACCAGAAACACAATGCACAGCCGCTGGGTTTCTAAAAACACTTGGAAATTTCCATAGCACGTTATGAACTGTGATCTGGGATGAAATTCTCAAGAGAGTTGATAAAACAAGTAAGAATCTTCAGAATCAAGATTTAGACCTATATGGTACTAGAAAGGAACTTGAAACACTATCCTCGTTTTTGACTGAAAAGAGAGATTTATTTGATTATTTCGGGTTCAAAGCATTGAAACTTGCAGAAAAAGCAAAAGCTGTATATGACAAAGTAAGTGAAATAAAGTTATTGCCCAATGAAAAGAAGAACAGAAGCATGGAAGAAATATCTCCTCGAGAAAGATTTTGCACTGGTGTGTTTATTGCCATTGTTGACAACATAAGAACAAAAGAAGGGAGGCCTGTAAAAATCTCGACACAAGATTTAAGATCTTACAAAATCTAGAAGAGAAAAATTCCAAAGTGGTGGCTTGTGAAGCTAAATTGTTAGGAGAAGTATACAAGAACGATATTAATAGGTAACCATTTCAAAAAATACATGGTTTTGTAAAACCTTTCTAAGATCAAAGCCTACATAAAATCAAACAGTTAGAGAACACTTTCCCCAATTTGGAGGTCGCTCTCAGGACATTTCTAACCTTACCTGTGACGAACTGCACAGCTGAACTTAGCTTTTCAGCTTTGAAAAGAGAGAAGTCAGAAATTAGATCGTCGATGGTTGATGAAAAACTTAATGGCTTGTTGTTGCTGTGCACCAAAAACGACATACCTTTAAAATTAGACTACAAAAACGTTATTGACGACTTTGCAACACGGAAGCCCAGAAAAAAGCTATTGTATGAATCTCTAGTCAGTCTAGTGGTAAGCCAACAAACCAAAAATAATCCAAAGAAAATTTGATTAAACGAATTCTATAAATAATGTAAATACTTCAAATGTAAAGAAGGAAGGGTGGGTTTTCCATGGGGTATGTTACACGCATTCCCACCGGAGGCCAATAGATACCTCACATTTACCGGTTGCCAGTCTGGGACATGGCGGGTCCATAGGTGGTGGATAATGGGAAGGCTCTCGAAAAGAATCAGGATAATTTGTAAAGGAGTATTAACACATTAACTGCTGACTAATTTTACCTATGAGTTGGGCTGTGCTGAAAAGAAAAATTTTACTTTTCGATGTGTAGACACTCAAAAATATTTGTCTTGGGTACAAAAATAAACTTTATTACGAATTTTACCTTATTAGAAAAAAATTAATAATGGATTCGTAAACGCGTCGGCAGCATATAGCATCACATATTGACGCTATGTGCTGAAGACGCGTTAACGAGTCCAGGAGCTTTAAGTGACAAATAGCACTTGATTTAATAATAATAATAGAATGGAATTTCTTTTACTTACATCTCTGGATCGAAACACAATAATAAATTCATTACTACAAATATTTACACTATATACAGAACGTTTCTTCTAGGCGTGATAACTAGCAAAACAGTCTTGAAGACACAAAGCTGGTGTTTCTGGACAAGCTTTGCACTGGTATGTTGTATCCTTTCTTCGTCCGTTACGAGTACACACTTTACACTTTTTTCTTGCTCTGATTCCTTTGTCATTCAAAGGCAGCTTTGTAGGTAGGTGCTTCACTTCCCCCTCGTTGTCTTCCTCTTCTTCATGTTGATGTTCCCTGTCAGGCCCTAGAAGGTTTTTCACGATATCCAATCTAAAGTCCAGCACTGTCATTTTCTTGCCAATAACAAACTTGTTATACAAAATAAAAGCATTGAGGATACCCATTTGTAAAATGTGGATCAGCAGCTTTTTGTGCCATCGCATGGTCTTCCGCTCACATGGATAGTAGCTCATGAGCTGATCCTTCCTATCCACTCCACTCATATAATTATTATATTCTATTATAGGTAAGGGCTTAATTTTTTCCTTACCCCATCGGTTCACGGACAGATTCATGTCATTTTCATACTGGTTACTAATATAAACCACCTCTCTTACCTCCTTCCACTTCCCTACCATTATACCATCATGGTATTTTGCCACCGTTTCGCCTTTCTTAAGTTTTTTAGTTATCACATCTTTTGATACACCTACTCTGTCTGATCGTAGGGTTCCTGTAATGTAGGTTCTTTTCTCTATAAGAGATTTTGTCAGAGAAATACTGTTGTAGAAGTTGTCAGCAAAAATTGAATACCCTTTTCCAAGCCATGGTTCCATCAAGTGTAACACTACTTTCTCGGCATGTCCTTCTCCAGACAAAATGTCCATAGCACCTGCGTACACGGCAAACTTCATTACTAGTCCATTTGGTTCAGCAAGAATGTATAGCTTTACTCCATATTTATGTCTTTTATTCTTAATGTATTGTTTAAACTTAAGTCTGCCTCTAAATAGAACCATAGACTCATCTAACGACAACTCTTTACTGGGTGAGTTTATACACAACATTTTGTTGTTGAAATAATCAACAGCAGGTTTATTTTATGTAATCGATCATTATTTTCATCACAGTAAACAACATGTAAACATCTTAAAATTAACAAAAACCGGTCTCGTGACATGTACTCACCAAATAATGTTTTGAATAACTTGTCTGTACTCCAATAATGTTGTAGTTGTGGCAAACGGACAATTCCAGTATGAAATAAAAGACCAAGGAATATGTTAAATTCCTGCAAAGTCAGATCTTTCCATTGACATATTCGTGACTTTTCTTTAGTTTGTTCAGATAAGAACACCTTTTCTGCGTAACTATTGGTTTCTTTGATAATACTTTGAAGAAACACATCATCAATAATAAGTCTAAACCAATCTATTGGTTTATTACCTGGTGGAGGAATTCTTAAACCCGTTGGTTCATTAAATAAAAATGTTTTTAATTGGGGCAATTCACTCCATTGCAAAACAGGACGAGAAGCTTTTTTCCCTCGACGAGAAGTTGGTTTAGCTGAGGGTAGACTGTTTATATGGCTAGGACCAGGTATAGCAAGATCGTTATCACTGGCAGCAGGTGATGCATTATTGGGCTCGGCTGAAGTAATGTCAAGGACAGAACTGTTCTCGAGCGTGGTGTTATCAAACTCATCTTCATCACTTGATTCATTTCCACTCGGCCTAAAACTATCGCCACTACTATACTCATCAGATTAAAAGTCGTAAAGAGCATATCTGTCGATTTCACTGATAGTTAAATTATCAGGATTACGAAAATATGTTGGATCTTTGTCACTCATGTTAAAACACTTCAAAATCACATAAATCAAAAACGAAACTAACTTTCGAGTAAGGTAACCTATAATCTTCACTGTCGTAACGTCTGATTTACAATAAACCAATCAGCTAAGCTACCAATTAGGAGGAAGCAGGTGCGCGCGCAAGAACGCGTTTACGCGTCTCCCGCACATGACTCGGTTACCTGCAGACGCGTTTACGCGTCGTCAGCACTGAATGTGTTAAGGGACATTAAGTGTAAAGTCTCTCCCGAATCAAAACTAACATTTCAGACTAAATCTAAATTACGGGGTATATGCGTTATAGTAAAGCTGGCGTTGGTTGGGGGGGGGGGAATAGTCAGCTGGCAGGGGTGTAAAAAGAGGCGCAACTCTTCATTGTACCTAGGGCGCTGGCAGGGTGTAAAATGGGCCTGTATATTCTGCTTAAACTAAAGAGGTTAGTAAACTAAACTAAAGAGGTTAGTAAACTAAACTAAAGAAACAAAAAGCCATCCAGATATCCCTTTTAATTCTCGAAAAAAAAGTACATTCAAGCTTAAAAAATGTGATTTTTGAAGAATTTGATTGTAAGTTAAAGAAATACAACTAGGGTTTAAGCTGAGATAAAAATTTTCTTATCAAAAATGCTACAAGCTCTTAGACATTTTAGCAAAAATATTTGGCTTGTAGCACTTATTGTGATAGCATTGGTGTTCCGTGGGAGATTCTATAATACTCCAGAAACCAATATTTACATTAGTAGATAACAAACTGGCGGTCCTGGACCACTTTCGGAGCCAACAGTAAATCAAGGGAAAAATACTGTTTAAAGGACAATAAACGAATCTGTAACTCACGAATGAAAAATTACCGAATCTATAGCTGTTTGCTTCTACTTTCTTGAGCTGAAACTTAGTCAAATCTGCTTCGAATCAATCTATTGATCTCATATCTGCTTCTAATCAATGAAAATTCTGTTGTAAATATATTAAAATATTAATAAAAAATCTCTGAAATGGAATGAAAAATCCATAAATCTAAAATTTTACTGAATTTCTCTAATATCGTTCTTAATCACGTCATATGATAAAAATTTCTCAGAAACCACAACCACATAACAAATCGCGTTTGTAACAGCATTTTGAAAATCCATATTGATAATTATATCGTTCTTTGAACTAGAAATATTTGTCAAACTCTTTGTTGTATCAATGACATAAATAGGTCTATTCGCTAAAAATTCTTTAGGATTGTAATACATTTCCTTATTATTACAGTAAACTTTCTTAAAATCTTGATACATCTGATACATGATTCTGAAAAGACCTCCTGAAATGTTTAAATTTTGTAATTCATCTGGATAATAAGAACCGTTCAATTTTACTCTGATTTTTTTACATTCAAACTATCAAACTTTGAAGGATTTTTTTCTTGATTATTCTGTCTATCTGTTTGAAAACCTATAATAACGAACTTGCGATTGAAGATATTTCTATAAATATTTGTAATATCGAACGAATAAGTTGTTCCGGAAATACCTTTTTGTTCAATACATTGCCTATCTAGAAAATTAAACATAATGTTTTGACTTTTTGTAATTTCATCAATCAATCTAATTTTACTCGTGGTTTTATAATCAATCATTGGAACTCTAATAAAAAAATCTGTAATTGTTATTTTTCCATCAACAGGCATAACATTTCCAGTTGCAGTCTTCAGAATCACATCATCGTCTTCTGCTCTTATAAAACTTAGATAAAATCCTCCTTTATAGATCGGAATAGTAACATTTTCAAAAAATCCTAATCCAAAATGAGATAAATTTCCAGCTGCTTCAAAAACACCAAATTTAAAATCTGATTCAAAGCCATTAGAAGTTTGAGAAATAACATCACTTTTTGAATACGAAATAGTTCCTTTAATTGTGCTTAATTGGCCACAGTTTTCGACTTCTTCTATCAATTTATTGTGTTTTCTTACTTCAATCTTAGAAAATAAAAACGGTATAAAATTATCGATTAATCTAACATTATCAGTTCCAAGATATGCTTGACCATCTTGTTTTGTCAAAGTTCCAGAAATATAAAACTGGAAGTTAGACGAGCAAAAATTATCTCCAAAATCAATATTGAACTCAGTTCTTTTATTCGGTTCATTCAAATGTTGTTTACTAATTGGATAGAAATTTTTAAACTCTGCCCTTTCAATATCACTAGCATACTTTTTGTAGTCCGCCATTTATATAGAAAAAATTTCAAGATTTTTTTACGAAAATTTTAATCATGTATAAGTCGATAAGAAAAGATCTTAGTCATTTATTAATGATCAACTTCGTCATATTCGGGATTCTCTTCCTTAAATTTTGCAATTTCGGCCACATATTTCAATAAAATCTGCACAGGATAGTAACCACTATCTATAATATTATTCCAATCAACTGTATCTTTATTTTCATCCAAAAATTTTATACTCAAGTGTTGATAGAGACAAAGAACAGACATATGATCTTTTAATTGATAATGTATATTTTCTTGAATGAACTCTGATGATAAAGTTTGATATTTAGCAATGTTATACCAATTCAATTTGTTTACGTATAATCTCATCATATCTTCGGATAATTCATATTTTTGAGAAATATCATCCCAATGTTCTTTTTTCAAATCTCTTTCGTGTTGCATTATAAAAAGATCGAAAGCACTGTAATGTCCCGCCATCTCTATTTATTAAGAAAAAATTTCAAGTTTTTATAAATTGGCTCTTTTTAGCGTTACATTCAGCACATTTTCCAGATATTCTCTTAACTCCATTGATGTTTGCATAGTATTTTATATCATTTGTTTCAGTTTTTTCTTTACATCTCACACAGTATATAAGCGCCATTTATATAAGGAAATTTTATCATGTATAAAACCCTACGCGAATACCTATTTCAGTAAGATCTTCCTCCATATTATTAAGTTTTTCTTCTAATTTTTGAAATTTGACAGCATAAGAATCATTGTATTCAACATATTTATGACCAATATTCTCAAAAGTTTTCGTAGCATCTAAACTAAACTTATCAAAAGACTTTAAATTTAGTAAGTTTTTCATTAATTTCACCAACATCGTCTACTGATCTTTTACTTCTTTCATCAAGTTTTCCATAGACTTCTGTTGTAAAATCTTTAACATGCTGTTTATGATTCTCATAATTTGGTTTTAGTTCATTAAACATTTTAATAGGATCTTCTAATTGAATCATTACAACAACATCAAATGGATTAATTCCTTTACTAACACTGCTAATTCTTTTTCCTTTAAAATCTAAGGCATTTTTAACATTCGGATCATGTAAATCAACAATATCGATGTTTTCTGATAATTTTAGAGGTTTTAAAATTTGTTCTTTAACAACAACATCATGTTTGTCAATACCAGGTCGAACACCGACAATTCTTTTCTTATTAGTCAAACTAACATAATTCTTTTCAACTTTGATCGCTTCAGTAATTTTATCAGCTTTTTCGATATGAGACATTAAATTGGTAAATAATTTTTTTGCACCATCATCAAATTCATTTTCCAATGTTTTTATTTTATCAGCAACTTCATTTGAACTCATGAAATTTGCAAGTTTGTTATCATATTCTGCTTTAAAATCTTCAATCTCAACAGCAAACATATCTAAATCTGGAAGGTTTTGTAATAAATTTTCTAACTTGTTATCAAACTCATTTCTCAAACTATCAAAATTGAAACTATTATCTACATTTTGAATAATTTGTGTTCCAAATACGTCAAAAATATTTTGCGAATCCATATTTATTAAGCAATAATTTGTTGACAACGTCTTTAAAATCTTTACCATCAGTCAGTTCATTCAAAACAAAAACACATAAATGACCACAAATTGGGGGATCTTTATAGTCTTGAATCTGAGAGTCATTGTAGTAGACGTTTGATTTTTTCAAATATTGGATCAATTCTATCGGCGGTTTGTCCTCAATTCTTCCATACGAATCAAAATAAAATGCATTCTTATCAGTTTTATAATAGCAAATCCAATGAGTTGCAGTTCCCATCATCGAGTCTAAATTAACAATTCCACATTCATATTTCTTAACTTTTTCAGGTAATGTATCTCTCATGAATATTCCTCTAAAATGTTTAATGTTTTTGCAGATTTTTTCCAATTCTCCAAATGTTAATGGTTTTATTTCAAATTTTTTTTAAATGTTTGATTTCACGTAATTCAAAGTTTTTTCATCTAATCCAGATCCTGTAACATCTTCCAACTCTTTATCCAACCAATTTAAAATATTTCTCACAATAGGAATTACATCTTTTTTTACAATTGGAGCGGCTTTTCTAACATAAGGAACGACATTTTTAACGATAGGAATGTCTTCTCCAAAATCTAATAAATCTTTTAAAAGTCCACCATTTTTAAGTTCTTTCAACTGATTATAAGAAAATTCTATTCTGACACCTTTATCGTTTTTCTTATGTTTTTCGAGTTTATTGTATTGTCTATTTGTTAAAAATATCTTATCTTCGCCATTTTTTAGTTGATCTATTTTAAATTGAATACTAACGGGTATTTTTTTCTTAAAAGCGGATTTTATTTTTTCTTTTTGATTTTTGCTGAAATTTACGTTCACCTCCATTTATATAGCTAAAATTTCAAGTTCTCTTCGATACCCATTCCTAATTTTCTTTTAATAAACATTGCTCCAGCCGTTGGAAGTGCAACAAATCTTTCACCTAAACTAGCATCTTTTGATAAAAATCTATCCATTGCTTTATCTTGCAAAATTTTATCTGCAATATGTCTTGAATTTGTGTCTCTATGTTTAGCATAAAAAATATCGTGTTCCATAGCAGCTTGATCTAATTTATTTATACCTCTTTTCAATCTTTTTTCGAGTCTTGTGCCAGGTCCTAGATATTCATAGCCTGGTACGTGTAATTCGAAAGGTAAATTGTTGATAAAATCATTCAAAAGTCCACTACCCTCAATCATAGATGAACTTATTGCCGGCAAAATTCGTTTTAAATATTTAATTCCATCAGGTTTTTCAATCATTTCGTCAAGTTTGTTCGAAATAAAATCTTTAATTGCTTTCTTTTCATTCAAAAAATTGTTATTTCCAGCCTTCTCTTGAGCATAAATATAATTAATAATTCCATCGAGTTTTGTCAAATCGTCGATATATCTGTATTCAATCTTATTATTACTGTATTTTCTCACACCTGATCCTTCGATTCTTTTTTCCCAAATTGGTTTAATTAATTTCATATATTTTTTACCTCTACTTGACTTAGGCTTCTTAGTAGATGGATCATTATTTTTGTAAATTGAATCAGATTCCCATAAAATTTCTGTATACTTTTTCAAATCTTCTTCAGAATATAAATTATCTTTTGGTGCGTCATAGTCTGTTAATAATCTCCATAAACCTTGAGTTCCTTCATATGTTTTATCTTCAATAATTATATCATTATGTTCAAAATTAACGGGTAAATTTCCAATCATAAAACTTCTCTTTTTTCTGTCCCAATACAAACCAAATTTATCATCCTTTGCTCTAGGAAGAAATTTTTTACCAATTTCACCAATTATTATATCCGTTGTTCCAGGACTTATTGGTTCAACTATGGTAGAGTCTTCAATGATTCGAGGTCTAAATGGTGTTGAAGATGGTAATTTTGGCAATTCAAACTCTTCCACTTCAGATTCTGGAATTGAAATATCGGCAAATTGTCGTACAACTGGAACCAAATTCATCAAATTTTGATTATCACTTAAAACATTTTCAATTTTGCCCTCAACGTTTTTTATTGCAGAAGTTACAGGTTGATTGATTTTTTGAATAAATTCTTGTTCTTTTTCATCAATTCGAATCTGTTCTTTAAATTCTTTGATTAATCTTTTTTCGATTTGATCAAGTTTTTTCGCCTCTTCAGAAGTTACGTTCGCCATTTATTAAGAAAAATTTTGAAACGTAAACACGAAACGTAAAACATGAACGTGAAACGTAAACACCAACGTGAAACATGAACGTGAACGTGGAACATGAACAGATTTACCGTTTTTCTGTTATTTTCATAATGTAAATAAAAATTAAAGATAATATAAAAATAGTTGTAACAAATATTTTATCAAGTAGATTTGTCAGACCACTGAGCAGCATTTATGTTAGAAAATTTATTCAAATATTTTCCATTTTTAGGCTTCAAAGTTAGATTAATAGTTAAAAAAACCGTAGTCTTCTTTCCAAATTTTATCACACAACTCAATAAAGTGGTTAAAACTCATATCAGATCCCACATAATTGTTATAAATCTTTCTGGAATAATGATCATCTTGTTTAAAAACACACAACATATTCAAATTATTTCTTATAACTTGTTTATCAACCTTTGAAAAGCATTGAGAAAGATAGATACAAGATATGTTTTTGTGACGAGACATTACGAAATATTCTTTAATAACGTCTTGATTTTCTAAAATACAATCATCGAAAACGATTAAAGAATTTGGTTTACATTCGCTTAAGTGAACTATGTCCTCGGAAGCATTATAAAAATGTGATATTTTTTGTTTAAGTTTTTCTCAATATTTTCAAATCTTTCTTGTAATTTTTTATAGGCGTCTTGTTCTAAAGATTTACTAAAAACATACAAATTGGAATAAGGAATCAACCTATTGTAGATAAAATTCAATAATAAAGTTGTTTTTCCACATCCACTTGAACCAACAATTAACAATCTGATTGGTTGATCTTTCTTATTTTCTTCAAACGTTTGAAGTTTTATCTGATCTTTTTGCTTTAAAAATTTCTCCATTTAAATAGCGAAAATGAAGCTGTTCAAGTTGACTTCAGAAAGCTCTAAATTAGTTTTAAACTTGGAACATCCTATTCATTTAGAGGAAGAATCAAATTATTTTATCGGTTTAAGCGGTTTTTATTCTGACAATTTTGTAATAAATATTAGTGAAAGCTCTCCTTATTGTATAGGATTTAGTGAGAAGAACATAACAAAATATTATGGTTTAAACAAAGGATATTATACCTTCGATCAAATAAAAAATTCCCTTAAAAATTATCTGAAAACATTCAAACAATCAGATAAATCTTTAAACTTTGACGAAAACAAGTTTGAAATGCAAAAAAATTATCTCTCTAATAAAATTCAAATAAAATCACCAGTAAGAATAATGTTTTCAGCAATTATAGTAGATTTATTAGGGTTTGTTCAAGAAACTATTGAGCCAAATCAGGTATATTTAGGAAATAAAACGCCAAAATTTAGACCGTTCGATGTAATTGAAGTACATTGTAATCTCGTTGAACCTAGTTTTGAAAATCATACCGAACATTTACACAAAGAATCTGAAATTTTGTACACTTTTTTTCCAAATGTTGCTTATGGATCAAAAATCAGTGAAAAACCGAATGAAATCGATTATATTCCAATTAGAACAAATATTACAAGAATTCAAAAAATCGCCTTAACTGTTCAAGACTCTGATGGAAATTTATTGAAAAATGAGAGTAAAACAACAATTTATTTAAGATTGAAAAAGGAATGAAAATGTTTCTAAATTTTACTAAAAACTCTTGACTTATGATATTTTGTTTGTAAATGTTTAGCATAACTAGGTAACCATTGAATAATTCGTCCACATTCGCAATGAGTCTCTTTTTTTCGACTTTCTCGTTGAATTCTTATAGTACAATCTTTACAATATGCTTGTTTTTTATCTCTACTATAATGCCACTTGTTAAATTCAGAAACATTCTTAACTTCTTTACAAAAGTAACATTCTTTCTCCTCTAGAGTTAATTTTTCTATTTTATCGTATAATTCTTTTTGATATTTATTATGACAATCTTTACAATATTGTCCAAATCCGTCTTTTTTAGTTCTATTTTTATAAAATTCTTCAAAACCTTTTATTTCCTTGCACATTGAACATTTCTTTTGAGCCTCCATTTATATAGAAAAAATTATAGCTTTGACTTTCTCAATTCATATTCGTAAAAACTTCCAGTTATTTCTTCGTTGTTTAAATCTTTTATACTATAAGTTACAGGATCAGTGTTATTAATTTGATAAATCACAAAGATTTCTCTTGACCAATTGTTCTTATATTTGTTCGAAAATGTTTCTTTTTACTAACAATTCTTACATGATCATTAATTTTAAATTTAGTTTTCGTGTGAATTTCAGGTGGAACATACTTGAAAACGGTCTCTAATAACTCCTTTTCTGCATCCTTATCTACGTCTTTGGGCTTCATTTTAATCATACTGTGAACCGTATCATTATAATTTGTGACTATTTTTTGAAGAATATAGATCCATTTAAAGTTTTTATTAAACTCAAAAATAACTTTCATCCTTTCGTTTTGAGATCTGTTATATCTCTCTACAATACTTGATTTCTCTTCGTTCTCAGTATGATAAATCTTAATGTTATATTTCCTCAAAACATCGTTAAATTCTTTATTTTTAAACTCTAAACCCTTATCTGTATGAAGAAGATTCGGAGGTTTATGCCCGATCTTTATAGCATCTTTTACTATATCTTCGAAAGCTTTTGAAACATCCTTGCCGTTTTTTCTTTTGATAGCTCTTGACCAAGCATATTTTGAGAAAGTATCAATAACATTTAACATATACTTGAATCCATCATTTTGATCTGAATAGTTAGACATTATAACTAAATCTGCTGCCCATAAATCGTCAATTCCTAAAGTTATAATTTTTCTCTTTTTAAATTTCTTTCGTACTGGTGCATGAATTTCTTTAGCTTCAATCTCAATTTCGTTTTTATCTTTTAATTCTTTTTTAACTGGTATTTCATTTGGATTCTTTATAAACTTACTCTTATTTGTCTTACATTTTGAACATTTTGCAGCAGTTCTATACAATCCGTTTTGAGTTTGAACAATCTTAGCATCAATATTTTTCATTTTTTTCTTACATTTGTGACAGTGAATTAAATCATCTTCCATTTACATATCAAAGTTTCCAAGTTTATTTAGTTCGTCTAGTATACCACATTTTGCTTCATTTTTATAGCCATACGGTACTGTTTCGATCTTATTTTCTAGGACAATTCTTTTATCCTCTTTAGCGCTCAGTGCCAGCTTGTTTATGGTAATTGTGTACAACTCATGTTTATAGCTTTTTATTACAGTCATCTCTCTAAATTCCTCTTTATCTTCGAACAAACATCTTTTCAAGTTTTCGATATTTATTGTTTTATTTACAACATTTCTCTTAATTCCTTTACACCGAACTGGATTTTTGTCTAGATATTTGTACGAATACATTTTCGATCTCAATCCACAAAATTCTTCTAAGATTGCACCATTTAGCTCGTCTTTGAATTTACCAATAACTTTCTTATTTTTAGTAGCGAAACAGTCATGATCTTTTGGATAATCGCTCGTATCAAAGTCCTCTATATTTTCTTTAATAATTTTAAAAGGATCTCGTTTCAATTCTAGAAAATAACTGTCTGTATCCATGTAACAAAGATTCAAATCTGGGTCAAACTTCTTTAATTTATCGTAATAAAACTCGTACATTAGCAATTTTGATAGGTCAAGAACTGAAAATCCTATGTAGATCGGTTTGTTAAATTTAACCTTTTGTTTATACATGTGACTCGCTATACAGTTGTCGTCAAAGATATTAAAGCATTTGAAGTTTGTTTTCTTGGCCTGTTTCATTGAAAATTCTTCATTTCCTAGTTTGATATCACATCTATTTCGCACATTTTCCATACTTTTTCCAAAAACTGAGTTGTTCATAAGCTTGTAAAAATCTTTCTCAAAGTCACTTGTAGCTTTGGTCCTCATATTAGTATTAAAATCAATGTAATCTTTCATAAAAGGCTTCTGATCGAATGCAATAACTCTATTCACATGTTTCAAAATCATACCTTGTTCTAGATAGAATTTCAAATTTCTCGAATGAACAACGTATTCAGTTTTATCTAATAAAGTTGTGCACAACTTGTTTTTAAAATGTTCGGGAGCAAGAGGTAAATCCTTGTGATGTTCATGTAAATTTGTTGGATATCCAAGATCAACTTCGAGAATATAGCCATAATCTTCGTCGCCAGTGAGTTCCAAAATTGTTTCTTGCCACTCTTCTTTTGTATATGTTTTCGGGTTCATCCACTTGATTTCGTTATATGGTAAATTTTGCATAAGCCCGTAACCATAAAGGTTATTGGCATCGACGTACAACAGATAGTTTTCAGGCTTTGATTCATAAAAATCTTTCAAATATTTGTTATTTGCTTTAACATATCGTTTAATACATTGAGAAATGCCTCCGCGAATACCTTTTTCAATCATCAAATACATATTATAATCGTTAATTAGCTGAAGCTCAATTTTCGTTAATTTTAACATAGCGTCCCATGCGAGACTTGGAGCAGTCAGATAATGTGCTGGATCGAGTTTGTAACAATTCAAGCAAATGTTTCTAAAGTTTTCAAAAATATCAGCAAGCAATAAAACATCTTGGATGTTATAGAGATCTGAGTAATTACCAAGATTTTTATCCTTTAATTTATTCCAAACAGCTAAATAATGTTGAAAATCTTTCTCAGATATGCTCTCATCTGTTAAAAGTGAATAGAAATCTTGAATTTTTAGCTCTTCTGTGTAATCAAGTTTTTCAATACTATCGATAAATTCATAGGAAAATATTCCTTTTCCAGATAGAATTTTAAAAATCTCGTTGTCGTCATTTGGCTGTCTTTTTAGAATTTCATTCAATATTCTTCCATCCTGTATAAAATGATTTGTATGTTTAAAATCTTCTGTCTTTAGATTTTTAGCTAACTTTTCTATAGATGAGGCCATAAATCTGAACGTATCTACGAAAGAAAACTTAATGTATTTTCTAGGTTTATTACCTTCGAATTCATATCCATATCCAGAATTTACAGAATAATTTATATATCGTTCATCGGTGTTTGCAATCAAATCAACGTTTCCATATTGTTTAGCCAATTCTTTTATGTACAAATGAGTATCGTAGTTACTCATATTGTGACAGAAAACTGGAATATTTTGAGGAAATTTGAGATTCAGATTACAACATAAATGAGCAGCACCTCGAAATTTGCCGGTTAAATGACAATGATCTCTCACTTTTAATCTTTTTTCTTCATCAAAACCTTCTGTTTCACAGATATGACAAACGTTTGAATTTTTGATACGAAATTTCTTCTTCTTCAGTCAATTTCATAGGTTTCATGTTCTTTGAATTATATTTTTTCGCTATGTATTTCGATAATTTATTGAGTTCTTCAAACAATTGTTTTGGAACATTAGGTAAATCTTCTTCATTTTTGGCTCGATAACATATCGGTTTGTACATGCGATTGGTAACATTCGACACTAAATATAGAGTAAAACCATAAGGAATGTGTTTCTGAATCTTGTTTGTAGTCGATTTTTGTGGATTTTTCTTGCATGTCGGAATTTTTTCTAATATGCTTTCAAAATCCATATAAATAACGTACGGATGGCTAAATTTCTTTTGATAATTAATAAATGATGTTTTTTGTCCTGGAAACGGCATAATTGGTTTGCAAACTTCGTGTTGCTTACAAATTTCTAAATGATCTGATAAAGCACTATATTTGTAGAAATGGCTTAAACATCTTCTACAAAGAAATTTTTTGTGCTCATGCTTAGATAACTGAGAAGAAACTAGCTTATTTAAATCAGTTATCAAAACATAATGAGATTTGTCTTCTTGTTTTACATACAGTAGATCAATATTTAATTCTGCATTATATTTTTCAGAAATTTGTAACGGAACAATGTTAATTTTTTCGTCGTAACTGTAGACATTCACAGACATTTTTGGATAGTTGTACTTGGAATTATAGCTGCGTTTCTCAAATGCTTGTATATCCTTTAAAGACATTGGATACTCAAATCCCGAAAATATCTCGTCATTTACAAATTTCTCGTATTGCTTTGCTCTATCAACATGAGTCTCGGGTTTTTCAATAGCACATCGAATAGAATAAACAAAACAGAAATCATCTTTATTTTTGATATTTACACAAGCTTTCTTTACCTTTATCTCTTGTGGCAAATCGATATATGATCCTGCGTTCATAAATTCATGTTTATTAAGGCTCAAAATCAGTTGTTTACAGCGTTTTAATGTCCATCCAGAACCTCGATTTGGATGATTAGATTGTTCACGATGCGTTAATTTATTAAATTGTTTAGTGATAAAATCGTTTACGTCAAAGACTTCATCGGATTTTATAGTAAAGTACATTGGACATATTTGTGGTTCACCGTTAACTAAAGTTCGTTCGTATTCACATTCTAAAGAGAGATAGCCCTTCATATTTTTAACATTTTCTTGAAATTTTTCGATTAAACTTTTAATTTCAGGCCTCATAATTGATAGATATTTGTAAATTGACATGAACTTATCGTTTAAATTCGTTAAAATGTATTGCTTAAATAGACCTTGTATAGAGGATAAAACTCCTACATCAATGATATTTTTAGGTTTTTCGTTAAGAGTTTTGTCTATTTATTCGATCGTTTCAGACTTAGTTTTATCGTTAGTTTTGATAGACAATTTTTCGGCGATTGAATGAATTTTTTCGTCAGTAAATAGATTGAGATCTTTTTTATCTTCCTTAAAGTTTCTCTTTAATTCCCTTAATTTCTCTATATTATACATGTTTTGATAGTTATCGATTTGGTTTTCTTTAGCCCATTGTCTTAAATAATTTAGTTCGTTTTCGTAAAGTTGTTTGTTTTTGGCATGAAAATTAGAATTATAATGGCGATCATAGTTCTTTCTTAAAATTTCTTTTTTACAAAACGGACATGATATTTTTTCTGACTCCATTTAATTAGAAAAAATTTGAATGTTTCAAATATCGGGTTGTAGGATGAAATTTAAATTGTTTATACTTTTTTTCAATATTTTTAGTATATTTTTACTAACTAAATGCTGAAATTGGCAATAATTTGAGATAATTCGGTAGATTTTCAGGATTTTTTCAAAAAACTCTAGTACCAGTTTGTATGTACCTTAAAAAACCTTGATTTTGGTCCTAAAACTGTGATTTTGGGAGTCAAAATCACAGTTTAGGATCAAAATCAAGGTTTTTGTGTGGTGGTATAATGTCGATTTCCCCCCAATTTTTTTCTATCTAAATGGAGCTACTAAAGGAATTAAATGAGATTGGTGAACTAAGATTCAAAGAGTATAAGAAATTAATGGAATTAAAAGAAAAAAAGAAATATAAAATTTTGAATTTGGAGAAAATGAAAGATAAATTTGGGATGACAATAATTGCAGAGTTGGAAGATTGTAAAGTACACTTGCCGAACAGATTTTTGAATGTTTTGGATGAAAAAAAGATTAACCCTCTCCTGCTCGCAAGGCATGAATCGGCACGGCCACAACGTAGCCACTGCAGCCTAAACGGCACAGATCGGCACGCACTCGTGCTGCTCTCGAGTAGCAATAGTTTGTACTACTACGGGTTATTTGCTATCAGGAGACCATTTACTTTACTTCTACAGTAGATTTATTCCATTATTTTGCTTTTTATATTAGTTGTGCGGAAACAATGGCGGGTTGTAGTCGTACACTTTGTGACAGTGAAATCGATCTCGTTATTAGTAGTGATTGCGACGATTCAATTGAGTGTAGTGATGTATCAGAGCTTTGTGAAGTGGTTGGTGGCATTGAGGATGTAGTTCGGAGTGATCACAGTGGCAGGGGCAGTGACGGCGAGCCAGACAATGACCTTCACCAAGTAACTGCGCAACAAACAACCCGGCGCCCAGCTGTCCATGTGCCCCTCCCTGGTCTCGTACAATCAACTTCATTGAACCAATATATAGTAAAATAATTCATATATATCATTATAGTTAATTAAAATTACAGAACATATGTAAGTTGAGGCGCCACGTATTTTGACCGAGCGCGACCGGCAGAGCGAATTAATTGAGGTTACAAACACCGTGAGAGCCTGGAAACAATGCGAGCGGGAGAGGGTTAAAGAATTGAACAAAAATGATAAATTACACTTGATTGTTACTGGGAAAAAGACAATAAAAGATAAAGAATGTGTTACAATTAACTTTGTAGAATAAAGATTTCGAAGATTTTAAATTGATTCTAAGGAGATTTAACATTAAAACTGCTTAAGAAAATAGAAGCAAACAGCTGTAGATTCGGTTTTCCATTCGTGCTTTCCTGTTTGGTTATTACAGATTCGTTTATGGTCCTTCAAACAGTATTTTATACTCAATTTACTGTTGGCTCCAAAAGTGGTCCAGGACCGCCAGTTTGTTATCTACTTACATTTATATATATATATATATATATTTATAAAGTTGTCAAATATTTAAAACCTCAATAGTTAAAAGACTTAAAAAATTTAAAAAAATCAGTATACTTAGAAAATAAAATTTTAAATTTATTAGCAAACATATAAAGTATAAAAAAAGAAGTCTTCTTTTTGTAGAAAAAATATTTTGCAAAATGATCAATTTTCTTTTTTATTTGGAAGCTTTTCCAGAAAATCACCTCCCACACCGCTTCTATTCTATTATTCTTCTCTCATTTTAGGCTTACCAGTCATAGTTTTGCATGGTTCTACTTCTTAACCAGTCATTGAAAAGGTCTTCTATTACAGATAAAATGAAGTTCAACCTGGCTATAAGTTTATCAGTATTCTGTTTATAGAGGATATAGGAATTCAGCACCACTCTTCCAATAATATTGATGCCATTATTTTACATATTAATAGTTCTCCTTTCCTCTAAATACTGGTAAAGCTACAGGTCAAATACATCAATTTACCTCATTTGACCATTGTAGTTCCTTCCTTATCATTACAGGATTGACAGTAACTTTGTTATAATTTCTTGGTATGGAGCATTTAGGAATGGATACCTATTCATTCCTAAATGTATGTCATATAAATGAAAACTGTCAAGAAAGCCTGAAAACTCAGTTATGAGCATTATATTACTGAACCAACGAATTATATTGACTTAGAGTAGTGGACCGATAAAAAGCTAATGTGGGTTTTTTATTATACCCATGTTGCACAGAACAGCTAGAAATGCAAGCATTTCTGCAATTATTATGGTTTTCTACACTCTGAGTTGACTTTTGTCTGGTAAACGATCATTGTTGGTCTCTATTAAGTTCTGGCAAATATATTTGTATATTTTACATGTCTATGAATCAAACTTAAGGTAAACAAAAACCTAAAGTATGAAATAGGCTTGGAATTTCTGTAGAGACAGGATTTCACACAATGCATTTCATAGAGTGTATTATATCTTACTTAAGTGTAAAATTAAAATATCTTAAAAACTCATAGTGTTCAGTTTACTTTTAATAAAACAACATAGATCAAAATCGTAAATATAAACATATGTTATCATATTAGATAAATATAAACATGTGTTTAAAGACACATCAATCTTCCTCTCCTAATTTTTGTGATACATTTTGCAGTATATCATTTAGTTTAGATGTCTACATCAGATAACTCCATCATCTATTCTATGTGTAGGTTTGGACTGGAAGATCTGTTTTATAAATATGGGGTAGACCTGGAGATCTGGGCCCATGAGCATTCATATGAGAGACTCTGGCCTGTCTACAATCACAAGGTGTACAATGGTAGTTGGGACGAGCCTTACCGCAACCCTGGGGCTCCAGTGCACATTATTACTGGCTCAGCGGTAAGTACTATCTCACATGAGAGAGCTACTCTTTAGTCTGGTATACCTGGAGATCTGGGCCTGTAAGCACCCATACAAGAGACTCTGGCCTGTCTACAATCACAAGGTGTACAATGGTAGTTGGGTCGAGCCTTACCGCCACCCTGGGGCTTCTGTGCACATTATTACTGGCTCAGCGGTAAGTACTATCTCACATGATAGAGCTACTCTTAGTCTGGTGGACCTGGAGATCTGGGCCTGTAAGCACCCATACAAGAGACTCTGGCCTGTCTATAATCACAAGGTGTACAATGGTAGTTGGGTCTAGCCTTACCGCCACCCTGGGGCTCCTGTGCACATTATTACTGGCTCAGCGGTAAGTACTATCTCACATGAGAGAGCTACTCTTAGTCTGGTGGACCTGGAGATCTGGGCCTGTAAGCACCCATACAATAGACTCTGGCCTGTCTACAATCACAAGGTGTACAATGGTAGTTGGGTCTAGCCTTACCGCCACCCTGGGGCTCCTGTGCACATTATTACTGGTTCAGCGGTAAGTACTATCTCACATGAGAGAGCTACTCTTAGTCTGGTGGACCTGGAGATCTGGGCCCATGAGCATTCGTATGAGAGACTCTGGCCTGCCTACAATCACAAGGTGTACAATGGTTGTTGGGACAAGCCTTACCGCAACCCTCTGGATCCTGTGCACATCCTGTCTCATCGGTGATACTATCTCCCATGGTAGACTTAATCTTTAATATGGTGTGATACACAACATGATCATAATACTAATGATAAACCTACAATTTGAAGTGCTACAACCTTGTGTTGTCGTAACCAGAAGAGGACATAGGTCCAGGGGACTAATTAGAACATTATTTACTGCGGATCCACCACTAAATTTCCTGTATTCAAAACTAAACAGCCTTGATGAGATAATTACTTAAGTTAATTATTATGATATAATTTTGAATTGTTCCCTAACATTACAATTTGATCACCGAACCTACACTGCTACCTGTCCTACTCTACACAATAGCTGCACAACGACCTAACACAACATCCGCCCTGGCAGCTTACCTATCCTTGGTAGGAATACTCGTATGCTGCTCAGAACCTGTCCTTCAGTATTTCAGATAGTAGGAGGCTCCCATTGTTGAGATCATAATTAATTGGTCGGACCAGCTGGCTATCATGTCCACGGCTACTGATAAATTACATGCCAAATTCAAACCTATTGTGGCACTCGCTGCAATGCTACAGTTTTAATAACAAATTTAGTTAAAAGCTCATCATGTCAATAATTTTGATGATTGATTTTCAATTACTGAGAAACCACATGAGTTTAGGAAACCTGTGGGATTGAATGTGGTGTTGGGATATTGACCATGTTACGATGTAAGCGTGAGTTAACTCTATCTTTTGTTGCGTTATAAACTGCCATATTGAAATTCATTATTTAGGCTGGTTGCTACATAGCAAAAGCTTTTACTGAATCCTTCTCTGAGAATCAAAGTACAAGACTTTCCACCATCTTTAATGAGTTTTTTTATACAAAAATAATTTTATGAATTTAATTGAAATAAAGAATATATAGTGCAGTCATTGAAGCGAAAAATACGGTCTTACCTCCGAATTTTTTTACTGTGAACCGATTTGCATGAAATTTTGAAATTAGGCTCATCTTACCCTTAACTTCAAAAGTGAAAATGATCTGAACTCCGCCTATTATTTTTAAGGGGTGTAAACAACCCCTTGATGGAAAAATCGACATTGAGCCATTTTAAATCGCTAGAAAACATGTTTAATAGTAAGTGGTGAAATTGTAAAAGTGTTTTCTAACACAATTACCTCATATTAAAATCATTTTCAACCCTTGAAAATCTTACAACCCTTGCAAACAACCCCTAAATTGAAAAAAATCTCAAAAAAAATACTTTGGTATGACATAAAAGATGTAAGTATAGAGTAAGTAATATTTTATATTCTCTATAATAATTATCAAATTTTTAACCCCATTTCAACCCTTGAAAACTACCCCTTGATAAAAAAATTGTTAAAAATTTTTTTAATAAAATGAAAAGAATTTAAATATTATTCCACACTCTCGAAAATGATTATCATATTCTTAAGCTTTTCTACCCTTAAAACTACCCCTAAATTAAAACAGTAAATATATATGATTACATATTTAAAAAATAATTTAATTTAGAGTAAAAAATTGCTATTTATTGAATAAAAATATTTACAAAATTATATAAAATTCACTCAAATGTGTTATATATACATATAAGAACGTTGGTATGTATTCATGCCTACGTTTCCAAAATATATGAGCCACACAAATATATATATATATACACATTACAATAGTTTTTGGATCCCTATTATACTGCGTACTTTCACATTTGCTCCAAATATTCACAGTCCGAAATTTACAGTTACTAAGTAGAAAAAAAATGTTTTTTTATCATAACTCCTTCAATTTTCATGCTATTACAATTTATAAAAAACCATTGTAAAAGGTAATTAAGAGAGCTACAACATCCTTCATTGCAATATATAATAAAAAACCTTTTTCTCAAACGGTTGAAGGGTTAAAGGGCTTAAGAGAGGCTGTGATTGCGCTGCCACGCGCTCTTTAAAACAATCATATTTCTGTCAATTTTTGTTTGACAGAAAAATCAAAAAAAAATCCAAATTGTTTGTCAGAAATATACTTACATTTTTCATCCCTACACTTTTATACGTATATGTCGTCATTTTTGAGATATTAAAGAAAAAAGGTAGTTTTTTTTTAAAAATTTGAATTTTTTTTATTGTGACTTTTTTTGAAAAATATGTGTCCTGAAGCAGCCAAACTGATACAATCTATCAAAACTCTTCATAATAAAGTTGATTCTAGGCGGAATACGATTAATTTTAATTTTGGTGGAAATGGCACTTATGAAACCCGTTGATTTAAAAGAAAAAACATTAGATGCTCCTCTTATTGCAATACAGCTCACTTTTTTACGTGCAAAAGACTTTTAATAGTGCTCATTTTAAAGCTTATTTCAAGCACTACAAAAGCCTTTTTTATTAGAATGCCTAAAATGCATCTGCTCGCCGCTAGATGGCATTGACCACATCGATTTAAAATTTCAGACAAAATAAAAAACGGTTTTGATTTTTAATATCTAGCTTCATATTGCACTTAGAATACTTTATAAAAGACAAAATTGTTCATTGTTTTATCTGCTACAATTTATGTTCTTTATAAAATTTTCGATAAAACGTATATTTTTGGGGATATTTGCAAAACACGATGAAAAACGTGAAAAAATTGCGAATTTTCAATTGCCAATAACTTGAAAAAGTATTGGATTTTTTCGAAAAAAACGTTATAGATGATTTTTTGCTTAAAATTAGGCTTTCTATCGATATCCGAGGTTATTTTGAAAAAAAAATAATTCACTCCCGAGAAGGGGTAGCAACCACCCCCCAGGGTGGTTGCGGAGTTCAAATAATTTTCACTTTTGAAGTTAAGGGTAAGATGATCCTAATTCCAAAATTGTATGCCAATTCGGTTCACAGTAAAAAAATTCGGAGTAACAATGCTTCAATGACTGCACTAGTATTGAACTATTTTCATATACTATAGCAACACAGTCAATTAAAGCAAATTCTTTACTAAACATAAAACTGTTGTGTTGTTGGATTTTTATTATTGGAATTTTTTTACTTATTAGCTTTCAAGTCATTCTCTTCACCTAGCACCAAATAAAAGTTGTTTTTTGTAGATAAAACAAAGTTTATTTGTTTTCTCTAGGGCTGTGAGGAAAAGACAGATCCCTTCATTCCTCATCCTCGAGATTGGTCAGCCTTCCGAACGTCTGATTATGGCTATGCTCGCATGCAGATCTTCAACTCTTCCCATCTTTACCTGGAGCAGGTGTCCGACAACTTGGTGAGTTTGAACACGCACATCTTCACTAGTAGATAGTTTACTTTTTAAGTGTCTGTTAAATATTTCTGTTGTTAAATATTTCTGTTGTTAAATATTCCAGCAAAACATATTTTGCTGGATGAAAAAAATGTAATGACTGAGAAGTATAGAGTTTGATTGATGATGAAGTGTCAAAGTACAAGTATTGGATTGTATATTAGTAATAAGTAAATATTTCTGATGTCCAATACTTTTATCAATAAGAATGAATGAATGAACGTTTATTGTCATAATACATCTTACAATATCCAGCTATGCTGGTAAGACAGATGACATAGTCAGAAATAGAACAATTATAAATATTGTCACTGCTACATAATATAACCTAATATTATATGATATTAAAAATTAAACACCATTAATAAACTGCACATCAAAGCTTTACGAAGATGTCAGACATTAACAGGATAAACAATGAAATTTGTCAAACTTTGACATCAGTAATAACGCTGCTAATAAATGTAAACATATAGATCCAACAATTCCCTTTCTTTGGTTAGTAATCAATTTAACAAAAACAAGATTCCAGCTCAAAAGATTTACTAACAAATAAATAAGCTCTAATATAAATAACAGTACTACAATTAATTATCAGTTATGAATAAATTAACTATAAACTAATTAACAGTATTAAAACCTATGTCAAAGATTTATTTTGTAATGCATTGCCGAGTCAGATAACGTTAAAATTGTAGCACACTATAATGTAATAACAATCATTCATTAAAACAAGTAACAAATAAAACAATACAATTAGTAAAACTATTAAAAAATAAAACAATAAAATAGTAAAACTATTAATAAATAAAACAATAACATTGGTAGCAATATAACATATTCAAAATAACAAAATGGGATTAAGTATTGAGTTTCTTATTATATAAAATTAAATTTCTTAGGAGAAAACACTGGATCTACATAACTAGATTATTATGTTTTTGTCATTTTGAAATTCGGAAATCTTATAGTAGGCCTTCTCGACAAACAGACTTTTTATTCTATCTAAGAATTTGACCTGTGGCTTTTGTTTGAAATTATTAGGCAATTTCTTGTAAAGTTTATACCCATATAATCAAATACTTTTTTAAAATATGGCTGTGGTGTGTAAGGGATATATTAACAAATTGGTATTTCTAGTATTGTGGTAATGAATAGTTTTTTCTTTAAAAAACCAGTTCAAATTTTGATGAACTTGGTTCAGTACTTCATACATGTACACACAAGAGACAGTGAGTATCTTCAGTTTCTATCATTTTTCTTTACAAGAACTTCTGGATGAAAATTTCATTATTCTTATAATCGTTTTCTGGATATTTAGCACTTTTTCAGCTAGTTCTACCGAGCCCCACAATGTAATTCCAAACTTCATAATTGAGTAAAAATAGCCATAGTATAGGGTCATCTTTGTTTTTAAACTTGTGATGTGTGTAACACAGCTCATATTGAAACAAATAGAACTGAGTGTTTTTACATAAGTTTTGTGTTTGTCCTGTCTATATCATATGTTCATCAAAACAAACTTCCAATAGTTTTACATATTTGCAGCTATTTATTTGTTCATTATCTAAGGTGACTGTAAACATGTCTTCTTTTTGCTGTCTGTTTTTGAAGTGAATAATATTTGTTTTTGTAGCATTCAGAATCATTCCATTAACTTTAAACCACTTCTCTAATTTAACTATAGTTTGTTCTACCAATAATTTCATCACATGTAAGTTTTTCTCTTTGATTATAGCTGTGGTGTTGTCAGCATATAAGACTAATTTCGTGTATGTCTTGTGGTAGATCATTTGCATACAATGTAAATAGTAATGGTCCTAAAATTGATCCTTGTGGAACTCCTAACACTACATTTTTATACTCTGAATGATACATTTTATAGTCTGATACTAAAGTTGTTGTTTCCTCCGTTTAATGACTTAAACCAATTTAAAGATGTGCCCTCCACTCCATATAATTCTAATTTCTTCATTAAGATGTCATGATCTACACAATCAAATGACTTTGAAAAATCACAGCACACTGCCACTGTAGACTGGGATCCATCCAAAGCACTGTAAACTTCCTCTGCAAGGTTGGTAAGTGCAGTGTCAGTCGAGTAATTTTAATTTTTTCTAAAGCCATGTTGACATCCAGTAATCAGACTATTTTTTCTAGGTATTTGTATAGTAATTGATGGTTTACTACTTTCTCATATAGCTTGGAAAACACTGGTAACAATGAAACCGGACGATACAATGAAAGTTCCTTCTTAAAATTCTGTAATAGTATTTTTATATGTCCCTTTTTGATTGATAAAAAAAAGGTTCGCATTGATCAATTAAACTGGTTAATCACTCGCCTGACTTATGTCTTGGTGTCATTGTTTATACCAGTCTCTTATAGTGGTGCATACACAGGCTTTGGGACTGGATGAGTGTCCTTCCCTTGTAAACCTACTTTCTCTAGAAAGTTAGCAGATTGATGGGAATATCTCATGCAACGAGGACAGCTGGTTCTAATGTGTTTTCTTATTGTGTCTAATGTCACTGGACATCTTCCCATGTCTTGTACCCGTCTAAAGCATGGAGTGCATAATAGAAATGAGCAGGACTGTTTACTCACCACAGGCATATTAGAAAACCATATTAGAAAACTATTTCCAAAATATTACTTTGTCCATTCTACATGGTGAGAAGGATGAGTAATTTTTAAACATTTCAAAATAGTTATCTTGAGTCCCTTACATCTGTTCTTTTATTTACTTTTTGGAATATAGATTTCCTGATAATATGTGGATACAATATCTTTTCTAATACATATCAGATTGTTTATCCTAAAGAAATCCTGCCTTATAATCTTTAATTGCTTCATTTGCATAAAATTGTAGGTAATTCAGTATTTCTTGTATTACCAATTTCAAAGAATGCTGAGGAGTAAAATTCCGCTGAAATGACTGAATTTCCATTTATTATAATTTTTATTGGTTATCTAATTACTTTGTATAAGTGTATTGTGAATCAATTTATATATGTTTTCTACAATTGTATTCAATGTCTCCACGTTGGTTGTAAGCATGAAACTACTGTATTTTTTTCTTATTTTCAACTTGTTAAAATTTAACTAATGTGAACTGACTGTTCTGATGTATAACATTTAATATGTTTATGTTTGTGTAGGGCGGAGCTGTGTTGGATCACATCTGGCTTATCAAAGATCACCATGGAAAGTATGAGCTCGATGTAGATATATAGAATATATAATATATTTTGCTCAAATTGCTCTTTTAACATGTAAAATACATGTACCTTGTTATGTACAGTACCTTAATAAATGTACCATGATTTTATTTTACTATCTTTAAACCGTTGCATTTTACTAGAAAATGGCATTTTATTACAGTTAAAACATGTTTGTGATAAATATTCAGTTTATAGGGTAATATTTCATTCCTGATAATATTATGGTATGAGTGTACAATTGATTAGTTATAGTTTAATATCAGATAGATTACGTAATTATTTATTATTTTTAAAACAGTAATATGTACATTGTATTGTAAGGCACATCACGCATTACTTGGCAATAAATAAACAATGAGATGGTTTCATTAATATCGCAGCCAGTTCTGAGGTTTGTTAAAATGTAGGAGGGGACCTGAAAGTTTGCATGTGGAGCATATATTTGAAAAAAGCAAGCATTAAATTTAGCATTAGACTTGGAAACTTGCAATATCATTTACAGGACCAGTGACAGTGTCGGGAGGAGATCAATTTATTTTCTCTTTTTTTGAGGAAGATGCAGGAAAACCTGTAGTGTGGCATTCTCACAAGAGACATGAACTACCCACTAAAAACCTCCTCTATACTTCAGGATTCCAACCCGGTAACTGTTTGTCACATTACTTTAGTTAGGTCTGATTTTGATTTAACCTAAGCCCTCAGGGTTTGTGCCGAACTGGCTCTCTAAGAACTAAGCTCCAGACCACATGACAATCCAGATCAGCCTTCTTTGTATGTAGAATGTCCTGGACGAAGTGCAACAAACAGGCCCAGTGTTCCTGAGCATCCAGCATCACTTGGCAGGACCGAGTGCACCGAAAAAACACCAACAGTGCCTCTTGCCTCGTGTCAGATGGAAGACTTTTTATTAGAACAATGTCGATTGCTAATGCTATGTTGTACAACATATCAATGTCTTCAGTTGTGTATTGTTACAGTTTGTCACAGATGGTTTACCTTCAAAAAAGAAATTTAACAGATATTTTGCAAAAATCCAATGTTTATCGTAATCCATATTTATCTGATCACCTCTTCCTCAAGGAAAATCTGCTTAAACGATTCATTAAAAAATTGCTGTACTAGCTAATTTAACCTTTATTTGCCCAGCTAATGAAGTGATAGTATCACACTTGGGAGTAATGCTATACACACTGTTGTGTCCATATAGAACCATTAGACTGTTACTGATTAAACAATTGATATACTAGTTAGTTTAAGGGGATACCGTACAAACATTATTTGTACTTGATTTTATCTCAGTAAATTCTAACAGTGGCAAACATTGCAGTAAAAGTCATGAATTGTGAAGAGTTTTTATGTATGAAGGCAAGTTTACCTCAATTAAACAGAAATCTGGTATATACTGGAAACTTTTTAATACCATCTCATATTTATTTACTAATGGAATCAAACATTTACCTTTACTTATTATTAAATTGGTAATGAAACCATATTCCTTTATTTGATCAAAACTTAAAATTGAGTTAGTTTTGTAAACTTAGTTTTTATTAGATTAAGTTAACAACTGACATATCAATATTCAACCGAGGATAGAATAATTGTGATTTAGCTCTAGTCAACTGCAACATTTCAACTGGCGTAAAGTGAAAGTGATATATAGATCATAATTTAACTTCCTCTTGTACTAATGATAAAAGCAATATATTACATGTAGATCTTCTTCAGATATTACATTTAACTTGTAAAAGTAGTATTTAAAAGTTTATCAATTATGTTTGTATATTTGCTGCAATAAAAATTATTGGGTGAAATGTCTTCTTAATTTTATTTAAGATTTAACCTTCCCAACGCAAACAAGCTCTAATTTTAGTCATAAAAAGCTATTTAAATTGGTACGGTTTGTGAAAATAATTGGTTTAAATGGTTTCAGCGGACCATCTGATCTATACTGAGTGATCTGGACTGGTTTCATCGGACTTAACATGCCAAAAGATATTTGCTACAGTCAATGTTTACAAACTTGAATATTATGACCCTTGCTTCTCTATATATTTATAATAATTTAATTCATGTTAGAGAAAATATAAATAAATTTGACAGTCAGAGTTCAATACATGAATATGACACTAGGTATAAGTCTAACTTGGTCTTGCCTAGAATAAGACTTGATAAAAGCCATAAGAGCTTTAGCTACCAACAGTTAACCCTCCGAGCGTCCATCATATTTCCCTAAACGTCCACCGGTTTTTATAGGTTTTGCAGTCTTTTTTTTGCATAATTCATAAAAAATTTTAAGAATGGTTTAAATATAGAGTATTATACATCATTTTTCTTGTAAAGAATCACAGAATATGATTATATAAAAATTAAAATTAAAAGAGAAATTTTCTCTTTGCAAAAGCCTGTGAAAGGGAAAAAAATATTTTAGAAAATTTTTTAAAATATAAAAGTATCCACATGTTATTATTATATTACTTCTAGAACAATTTCATAATAGGCAAACTATAGCAAATTTAGTCATGAACACATAAATATACAGGGTTATAGGGTTCTGTAAATATATTCATAATGTTATACAAACTTACTTGGATATGCACAAATTTGAATTTTTGCCTATTTGGTATTGCTAAGTAAGTAACACAACAATAAAATGTTCTACTGATGTTGGGGCAGGCTGAGGGGCTACTTCTTCTGGTGCTGTTCTTCTTGTGAGTTCATCAATATTAGAACCATCACAAATTTTCTTCTGGGCATAGGCTTGTCTGTGTTTTTTTGAATATAAGATGAAGGAGTCAAAAATTGCCATGTCAAGGAGATTATAAAAGATTTTTTTCCAATAGCGAGTGGTGGTCCGCGAGCATGATATGTGATAGAGGATTTATCTTTCATGTCCACTCCACCCATGTATAAATTATACTGCTGTATCATGTATGGCTTTACAGCCTCATGGTGACTTTTGAACCCGTAGGTCTTGGGCATGACAAGCTGTTGACAAAAAGTATACTGGTTTTCGGGGTTTTTTGTTTGTTTGTACCCTACTGCTAACACAGGCCCTCTTCTAAAATAAACACTCTGTTGTTATATTATTATAATATTATATATATATTAAT
This sequence comes from Homalodisca vitripennis, assembly GCF_021130785.1. Classification (NCBI taxonomy): domain Eukaryota; kingdom Metazoa; phylum Arthropoda; class Insecta; order Hemiptera; family Cicadellidae; genus Homalodisca; species Homalodisca vitripennis. The sequence goes on from NC_060209.1 coordinate 166,317,105, forward strand.
ATAATATTATAATATTACGCCAATAATAGTGCGGGTTGAATTAATTTGATCGTCTTAAAATAAGACGGCGACGTTTAGAGAAAGGTGCCGTCGACCTAAAACAAGTTGGCCGACGCTCGGAGGGTTAAAGATGTTTAACAAGTTACCAATGTTATTTAAGAATCAGCCTATTAACAAGTTTAAAATTTCTATTTCTAAGTGGCTTATCTCTAAAGCCTTTTACACTACCCATGAATTCTTAATTTCTGATTGTTTAGATATTTTAACCTAGTTTTAGTACTTTTATGTACCAATGACGAAACCTATTGTAATACAAGATATTATTTAACGGTGAATAAAATCTGAATCTGAATCTGGAAGTACTCCTAGGAGGATATACAACTAGTATTAGGGATACTGACAGGACATGGCACTCTTAGCAAACATCTGATGAAGGTAGGTGTAACAGAGACAGATGAATGCAGACTGCAGAGAAGCAGAAGAATCAGTGGAACATATATGGATAAACTATCCTGCTATATGCAAAATCAGGAAAAATTCCTAGGAGCTTATCTCCTCACCCCTTAAAGAGAACAGGGCCCCTCAAATCTTATAAACTAAAATTGTATTACTTCATTGTAATTTGTACTATTTTTAAATATTACTTTTGCTTTTTACCATTTCAAAATTTAACTACAAACAATAAAAGTGTACTTCATTGAAAACTTAAAATTGTTTACCAGATTACAAGTTTTGAAATGGGGGATTACAAGATTTTGGGTTTTGCCTGTATTTTAAAGCATACAATTTTATGTTTGTGTTCAATAAATTAGTTTCAATTATTGATTAAAAATGAATTACTTGTTAAACCTACATATTCATTCTATACATCTCATTTAATTCACTACTTGAGATTGGATCTGTTGTCAAATAGTGAATAGTTTAATGGTTTGTATTATTACAGTGAGAATAATCTTATTAGGTATCAACTGTTGGTACTATTGTACCTCAAGCGTTTACAGAGATCACCATTTAATTGTTTTTTCGTTCACTTAGGACAAGAAGCTGAATTACTTCTTGTTGCACTCAGTACTAAAAGCACCTTTGTGCTTGCTTCCATAGTGATAGGATATTGAGGATGGGTAAAGTTGAGGGTATATCCTGTCGAGATCCCATGATGGTAGTGAGCACTACCAGTAATGTCACCTTGGAAGAAGAGGATGCTTGATCTGTTTTAGCATCTTCCCATCAAAGCAGACAGAAGACAGCACTCGGAACAACTCCATGTTCAGACTGTCAACAGTTTAACACCCATTCCAATAGTCATCCTCCGCAGTAGATTAGACCTATCGATCCACCTTCTATCTCAATACATCGACATTTGTGATTAGTGATGAGCCTCTCCCGGGCATCCATGGTGTTGCTCAGGTATTAGTGAAACACTGGTTTTTGTTGTGTACCTAGTGTAAATTCAACTGGAAGCTATAAACCAGCCAGAAGTGAACCTTTCTTCTGGGATACTGTTAAATACTTACCTGGCGTAGAGATTACCGTGATTACCATTTAATTATACTGGAATTCAATTTATTAAAAGAGACACTAACAACAGATGTGTATAAGATTTATTGCTTACATGGTTGTCATTTCACATTTTCTGTAGCTACACGTATGACCAGTATTAAGAAAATCAAAATTTTAATATCTTTGAAGTTACTAAAACTAAAAGTATGAACAATTTAGTGCCTTACTTTTGTAATTTAGGGATCTAAATATGCATGTGGTGAATAAATGCAATAAAATGAAACTTTTTCTAGTATTATGTGCACCATGAAGGTTAAGTGTCGTCGTATCACCATATCACTGTGATAAGTTAAATTATAAATAATGAATTAGTTGAAATACACAAGAAAATAAATAGCTAGATAATATAATGTATGGTATTTAGGTGTAAATTAACAATACCAAATAACAATAATAACAAATAATGTGTAATAAATTATATGTAAAAGTGAAGATGTAAAGATTTATTATATAAGAATCAAAACAAAAACCAAGTAAGGAATTATCAATGTATTAAACAGTCTAAATCATAATATTAGCTGAATAACCCATAAAATTAATTTTTTAGCAGCCAGTGATACATGTTTTTATAAATGCCATCTCTCAGGTACAAAGTAAGTTGGAGAATAGTGATAAGTGTGAGAGTCTGTCAGTGCTTTGCCTTTTATATATGAAAATTGAAACCATATGTGTTTGATTGGTATGAAATAATAATGGTTTTGATATAAAAATATATGAGTAATAATTGTATTTTATATAAAATTAAAGACTATGTCGAGGCTATTATGGACTGTTATATCAATTGAGTTGTATAGCTAGTAATTAATACAAGTAATTACATGAAACTATACAATAGTAAATTGGTGAGAATTATAACAACAATTAATTAACAAAACTTAACAATAATTAAAACTAAAGAAAATTAAACAATGAAGCTAACAACCAACAACAGATATATACACAACAGATAATAATAGGAGTAGATCAAAGATGTTATCACAACAGTTAGGATTGTTACTCTTACCATTTTATGACATGTAAACGGGTGGAACTTGCCATAACACCACAATGAAGTGGTTGGAGCTAAATTTCCAACACTCACCTGTTTGAAATATACTTTTCATGAAATGGGAATAAAATATATTAATTAGTACATCAATCATGTACTGATGGCTATCATCTAAGTCTACTGGTTCACACTGTGTCGAAACATTATTAATGCAACTAAATTGTTGATATATTTCAAACCTCCATGTGAAAAGCTGTCCAAAGCCAACAGATGTGAGAGCCGAGTATGATGATGACCATCTTGATTTAAAATCCATAAGAACAGTGTTAAACATCAAATACTCTTACGCCCTTATTGTGGTCATAGAATTATTGGAGGTGTGTCATTGTAAAGATATATTTAATAAACATCCAAATGCTTTTTAGTTTTTTTGGATATTTTTATTGACTATTTAGAAAAGGTTTTTTGCTCTCTTTTGAATAAATACTCAAACTGTACACATATCAAGAAAAAAGTAAAAACATTTGGTAAAGACATCTTTAAAACAATATATCTCCAGTAATTAATTGCCCAAAAATGTATTGATGTTTAACATTGTTCTTATGAAGGAACAATTCAAGTTTGTTTCACCACAGCCAGCTCTTAAATTGAAACTGCCAGTAAACGTATCTGCTTATACAGGTGTGTTAAGGGGGTGGGGCTGTAATGTGGTTTGCTATTTATTTTACCAATTAACAATTAACAAGCAATATGACAAAAGAGTCATCAATGTGTCTTTACGGTCTGCCAGATTTTGGATAATTTTACATTATTTTTCTTGTTGAAGTTTTTCTTTACTAATTCTATTGTTTCAAATCATACTATCCTTTGTTAGTAATATCAAATTTCGCTAGTAATTTTGTTTTGTCAGGTAGCTCAAATACACGTCAAACCAGCAAAGTTATTGCATGTTTGATTTGGTAACTGTGTTCTTCTATGGCTGGTTTTTCTGTATTCTGACGTTTCATGTGCCTAATTTGTCACTATAACTAACTTGTGTAGTTATGAAATGATTTGTTCCCCCAATGAAGACTGAGGCTACAATTACATTGATTTTCTTAAATTACATGCATACACAGCAGAATTAATGATGTTTAATTGACAAATTGCTAATAATTACAATAAATAATTGTATAATAATAAAAGAACATTAAAACAAGTTTGTACACTATGCGTACATTATATTTATCTCTGCACAAAATTATGTTAAACATACACTAAAGGTGTTAAGCTAGTTGCTCTGTCACTTTTATACTTTTTACAGTGTTATCTGTCTGCATGTGTTAGTTAGTTCTATTAGTTTCTGTATCATGTCCTAACACCTCACCATTGAACGGTTAAGGACTTTGAATCTCCTTTGGGAATATGTAATAACAATAGTTATTTTAGAAATTTAAAAATGATTTCTCTTCCTCAAAAATAGGAAGTGGTAGGGGGAGGAGCAACTCCAAAACTAGGATGACCCACAAAATAAAATTTAAAATAAAGTCTGGATGAGACAAAAGCTCTGATATGTTTTTTAAGAGATCTCTAATTTTCAACATTCATCTTCTTTTATTATTATCTAAACAATAGGTGTCATATAATGGGGATTAATCTATACATTTAATTAATATAACAATTACTGCATAGTTAACAATTTAAACTATATTTAATAAGATTAATTTTTAAGATTTTTGTTTATTGACACATTATAGTGTATGTTGTTGGACAGTAAAATTAGTAAAAACCATACTCTTATGAACATATGAAAGACGAAAAATTTCCTATCACTGTTACACTTATTTTTAACATTGTTTCAGTTTACTTCTCATAATTTCAAATATAGCCTAACTTTATTCCAAATCTAAACTATTTTATTTTTTTATGATAATTCTCTTTCAACAGAATTGAAAAAATTGCATAACTAAATCTTGGGCAAAATATTTGTTTTGTTGTAAAACCAACTGAAATATAAAAATCAAGCTAGATTTTTAGGATAAATATGTATAATATAGTGGTATAGTGTATCAAACCTGAAGGGGAAATATAAAACTTCGATATATAGAGAATTTCGATATAATGAGGTTCAATATATCAAGGCTGTTTGGGCCAAACTTTGATATATAAAAGATTTAAAATTGTTGTTCTGATGTTAATTATATCAAGGTTAAATTGGCAGACTTCAATATATAGAAGTCCACATCAACTACCAACTGAGGGTGCAGTGGTGATTTACCAGTGGCAACAACAGAAAATAAAGGATTGTCGGTGGTGGTGGATCCAAGACTTGACATGTAAAATATAGTACTGTACTTTGATTTGTTGTGCTGATAAACTAAAACTTACATATATAGAGGTTAACAGTAGGCAAAATTAAAGGCAAAAATTAGATATATTGAGGTTATTTACGTTAAACTGTAGTTACATAGGGGTAAACAACATTGAAGTAAATGGCACTTTCAAGGGAATAAAAACAAACTTCGATTAATCAAAGAATTTGGTACATTGAGGTTTGATATATCTAGGTTTTAATGTAGAATGAGTTTTGTTCAATACAAACTATATTTTGGTAAACAACACCACAGTGAACTTTGATGAGCTTAAGATAAACAAGTATTGCATTAGTAATTAGTATGATCACCAATCATGACTAGTAGTGAAGATAATGGACATTAAACACAATTATAATTATCAACAACTACAAAACATAGCAAAGAAAATGAGTTTGACTGTTTACTCACAACCAAAAATACTTTACAACTTTATCACATCAAGTTTGGCAAACCCTTTCCCTATTGGAGGGAACTTTCTACTCACCACACAAGAGTTTCGGAAGGTTTTCCCGTTCTTGTAAGATGTACAGTTGTTTTGTTCATGGCACATTTTTGAATGTACTTGGAAATCAATATTGATGTTATAATCTCCTCCACTTGGACCAACAACGAAACCACATTTCACTTTGTCTCTCATACAGCACTCGAAATACTCAGGGTTTGTAGTAAAATACTCCTGCATGTCCTCAAAGCCTAGTTCAGCCTTTTCAGCTAGGACGCCAGTAACAAGCACATCATCTATCCAGAAGTATCGCTCAAACTTCAATGCGGTCAGTAATTTCTTAGCTGAACCGCTCCTTATGACATACATCCATCCTGAGACAAATGAAGGGTAACTATCAGACCTGTACTCATCTTCAGTCACATACCACTTGTTAGCTTCTATCCTGATAGGCCTCATGTCTTTGAATACGTAACCCAACAAGTCAAAATTTGTATTACTTTTAGTGTGTATGAGTTCCATTAACGAATACATATCAGTGATAATATCATCATCCATTTTAATAATATAATCTGCCCTACACTGTGTCACAGCCCATCTTAATCCCATTATGTGTTTATAAGTTAAATTTCTGTAATTTTCTAAAAAGTTTCCCTGCACAATGTCGTTATATCGATTGTTTTCGTGGAGGACTGCATTTTGATTAACCTCGCTCACACCAGGTTTCAACATTGCAAGAAGAAATACTCGGTACACTCCCAACTTTGCAAGTTCTTCCTTAGGATAAGCCCTTCTTAGAGCACTTCTAGCCTCAACATTCCCAGTAAACGATGTCACTATTTGAATTGTTCTTATGGCACCATCTTTTGTACAATTATTACTGATTATGTAGTTAAATTTCAGATCAAATATATGTGTGGAATTGTAAGTTTCTGTATATTTTACAAATCGCATGTACTGAGGTTCAGTGTGATAAGTAAAAAACACATAAACCACAATTATTATTGTAGTTAAACTCATGAGAATATACCTATATTTGAAAATCATTATCAAAGCTATGTCATATCATTTTTTTATTACATCTGCACCATTTTTACTCATACAAATCAAGTACAATTAAAACGTAGTAAATTAATTGTTATAAATATTAGTGATTTTGATTTAATTTTGTTTAAAGAATGTGATTGAGTTTTGTTTACATACACCATTGTTCAATTGAATGTGAAAGTCAGGAAAGTAGGTCAACAAGAGTATAAAACTGAGTGTTGCATTGCACTGAAAATGTGAAATGTTTTCCCACTTGTCCACTAAAATGGAACTGAAATAGTGCACTATCACAGGTAGACAATAACAAACAGCACCCACTGATGCAACTAGTTATAACCTCACTGAGTAAGACCCACATATCCACTGCCCCCCCCCCCCCCCTCTGCCTGAGCTGTCAACTCCAAGGTCATTCACTGGGGCCCCAACTCTTTCTCTCCCACCAACAGCTGTTACTACTATAATAGTTTCAACATAATAAATATATCAAACAACAAGTTTGTGGTTACTAGATTTAAAAATTGTATTAAATTATAGAATGTTCAAATTAAAAATAATCTTTATTTTATGACAAAAAATAATTTTACTGTTAATTTAATTATTACTATTTCAAATCTTGTAACATCTGTGATGCTTATATGCAATAATATTTGTTCCACTAAATTAGGTATATGGAAAATATACTAAATATCACAATAAAAATGTTCATAACTAAACAGTCTTGAGAACACAACAGAAAATCACGATTTGATCATAGTAAGGTACAGAGAAGGGTTTAATTCATCTATTTACCTAAATATTTCTAAAAGTAAAATTGAACACATATTCACTAAAAGTGTCAGAAACCTTGACCTATCTCATGTTTACTATACTATTTCATATGTAATTTCATACAACAATAGGAATATCCTTGAATTCTTTAATTTATATCTCTGGTGCTAACACAATAACAAACAGGAGTGTTAAAACAGTTATTGACTTAAAAAGGTTAAATTACGTATATATATACAATACAACAATGATAAATGTTAGTAGTTGTAACACAGACACCATACAATAATGCTTGTATTGTATATTACATAAAATAATTTTTTCTATGATATAAATAAATGTTAATCAGGTAAATAGTTTTCCTTAATATTCATGACAGTTAAGCATGCACTTCCTTGGTAAAAACAGCATATGTTGTATTCATATAAAATAGAACTTGAGTAAGTCAAACATATAGATTTATTCTTTATTTCAACTTTTAGATAAAAATATTACAGGCTTTGATTAAAAGTAATTTTTATATCTTTCCTTTAAGACAACATGGAAAGTCAGTTTTCAATTACATTTCAGACAAATTCATTTCTTAGATTAGAAGTTTTGTTAGGATTGATTTTGTTACAGGTGTAGGCCCATATTTAACCATTTATAATACTGTAAGTTGTTAAATTTTAACCAGAATAGCTACAGCCCTTTAAAAAAGTTATTTTAGACAAAAACATGATTTTTTAGGTAAAACATGTTATTTATGGGATGTAAAAAAAGACTGTAAAAATGAACATGTCTATGCCAATCTGTTTAAAATTTCCACAAATCTCTTAATATGGAAGAAGCAAGAAGAAATCTTTTCATTTTTTAAAATATTATTTTTTTCAAGTTTTGTCTATTCCTTTGTCTACTAAGGATTCAATGAATAGTGTTTGAAATCTTCACACCCATTACACCAGCCATTACCAACGTTGTAACAATAATTGATTTGGAAGTCTCACATTAGCTATGTTTTGTATCTTTGTGTTCATCTTACCTTGTGTCTCAGTTTGAAAGATACTGCTATATAGATTTACTTAAGGTAATATACTTCGAACAGGTTGTGTTACAGTATGGTCTTCTTGTTTGGGACTCAACACCTTAGTACTCTTTAAATTTGTTTTATTATACCTGTAAATAAGCGAATTGTACCGCATTATGGTTGGCCTATATCGTTAGAATTTTGCAACACGCCCACAACTAGTCTGCCTTAAAGTTCTGGAGCTACGTCCAGAAAACCCTCTCCCTCAACCATAATACTGAAAAGATGATCCATTTTCAATAAGCAATCAATGGTTTATCTGATTCAGAAGCGGTTTTATTGAATTGGGGAGTGCCTTATCTAAATTGTTATAAGAAAATAATATTAATATTTAACAGTTTGAGTTAAAAAGGTTTTTTGGTACATTTGATCATTATGGTTATTGTCACAAATGTTTTTATACAATGTGTGTCATAGTTTGAATTTTGTCATATTTATGTAGAGCATGATGATGGGAATAGAAGTTTACTAGATTTGGTGCAGTCACTGCCACGTTTATAACATACAACCAACAACCAATAGCTCACATACCCCCATAAAGGAATGCCAACAAGAAGTCAAATTTCTACCACAAAAAAATATTTTTCAGTTTCATAATAAAAATAATTATTGTGCATTGTTTGATCGACTAACACTCTTGATTGATTTTGTTTGTCTACAGGTAAACTTGTAATTACTGTTTCACTATTCAGTATCAGTTTGCTTATGTAATCTTTTCTATTTGTTAGGTGTAAATTATATGTCCCTTGTTAGGAAGCTCTGTTTCATTTTCTGTAAATATAGTATTTGACTTACGTGGGTGAAATTTTGTTTTTAATAATAATAATGGAATTAAAAATACGTAAATGAAGTAAATAAATCAATTATTTATTTATTTCATTTACCTTAACCTACAAGTACCTGATGAAATCATTGAATTCGAAATGTACATTGGACAAGATGAAATCTATCAAAAATTGTTAAAATGTGTATTATTGTAGTAGGTATATTATATTATTGCTCTATAATTACGTAACACTGAATTATATAAAATTAAAAACTATGAATCTTCCTGTGAATGAATAAATGGCTTCGTCATATAAGAAATGAAATGTTGAATTTAACACGTGTTGTTTTAAGAATATAATATTAATATTTAATAGCTTGAGTTAAAAAGGTTTTTTGGTACATTTGATCATTATGGTTATTGTCACAAATGTTTTGTATACAATGTGTTTCATAATTTGAATTTTGTCATATATCTAGACAATGACGATGGAAATAGAAGTTTACTAGCTTTGGTGCAGTCATTGCCACTGCCACGTTTATAACATAGAACCAACAACCAATAGCTCACATACCCCCATAACTCACCACCAACAAGAAGTAAAACTTCTACCACAATAAAACATTCTTCAGTTTCATAATGAAAATAATTAAAGTCCTATACTAAAAGACCCACTAAGGAAATGGCCCACTATCTAATTGTGGGCTATGAAGTTTTTACCAAAGCCTGTTATATTGGTCTCTGACCCAAATCCATGAACTTCTAAAAATAAATACTGTATCAAATTATTTTCTTTTTAATCAACTCCCTCCATGTCATGCTAACTTTAGAAATTGACAGTAACCAAATATAATATTCTACTTAGGTATGTTTATATTTATAATAATAATTTAGTATGAAACAAGAGTTACCATTGCTCTATAATTCTTTATCACTGATTTATATAAAAATTAAAAACTATGAATCTTCCTGTGAATGAAAAAATGGCTAGGTCCTATAGGAAATGTTCAACACATGTTTTAAGAATATAAAATTAATATTTAATAGTTTGAGTTAAAAAGATTTTTTGGTATATTTGATCATTATGGTTATTATCACAAATTGTTTTGTACAATATGTGCCATAATTTGAATTTTGTTATATATGTAGAGCATGATGATGGAAATAGAGTTTAATAGCTTTGGTGCAGTCACTGTTTTAACATAGAACCAACAACCAATAGCTCACATACCCCCATAATAAATGACCAACAACTAAAAGTAAAACTTATACAACAATTTGCTCTACAATTCCGTAACACTTTCTGTGAATGAAAAAATGGCCAGGTCCTATAGGAAATGAAATGTTCAATTATAATCAGCTTAGCTTCTGTGTCAGCAATTGTTCTAATTTTACAATTAATTAGAATTAATGTTTACAGCTAAGACGAATGTGACTCTTACCAACCACAACTTTCCTTTGAGAACACGCTTTTTTCTCTCTTTAGCAAATGCAACCATTTTATATAAAAAAATTTAACCATTAAAGCACAGAAACATTTTTTCAAATTTTAATGAAAATAACAATATGAATATAGTTACATAATATCAACCCTCTGCCACCCCTCAATCTTGTGTTACAAGACTAAGACGATGCTACTTCGTACAATTTGAAGGTCCAGCCGAAAGGAATTCATAATGATTGCAAGGCGTAATGTGCGGTAGCTATCCACTCTGTTTGCCTCAGAAGTAAAATGTCGGAGATTCGTCACGGAAAATTTCGACCCAGCCGGTGTCCACTCTGCTTGGCTTCAGCAGTAAAATGTGGAGATACGGGAACGTACATTTTCGACCCAGCCGGTGGTGTCCACTCTGCTTGGCTTCAGCAGTAAAATGTGGAGATACGGGAAACGTACATTTTCGACCCAGCCGGTGGTGTCCACTCTGCTTGGCCCAAGCAGTCAAATGTGGAGATACGGGAACATACAATTTCGACCCAGCCGGTGTCCACTCTGCTTGGCTTCAGCAGTCACATAATGGAGATACGGGAACATACAATTTCGACCCAGCCGGTGTCCACTCTGCTTGGCTTCAGCAGTCACATATGGAGATACGGGAACATACAATTTCGACCCAGCCGGTGCCCACTCTGCTTGGCTTCAGCAGTCACATATGGAGATACGGGAACGTACAAATTCGACCCAGCCGGTGTCCACTCTGCGTGGCTTCAGCAGTCAAATGTGGAGATACAGGAACGTACAATTTCGACCCGGCCGGTGTCCATAATAATAGCCATCATCGTCCACTCTTCGTTATACTGCATTCTCTGCCAAAGTACCATACACTCACCTCTGGCCAAACTGAGCCAGAGGTGGCTCATTCTTCTTCGCCCAAACGGGGTATAAGTCTGGTCGACATGCTATTAACAAGCTCTTTAACAATCTATCATTCCTTATGGAGGAAAATCCAATATGGAGGTGCCAGCTAGGGTTTTATAAATCGAAATAAATTTGGCCTAAACCTAGTAGCATGTTAACGGTTTAATTTTGAATTTGGAATGAGCAATTAATTTTGATTACCATGGAAATAATGAAAAATGTTTCTAATTGTTAGATTTTCTGTTTACAAAAGTATTAATTTTTAGCCAGCTAGTTGTTAACAGAATTGTATGCTGGTAGTGCAGTGGCAGTAGGGGCTATGCGGTTAACATGTTGAACCAACCACTGTGACTGTGTCAACTCTGGAGCACTTAATGCTATAGAAGTATTCGGGAGGGAGGGGAGTGTTAGGGGTCGTAACCCCCTTATTTATTAAAATACTAGCTGTTACCCGCGGCTTCGCACGCAATCTTAGAACCAAAGTCCTTATATTACTTAGTAAAAGCAATTATGATGTAATATGATGGGAGTCCTATAAACATTTTAAAACGTAAGTAGGCATACATCAGGTCAGTGGCGTAGCGACAGAGGAGCGAGTGGAGCGACCGCTCCAGGGCGGGGGGGTGACAGGTGGGCGGCTGGAACACGCTGGAAGACTTGGAACACGCAACAAAAATGCTCTTAAATCTTAAAACAAAAATTAACAAACTTAGGAATGAGTGGCAAACAGTTAAAGCAGATGCAACTAAGCTATGTTTGCAATGGAAAGTTGTACCACATTTCACTGACTCAAGAACAAAAAAGAAGGCAAGAATGTTTGATGAAGTGCAAGTTGATGACCCTATTAAAGACAATGAGAAACGTTTCCGGGTTGAGGTGTTCAACCATAGCCTTGACATAATCACAACACAGCTGACAGAGCGTTTTGAGGCTATTACTCACATTACTAGTAGTTTCCAATGTCTGAAGCCTTCTTTTTTAGTTGGAGCAAGTGATGAAGAAATCTTAGAATCAAGCAAAATTTTGATATTAAACTACCAAGATGACGTCTCCCTTAACTTAGGTCCACAGCTTGTAAGGCTAAAAACTTGTTTTTTAAGTCACGTGGAAAAACACAAAAGTATAAGGGATCTTGCAGATACTTTAATAGTGCGTGCTCAAGTTGGTTCCAGCTTTCCAGATGTTGTGAATGCTTCTTTGATTTTTTTGACACTACCTGTTACAACTGCAAGTGCAGAGAGATCATTTTCAAAACTTAAACTGATAAAGAACTATCTTCGCAGCACCATGTCCCAAGAACGTCTGAGTGCCTTAGCAACCATATTTATAGAGCGCAGCAGAGCCAGGCACATCAACTTGGACGACACAATAACACAGTTTGCTAGCATGAAGTCACGAAAGAAGATTAGTTAAGATAGTAATATGCGAGTTGGTTTTGTAACTACTTAACTACTATGTTCACGTTTTAGATAATGTACTCAAATTTAAACTAGGGTTTTCAATACATATTTATTAAATATATTGAAATTTGTACTTTCATTCTAAACCCTATGGAATTGAATTGAGATTTAAATACATATTGCTATACACGTAAACTAGGTCTCTTACAAGTAACAAAACTTTATAAAGAATAGTAGACTGTAAGTTATTATAAAAAAATGATGTTTGGTCAAAGACGCCTTACATTGCTGATAAATTATGGCCAAGAAACGTTTGTTACGGTAGTGAGGTGAACTGTCGGCACTGATTGATCATGTAGGTAAAAAAGTTGGGGGAGGGGCGCCAGGGACTGAGTCGCTCCATGGCGCCAAAATCCTCACTACGCGACTGCATCAGGTAGATATCATTAAGGTTCGTGGTAAATTGTATCAGAGTTTAACTTAATTATTATATCATGTTTGGCACGTGTAGGAGCATTTCTGGTTCTAATTAATTGTGTACATAACGTCACAGCTGAATCTGCCTTGTCATCCCGATCAAGAAAACACAAATCTCAGATCACACAGGTCTCGGAAACTTACTTCGGTCAAAAAGCGTCTTTTTCCAGTCCTTGTCATATATTTCAGGTCTAAGATATTTCCAGTACTATAGTAGAGTTTGCCTTGTTGTTCTGACGAAGGAGAAATATATATAGCCTATATATATATATAAGTTTGAATTCGACTTTATTTGGTGAAATGAATGTGTTGTGGGTGGTAAAAAGCACTCTAAATGTTAATTCAGACCAAAAGCTATACCTGTTCCTAATTTCAGCACAATCCGTATAGCAGTTTCAGCGTGATTCGAGGACAAACCTCCAAACATCCAAATATCCAAACATTCAAACTTTCGCATTTATAATATTAGTGGAATTCGAGGTAAATTTTAACTTGTGTTAAACTAAAATTACACTCGTAGTCAAACCATACTCATAGTTCAGTTTCCTTTCTATTTGTTTTGATTTATTCTTACCTAAATGGATTCTTATCTATAACAGATAACATATGGTACAATACAAAACTTGCGCCTAGTACTTTTTCGGAATTAAGAGTTCAAGCACAACCAGTAGGGACTAAGAAATACAATAAAAACAGCCCCTTTCGCACACTTCCCGCGCTTCGAGCGAGAGAGACTACGAGTAATGGCATTGAACACTTACCGATCGATCGTCACTTTGAAAGGCTAGTTTGTTAATATCATTCTTAATAATCACTGTTAATATCACTTTGATTAATATCATTCTTGTCTCTATTAACGTTGAAAGTAGTTGTATATTAGTAACTTTTGTTAATGATAAGTGCTAACAGTGTTAGTAGTAACGAACAAATAAAAGCACAGCTTTTGGTTTTCCGATTTTAATGTTTTAAATATTTTATTTCATTCATTGTTACTGTTACACTTTTCACCAAGTTTCTATCAAATTGTCAAACTATGGTAGACAATTCTACAAAAAACTTAAAATAGGGACATATAGAACATTTGATATTTTTCAAAACGTGTTTTTTTGTAGTTGATCTATATATAGAAATAAAATTACCACTAAGTGTGCTAAAGTTATGCAATGATGTGTTGAATTGATTTTAAAACACAACTGTATGTACTACCAAAATAAGGAAATACCGTGGTCTCTTAATCTGACTTGAGATTCGTATTCTTGAAACTTTTTTATTTACACAAGGGAACGTTGTTTTTGTGATGTAAATAAATAGTAACAAATAAAAAACGTTTTATTAGCAAGTAAATGTTACACTCATTTCCAAATAATTGCGACAGTTGCCAGCAAACAGTAAATATCTATCAGACCTACCGATAACGTTTAAATTTGGCCCTTAATAACAGTAAACTTGAAGCAGTTTTATTTCAAGAAACAGGTTTAAACTATTTAGGACGAAAATAGAGAATTGAATTCTTATAAATCTTTAGATTTCAGTTTATATTGTTATATGACCTAGTATTTCAAACACATCGTCGTTATTAAAACCAAAACTAATACAATGATAAGTCGATAAAGAGGGGAGGGTTAAGACACTATCTGATCGAAAACTAACCTCTACAACTCTCTCGCTGGCTGACACTGTAGACTATACGGAGAACCATGCGCAACAAAAATTCTTTTGACATTTCGAAGAAAGAATCCCCGGAAAACTATTTCATATCTTAGTCTTGACTCAAATTACACTATCTTAAGAAACCCTGACAGTCTGTAGTCCACAACGCCAAAAGCCTTATTTATCTCAGGAAAAAGAATAAATTTCTTTTCTACATTTTTAGATTGTTGAGAACCAAAAGTGCTGTAGCTTTCCGAAAAAATAAAGACACAGCGGCAATTGTGGGGGGATTATGATGAAACTTAAATTGAGATTAACATATATTATTTGTTTCAATAAAGAAGTACAGTTCAGTAAAGAACTAAATTAGTGTACTGTATTACAATAATGCACGTTAGTATGTTCGTTATGCAGGAATATACAATTTTCTAAAATATTTTGGGGAAGTTTTGAGTATTCGATATTAGTCTCAAACTATCAAGATTAAAATTGTTATGTTTTTAGAATGGGAATAGTTTTATTAATCGTCAAATATGTTGTAAAGACACTCTGAGTTGCAGAGGAACTAGTCTAGAAAGTCAAGATAGTCAAGTCTTTTTAATTACGTTGTATTATAAAGTATAAGTATTTTAACAGTTTATTTTTATAGTTTTTGTCATTTTATTTCATTGACAAGTAAGGGAAACAAGAAAAGTCAGTGGAAATACTCTTTCGAGAAAAGTAAGTTCATCTAGATTTTTTAAGAACTGGATTTTGTGAAAGGAAATTAAATTTGACATATTAATTAGTAATAGAGAATTTCACAAACTTAGATGGAACAGTTGTAAGACTTACCTGTTTGCTGGAAGAAGAGGATTTAGATTTTAATCTACTTCAGTTGCCAATAAAGTAATTCTGTAGAGATTTCTTGGCTATCGTGTATGATATACTGTTGAGTTTCAACTCACCCACCTCTCGGTTAGATGACGAAGATGATAATTTTTAACTGTTGATAATTTTCTAGGTTATACCAAAGGGTTGCAATTAGCAACAATCGAGTAGTCCCTCGCAAGGTCCGATTTTACTCTAGCAGTAATTTTTTATGTTCAAACTTCTTTAAGGGGAGTCGCTAGGTCCTATCTACCCCATATTATTTTGAAAATGTTAATGACCCTGAAATAGTGTAACCACGATCTAACGATCACTTCCAAATTTCAACCATATACTGTATATATTACAAAGATAGGTGGGTTGAATTTTAAGCTTGTAATTTTGGTAAATATTAAATTTTACTACGTATCTAAATTTTTTTTAAATTTACATAATTAAAAAAGTATTTTTGATGATAATAATTACAACAAATTCCTCAGTTAAAAGTTTTATCTATACTGTATGCATAAGCACACAAAATTTCATTGGGATATATTGATTGGTTTCTGAGGTAATGGGTTATTTATGTTATAATATTTAAGTTTAGGAAAACAGCTACAAAAGAAGAATATAGAGACTACAATTTTATTTTAGATACCTAAAACATTCAAAGGCCATAGGAAAGCTTATCTGGGCCTTCTTCAGCTTAAAACTCATCTTCCAGCTTTCTCTTAGCAAATAATTTCTTCTGTCTAGCTTCTTTTTGAATGCCTTCAGTAGCGTTTCCGCTTTTCGCACTTGTACTTTGGTAGGTTAGTTTTGTGAAGGCAGGATTGATTCATCTTGGCTGGAAGAACTTGGTTTGGCAGGACTAACTATAACCATGAGTTTCCTTTTACCAACATTTTTCCTCTTTTTAAAATCCCCTTTTGGTGTTATCATTGTCACAAAATATAATTGTATAGGTGCACAAGAATACTCAATACGGTTTGTAAACAAACACTGAATAGATGTACAAGACGTAAACAATACTCTAGACGCAAACAAGAAAACAAATCTTCTGACCAATCATCTGTCTTGACTGTCAAAGCCTCTAAGCAAGCTGCCAACTTATGAAAACAAAAAACATTACGAAGTATAGTGTGCACTACAACGAATTTCCTCACACTAGCCCAGGACCAACGTCGTCCTTTTCTTGCATGACACGTTCTCTTTGAAAAAGCATTTATAATACTTCCCTATAATATTTCAGCATAAACCTTATATCAAATTAAAGCTAAGAATTTATAAAATAATTTCAAACAAAAAATTAAAATAAATGTCTGTGTCTACCGACCCCCTTCCCCCTTAATATGTAGTAATTTTTCAATTCTTAAATCTGGGCCATTAGTCTGTACAATATAAGCATCTTGAAGTTCTTGTCTTTTCTTTCTAATATCATGATTAAAACAGTTTGTGCTTGTTATACACTGATATTGTTTTATTTATTAAAGGGAACGCACTGTTAAAAGGTTTTTCAACGTCTGCTTTATTGAAAACACTATTCCAAAACTCAAGGTGTCAATATTTTACGTAAGTATTATTTGTTTTTCTTAATTAAAGGATTTGCTTTGATTTATTTAGGTTAAGCATAGTTGCTACTGAGAAACTGCCAAATAAAAAGCATTTGTGGTCAGATAAGTGAGGTAGGAGAATGATGATTATTGGAGCATTCGAAATATTTTAATTTAATACCATTAGTAAATTTCTACATATTTTCCAATATTAATTTTTTTTATGAAGTTGCCTGACGATGGAATCTTCGATTATGAAAGGTTTCTAAAATATAAAAACAAATATTGGAAAATATGTAGTAATTAACTTGTGGTATTAACTAAGGTAAGAGAGTTAATACATTGTTATGTGAAAGATGTTATAAATAATGTTAGCAACAGTACTGTGGTTCCTCTATCATATCTCAGGTTATATGCCTGAAAAAGGTTTTTTAAACTGTGACCAAAAAGAATATCTAATATGGTATTAGAGTCTTTGTTATGAGGAATTAACCTAACATTAAAAAATCCAAATGAAATAGATTTGATTTTCATCGATCTATGTTTGTGTAAATGGTGTTTGCTCATTGTTACGTAAGTTATTTTCCCATCGCTTACTTGTTTTTGTGCCATACTTTGTGTATACAACTCCGAAATTAGATAACCAAAGTAACAAGATTAATTGTGTAGTTGTAGGAACAGTAACTATATACTCACTATATATGATTAAAATTATAATTTATAAAAAAAAATTGTAATATATAAACAAATTTTCATTCAAGCATTTCTGCGATCGGTTTTCATGACCTCATGGTCCTTTGGCATTCCTAACCTATGAATTAGTCATTACAAAAAATCTCGATACGCGTTTAATTAAATTTATATTCGGTTTATAAAGTTTTATTTAAATTAGTTTATCACAGATAATGTTGTTTACATCAATACATTAGATTAAAGTTGAATTAAACCACCGACCACACACAATAGTACGAGTACAATGGGTGTTTCACGACAGATATTGGGGGGTGAAGTTGTTCGCGTCCGTAGCTTGCTACACGTGCTCCCTGGGTAACGCTAAACGAACAGCAATTTTTGGTAGCTGGACCGTCACTCTTGTGATCTCCCAGTTATGGCAGCTATCGAAGACCAAAACAAACGGTCCTTCTCAGGGCCAAACAAATACTGATTTTTAAATATTGGCTCTCTTTTAAATATATGTTATTTTAACGCCGAGGGTCTGAGCAGATCTAAATGTGAGTGCCTAAGCAAAATTATGATAAAGAACAACGTCGATGTCCTAGCACTCCAGGAGACTCACATTGAGAATTCTAACACCTGTGCAAGAGGCAATATCCCTGGATATACACTTGTAGAAGCCATTGGCCACAGAAAATACGGAGTGGCAACTTATGTTAGGCAGGGCATCGATGATGTGTCCCGATTTACAAGAGCTGTGATGACGATATTTTTGTACTGGTGGTGAAAGTGTCAGAAACAACTATAGTAAATGTCTACAAACCACCTAATAGACAATGGTCTGACACAGTACTTCCCATATTTGGACACCCCGTCCTTTACATTGGGGACTTTAACAGTCATCACAGCTCGTGGGGATACTCATCGGATGACGACAATGGTACGAGTTTAACTAGTTGGGCTGAAAATAACAACTTAATATTAATACATGATGCCAAAGACGCCCACACTTTTTATTCAGCCCGCTGGCGTCGTGGTTATACTCCAGACCTATGTTTTTGCTCTTGTGCCCGCTCTCTTAAGCCTTTAGCAGTTGGGAGGAAAGTTCTTGGTGCCTTTCCTCATTCTCAGCATAGGCCTGTGCTTATTTCAGTCGGAATCAAGATTCCTCTTGTAAGATCCTTCCCTCGGCCTCGCTGGAATTTTAACAAAGCTGATTGGAAAGCCTTTACATCTAGACTTGATGATGGCATCAGGTTCATCCCTCCCACGATAAGAAACTATGACCGGTTCACAAAGCTAGTCCTGGCTACTGCTAAACTGTGCATTCCACGAGGATTTCGAAAGAGCTATGTGCCAGGTTGGAGTCAAGAGTGTGAGGACCTTTACAGTGAGTTCAATGACACCGGGAACACAGAAACAGCTGATCGGCTGCTACAATCTCTTGACAAAGCAAGAAGAGAAAAGTGGGTACACACAATGGAAAACCTTAACTTCACCCATAGTAGCCGTAAAGCTTGGTCCCTCTTGAGAAAGCTCTCCACCGGCAAGCCTTCGACGAACAGTTCTTTGTCACATCCGAAACCCTGTGCAATAGCAAAGCGTATTGTTGCTTTGTCCAAAGTCAGTTCGCCACCCATCTGACAAGCTGGTTAACTACAAGTTAAACGAATTTAAAAGCAGTCGGCAAGCTCCGTTGGAAATATCGAGAGCATTTGAACTTGATGAAATTGAAGTGGCCATCTCCGCTCTGTCAGTTGGGAAGGCAGCCGGTATCGATAATGTCTTCCCAGAATTCCTAAAGTACTCAGGAATCAAAGTTAAATACTGGCTTCTTACAGTGTTCAACGAAATACTGGCTACAGGTAACCTGCCTGCAGCATTTAAAAGATCTAAAATAATCGCAGTTTTGAAGCCCAACAAAGACCCAGAGCGTATTGAGAGCTATAGGCCCATAGCCTGCTGAGTGTGTGTTATAAGCTGCTGGAGAGGTTGATCTATAATAGAATATTTCCCATTCTCAATGCCAGCATTCCTATAGATCAAGCTGGCTTTAGACCTGGTCGTAACTGCTGTGACCAGGTGCTTGCGCTAACAACTTTTATTGAGAATGGTTTTGAAAGGAGAGCAAAAACCTCTACAGCCTTTATAGACCTTACTGCAGCTTACGACACTGTCTGGAGAAAAGGCCTTTTAGTAAAAGCTCTATAATCTAATTCCTTGCCCTTTCCTTCTGCGGATTCTTAATTCAATGATTAGCGACAGGCTTATAAAAGTATGCCTTGGCCGTGAGGAAAGTTCTTTTCAGGCAACTTAAAAACGGCCTTCCACAGGGCTCAGTACTTGCTCCTTTGTTGTTCAACGTGTGTACTCTGCCGACATCCCAACAACGTTTATCCAGAAAGTTTTATTTATGCGGATGATATTGCCTTAGCATACCAACATAATGACATAAAGAAAACAGAACAGGCACTCACTGATGATCTTTCAGTCCTCGCAGATTATTTTAGAGCCTGGAAGCTAAATCCAAATCCTAATAAAACTGAAGTATCATGTTTCCACCTAAATAACAGACTGGCGAACTACAAGTTAAATATAAACTCTTGATGGTGTCAAATTGAAACATAATGAACATCCGCAGTATCTGGGAGTTACCTTAGACCGATCTCTCACTTTTAAAAGTCACCTTCAAAAGGGACAAGCAGCAAAGCTGAAAAACAAGGGCTAATATAGTACAGCATCTTGCTGGATCAACTTGGGGAGCCAACGCTAAAGTACTGCGTACCACTTCTTTGTCCCTTGGTGTACTCCGCTGCTGAATATTGTGCTCTCTGTGTGGCTTAATAGTGCACATGTGCGAGAGGTCGATGTCGTTCTTAATAGGGGCCATGAGGACAATTAACTGGAACTCTCATGGCAACACCAAACACCTTGGCTCCCAGTGCTGAGCAATATAGCACCACCTGAGATTAGACGCAAAGAGGCTCTTCTGAGAGAGTTCAATAAGATCGTGTCCAATCCCGAATTGCCCGTTACGCGCGACCTTCCTCAGCAAGATAGCCGGCTCAAATCACGCAAGCCATCACTACGAACAGCATCCCAGTTGATAGAGGAGAACTTTACGCCTAATGCTAAACTGGGCGTCATCCTGGGAATCATTCGATGGACGGAACAAGTTCTTGATATCCGATCCTACGAAAGCAGCGGGTGGCTTGGAAATTCCTCGAAAGGAATGGCGTTTTATTGAATCGTTTTCGAAACTGGGGTTGGGAGAAGCAATCACTGGAAATTCAAGTGGGGTATTTACTGACGACCAGACGTGTGATTGTGGCGCAAACTCTCAGACAATTGAGCACATTGTAAACGACTGCCCTTTGCGATTGTTTTCTGGTGGTCTGGCTGGTCTGAGTGGTTTAGAGGATGGGTCTCTAAACTGGCTCACAGTAAATTTGGATTTTAGCTTTGTGACGGGAGGATTTTAATATTATTTTTAATTTAATGACTCAAGAACTTTGTTCTTACGTACTTTTTAATAATTGTAATTTTTAATTTATTTATTTATGGATAGCTGCCTTTGTCCCCCATACGATATATATATACGACAGATATTGATTGGACTTGTATTCTTCGACATACAGTTCATACTGTTTTCATGGGTTTATTGACATTGAAAGCAATAAACCCAAAATTATTATCTCGTTAGTATATAATAATTTTGGAAGTAACAATTTACTTTGAAAATCAGTGATATGCCTACTTGTGTTAATTAGAGAGTTAATGTAATGTGTCTTTAGAAAGCACGTAATATCCAAGGCAAGGGTACGCCAGACCACATGTTGCAAAACAGAATTCGTTGAAGTTGCATGCTAGAATTTCGAGTCCAATTTAGTATTTTTGTGAAATTTCCCAGAGCTATATTTTTAACCTCAAAAATCCGGTAATCTCCAGGGAAATCCGATTATATAGCAACGCTACCCTGAACTGTTAGCTTTACTAACGCCCAGCCATAAACCCGCGAAAGGACGTGCGCCATCTTCGAATTCTATGTTCTCTGTCCATATATAAATCGATTAAAACAGAATGTTGATAGACCCGACTAAAGGTAACGAAATTCTACAGTTCAATCAACCAAGTGCATCATTACATATTATTATGTTCTATGTCACATGTTAAAATGTCAAATGACTGTACTCAGGTTTATGATATGTTGTTAAGATTTGACACATTTCTAGCTATGTTATATGATGTTAATACAATTTGTTAATGTCTGGTAGGTCAGTTCGTTCTGGAGATGTGGTGAAAAACAAAAGGTAATCAATATTTTCCAGCCCCTCGAGCCATACACTTTGTTAACGCTCAGCCAATTAAATGAACGTGAGGATTTAGAAATGTTTATGCCTATGAAATATCTCTCGAAATTTCAGTTAGCGAGAATGGTGTCCTTATCTATCTAGTACTCTTGAATTCAGCGGTGGTTTAGCATTTTTGGAAACGTAAAACATTATTAAATCACTGACTCATAAAGACAAGCATAACAAGATTAAATAACATGCTTGTTACGGCCCACGGGAAGTCTCGCTGATCAACAGAAGGGACAATTAAATGAAGGTGGAAACAGTATACTGTTTATTGCCCAAATAATGCGCAATGCATGGGTGGCCAAACGGCTATTGGGAGGTCGCTAAGCAGAACGGTGTGAGCCGTTTTAGTCACAGCGCATGTCCAGTTGCGCAGCTGCCGAAAAAAACGGCGTTTAGACTTTCTATGAAACATACCATGTGTTATAAAAGCGATTGGTCCGCCTTGGCTTATCAGTCAGTAACAGAACCGACATGGAGTACACTCAGGTGCGTACTCTACAGGTGACAATAGTAGGTTCACCGATACGTAGGATAATGTAACTTAGAAACTTTGGCTAAACAGAAGGGCAACTATTCAAAAAAATCCAGGCCTATGTTATTGCATTTTTATAACGTTTCCGTGTCGCATACAATTATTTAGTATTGAATAATAAAAAAATCAACATTAAAATAAATTAAAGCTATTACTGGTATCAAATATTTTTAAAGTCACCCCCCCCCCCCCCCACCCCCCCCCCCCCCCACCCCCCCCCCCCCCCACCCCCCCCCCCCCCCACCCCCCCCCCCCCCCACCCCCCCCCCCCCCCACAAATTATATATACCGAAAACAATAAAGCGCCCTGTAAAGCTGATAAACTTGAGAAATCTTCAGAATCTTAGATCAGAATCAATATTAATATCCTATAAACGATACATTATCATTCTGGATGTGCGAGTGACTACCCGTTGTAGTGAAATGCCTCGTGAAGCATATTCATCAGTTCAAATTGTATAATCTTAATCTCATCAATATTGAATTGTAGATTATTTATTGGAAACCATGAATGAAGTTGATCCAAGCTATTACATAGCTCAATGTATGTCACTCACATATTAGGGATTTTCATCTACAATGATGTTTAAGTGTTTGTTTTCTTGGACTATTTATTACTTTGTGCGTAGCAAAAGAAGCAAGTTTGGGATGAATAATTCTATTTGTTACTTAATTTTGTGACGTGTATCTGTTATAATTTCTGTCGATTCTTTTACAAAAATAAACTTATTGGTCTACAATATCAAGTTAACCATGGAATAGAATTATACTATTACAATTTCTTAATTTTTTTACCTCACCACAGATCGGTTTTCCCTGGGGTAGAAGGTCGGCTTTATATCGAGTTTCTGTAGCCCTATAATATCGCAATTTAATTCAACTTTCAATATTGCCAACTTCTAGAATATTGCTAAAACCTCTCCTTGGGCTGTGCCTTGTCTTTGGATAGGTAAAACTACATTACTTACGAGTATCGTCGTTCAGCTCAATTGAAGTAGCTCATGTTTGTACCACCCTTTCCCGCGTGCCGAACCGCTATCGTGTTTGTGTCGACAGTCCTGTAAACTATTTTATTACATCATGAATTTCGTGCCATTTATTCATTAAATGTGTCGTGTTTTTTTATCTATTTAATAAACAAAAATAGGCAAATATATATACCGTTATACAAGTGACTGGCAACTTTAAGTTGTTTGTTGGGGCCAGTCGGAGCAAGGGAGGCAGAATCTCAGGATAAAGCCTATTTTCTACATGACTACTACATACGCATTATGTAGAACGAATTTAAATCTGAATTGGATGAAGGTCCTACAAGATAAATGTTTGCCCTTGATGGGGTCTTGATAAGTTTTTAAAGCAAGGGGCGAAGCCCTAGAGTTAACACCATATTATAAACAATTACGCTAGACGCCTTGTAGTTGGATATATTTCAGCCAAAATTTACAGGAATATTTTGTAGAGTAAGTTTTAAACCAAGGGTAGCCCATTACCGGCTTTGCAGCCATCAAGGTAAAGCCTCCAGTCCAAAACATAACAGTTTATCGATAACTACTGTAGACCCCTTGCGGTTGGATATGTTTTGATAAAGTTAGCACGATCATAAACACGAGCGGAATACTAGGAAAAAATCAATAATGTGCATAATTATTCAGAACAACTCTTGGTAAGATAGATTTCAGCAAAAGCCGATGTATTTTAACCATAATTGCCAGGAACGTTCTATATAATAAAATATTAATCAAGGATGTTTGTTCAGTGCCTCTAAAAACAATGGGGGTGGAGTTCTAGGGTTACATTCATAATATGTACAGTTACTCTGAACACTTTGTTTGCATGGACAAAATTAACTTGTAATATTCTCCAGAAAAAATACCAAGGAGAGCAAACAGCCGTAGTTAAGCTAAGGATGCGGAGCGCCCAGACCGAGAGGTGCAAGAAGCCAGGACTATCTGGGGTTGCCAAAGGCCTGAGGCCAGGGCCTATTAGAGACCTGGAAGTCCTAGTGACCAGGAAATCACAAGAGGCTGATAGCTCCCAGAGGCCATAGCTTGCTAGAGTCCGGGAATTACCAAAGCTGGGGAGCTGCTGGAGAAGGGACTGGCCAGGGGCTGAGAGAACCTAAAGGTCAGGACATTTGGAGAAGTCAGCCTAGAGGCTGAAAACTTTTCGGAATTTTGAGGTCCCAAAATCAGGGGCCTGACAGAGCCTCAAGTAGACGGGAGCTTAGGGTTTTTCAAAGTTAGTATACTGTACATTTTTGAGACTTTTACGGAACCAGGTTGTTCAATGACGTTTTAATATTCTAGGCTTACTAAATTCAACCGAAATGAACATGAATCTTAAGGCTGGTTAGCCTAAATATCTTGTTACAATTCATCTGTCGATGTCACGTGATTAATCAACAATATGACGAACAAGATTGGTTGATTACATAGATGGACGCAGTGGTATAGAAACATATCCTACAAACGTATTTCAATTGAGATGAACAACGGTCTTGTAAGTAATCCAGTCTTATTTATATCCAACAGCTCAGGGGCTATAATCATGGACAATAAACTTGGGATATTATGGTCACAAAATTACTATAAGGGAATTTCGGCTTTTGTATCCGTGACATCAGTTACTGAAGAATAGCGTTTTTTTTATGGTATGGTTAATAGGCCCAATGCACTGCGACCAGAGGTATTTTGTGTTCATCTAAAGGATAAAATTGCTGTTTGCTTGTTTTATGTTGTAATAATATGGATACATATTTCTATAATGATTATTGCTTTGTTTTCCCATTATGTTATATAGAAAAATTGGCATCAATAAACATTGCCAAGTACTTATTAATGAACATAGTTTCCGTATAATAAAAATAGTAGCCCACCCAGGCAGGTGAAGCTTGGGAGAGTGCTTTAACATTTTGCGGATCCCGCTTCCTTCCTTCAAATAACTATAATTTAGCGGCTATAGCTTTTATCTTCAAAGATTTTTCTCTCGTCCATTCTGTTAAACTCTGCTTTTATGAAAGTCCATAAATTTATTGGCGTTGGCAGTACAGGTTGTAGGTTGAGCCTCGGTTTAAGAGCCTATATATAGTACATATAAAAAAATCCAGTCTTCATTGCTTAAAAAAATTCCGTTTTCAATAGCTTTCTTGCCATCGTAATTCGAACTACTGGATCCAAGTTTTTAATTTCAATTTAATTCGTGATTCAATTTCGTCAATCCAGTCCTTCATACTTGAATTAACCGTATTATACTCACACTGTGCATTAAACCGTACTTATTTATATGAAGAAAACTATATATCGAATAAGCCGAACTCTTAATACTAACACAATATAAACATCAATAAACGTTAGGGACGCAGATAGACTTTGTAACTAAACTTTATCACTATTTCCGATATCCTTAATACTCGAATGTACAACTGGCGATTTCAAACAAACCGGTTTTGGTTTATCTTAATTTTTACTGTTAATGTAAACATTTAACCAAACAATGATGACTCCTGATCCACAGACTTTTCTTAAGTTATTGGTTCAGAATAGAATTCAAAGCTTTTAATTCACAATTAAGTTAAATCCTACTAAATTACTAAAATATATTGTGGACCGGTGTCTTATCGTGAATCCGCTTAATTTACTCTGGAACCCGAGTATGATGCCAGGACCCACGTCAACATTTGTCGCAACGTTCCTGTTCTTGGTCGCGATGTCTTCCCTGTATACTCGGATTTAAATGTCAATGTTTACCCTCCGTTTCATGAAAAGGACGATTTTCGTCTTTTACGTTGCTACATAATACGGTATAAGGATTTTCTCAATCCAGACACAACATATAATACAATTTACACACAATTTAAGAAAAATCAAATATTGGGTTTGGAGTGAGATTGTCTACAGAAGTCATGTGCCTTACTCAGTTCAAGGTCGAAATATCCTTTGGCTTTATACATGAGGTGTGTGTGTGTGTGTGTGTGTGTGTGTGTGTGTGTGTGTGGTGTGTGTGTGTGTGTGTGTGTGTGTGTTTGTGTGTGTGTGTGTGTGTGTGTGTGTGTGTGTGTGTGTGAGTGTGTGTGTGTGTGCGTAGGTGTGGGCATGTGTGTGTGTGTGTGTGTGTGTGTGTGTGTGTGTGTGTGTGTTTAAGATATACGTTCTACATTCATGCTCTCTGCTTTACAGCAGCGATATTGCTCCAAGGGGAACCTCTCTTTGGACATTTCCATATGGGGACTCCATTGTATGCAATGTTCTATAGATCCGGGACAAGAGTCGATCCTTAAATTGTGCCTACCGTGATCTTGGTCCGTGCTATAATATACATAAGTTTTTACCATTCACATACAATGAAGCAATCTCAAACTGTAGTCAGGGATGTGGTAGTCACTCAGTAGGTCGGTCTTCTCCGACTGGGCTGAATCCGATTTGAACATTCAGTGAAGCTAAACCGTCCTAAATCCTAAGACCTAAATTCCAAAACAGGCAAGACAGTTCCCAAAAGATAAGAAGTAAATGGACAGCAAGGTTAAGATTTATTGAAGAATGGGTGAAGAGGAGACATGGAGAGCCAATGTTCTAATCCTCTCTAAGGAGTTCTCTCTTGTAGTAATAGGGAAAGCAATCCCGAGAGAGTGATTCCTTAGCCGGATGTTTAGAGGTAGTAGTCTCACTTCCCTCAACTGAGAGCGCTGAAGGTAGATTAAGATTGTCCCGCTGATAAAGAGGGCTATAGTCCGGGGGCGAAAGCCAATTTTCATTGAAGTTAAGTTTAATACAATGTTATTTTTACTTTGCTACACTAAAAATTTAAAAAAATCTCTTAAATAATTTATTATAAACACTTATTACTAAACGCAAAGTTTTGCCTTTCATTCCGAGTTATGACACCTAAATATAAAACGTAGTTTTTCGTGAAATCGATGGAGGAATTTTCCCTAAGTATTCGATCATCAGTCTCGCAGGTTTTGGTGACAATCACAATAACAGGGGTATTGAAACGTTCTAAAACATCAAATTTCAACACTAGTTGTAGAATAGTACGCCTAATATTTTCTTAACCAACCAGAAAAAACATATACTTTATAAAAGAATAGTTTCCACGGTTTAATTTTATCACTAATCTCTCGAAAATTGTATTAAAAGCTCGAATAGACGTGATGATAGAAGGCTAGTATTCAAGCTTGAGGTAGAGTGCCGCCATTTGGTAAGCTCTCATAATTTTAGCTCTTCACCGGTCATTGAAAAGTGCTACATAATAAAGTTTGAGCCACTATAAATTTACGAACTTCTCTAGACTCAAACTTTTCAATTACATCTCTTTTTAGAAGAGGTGTATTTGTCTGTTACATAGCCGTATTAATTATAAGAACAAATTGTATAACAAATTGAACTTTTACAATTCTTCCTATTATTATTTTATTAGTATGCGTTTCAGAAAGTCGTATAAGAAAAGAAGGAATGCTTTTGTTTATTGTATATCTGCTAATAATAATTGTAAGGATGTATCGCAATAAATTTTATATTGTCAAGCTATTATAAAGTTTAATTCGTGGAAATCATAATTTTAAATATAAAACTCACCTACCGAAATTGTTTTTACGAAATCTATATTTAATGTCGGTGACCGCGCCGGAACGTATGTGTTATGCCAGTCGAAGACTGAGATTGGCCCCATGTCGCATCGGAAGTAATTAAAAAAATAAAATATGTAAATGATGTTCTTATTTTCTCAGGTAACCTTAGGGCTAAGCAGCCTTCTCTAACACAACCTGGGGGCCAAAGGTGACTCCTGGAACCACCATCAATGGCTAGGCATGTAGGCTGCTTGCAAGGACAGGATAACTCGGCGTTCGTTGCTTTACTCGGTGATCATGCAATACCCGCTATTCCCGCTAGAGTATGCCACTGACAAGTAGTTCTCGGAGAGCTGATTCTTTCCTGTTGGTAGTCTAACACATGATATTGTATAATTTCCAATTATTGTTCCGATCCATCCTTGTGCTTTCCTTCCGACCCTTTCTTAACTATTTATAGACTTTTAGGAAATTAACTGATTAAAAAAGAATATGACGCAAACTTCGTTCAACTTTTTTATAGGTCTATCGGTTTTATAATGATGCCAAAAAAGAGGTATATTCCTTGAAAACTCTTGAAAGTTTCGCGGCAATAAAACCAAATCTAAATTTTGACGGTTTTTGGTGCAAAAACTGTGCAAATATTTACAGGCCTTTAATAAACACAAATTTGCTTTTTTCTAGGAACAAGGGTATTAGCACGCAGCCTGGCTTTCTTAAAACCTATACTGGAATATTTACTGACAAAGAAATAAATCGTCAGCCACGCTATTTTAGGTTGAGCTCGAAATGGGAGGGTATCATAAGAAATAAAAATATGAACAATATTTTTCCTCAGATCATATTTTTCTTAGCTTGATACACTTAAAACCGACCACCAGACATATACATAATAGTTGTACAACAGTAAAAAACTAGATAAATATACAAAATCGCCACTTAAGGGTATGTATTTGGTTAACTACGCAGATGTTACAATCATTTGCGAGTCTAAGGATTGGTTTTAAATATGTAAAGTTAAAAAAAGTATGATCTGGACAAAAAACATATAATTTCATATCTTTACCCCTTTTTGACAACTTCCCACTTCGACCTTTACATAAAATAGTACGTCTGTCGATCGATTTCATTCTTAGGAGAAATTTGTCTATAGGCCTACATTTGGAGGAAAACTAGGTAGTGTGCTTATGCAAATTGCTCTCGGATCATGTTCTGTAGAGGTCAGATAATGATGGTGTTACGTTATAAGTAATTCCAGGAATCGACATTTTCCTTGCTGATGCATATGAAAAAAATGAGTAATTTAACAAAAGTCTCCGATTTTACCATTTGTCATCTTTCCCCCATGCCATTTTCAACAACTATTTGCATACCTTTAGGGAATCAACTGGTATTACAAAATTAATAAATCGAAGTATTAAAATATTTTTGTAAGGTTTATTCGCACAAACTATTTTGACAAACATAAATGTAATTATCACATTATCAGAAAACTCCATGGTTTCCTATAAGTTTTGCATAGTAAAATATATTAATAATAATACTTTCTTTAAAATATTCTTGGCAAAAACTTATCCTAGATATAATGGACATACACGCGCGCACGCGCGCACACGCACACACGCGCGCGCGCACAACACACACACACACACACACACACACACACACACAAATATATCCAAGTGACACGTCACTTGTTTCTCCCACTTTCTGAGAAGTAGATACAATGAGTTTATATTTGACATGTATAATCTACTTAGTTAAATAAATGAAGGTTTTAAAGACATTGCTGCTTTTTAGTTGTATAATATTTTCCATCTTTACCTACCTAGAAATTAATATCAGAGAGCAAAATTATAAGATTTACGGATACAACGGAAGTCATAAGATTGAATATGCAACTTGTTATTTCCGTTTGTTTTTGCGGATAAACTAAAGTATGTGCCCCACTTGTGTTAGAATAGACGGGAATAAAATCAGAATTCTGAACATTGCTTCGTCTGAACGTTTTCAAGAGCCACAGAAACGGTGAGACAATTAAAAAAAAAAGAATAGTTTTTTGACATACAATTTTGTAAACCATTATAAAAAACAAGGAACTTTTTAAATTATTATGAAAATTGTCAACGGTTAAGGACCCGACAGAGCTTACTTCAACTGGCACCAAATTACTAGGTTAGGTTAGCTATGTAATGAATTAAACTTTCTTAATAAAAAGCTATTCTCTCTAAAAAAACTATAATATTGTATAATACACTTTGACATCGCCGTATAAATAATATAATGGTATATTATAATATTTTGGTTATATTAATTACAGCTTTTGAAAAAGGGTTTTAATTACAATATATCGCTAACTTGTTAATAAATATAGTTTTCACTATAATGTGGACGTTCTTCTTAATTTCATATGGAATCACATTACGGTATTTTTATACTAACACATGTAGCAGTTAGCAGATAGTAAGCTTAATTGATTACGTAAACATGATTATTGAAATAACTAATTAAAACTATCTATTAATTTAATTCAGCATAAATGCTTTTCGTACGATTTGTTGGAGAATTTGCAAAGGGTGAAAGTACGATACATAGTCACATAAATGATTTAGCAATACTGGTCATATGAAGTTGTAGAGAAGTACCTATTGTATTTTACTATGTGTAAGATGTACGATATATTACCAGGTGGGTGTACGCTACGCCACATGGCGATTAACAGGCTTCGCTAGGGTTCCAATACAATATTTCATACGATACAAAGGAGAAATTTATTTTGTCAGCCTGCTGAGTGATAGGCTTCAATGAAGCTCCGTCTACAGATGAAATATTCTCTAAATATCTTACCACATGATACATTCATCTTTCTATTCATACAATTACGTTTCATAGTGTTCAAATAAAAAAAAGTTCTTGTAGGCCGGGAAAGCTACTACAGCGCAAGAGTGCGCTAAAATAAAATCTTGTCACCTTCGTTTACTGTACATAATTTTTGTATAATTTGTATAATTAATGCGAAAAATGTCGCATGTCAAATAATCTTATATGATTGTACTCAGTTTGTTTACAAATGTGATGTTTATACTAGCAGTTACCTGCAGTTACGCACGAAATTTCATTTATTTAAACAGGGACACCATTAGTATACGAGTTTTTGTTAACGGCATTCCAAACAATCCTGAGATAAGTTATAGTCACTGAAAAGTATTCCAATCTATTTATTCATTTTAGATTTGAGTTTAAAGATGAGGGCTTGAAGTCGTAGGGTAAACATTTTTTATAAGTACCTCTGAAAGTCTTGAATTTATCTCCAATATTTCATGATATTGAATATTTCCAACTATTTCTGTAACAATTGAATTTTTTTTAAGCCGGTGTTGTATGAGAAATCATAAATCTAAAGGGAGACTCAAAATCCTTATCATTTGAGTTAACACAAGTATCATGTAATAAATTGTGGCATTTTACTGTAATTGTTCAAAATCCCAATAATAATAAACCCAGACAAATAAAAACTTCTACATGCAACATATCGTTTGTACAGTGTAACTCTTCCAAGCTCCAGGCAGGTTTTAATCCTCTCTTTAGAAATAATCCCAATGGCTGCAGGACACAGAACACGTAGCTCACAGGTGATCTTTTGTGCAATAATGCATGTGAAGAAGACAAACTTCTTGAAGATTTTTCCTTGAGAGAGGAGGAGTTCAATACAGTGTGTATCAGGTGAGAAGGGGAGTCATTGTGTCAGAGCTCCTAGCTCA
Source organism: Homalodisca vitripennis (assembly GCF_021130785.1). Taxonomy (NCBI): domain Eukaryota; kingdom Metazoa; phylum Arthropoda; class Insecta; order Hemiptera; family Cicadellidae; genus Homalodisca; species Homalodisca vitripennis. The sequence goes on from NC_060209.1 coordinate 166,349,276, forward strand.
CAGAGGAGCGTTTGTGCAGTAATGCATGTGAGGAAGAAAAACTTCTTGGACGTATGCCTGGAGAGAGGAGTTCAATATAGTGTGTCATGTAAGAAGAGGGGTCGTTGGGTCAGAGCTCCTAGCTCACAGAGGAGCGTTTGTGCAATAATGCATGTGAGGAAGACAAACTTCTTGAACGTTTGCCTGGAGAGAGGAGTTCAATATAGTGTGTCATGTAAGAAGAGGGGTCGTTGGGTCAGTAGTATTCTGGATGTGATTTTTCCAAGAGCAGGTCGTCCAAAACATGCCCTACTAAAGTCCCTATAGTTTTCTGGATGGGACACACTTCCAGGAAAACCACTCTTTGATGTACGAGTAGTCCTACTCAGACTGTTCAGCGGCTGAGTAGAGCTAACGAGCTTGGTCCTTAACGTGGATCGAAGGTAGACCCATGGAACGAAGTATTACTATGTTCCTGACGTACCATGGCGATTCATCAGAAAACGCAATGTGGAGTTTTGAAAGGTTTCTAGTCTTTTCCTGGTCGTGACAGGTAAAGGGTACCAGGGCGGTGCGGCGTAAGTAAGTACTAGACCAATGATGATTATATACAGCAGCAACTTAGTCTTCTCTGAAGGATGATATCTTGGTTTAAGCAGCTAAAAGATATCGTTGTGAGAGGCTTTTCCCAGATGAGGCTGATTTAGTGGTAGAAATGTGGTTTAATACTATTCCCAAGCATTTGGTGGTCCACCGTAGTCTTTCACCATGGAGGTGAAGAACTGGTCCCCACTTCTTACTAGTGAAGAATATATCTTCACATTTAAGGCAATGTTCAGCTTTATTCTCCACTTCTTGAACGATAGTTACAGGAGTTCAATATAGTTACATGCACGATTGATAAAGATGCGCTGACCGCTTAACAAATAATGCGACGTCGGCGTAGAGTTCGAGGTCTATTCTGTGAGATAGCGGGATGTCATTGGTGTACCACAGGTATAATATGGATCCAAGTAGTAATCCATGTGACATACCTGCAGAGACTGTTGGATCAATTGATATGGTTAGCCCTACTGACCCAGCAAAACGACGGTATTGAAGATATGACACCATTAGTTCGTATATAGGCCAGGAGAGAGTGCTGTGTACTAGCATGAAGAGGAGATCTTCCTCACGTCTATTGTCACCGCTGAGGTAACTAAACACAGGTACATGATATATAATATAAACCTACTTCTGTCAAAAGCGAAGTAAGATGGGTTTTTTATCCGTTTTTAAATTTATAGTAGAAGTTAGATAATAACATTGTCTTTTAGATATAATACTTAATATTTGATACTATGCGTTTGTTGGGTTTTATAAACTGACAAATATTGTTAATGTTTTAGAACATTTAGAGCTGGAATTTGTACATTTGTGTAATGTATCTTACTTTTAGTATTTTATTCTATAACATTTGAATGTTTGGCAATATGTTTTTTGCAGAGTGTATGCAATTACACGAGTTGAATCAATTATTGCCGGTAAAACTCCGTAATGTTCCAGTGAAAGGCAACATTATATCCAATAAGGATGAAACAGTGGCGACGAGGACAAACAGAGAGTTCGCTTAAAGGTGTATGAAGGTGCACTTTTACTGCGACAAGTATGAACACGTGCACTGTGTGAGGTTAAGTGGCGTATAGTGAAGGAAGGTGCACTTTTACGACAATTAATTTTAATGTATGGCCATTCCAAGTCCATTATTTCTCGACCCTTTGTTTGGCGGAAACAAAATTGCAGGTATTATCGGCAATGTCGGTGTTTTTGACAGTGCTGGAGTCATGGTTTTCATATATTTAAACGCTTTGACCTTTTCTTTGAGTGTAATGACATAAAGGCACAGAAAAAGTGTACTTTAGTCTGTTTTTTTGTGGTTGACATAAAAACCTACAATCTATTGAAAGATCTGTGTACTCTGGACAAGCCAAGTACTAAATCATATGATGATTTAGTCAAGTTAGTGAATGTTTATCATCGAAACCATCATTTTATAAGTTTATATTAAGGTTGACCAATGCAACATGAACATGAGTCTGTAGCGGAATACATTCTTCATTTAAAACATTTGTCAATTCATTGTGCGTTCAAAGACAAATTGTCTGATTACTTGATGGATAGTTTAGTGAGTTGCTTTAAAAAGTGACTCGATGAAAAAACGTTTATTGGGAGAGGCAGACTTGACATATGAGAAGGCCACTGCCTTCGGTGGCAGATCTCGTTGGCATTGGAGGCAGAGGCAGCCGACAACGATACAGCAGCCTTGGCGTTTCAATCCACATCGCAGTCGACGAGGGTGCAGAACATCACATGGAGCAGTGGACAACAGAAATCCCGCAATGACCGTCTCATATCATCAACGAGGGGAGTAAATGACAACAACAGCGGTATTACATCAAGTGCAGGTTACAGCGGCAATGTTTGTTATTGTTGTGGTAGTACTGGGCATGTGGCCAAAGTGTGCATGTACCGTGAGTACATTTGCAATAATTGTAATAAGATAGGGAATCTATTTAAAGTATGTAAAATTATGTCCAATGCTAGGCCTAAGCCAAAACAAAGCTCAATTAAATGTTCAATTACAAAGTAAGATCATGCCTCAGTCAGGTGTTTACAACAGAAAGGATAGGCCTAAGCCTAAACAAAACTTCATTGATAATGGGGAAGGACTAAATGTAGAAAATAAACCAGTCAGGGACGAGATTGATTTGTCTGATCAATTCAGGTTATACAGTGTAAAACCTACTGAAAAATAAAAACCGAGAGTTGAGCCAATTGAAATTGATTTAAAATTAGAGGGCAACGTAATTCCCTTTGAAATTGACACGGAAGCGTGTGTGTGTGTGTAATCTCCGACAAGTATTATCAAAGTAATTTTTGAAATGTTGAATTGCTGTCAACAAACCTTGTTTTGAGCTCTTGTACTAACCACCAAATCAAATTATTGGGGAACTGAATGTTCAAGTAGAGTTTGAAAATCAATTTCAATATTTAACCATGTATGTTATTGCTAATGGAGTGAATCCTCTTCTAGGGAGAGATTGGTTAAAGGAGTTAGAATAGTAAAACTAACTAGGGCCTAATGGAAAAATTGAACAAACCAGATATAAATAACAGTCAAAGTAGTTCTGTAGTGAATAATCAAGAGTACTCAAATGTACTTACAGATAAGTTAGGAAATTATAAACATAAACTAATCGAACTTAATTTAAAACCTGATGTTTCACCAACATATTTCAAACCAAGACCATTACCTTTTTTCATAAAGAAAAGGTGAAAAAAGAACTTTTTGGAAGCTGTTCAAGTGGAAGAGTAGTCCCTCAATCTTTCTTTTTGACGTGACAACGTCTTTAAATAGGTTGCGGCTCGGAGTCACTCATGAAAAAGTGTAACGCCCGGTAACGTTACGATGCCCGTCCCAGTTGGGTCCACCGCACGGGATCCGCACGGGATAAAGCAGATAACTATGTTTATTCGTGAAAAATGTGGAGTGCTTAGATTCGTCATTTACAACAACTACAACAATAAAGGTAAATAATTGTACACTGATATTTCATTATCGTAAACTATGATTGATTGATTAATTGTTAGATTGACACAAAAAAGTTGAGAAACTGAGTTTATAGGTTATGTCATACTATTGACAAATGTTTGATAGTGTTAAGTACATTATTAGTTTAAATCACTCTGCAATCAATCGTAATTCAGTCGATTGAGAAGAAACAGCGCGTATTGCTAGTCAAACATTTAAAATAACAAATTATAACCTCTAACCTGTCATAACAGTGCGACCAAACAAACGAACTAAACCGACCAATCACCACGCGCGAAGTTAGAATTTAACTGTGTTTAGCAAGAATTTCAAATTCCAATTTTAGTAAATGTTTTATTCAACTTTACCATTTTACAATAACAAATTTTATAATTAATTTCAAATTATGTACAATGTTTTAGTAAACAAAATATATTTCTATAGTTTAAAATTTGTGCAATTCTTATTTTCATTCAATTCCTAGTTCCTATTGTGCAATTTAATAATATTCATATCAATAAATATTCTACCGAGAAAAAGACGTTGTCACGTAAAATCTTCGCCCGTAAAACCGACTTTACAGGCAACCATAATTTTTTTACACCAATCACACCGGATGAGACAGAACAAAAGCATCATATCAATGATAACCAAATAGTTTTCGGGTGTTGACGAAATGTCCGCTTGGTTGTTGAAGCAACATTACGGTTGTTTTCTAAATCTGATACGTATTCTGTTCAATGAATCAATTGTAGGTGGTGTTTTACCAAATTGTTTTCAAAATAGTTAAAGTTGTGCCAGTTTTTTAAGAAAGCTGATCGGGAATCTGCGGACAATTATAGACCGGTGTCTCTCTTGCCTACTGTATCTAATGTGCTGGAGATGCCGGTTTGTTCTCGTTTGTCTGCATTTTTACATCGCCACAATGTACTGGTCCCATATCAGTTTGGATTTAGACACAATCATTCAACAGCTGACGCAGTGATTTCTATTGTTGACCAAATTATTGACCACCTAGAAAAAGCCAGACAGCCTTAGGGATCTGTTGCGACCTTTCAAATGTGTTCGATCGTGTAGACCATGGCATATTGTGTTCTACGCTCGAAGGATATGGAGTTAGAGGCGTTGCTCTCGCAGGAAACAGTTCGTTCAACTTGAGTTTTCGAAATTAGATTTAATTGAGAACAAGTATGGAGTGCCGCAGGGTTCCATTCTGGGCCCACTACATCAACGAGATTCATGTGTGCAGGGGGAACGCCAATTTGGTACTCTACGCGGATGATGCTACTGTTCTTCTTGATGGCTCGTAAATATTGACAGTTGGCTCTCGAAAAGTAACCTAATGTTAAATGCTAAGAAAGTCACCTTTATTCAGTTTCTAACAAACGATAAACAACCCTCCTGGTATGTAGGTTAACATAAAAACTTCAATAGAACCGTATCAAGCTACGTGTTTTCTGCGTGTAACCATCGATAGTAGATTGCAGTATGTAGGTTGACTCATGTATCTAGGTTGTGTGGTAAACTGAGTCAAGCGTGTTTTGCATTGCAAACTCTGAATACATTTATGGACAGAGATGGGTTGGTGACTACTTACCACGGATGCTTCGCTTCGTTGTTGGCGTATAGGATTGAGGTCTGGGGTGGTGCCTCTCCTGCAGAACATCCATTTTTGATCCAAAAGAGAGCTGTACGGATTGAGCCGGGTCAAATTCTCGTGCCCCTTTCGGTTTTCCCGACTCTTTTTTGTTATAGTGTTTTAACACTCTATAACAAAAACTCTTCGAGGCTTTGGTGTCGTCTGCGACTGGATCGAGAGAGTAGCGACTTTCACTTCTGTTCAGACCGTTACTAGTGAAGTTTATTTTGTTTTTTACCCTTTTATTTAGTTTTGGGTTTTGTTTTGCCCCAAATGTCTGGCTAAACACGGCTGTATCAACTGACGAGGTTCACGAGCTCCAGCTCCAATGTCCGCCTCTCCCATGATTCTTGGGCCGGGTCCTTACACCGGTGCCATGGCGGGCTACTAAGGTTTTCCTACCTGAGGACATTATTTCTCTGTGATACCCTGCTGTGATATTGTCTCAGTGTGCCTGTTATTTAAGTATTGTTATCCAGTTTGTTATCTAGTTTTAAGTAGTTAAGTTTAGGTTAATTCTATCCTTTCAGGAACCCGCCCTGTGCCACAGGACTCCGGGTGATTTTGGCTTGTCCTGTTTGAAATTTGGCGCTCTAAATTCTATCTAACTTAAATTTATAAAGATTTTTAATTTTATCCATAAGTCTGGGTTGACCACTTATAGTTTTGTTCTCCAGGTGCACCTGAGTAGGCAACCTTTCTGGGTAGTTTTGTCTGCGTTTGTCCCCTTGTTTTTTTTTCTTCTCAAATATATACATATATATATATATATATATATTTTCACTATGGCTGGCCATCCACGTTCTTTCTTTGCCTTTCCTTGCTCTCTCTCCGTGAGTCGGGCCCCGCTCCGCTCCAATGGGAGCACGTTCTTTGTTAAGCTAGCTTGGTACGGGCGAGCGGAAGCGGGGTGTGGCTCAGATGGTAGCAGAGCGTGGTTATGGCTTGCCAAGCGGTTTTCCCGGGCTGGGAGCATGTAATGTTGAGTTTTGTGTGTTAGTTATTCCGTGTTTTATAGTATTGTATTTGTGCGGGGTTTTACTGGGTTTTTTTTTTTTTTGCCTCAGGGAAGTAGGAGCTGGGTACTCTTATTGAGCCTCGTCAGTTGGTTGCCTTTTGAGTTGAGACTACTTAAGTTTAGTAAGTTAGATTTTGTTTGTCTTGAAGTTGATATGGCCGTCTCTTTGGTGCCTGAGTATCTCCGGAAGCCGGAGCTGGTTTTTTGAGGTCGTGTCTAGGGGGCAGCAGGCTCGGGAGGACGTAAAGGGGTTGAGAGCTCAGCTCAGGGCCTGTTTGAACTTAGAGAGGACATGGCAGGAATCATTTTGTTTGGAAGATGAATTAGCTAGCTGCAAGACTAGGATGGAAGAATTAGAAGATGACATTGATAGTGGGTCACTGCCTTTAACTGGGTCGGCCAAGGCTCGTTTGGGCTCCCAGATTATTCACTGGTGCGCCAGGGTGCAACTGCTTAATAAGGCTCCTGGACTCACCGCTGATATTGGTGCATGGGCCATTACTACTTCTGAAAAACTACAGTCAGCCCTGGAGAGTCTAGGTGAGGTTAGGTCCGTCAGAGAGAGAGGGGCCTCCTTTCAGGAGCCTCCTACTCTGTCAATTTCGGATTCTCGTATTGCTGAGCTTGGAGGAGCTGCAGGTCCTCAGGGTGTTGCTCCAGGGTGCCGGGATTCGGAATTGGTATCCTCTGCCATTTCTGCTGCAATTGGAGGTTCAAAGTCTTCGGTACATCCTGTGTTCATGGATCATGTAGGTTGTGGGACGGTTGTTGATGGCCATGATGTCTCAGGTCTATTTAGTTCAGCCTTTGCCAAGTTGTCCCACCCACTCTCACCTATACTTAAGAGCATGCCCCAAGGCCGATGGATTGGAGTTAAATCACCTCCTTGCTTTTCTTCAGGAAGCTTTCAAAATTCAGGAGTTTCCTGGAATGACCGATTTGGTACTTATGGAAATTTTAGCCCCCTTTTGCTTGAGACCACTAAGTGACCGCCTACTTGACTGTCTCAAGCGAAGAGCACCTTTTGATGAGTTTCATGCTCAAGTTATTGAATATTTTATACCTGGTCGTGTCATGGAGCGTTTGCGAGTTGAACGTATTTATCGCCCACAGGCACCCGGGAGAGACGCTTAGTCAATTTGTCGGCGAGATACGAGGGGTGGCCCAAATACTACGTCTTGACTTAAGCGAAAGGCAACTGGTGGACATTATTCTGGAGGGAATCAACCTGGAGGACCGTTGTCGTTTGGTTTTCTGCACAAGACCCACGTCTTGGGCGGATCTAGACCGTCTCTGCATTGCATCCAGAGGAGTCCAGGATGCGGATTTCCTAAGGGAGAGATTGATGGGACATCTGCTCAGTGAACCTCCTGGAAAGGTTCGGGTTTCAGCAGGGTCAGGGCAGGGGGTGCAACTCCCGCGTGGGCAACCCCCAACTTGTTTTGGTTGTAACCAGAGGGGTCACTTGAGGCGGGATTGTCCTCGGGCACGTGGGAGTTTTGGTTCCTCCTGACTAGTTAATCTTCCGGGACCTGGAACTGGACTCCTTGTTAACTCCGTCACTTCGGCAAGAAAACCTAATATTGTTAGTAATAATATAGTTGCCGGACTAAATATGTCTGCTAGGGTGAAGAACAGGGGTAATAAAGTCAAATCTTGTAAGGTATCCACCAATAAGGAGACCATTGCTTCCTTGGCTGCATTGGGTGTGAGAGCGGGTTGCTCGGTTTGCCCACGTGTAGATGTCCTTGTCGGAGATGTGAACCGGAAGGCCCTTGTGGATTCTGGTTCAGCACGCAGCCTGAATATCCTTGCGTTTTTTCCAGGAGTTGTCAGCCTCTGGTCTCATCCGACAGGTTGAACCTAGTTCTTTAATTTGCTGGACGGCGTCTCGCTCTCCTTTGCCCATCACTCATGAAGTCCAGTTTAAAATCAAAATCCACCATTTTTCTTGGGTGTGGCGGTTTTTGGTGGCAGGGGGAGTTGTGTTTTCCTTTTATCTTGGGGGCTGATTTTATTCGGAGGACTGGCATGATTTTGGACTTGGGCAATGGCCGGTGTTTCTTTCGCTTTTCTCGGCGGGTGTCAATACCTTTTTCGGATGAATATTCTCATGGGGCTGCCGCAGTCGAAGCGGAGGGAGATAGGGTTTCCATTCCTGATCCGTTGGGGCATCTGACCGTGGAGCAGGCTGAGGCTATAAGTGGCATTTGTTGCCTACAAACTTGCTCCACCTAAAATGGAAACGCTGAGGAGCATCATTAATGAACTTCTAGAGAATGGAGTTATCGAACCTTCTTGCTCAGGTTATGCCAGTCCCGCTTTCCTGGTCCCTAAGCCAAATGGTAAGTCCAGAATGGTCCTGGACTATAGAAAGCTTAATTCCCAGATTGAGATTGACTCGGTACCTCTCCCCGATCTACATTCGGCATTTGATTGGTTCGGTAAGGCCAAATTTTTCTCCATATTTGACCTTAACCAGGCTTACCACCAGATACCTTTGAAGCCTGAATCTCGTCCTCTCACTGCGTTCTGTGTTCCCTGGAATTTATATCAGTTTACCCGTGTTCCAATGGGCTTAGCTGTGGGAGCTCAAACTCTTACCCGACTATTAGACTCTATTTTCCATGACGTCAAGTTTAAATTTGTATTTAACCATTTGGATGATCTTCTTGTATACAGTGAGAGCTTTGAAGAACATTTGACCCATCTGGAGGAAGTTTTATTTAGGTTGCGTGGTGCTGGCCTTACCGTCAACCCGGAAAAGGTGAGTTTCGCCCAAAGTGAGATTTCTTTTCTGGGTCACCTTATTTCCACCCGGGGCGTCTGCATAGATCCAGCTCGGACCCAGGCGATCAGGGATTTTCCTCCTCCCAAAGATGCAAAGGGAGTTGCACGTTTCGTGGGAATGATAAAATTTTTACAGGCGTTTCATACCCAATATTGCAGAGTTGGCCGCTCCTCTTAATCTGCTTCGCAAGAAGGGTGCTAAGTTTGAATGGGGTGAAACACAGCAGACGTCCTTTCAATTGTTGAAAGAAGCTGTTATGCGGCCTCCTGTGTTGGCTATGCCGGATTTTTGGTCGAAAATTCGTCTTACAAACTGATGCGTCCTCCTTGGCTATTGCGGCGGTGTTGTCTCAGGAGGTGGATGGCGTCAGACAGCCAATTGCTTATGCTTCACGCACATTGACACCCTGTGAAAAAAGGAGTTTCATCTGTTTATGAGCTGGAGTGTTTGGCTGTTGTGTTCGGGATAAATAAATTTCGAAGGTTTTTTAGAACATAAAGAGTTTTCTCCTTGAAACCGACAACCAGGCACTATCTTGGCTCCTCGCTCATCCTCGTCAGCTTGGGAAAATTGGTCGTTGGGTCGTTCAAATATCTTCCCTTAAATTTACTGTGCAACATGTGCGTGGCACGCAAAATATCATTGCCGATACGCTTTCTAGGATGTACCATACTCCCGGCGACCAACTTCAGGATTTGGAGCCGGTATGTGGGGCTGTGCTGCTTGACTGTCCTCTGGCCTTTTCGGATATCCTCCCTCATCAACTAAATGATCCCGAGCTGGCCAATATTATCTGTGAGCTTCAAGGGGGAGGTGCCCACCCCCCGTACTTTCTGTCCCAAGGTACCCTTTGCTGTCGAGCTAGGCAGCGGGGAAAGCCCAAATTAGTGCTGCCAAGTCTTCTTGTACCGATGGTTTTTCATTATTTCCATACTTCTCCCGTGGGCGGTCATTTAGGTATACATAAAACCATCGCGAAGATTAGGGACCTCTTCATTTGGAAGGGCATGGATCGGGACATTGCGGCTCGAGTACGGTCATGTCAACTGTGCTCGTTAAGCAAGCCCGCCCAGAACGCTAAGCTGGGTCTGTTGTCATCTGAAGTGGCGGAGAGACCTCTGGAGAAGCTTTTTCATCGACTACGTTGGGGCTTTCCCTCGTAGCAAGTTAGGTAATGTTCGTCTGGTTGTTTCCGTTACGAAGCGCCACAGCTCAGCTCACGACTAAGGTGCTCCGTACCAATCTTTTTCCAACATTTCGGAATTCCCGCCACTATAGTATCCGATAATGGAACTCAGTTTTTGTCCAATGAATTCAAGAGAATGTGCTTTGGGCACGGTATCCGCCATGTGACGACTTCTCCTTACTACCCACAGCCCTCCCCACGCAGAGCGTTTTAACCGTAATCTGCGATCAGCCCTCATCGCTTTCCATGCTAAAAAATCACGAGACGTGGGACCAAGAACTCCCTTGGATTCAATTTGCTTTTAACACAGCTGTTCATGAAAAGTCACAAGGCGGTGCCCTTCGAGTTGTTGTTTGGGTTTCCACCCAACAACCCTTTGGCTAATATTTGGAGGATTGGGGACCTTCTGCCACCGCCTGGTACTCCTGATGTTGCTAGCACTTGGGCAGCTGCCCGGCGAAATCTTTTCAGGGCTAGGGAATTGCTGAGGAGGAAGTATAACAAGGGGCGTGTGGCTAACCCTTTCCGAGAGGGGGAACTTGTATATTGTAGAGCTCATCCGACCAGTTCGGCCGTGGACAAAAGGGCTGCAAAGTTGTCTTATCGGTGGACAGGGCCCCCACCGTATCTTTAGGTTTCTGACTCCGGTGACGGCTCTGTTGGGAGATCCCCAAACCGGCAAGGTTTATCGAAAGGCACATATTTCTCATCTAAAGCCTTGCCGGGGAATTCCTTAACTGGGGAGAGCTTCTTGAGTTTCCTTGTTGGAGAGGGGAGTCTCCCTTTTGGGGGGGGGGTGTCTGAGCTGGGTCAAATTCTCGTGCCCCTTTCGGTTTTTTCCCGACTCTTTTTTGTTATAGTGTTTTATTTTGTTGTTGGTGTTTGCTCTCTTTGACTCTTCGAGGCTTTGGTGTCGTCTGCGACTGGATCGAGAGAGTAGCGACTTTCACTTCTGTTCAGACCGTTACTAGTGAAGTTTATTTTGTTTTTACCCTTTTATTTAGTTTTGGGTTTTGTTTTGCCCCAAATGTCTGGCTAAACACGGCTGTATCAACTGACGAGGTTCACGAGCTCCAGCTCCAATGTCCGCCTCTCCCATGATTCTTGGGCCGGGTCCTTACACCGGTGCCATGGCGGGCTACTAAGGTTTTCCTACCTGAGGACATTATTTCTCTGTGATACCCTGCTGTGTTATTGTCTCAGTGTGCCTGTTATTTAAGTATTGTTATCCAGTTTGTTATCTAGTTTTAAGTAGTTAAGTTTAGGTTAATTCTATCCTTTCAGGAACCCGCCCTGTGCCACAGGACTCCGGGTGATTTTGGCTTGTCCTGTTTGAAATTTGGCGCTCTAAATTCTATCTAACTTAAATTTATAAAGATTTTTAATTTTATCCATAAGTCTGGGTTGACCACTTATAGTTTTGTTCTCCAGGTGCACCTGAGTAGGCCACCTTTCTGGGTAGTTTTGTCTGCGTTTGTCCCCTTGTTTTTTTTTCTTCTCAAATATATATATATATTTTCACTATGGCTGGCCATCCACGTTCTTTCTTTGCCTTTCCTTGCTCTCTCTCCGTGAGTCGGGCCCCGCTCCGCTCCAATGGGAGCACGTTCTTTGGCTAGCTTGGTACGGGCGAGCGGAAGCGGGGTGTATTTTGTTCTATAATAGTTGATTGTTGGGAAAATGTTTTTGCAGAGTGTATGCATTGCCACGAGTTGAAAAACGAGTGGCGTTTCTTAATATACAACTAACTGTCTTATTTAAAACCCCAGTAATTTCCAAGTGAAAGGCAACATTATATCCAGTAAGGATGTAACAGTTAGTTGAAAAGTACAGTCCAGCGAACTTTTACTAACATAGTTCTTACCGACTGCTTCGATAGAGGCTTCGGTGTCAAATTTCCAAATATGTTTTATGGTGTTTTGTAAGGTAGATGAGAACTTACCTAATCGCTGAAATCTAAAACTGCGTCAAAATATTTGGAATTTTGTATAGATTGTCCTCACTCTAAATGTAAATAAATTTAAAATAATAAACCATTTTTGCACGGAACAGTTGATTACATTAGACATGCTCTTTGAATTAGGATATTCATCCCAAGTGCCGTAAAAATGTCTATAAATGCCTGTAAAGTTTCAGTACAATCTGTTGAATAGTTTACGCGTGAAAGCCAAACAAACAAAGGCTTTTCACTTTTTAAAATATTATAAATAAACACTAACGTTCTTTTACAATGAAACAGCTGATGATAACGTGTAACTGACCCCGACAGATAAATAACAAACATTTTACTATCATCTGTTTATACGTATATAAATAAATGGTATATAAATTCAATAAACATTAAATCGCAAAAAGTACTTGCTCCGCCGGGACTCGAACCCGGATCTCTCACTTGCCGGGGTGAATGTGTTACCATTACACCACAAAGCCCTCACTTTTTTACGATTCAGTTATTTTGTATTTTGGCCGTATCTGTCACATATGCGTTTAAATAACCAAACGGTTATTTAAAAATACAAAATAATTGAGTAGTAAAAAGTGAGGGCTCTGTGGTGTAATGGTAGCACATTCACCCAGCAAGTGAGAGATCCGGGCCCGAGTCCCGGCGGAGCAAGTACTTTATACGATTTAATGTTTATTGAATTAAATAAGGCTATTGCCATTTATAAAATTTTACGTATATAAATTATTATACTTATTATTCTTGATTTTGGTAGATTATAAAAAAAACATTTTCTAGGGGGGGGAGGGGTTAAAAAAAGGAATACGCCTTTATGACAACCAGGGACCCTAAAAATGTCCATATAAAATTACAGTAGCATACAATCGGTCGAGTAGTTTTTTCGTAATTGAGTAACACACGCTAAGACACCCACATAGAAACCATTAAATTTGTATATAATAGTATAGATGTTATTTTTTTAGTTGTAATCATGGTTACTTGTAAAACCAATGAACAAATAATTGCTAACGGTTCGTTCAAATCTCACGGAACATTGTGAACCTATAGAAATAAAGCTCCATGCAAAACTTCCAAGTGTATAGGTCAGTTAGCAGAAATAGACATGAATTAAATTTGTACAGCTCGTCAAATGATATGATTCGCTAACGCTCAACCACTACGTATTTTGAAGTGTACGTCAATATGGCGCTTAAAGAGAACGATGCGATGGAGTTATAATTTAGAAATTGCATTGAAGGCCTTTAATTCTGAAATTGATACTACACTGCAATCCGCAATACTCTTATAACTAGAAAATACTGCAACAAGACGGAAGTTCAGGGTGAAATTATGTGAATGAAAATCGTTAATATGTAAGAATATATTAATTGATTGATCTGTTGTGATATGCCTAACATATCTTAAACTTCTTAAAACCATTAGAAGCGATCTATATTATTATTTAAACTTTCTACAGTACAAGGTAGGAGAACGTCTCACCTCGTGTCGCATAACAGACTTCAGTGAGGTTGCTTGACATATCAAATATATAGCTAATTTCATTCTTGAGATGTCCTGCAAACAAATATAGATTTTTAAACATACAGAGAATCACGCATAACATCAATTTTTGCATCTCTCCTGCAGACAGAACAGAAATTGTAAATCCATTAGCAAGTGATATGGTTTCATCCAGTGAGTAAAGGACTTCAATAATACTCAGCAAAATTCAATGTAGTAATTAAGTTTAATGCAAAATTTAAAGCTTACATATGAAATATTTCTCATGATACCTTGGTACATGATAATTCACTATTTTATTCTATAAGTTATGTTTCAAATCAGTGTTAAAATAATAAAGGTTTCGTTGATCTAAGGATGGTACTAAAACGAAAGAGTAGACCGAAAAGAAATATTGTCACAAATTTATAACATTGGCTTTCTAATCTATTATGTTTTCTTGCCTCCAAAATCAAATGTCACATGTTGAACATCGTATGACTGTACTCAGCTTTTTTCCAAATTTATTTATTCTGTAATTTTCTCGTTGCCATTGTGGTTACCCATAAGACCGATGTAAAGATATTCGCTAATAACGCTCATCCAAATCTCATGAAGTGAGATGCGCCATAATTAAACTCAGTGTTGATCATATAAAAATGAAGATTCATGGAAACTTACAAGTTTACAGAGTATTTTTTTCGAGATATCGTGCGGAAGACAGATAGATAGACAGAAATGAAATATTTCCAGCCTCGCGAATGATAGTTCACTAAAGTCCAGGCAATAATACAAAAGTGCATCGCATGATGTGTGTTTAGCCAGGTCACCAGCAATAATTATATAATCACCACACTCATAAATAATCATGTTGCATGTCTAAGACCTGTATCGTTATATTAGGCTAATATTGAAGAATAAATTTTGATATAAGTAAATTTTTTAAGTTAGTTTACAAAAATAAAGAATAATTAGAGATCTTTTAAATTGAAAAACTGAATATTTGTTATTTTTTACACTATTGATCGTTACCACTTGATAAATAGTTGAAACGGCCTTTTTAGTTTGAAGATTAAAAGAAATAAAATAAAATAAAGGTTGAAACATTATGAGAAGTAGTAACATACTTGTATTTGCGAGATTTACTAAGATGTATTTTACTAAACTTTGTAGTATCAGCCATTTGTTGGGCAGCAAGTAAGTACGGAAAGTTCAGATTTGTATAGTTCTTATTGTGAATTATTACTGAAACGTAACTAGATACGTTCTCAAATCGTTTAAAATACTATTATTTTCGATAAAAATCTCATTAAAAGCCAAATTCGGATAACTAATTAGATTACTGAAATTGAAAACATTTTTAGAAATAAAAATTGGTATATATCTATTATTTTTCGTGAATATTGTCGCCTCATCAACACCGTTTCAAGCCTTTATTTAATTCATTTTTTTAATTTTTCAAGCACTTATACATGAATCAATCAATCCTAAAACACGAATAACGAGAAACTCAAGTGGAATATTCTTATTAACTTACTAGTGAATTATAAGGGTAATTTAAAATCCAAAAGTTTTTAGGATCTTATGATTTGTTAAGGTGGCACTTACTGACGTGTGCGTACAACATTAGAATCAACAACAGACGACGACACTGACCTGACCATGATTGTATTGTTTAGGACAATAGGAAGAGACGCAAAAGACGAAGAATAATAACAACAAAGAAAAGTCAACAGAGGGGGCGTTATTTTGAAACAGGTTAGTTTAGTAAAATCAAATTGTGTAAATAGATTAGATCTGCAGCAGAACGAAGTTATAAAATTATAAGTAGGTAATTAGTGACTCGTGGAAGAAATACCAAATTATTAATTGTCTAATGTACGTCGGTTAAATTATGTTTTGCCTATTAGATTATTATATTTTCTGTAAAGACAATGACGTTGTTTATTTGATCTAAGTAAAAATGTATTATGCACTTTTATTTTTATTTTATTTTTTATAATTTATTTAGGCCTTGGATTTATATGGCTTTCAAGATTAACCGATTCAGTTTAGACATAAGCTTTGACCTAGTCTAATTAGGCTTTATTTTTGTGTTATATATTTTAGCTACTTATGAAATGACCTAATTAGTGTGCATGTATAGCACATAAAAGGAATTTTAAAATAATCATTTAATTGCCTAGTAAGGCGTTTGCTATAAAAACATCAATGAAATATGAAATTCATCATGTTTAGTAAATATTGTGTCATAACTAATTTAATTTAGGGACATCCACATAATATTTATATAGGATATCCTCCTAAACAAAATAACCTTTGTCCTATAACATTTACATAGAGATGTAGGCTGCAGTATAGTAAGCGGCCACCATTACAGTTGAATCAGTGTACCAAATTATCGATTAGAAATGCCTAAGCTATTGAATAAAAAAACATTGTGTTTGTTAACTGCAATGAATTATTGTCATCTCTTTTTAATGCTTTAGGGTAGGTATACAGTATAATAAGCAACCACCAACACAATCGGATTATGATTATCGATTGTAAATATTGATACTATAGAATACGACATTTGAACATATAGATATTGATTCATAATTAATAATTGCAAGCTTTCTTTATTTAGACTAGTGACGGCATTACTAGTTGTTACTAGTGACATCATTACCAGCTGTTGCTAGTGACGTCTTTACCAGCAGTTCGTTTATGTAGGCCTAGGAGAAGGTTAGTGACAATGACAAGAACGATGGCAGTGAATTTGCAAATATTGGCTCAAAATGTTTTTATTAATAAAGAAATCTTAAAAACTGGTCTTTATCTGCATTTCCAACCATTTTGCAGAATATGTATTAACAAGAAATTATAATTATTTGTGGTGATCCATTGGAGCATTTTTTAAAATGCTACAACACATGTCTATCCTGTGAAGTAGTAGTACTATGGCAGCTCAAGAGTACTTTAAATACAATTTAGCTACTTTATACATTTTAAAAAACAAATTCATTTCTTTTACATATAAATTATTATATCTCTATATTAACATTTTAAAGCTTAATTCAATTCGACATCATAATTTAAAATGCATTTAAAGTAAAAACTTCTTTAGAAATAAATTTAAAAGTAAAATCATGCTTTGTTATTGACTAATGGTGGCAAGAACAGTGACTGTACGCGTTTTCTTTGTTTCACAAGCAGTCACGTTTAACCTTAAAAATAAATTATGTAAGTAAATGTTATTTTTTTGTTGTAATTATCTTAATTATTTACTTTTTTAATTTGTAAATTATATTAATATTTTACTGTAAATTTTTTTCATTAAAAAAAGTAAAACCATATTTTTCTTTGAAATATATCTATTACGAATTTGGTCCGACATTTTGCTTTCAGTCCTGTGAATGGTCATGGATATCGAAGATTCCATGTCATTCGATAATCATCATCTGATTGTGTTGGTGGCCTCTTATTATACTGCAGTTATGCTTTAAATAACAACGGAAAAGGTTGTCTCAAACATTCTTCAGTGATGCATGGAGATCTGTGACCTTGGAATTATATTTACATCCAATCTGAATCAGAATCAAATTTCTTTATTCAGTCTGTACATACATGCAACAATAGTGTCTGAACACGTTTAAAAGTACATAAATTATGTATTTAATCTAAAAATCAGATTAAGTAGCCTAATTTCTAAGTAGTTTAAGTAAATTTTGTGTCTACTGAGCATCTTAATTTTTTATAAAGATCTAGGAAAAAAACTCTTCCAGTGAGTAGGAGGAATGCTGAAGCAAATATTTCTTTAGCAAATACTGGAAGCCTTTTCATAAATTTTGCTCTTTATATTTGAAGGAAAGTGATTAAAAAATTTAGCACCCATATAAGTGGCTTTCTGTTTGTGAAAATTGCGTTTGTGTTTCTGTGTCTAGTATGATAAGATTAAATATTACTGTATGTATCCAGTTTGTTGAGTTTACTTCCTACACACATGCATTGTAAGATGTATTGATCATTGTTGGGATTTCAAAAATAGAAAATTGTCTTTTACAAATAGTTGCTCAAGTTTACTCTCACCGGGCAAACGCCTCGCTAGGGCGCCTGGTGCTAAAGTCCAAACGCCTCCAGCTGCTTTATCAACGCCCTTTGCTTTGTGCTGCTGTCATACGATATATTAATACTACTACCCTCATTCTCAGGCTGAGCCTATTTTCGGAGATTTATCGAGTTTGCATGTCAAATAATAAAAACCCAAATCTGTGGATGGCTTTATCTCAAAAATGTACAAGCCGATTTTGATTAAACTTTCTCTACACATTCCATACATGGTCTACTTATACTACAATATAATCCTCATTCTTAAGCCGCACCTATTTTTGGAGATATATCGATTTTACAGGATAACTACAGGAATAACCTATGGGTGGCCATTCCTTAAAAATGTACAAGCCGATTTTGATAAAAACTTTCTATACACATTCAATACATGGTATACTATACTACAATATAACCCTCATTCGTCGCACCTATTTTTGGAGATATATCGATTTTACAGATTAACTACAGGAAAAAACCTGGCCTTCTAAAATTCATTGTACTTTTTTCGTCGCCTGAATGTTAGTATTCTGATTTTCTCCTCCACAAATGCTTACCCCTCTCTAACTATTATCTCCTCCACCCAGAAACCCAGATTCCCCTTGGTTCCTTAGATTGATGGACTATTTGAGATATAACCTAAATTTTAAAACGTATTATCAGTTTATTGTGCAGTTATGGATCGTGACTGCTTAAAAATTCCTTCTGGAAATGAAAAACATACTATTTTAAGAAATTGATAAAAGTGGTTTGAATCATTATAGCTAACATGGCTAAAGAAAATTAGAACCAACCAATCATCCGGGAATCTTCAATGATTTTGCTTCTTTTTGTGTTAAACTAAGAATTTACTTGTCATTCTTCTTGTTATTATTTATTTTTTAGTGTTGTCCTTGTAATTATTTTTGGTAATATGGTCCTTGTATTATTGTTGTTAATGGTTATCTGTATTGTTATAAGTTGTTATTGTTCTTTAGTAGTTTTGGTATTATCTGGAGGCCTCTTTTTGCAAGGGTTTATTTTACCGGCGGCTTTAAATGCTTATTTTATTTAACTTACTGTGGAAAATTACATCTCTTTTATGATGATCGGTTCTTGTTTCCAATCCTCAATGATTCTAATGCTGTTGGAAACAAATTACATTATTTGTGTTTCAAATTACAGTATAGTTCAAACTTTTTTTATATCTAAAAAAATAATAATTTAATGATGAATAAAAACTATCTGGAATATATGTATTTATAAAATGTAACTAACAACAAAGTGTGGCATTTAGTTACTTTTTTACTATTTCCTGTCCTATTTGGTACAGCATTTTTGGTTTTCGGTATAATCATGAAAATTGATGATTCAATAGGTGTGGTGGCCCGATTATTATATTGCAACCAGCTTATTACCATTTTTACACATCTAAGCAATGAATTGGCAAGAGTTAGGCACTATTGAAGGAACTTTTCATCCTGGAACCAGATTTTCAAAAGTGTAAAAATCATTTAGTCTTTTTTTGTGTAATCCACCTTTCCTGAGTCTTCAGTTGGAAATAGCTCAAAGATTATCAGTGGGATTTTAAGTCAGGGGAGTTTATCTTAGTAATCTTGTCAACATTATACCTTTAAACTATTCTGTGTGAAGCAATTCTTCACTGTTAGATGTGTCAAAGGTTACTAAATCCTATTAGAAAATTCTTGAAACACCTGGATGCAGTTTCTGAGCAATGGAATGACTGTGGAATGTACTCCATCTTTAATCATCAGTGTGTCCCCAGGACAAAAATACAGAGGAGAAACAAACCTAGACAATTTTGTTGGAGAGTGTTTCACAAATTGAGCAATGTGTGTAGGGAGATATCTTATCATTGACAGCTATAAGCTCCCGGTTCATTCCCTCTCCTTGTACAAAAAAAACTAGTGGCTACTCTGGGGGTAATCCCTTAATAAACATTTTGTTATACACCAGGAAACCTCCGTTGAACTTCTTCAGTAATGTGCTGGGTTAGCTGTCATATGGTTGGCATATGTATGTAAATTAAAGGTTTTGTTTCAAATATCCCAATAAGAAATTCTAGAGGATTTAGATCAGGCGATCTAGGTGGCCATTCTATTCCCCCTCACGTCCTATCCAATGACGGTGAAATTCTACATCCAGCATTACTCTTATGTGTACACTCTAATGAGGTGTTGCATCATCGTGCTGAAACCCATAACCTATTAAATTTCCGGTTCTAGCAAAGGTTACTTATATTTCAATTCAGATTAAGATGGGTTTGTGAGAAAACACAATGTTAGCTAAATAGTTGTGTGAATCATCACACTTATTATTATTCACATCATTATCATTACTTATCTGCATCATTATTTCAGAGAATTGAAGTCTTCAGATTGAAATCATCTGAAAGCTCTGAGGCCAAATTAAACCTTATACATGATTTGAGTTTTCTTGAACACTTTCAGAACTGTTTAAGGGTTATATCGTGATCTGAAACAGCATTTCTTACGGATGATGTAGACTCTGACAGATGTTTATTATTTCTAAGGATTCACCTTTATTCATAGCAGATAAGGGTCTACTCCTTCTTTGACCATCTTTAATTACTGCTAGTCTCCTCAAAATGTTGTGCTGTTTTGAATGTAGTAGACTTCAATATGGGGACCTGTAATTAAAAAAAAGAAGCAACTTCTTAAAAAGATCATACACAGGCATGATATCCCCTCATCATAAATAGAGTTATTGATTCCATTTCACTTAATCATAAAATTAACTTTTAAACTGAATATCAACATCAAACATGAGACTGAATATCATATTTATCTTCAACACATGGCTTGAAAAAATACAAAACAAGCCACTTTTTAAAATCTTCTTAATAATTAACAGCTGAAAGCAAATGTCTCCTGGTGTATTACAAAATGTTGTTCAAATATATATTTTTTTTAACTGGACATAAATAATAAATTAGAATTGGTAGGAGAAACAAAACTGAGGGTGCTACCCTGCCAAACAACAGGACAGCACTTTGTACACTTTATTCTAATTGTAAGTACTTCTAGAATTAGTACTATCTGTTGTTTATGCAATTAGTCTTGATAGAAATGTCTGAGAAACTTAACACTTGGTATATTAGTTTCTCATGATTCAAGGAAGAGGTCTATTGATTTTGGAGTCAAAAGGCAGTTTGCCTGCCTGTCTGAAAGTCTGTCTATCAGTTTGTGCGATTGTCTTTATAGTAAGGATCCAAAACTTGAAACTTGATATATAAAAGGTTCCTCTTGGTCTAAGGAAAGAAGCGTATTAATTTTTGGTTTGAAAGGTAAAATTAGTCTCGGAATAAACTAATTTTTAAATTGTAAATCATCACTGTCAAAACATATTTGTATACCAGCACAACACTACTATACACTATCACATTGAAGCTCCTGTATAAATCTGAGATAAGGCGCTAAATAATATATATATAATATATAATATATAATATATATATGCGCTATGGAATAGAGTATGTGCCAAAAGATAATTTTTCTGGGAGATAAAATAAAATTATGCCTTAATGTGAACATCTTTTGTAGCCATGGATGTGTTTACTTGTGTATGCAGTATACAGACAAAGTTATTACGTATTACTGATAACCTTCTTTTGAATAGTTTTAGATAAAGTTCTGGAAAACAAGTAATGTTGTAATTATAGCAACCAGGATATGCCACTTTGTGTATATTCCACAACAAATATTTTCAGAAATTCTTTATTATTAAATATTCCGGAAACAAAAAAAAACTTAACAGGAATCTTAAATATTTACTTAAATAGCATAATAGTCGTCTGTATTTTAAATAATTTTCACATTAGAAATGATATTTTTATAGGACCACTGGTTTTTGGACATTTAATGTTAAAGTTTAGGAAAGTACATGTATCAATCTTCAAACATTACTTTAAATTTCAGAACATTCATTAAACTTTTATCAAAGATTATGTATTGTTAAGTACCTAGGTGCATTCGATGAATCATTCTTTTGTATGACTTTCAAAAACATGTGGATGTTACGATACAATTCAAGACATATCAGGATACTTATCAAACCATTCCAATAAAGTGTGCAATTAGTTATTGTTTTCCAACAATTCTACTTATGCATTTAATTGTTATTCTTGATCTGTAGGACTGGGGTAGGATGATGTCTTTCCATTATGCTGGTTGGCCTCGGATTATGTTGCATGTTTCTAACAGGACTTCTCAGCCGATTAGATACGAGCCAATAATCTAACAGATTCTGAAGGTAAGCAACGTTTTCAAGAAGTGTATATTATTTTCAGCCTGAACAGGTTGCATCTATCTATGGGAGGTATAAGAACTGTTAGTTAAATGATCTCAGTAATTATTTTATTACGAAATCCTTTTTGGGGGCCCCCCCACCCCAAAGGGGGATTCATCACAAAATAATAAGATGGTACTTTTTAATTACACAAATTAATAGATAGTACCCCCCCCACCCCCCCCCCCCCCCACCCCCCCCCCCCCCCACCCCCCCCCCCCCCCACCCCCCCCCCCCCCCACCCCCCCCCCCCCCCACCCCCCCCCCCATTAAGCAAACGATGTGACACAGAAATAGATGCTGTGGGGTTAGAGTTGTAACGGTGGATTTAGAACAAGAAACAAGACTGACATGAATTTCTAATGATGTTAAGTGACCGGCTGAAGACGATATTAGTTGCACATTTCAGGAAAAGCACTGGAATTCCACATTTATCGACAAAGATTAACTCAGCCAATAGCAGATATTTTAAGAGTTGCTAAGTAATGTAACAGAAATCTTCCACATGTAACTTCCAAATTATCGGTAACCAAACAATAAAGCTACGCAGGCAGACATGACTGTATTCTTCTTCCATGATGCTAAGGATACATCATGGCTGATAAATGGCCTCAGACGTGTAGTCAGCTGAGAGATATCAAGTCATGATCTAGTTGTTACAATAAACCCCCAAAAATTTTATATCGTGATATATATAAATTATTATTAATTCCACAAAGAAAAGTTATCTTTATAATTATTATAAAAATTAAACTGAAACACGTCTTCACTGTAACAAATGTTTTCCAAGGGGTTTAGTTTTCTTTTGGTACTAATTATAAATAACAATTGTGAGAGCTAATCAATTTGAAATAAAATTAAACGCTAAATCAATTGTTAACACCTTCACGTCTCACAATAAACCTCGCGATATCATTAAACAATTCAACAAAATCAGTAACAAGATTTTATCAAATTACAGGTTCAAAATACGCAATGTTGTCCATGAAGACAACCATCTCCACAATACTGAGGAACTACAAACTATCCACGTCTGTCAAAATGGAGGACATCAAACTGAAAGTTGACTTGTTGATGAGAAGTGTTGATGGCTTCAGACTGACACTGGAGCCGAGACAATACTCATGACACTCTCATGAGAAGGAATGTTCTGTATATAGTAGACCCTAGTGTAGTCCTACAATAGTTTCACGACAGGTTTATATTGTACTGTATATTGTAAAGTACGAGTATTTTAATTTTAATAATAAGTCAATTATTTTATATTTACAATATTTTTAAGTTCGAATTTTATAATTTTATGACTGGATGCCAAATTCGTGTTTTGAAATAAAATCTTGATGGCTGACTGAAATGTTTAGTAAACGTGATATCAATGCATTGAACTTGAAATTTAATGTTCACAAGGAGACAAAATTTCACAGCACTTTTAATTTGCTACACTCAAGCTTTTTGAAAATATTCTAAAATAATACTATTTATTTATGATCTGATAATAACCATTGTAGTTTTAAAACTATTATGTTATATTATACCTTTATTTATGTTTTTAAATGACACATTATACAGGGTGTCAATTAAGTCTGGAACCTCTTTTTTAATTTTTAAACCACAATATAAAACAATACCAAAGTTCACACGTGCTTACTGGTGATAGTAACGCACATATCTGCCCAATTACCGACCAAATAATCCCTTTGGGGGACGGTCCACAAGGAGTCGGACAAAATTCTTAAATAGCAGCATAGGTCGAGTTTGGTATCAAATTAAAGGTCTTACTTAGCAGAGTACAATGCCGCAAACCGGACTTCAAAAGGTGGATTCATTCAGTAGTTATAGCTATTTGAATTTTAAAACAATTGAACAATGTAAATTATTAAGTATTACAAGTAAACACCAATTTTTAAGTACCTGTGATCAAAGTAAGTGTTCAAAATGTTCCCCTCCCATCATCTGACAATGTAGTAATCGAAGCCAGGAATCAATAATTATTACCAATAACACAACTACTGTTAGAATGTGAAAGTGGCAGATTGAGTCATACACAGCATCCACAGAAACTTAACGTTTGGTCAGGTATTATAGGAAATCAAATTATGGGCCCATTATTTATCAATGGTAATTTAAATGGTGACTCGTATCTAGCAATGCTCCAAAATAAGATAATTCATGCACTACAAGCTGCTCTTGGTCGACAATTTCAAAGAATTGATTTCCAACAAGATGGCGAGCCACCACACTTTGCTCTCCCTGTTAGAGAATACTTGGATACAATATTCCTTCACAGATGGATTGGAAGACGTGGTGCAGTAGAGTGGCCTGCTCGTTCCCCTGATTTATCTCCGCTGGTTTTTCTTCTTTGGGGATACCTCAAAGATAAAGTTTATCGTACTAAGCCTCGAGATTTGGCGCACCTAAGAAATCTCATAGTCCAAGAAGCTCAAGATATTCCTCGTGACTACCTTCAAAATGCAGTGGATGGCTTTTACCTTTTTTTGGCCTAGGACATTGCCAGACGATGGTAGGGGAACATTTTGAACACTTACTTTGATCACAGGTACTTAAAAATTGGTGTTTACTTGTAATACTTAATAATTTACATTGTTCAATTGTTTTAAAATTCAAATAGCTATAACTACTGAATGAATCCACCTTTTGAAGTCCGGTTTGCGGCACTGTACTCTGCTAAGTAGCACCTTTAATTTGATATGAAACTCGACCTATGCTGCTATTTAAAAATTTTGTCCGACTCCTTGTGGACCGTCCCCCAAAGGGATTATTTGGTCGGTAATTGGGCAGATATGTGCGTTACTATCACCAGTAAGCACGTGTGAACTTTGGTATTGTTTTATATTGTGGTTTAAAAATTAAAAAAGAGGTTCCAGACTTAATTGACACCCTGTATGTGTAAAGCTTAGTTTGTTTAATGTAATTACATTCCAACGGTTAAAAACAAAACAAAGTATATTTATTTCAGTTCCTTGTAGTTTGTTTGATATCAAATAGAAACACAAAAACTATTGTCATGTACGTTTACCGAATCCCACGTTTTAAAGAATAGTTAAGTAATTCTTTCTATATCGCTATAAGGAATCCTCCGTTCGTTTTGAGAAAATATATGTAGCTATGTACCCGTACGAAACTAGTCAGCTAGTCTAAAATAGAAATGTTTTGAGAGGAGATTTAAATAATTGTAGATCATTTAACTATTTGAATTGCATATTTGGAGATTGGGTAGAACATCATGCACCTACTGCGACCTATAAGGCTCGATAAGGAAGGGACAAAGAACACAAGGAATTAAGAACACACACCAATGGATTTATATACGAGCCGTGATAGTGGGTCATTAGAATTTGTTATTGATAAATCATTAGTTACTCTATTAATTTTAACATAGTACTTCCAATTGTAGAAAAAAATGATACTGTGGGAATAACAAATATCTTAAAATGCTGTTATAATTTTGTTAGATGTATAATTTTAATAGAGTTTTAACGTATAACAGATGTTGTTTTCGAATTGAGCTTGCTGACTGAAGAATCATCACAATTTTCCAAATTCTATATTAAAAATAGATCTCTGAGCTACATTCACTGGCTCAAGATCAATTATAAATAACCTCCTCATGCTACAATATTTCAAAAGATAATGAAGATTACAAATAAGCAAAATAAAACGAATAAATTGAACAATACAATACAGAGCAAGTTTGTAAGCATTTCTATTAATTAGTATAAGTGGCAAAATGTTATATTTTCGTTTATATGCATCACAAAACAACTAAATATCTGCACCGTTTTGCCAACCCTCACAATAAAATTTCAAATAATTGTTCCTTATACAGATGGTTTGTGCGTAAACTGCACAACTGCGTCACATTCTTGCTTCTCTAATTGGCAAGCACGTTTCTGAAGTTATTACTTCTTTTACGGCTTTCTAAATATTAAATCTTTCTGGTAATCTGAAATTTTATGTTAGTGGTTTAAAACTCATTTCTACAAAACGATTGTCTAAAGTTAATTACATTCTACTCAAAAGGGCTGATTTGAAAGTCCTGACGTTTAGTTATTGTGCTATTTTAGCGGGTTCATTAATTAGTTAATCGTTGCCCTATAGCTAGCTCGGAGTGAAAAGTGAGTGGTTGGAGCAATTAAAGCTAGAAAATAAGTTGAAAATTAGTCCCCTGCCAGTACAATACGTGACAGAACTAGAATTAGTGCATTGATGCATAACTGATTAAACATACCGAGTCGGAATTGGCAAAACATTGGCAAACTTGCCCTACACCCCGCCACGGGTGAGAATGCAATGAAATTCTCTAGCCTGGTGTCTAACATTGAATTAAAAACCTGAAAATAACCACACTTGAGGTCATGACACGACTCCTCAGGTAGTATAAGCACAAGTTCCTGTCATGTCCAGGGGCTGAAACTTTACCTCCAGGCAGAATCACTCAGGCAGTTTAAATATTCAGCTATGTCGATATATTCCTGGGTATGACCAACTCAGGCACTTTATCCGCACCACTGGTGAAGAGGCAATGAACTTCTAGAGAACTAACCCATGTCCCTAGTTGTGTAGATGACAAGATATAGTTCTCAATGCAGTGTAATTGTTATCACTATATTATTATTATCATATTACTTATCACACATTGTTTAACAAACAACCTCTGTTCTAACGTTATTAAATATATTAGATAAAGAAGTGCATTTTTAATGTACTACTTCACTCGACACCATTGCATGTAAGGAACCTGGCCAATATACGGTCACTATTTAACGAGCTAGCTGTTGTCCCAGTTTATCAAAGGTGTGAAGATCCAGAAACTCAGGTAATAATGTATTATGATTGATATATAATATATAACATCGCACGACTTTACTTAATGCAGTGAACCTCGTTAATATATTATATCAAAATATTTCAACTACAATTTCTAGTTTAGAATTATTTTTAACGGTTTCCATAAAACTAAAGTAAAATAAAACTTTATGGGTTCTACATTAATAAATAATTTACCTGTTTTAAATTATCCTATTTGAAGTGACGCTTAATTTAATATTTTAGTCCAGAAAACCTTTAAATGTTATAATTATAATCCTTAAAAACCCAAATTACTCTCATAATAATAATTTTTGTTATTAAACCGGAAGTTTTACCGGCGAAAATCAGAGTAAAGAAAGAGACCGCTAGTAATAGAACAATGAAATTAGAATTTTCAAGTAATCGTTTACAACATAGGAGTTCTAATACAAACCTTGTATATACAGTCGACTCTCGATAATTCGAAATTGGCGGGACATGCAAAAAAATTCGAATTAGTGAGAGTTTTGAATTACCGAGAGTTTCGATTTATTGAGAGGAAAGGAAAACTATTCGAATTACCAAGAGTTTTTTTATTAAACACACAATGTCATACGGCAAACTATCAAAACTTAAAGAACATTAATTTCTAATGATTAATTGAAAGAATCTGTTATCTTTGATTGCTTTTTCTTGTTGATTCGTGCCTCATCGACGACCTTGTTTAACACAAATAGTGCGTCGAACACTTCCGGCCCAACTTCTGTCTGCAAAGAAAAGAAAGAAAACAACTGTCGCAGCGTATTTCGTAACAAATGCCGAAAATTACTTAATTTGTTGGTTGTATTATAACTTATGACATACAGTATTTACATTGAAGTTTTAAACTAAACAAACAGCTGGTTTTACAGCCCTAAGACCCTAAGGTTAAAAAAAGTCTACGCTACTTTCGGACATCAAATTCAGTAAAAAAAATGATGGATAAATTGCAGTGTGGAGAATATGGTATTTTTAAATCAGTTTAACAAATTGATAGGCTAACTACAGTAGTTTATTGCGATGCTTTTGTGCGATGTATATGTTAAAAAAATGTAATTCATAAAAGTATCGGTGAAAGCTAGAGTGCCACCAATTTGGCTAATCAATATGACTCATTAATGAGCCAGAGTCCTGCAAATCAAAAATGTTATTATTATAAGGAGTACATTTATATCCCAACAGTTAATGTATTTCGAACATACTGGTATAAGAATACTTATAGTTACGAACATTAACGTGTAAAAAGTAATGCAAATGATCAGCATTATAACTTGAGATCGCCAACTACAACAGGTAGTCAGTCGATGGGAACTTGCTATATCGATGTAGTTGACCTCAGGCCCAAGCGACCTTGTCATCATTGTAACTGAAACTGACTTGAGACAGCTTCCAGTAATCCAGCCTTCGTTCTCCCTAAACCCATTCTGACTTTACATGTGAATAATAATTAAGATACTATATCCTTTCTTAAACAATTTTCTCTTTTATAGCAGATGCTGTTTAAAAATATAAAACTATTGTCTGTTACATTACATGAGAACAAAAAATATCACTTTCACTTACTAAGTAATAAAAAAACGTATAGTAAACATTAATTATTTAACATAACATTCTATGTCTAAATTCAAACGTCTCAAAAACGTTAGAGCGGGTTATATTTTAAAACACCTTGAATCTAACTAGTCTAAAAAGTATAGATACCTAATATTGATCATTAACCACACATTAACTAGTTAATCTAAATCCACAGAGTAATTATATATTAAAAATAAAAT
This sequence comes from Homalodisca vitripennis, assembly GCF_021130785.1. Taxonomy (NCBI): domain Eukaryota; kingdom Metazoa; phylum Arthropoda; class Insecta; order Hemiptera; family Cicadellidae; genus Homalodisca; species Homalodisca vitripennis. Next base: position 166,377,922 of record NC_060209.1, read on the forward strand.
TTTATACAAGCTTTTGTTCTTAGAGATGTGTTCAAACACAAGCTATACACCTAAAAAATATAAATACCTATATGTGATTTCAGCCTACATATGCCATTGTTAGATACATAAATTTACAATTAATTAGAGATTATATTTCAATCGCCAAATGATTATCTATAATATAATCCTAACACCGGACGGCGGCATCGAAATAACAGAATGATTCTAGAGGACGATCCCCTCGACGAGCCGATAATTAAAATTGAAACCTGTTCGGATATCAACAAATTTTAAAAATTCGACATATTTCAAGCGGTCCACTAGTAACCGCGGAACCACATTCAATATATTACACCAAAATATTCGAAGTTACAATAAAAATATAGATGAATTTTTAATTTTATTGGATAGTTTTAAAAATTAAATTCAACTGCATAGTCTTAACAGAAGCATGGCTTGATAACGAAAGTGAACTAATGCATTTGAATGGGTTCAAATTATTTAGATCCTACAACAACATTAATCGATCAGATGGGCTTGTTATCTATATAGATAGTGCGTTATCGGTGTCTTGCGGTGAGCTGAGACTTGGAGGGGTGGCCACCGCCTTATCTCTTGACTTCAATTGGGCCGGTCTCCCTTGTCAATTATTGGCTATTTACCGCAGTCCTAATTCAAACATTGTCCTCTTTAATGACGCCTTGGATGAGTACTATAATATCAACAGAAACAAACTTTGTTTCTTAGTAGGGGATATTAATTGTGATATTCTTAATATTAATTCGAATTCACAGGAAGAACGGTACATGGATATTCTGAGCGATGCAGGTTTCGTGGGGTGTATAGATAGAGTAACGCGACCGTCTAGTAACACTTGTATCGATCACATTTTTGTAAAATTTCATAATTTGAGTCAAATTAATTCTATAATTCTAGAAACTACAGTGACTGATCACTATCCAGTATTGGCCCAGCTATATTTACAAAAACATACACACTACTCAATGCCTGAACCGTTTTATAATACGTATGACTGGGTAAATATTGGCAAAGATCTTTTGGACACAAATTGGGGAACCTGTTTTAGAGAGCAATTGTGTTAATGCTTCTGTTGATACATTTATTGATATTCTACGCTCGGTTATTAATCGTTAATTCTAGAAAAGTAAAGATAAACGCAAAAAAAAATAAAAAATTAAAACCATGGATAACTATGGGTTTGTTTTAAAATCTATTCGATATAGGGATAAACTCAGTAGATCGTTAATAAAAGAGCCCATTTAATACTCAACTGCGAAATAAATTTATTTCGGTACCGTAACACGTTACACTCGACGATAAAGCGAGCTAAATTTGTTTATTTACAATAATAAAATTGCTGAAAAACTGCAGGTAACATGAAAAAGTTCTGGTCCGTGGTTAATGAGGTGGCTGGTAGGACATCTGATAAGGAGCGATTTCCTGTTTGAGGCATTCTGTGATCCGGAAAACTCTGATACATCGCCATCTGTGGAAAATGTCTGCGATTCATTTAATAACTTTTTTGCCCTCTGTGGGACCGATGCTGGCGGGAGCTTTGCACCCCAGCGACCCTGCGGTGGTGGACGACGCGGACCACGCCGCGAGTGCTGTGTTTGATTTCCGCCCGGTTACACGGCAGGAAATTTTTAATATAGTGGCTGGTCTAAGAGGAAGCTTCTTCACCAGGATGGGATAACATTCCTACAAAATTAATTAAAGATAATATTCAAGCACTCTCGGAACCCCTTTATCATATCATTAACTGTAGTATTAGAACAGGAGAATTCCCTAATGCGTTTAAAGTTGCCAAAGTTGTTCCCATTTATAAGTCAGGTGTTAAATCAGCAATGAATAATTTTAGGCCGATCTCTTTGCTTGCTGTTGTATCAAAGCTACTTGAAAAATGTATCAAAGTCCAAATTGATGAATTATCTAGTGATGAATTTATTCCTTTCAAATAACCAATATGGCTTTAGGAGTGGTAAAAATACATCAGATGCTCTCTATGACATAACTAAATTCATATCGTCAGAAATTGGTTCTAAAAAGCGAGTCCTGGTCACCTTTCTTGATCTTGCTAAAGCTTTTGACTCTTTAGATAGGCGGAAACTACTATCAAAATTAGAATATGCTGCAGTAAAAAAACGTAACGCTCAATTGGTTTGTCAGTTATTTTAATAATCGCCAGCAATTTGTTTCAATTAATGGAGTTAAGAGTAGCCAAACAAATGTGGACTACGGAGTGGTGCAGGGAAGCACACCTTTGGGCCATTGTTTGTTCTTAGTCTATATAAATAATATAACAAAAAATTGACATAAATAGTAAGTTGTTTCTGTTTTGCTGATGACACAGCTGTGGTGTCATCTGGCAGTACGTGGGAGGAGGCATTTGAACAAGCTTCCTTAGATCTGTCAAAAATAAAAAAAATTGGTGTGATCACAATACTCTGACTATTAACTTAACAAAAACAAAATATTTACCATTTGTTTTCTAGAATAGATTTTAATCCGGGTCAGAGATGCCTCAAACTGCACTCCTGCGGTGATCCTTACTCCGAGTCCTGCGGTTGTGGTATCATTGGTCGTGTGGACCAATACAACTATTTGGGAGTAATTTTTGACACTAAATTGAACTGGGTACCTCAAATCCATTACGTGAAGAAAAAAGTTAGAAAGTTGTTATTTGCATTTAATCAGCTTAGCGCGGTATTGAGTGGGGATCGTATTAGGGTCAGTTTATTTTGCCTACGTGCAGTCGGTTCTGCAGTATGGTATTCTCGCGTGGGGAGGAGTGTCCGTCTGCTGTACTGGAACCACTTGCGGTCACACAAAGAAGTATATTAAGGATCATTTTGAGGAAAAGCCGCAGATATCCTTCTAATCTGTTATATAATGAGTTTCCTGTTTTAAGTGTAAGGCAATTTTATAATAAAAAATCCTTTTTACTGATATACAAAAATACAAAGATTTTATTTTTATAGCGCTTTCACCACAACTATACTACCAGAAATAGAATACAGTTTGGATATCAGATACCAAGACCAAATTGTTGCATAGAAAAATTTAACTCTTTTTACATAGCTCATGTGCTTTATAAAAATCTACCAGAGCACATATTGGAGGCAGAGGGTGGAAGTGTAGTCGAGTACAAGCGTAGGTGGGTCGGTGGTTGCTCAGCCTGGTGATGCTGCTGCAGAGGCACTGATTCGTTCCAGTTACCAATAAAATTACGAAGAAGCCTGTTAATAGCAAATTATTTGGGAATTTTGTGTAAGTAGGAATTATTGTTGTGGGATGTGGTTTGGTGGTGCTGTTGGATTGTTTTCCATCCATCTAATAGTAATATGGTGGTTTAAGCGGTGCCTAAACTGTATAGAGATGGGTGTGTGTGTGTGTGTGTGTGTGTGTGTGTGTGTGTGTGTGTGTGTGTGTGTGTGTGTGTGTGAGTGTGTGTTGTGTGTGTGTGTGTGTGTGTGTGTGTGTGTGTGTGTGTGTGTGTGTGTGTGTGTGTGTGTGTGTGTGTGTGTGTGTGTGTGTGTGGGTGGGTGTGTATGCGTATCATGTATGTAAGTATATGTATATACAATTTTTACAACAATGTATTTTGTACTACTTAAACAGATCTTTGGTAAATCTTTAGGTTAAAAGTATGGTACACAATTACAATTACGATTTACAATTAAGAACAATTAAGTACAATTAAGAAAAGACTGATTGATGGACTCTTCCCCTTACACAGACCTATAGTCTATATGGGGAATTATTCATTTAAATTATGGAAATGTATATTTTAATTGTTTTATGTGTATGAATAAAAAGATTTTGATTTGATTTGATTTGAAGTTTCAATATCGACATATAAATCAAGTTATTTACAAATAATTTATTTTTTTTTTACAGTAAGAACAAAATTTAGCTATATATTGAGTTTGGCGAGTTCATATATCCATCCCACGACTGGATAAAACCCAGAGAGGGGAAGCTTGTCGTGGAACACGCCTTTATTGCTTCATCTTTCTTGGTCATTATTTGCAAACCTAAATCTCCCGTCACGACACCTTTAGACTATGATTCTCTGGTATTTTCGTAGGATCTGGTCATTACAATCGTAGGTATTTATTTAGGGGGTTCAAAATCCGTTGTCGTCTTTTCCAGCAGTGTAGTTTTGATAACCACTATTTAAAATGTTTAATTTTTGACACAGTTGAATAAAATTATTAATTTGCCGCGGCCAGCGCCTGCTCGTTTGAACACACCGTCCGCCAGACTGCCTCAGTGAAAGGAAAAAAAGAGTCGGTACATTACAAGATCAACTGTACTAATAAAAGTGCAATTCATTTTAAGAGACAGGATTTTAACCTGTGCTACTGTAACTTAGACCCAAACTCCGATGCCTTAGTCCACTTGGTATTGGCTCTTAAAATTATGTATGTAATTTGGAATTATTTTGAAAACACCGATATTTCGTAGAAACATTAAGTTAACATCCGTGAGCATCATTATATTTTCATGTTATTAATTGAATTCCTAAAATTAATTTGATTGGTGTTAACTGTATATAAATTTCAGTTTACCCACAACCCCGATACATTTAATTAGACTTATTAATAAATTACGGTACTATTATCGGCTACCAACTTAAAATTTCGCTTTGGTTCAGAACCCTCAGGATAATCAGTTTAAACTTTTAAGCATAGAAGCTACCTGCTAAAGGTTCACATAATCGTTTGAGGTATTCTTTTATTTGACTAGCTGGTAGTCCAAATCATAACTCCTTTCCCCAAATTAGAAAAAAAAATGAAAAACTGCCCTTTGGACCTCTCCTCGACCCGGAGGAGAAGTCATTTTTGAGATGCTTAAGGAAGCTATTCATAATTTGTCTACTGTTTAATAAACGGCGTCTATTGTACCTTTCCGATGTTTCTGATAACCCATTCACTGTATTAATGACAGTATCCTTAGTTTCCATCCAAGCATTTTTCATCCATTTACTGTGCCAAAGAATTCAAATTCTAAGTGCCTTTCATCCGATGTAGATCTCTAATACTTAAATACTGTCGTGATGGCATAGGTAAGATGGAGGGCTATCAGTTGCACTCTGTGAGGTCGGCCTCCGTCAACGTGTTCAGCGTGTTGACCACTCTGGCCGTGTTCTTCAGCATCGTGTACGTGGCGCTGTTCAAGTGGAGGCGTCGTCGTCTGGAGAAGCTGGCCTCACAGCTGCCGGGCCCGCCCGCCCTTCCTGTCATCGGCAACGGCCTCGAGTTCTTGGGAGGTCCAGAAGGTCAGTGCTGATAATTATACTACACATTTTTTTAAAGCAGTCTGCTTGATAGCTGTATTATTGTTTCACATAACAATTACAATAATTTTCTTCTGTGCGACTGAAAACCACCCTTAAATGTTGGACTGTTCCAGAGGTGATGGCGAAGATACTCGCGCTATGTAGCAGGTACGAGTCGCCATTCCGCATCTGGATGGGTCCCATCCTGCTCATTATGGTCAGTGATCCGGACAACCTCCAGGTCAGTAGAATCCAACTCTAGACTCTAACTAGAACCGTGGATTTTCGCATTTAAGAACCTTCTTCAGTGTAGGTGATCTGAAGTGGTTTACACACCAGAAATACACCCATCGCTTCCCGCCCTCCTTCCCATTACCATCATAAATAAATCACTCGCCTCCGGTGGTCTGTAGCCACAGTCTGCGCAACAAGCTGTTGAAAGCCCCATAGCGCCATAGACTTTGGATGCGAGGCTTAGAATATAAAAATTTCCAAAGGTAAACATAGATTATATACCATCTCGTTTTATAATAATTTCGGAATAAGTTTTAAATTGTGATTATCTCTGTCTATACGATGGTCCGAAAATTGCAAAAATTTAAGTTTGATCGTTATTTTGTTTTGTTGTAAATTCTTCCTGCATACCCAGAAATAATTTTGACAAGGTCAATTAATGGCATGAATAAGACAGTTTTCTTCCCCATTTATAAATTTGACAATCAATAGACATTAGGTAATTAAAATAGATTAACAACAATCTATGCCAGAGCTCTAGATACCCTCCTTAGGGAGTCCTTTCAAACATGGCATTGAGCAGATAGGCGGTGTAGGTCGTACAAGTGTATTGTTCTTCCAATGAGCATGCCTTATGGAGATGTAGTGGTTTAGAGTAACCATATTGCATTTGAGACGTTATATTTTAAGATAGAGGTAAAGCTTTAATTTCTTTAGAGTAATTCGAAATGGCTAATTTCTTTTCAGCGTTAGCTTTAATGGGAGCGGGGCTTGAAGTTCCTAATTCTAACTTTAAATAATAACCCATATTTTGTTCATACGATATACTCACTTGAGAAAATAACATTTTCATGTTATTACAGATCGTGTTGAACAGTTCCAAGACATTAGAGAAGGGCTCACTCTACAGGTTCTTCAGGGACGCTGCGGGAACAGGACTTTTCACAGCTCCTGGTAAGTGTAGCATTCATTAACATAGTGAAAACAATCAAAACAGGGTTTACCTGAGAACTTCGGATAAAACACATAAATTGTTAAGTATTAAATCAACAATTTATTATTATTAATAGAATTTATGCTATTAACAAATCCACTGACATAACATAACACATTGTTTTCAGATGTTTGGATCACTTGGTTTTTACAGCTTCAATGTTTGTTTGTTGGTGTGAAGTGACACTAAGCTATCCTATAGGAATCGCTGTTGTGAATGAATGCTGTTTACCTGTGTATAAAACGTAATTGAGGGGTACAGTGGTACATAATTTGTCTTGGGGTTCACAAGCTTTGACATGATGGGAGTGAATTCCCCCAACATGATATTAGATTAATTATACTGGCTCTTCGGTTTTTACGGACCGTAAAAAAAGATAAGTTATTCCAAAACTATATAAATTAATATTCTACAAATAAAAACTGCTCATCCAAAATTTGTAGAAATACCTGAGATATATGTCTTTCGACATCAACAGTTCAATTCCATAAAATGAGTTACAATCAGTAATAACATTAGTAAGATTCCTTTTTCCAATATCAAATACTAAATGGAATGAGCTGAACTACAGTACTAATTAAATTATTATAACACAAAAAAATTACATTACATTAATTATGAAACTCACTCATTAGGGGATATTGTGAAAAGTCAGGTTGTCTTAATTATTCTTGCAGCTTAAAATTGTGTTTGATCACTTACCATATCCCACTTGTAAATATTATTTACTATCAATATTGCTTCCCAGTAGATAAATGGAAGCGGAACAGACGAGCGATTACCCCAGCCTTCAACACTCGCTTGCTGGAGCAGTTTATGCCAGTGTTCAACCAGCAGAACCGTTTGTTAGTGGCCAAGCTGGGCGAGAGGGTGGGCCATGGGCTTTTCGACGTCTGGGACTACGTCAGTCCTGCTACTTTTGACATTATCTGTCAGACAGCTCTGGGGGTGGACGTCAAGGCTCAGGACAACCCGGAGTCTGACTTCGCACAAACCTTGTCGAGGTGAGGTGATACCCCAGTTATACCTTTTGTGAGATAATAATGTCTTCTCTAAACCTGGTAAAACTGATTTTAGAAATATTTGATCAATGAAATATTTAGGTACAATCAAACCATTACCAAATAGACTATGGATAATTTAAAAGGATTATAGGATTTCAGGGTGTGCCATATCACAAAAATAAAACATTACATTTAGAAGATTGAAATCTACCCTCTTCCTAAGATGCCTTCCTCTTACAAGTTCATTGCAAATTCCTAGTCCATTTTTACTTGTGTGTTTATTGTGAATGATTAATCTTATTTATTAGTGTTTTTAACAGTTTATGAGAAGGAAAGATTTCAGTCCTCAAAACATTGTGTTCTATTTTTGTAAAATATAGGGATGGATAATGTACGAAATACTGTAATTCTTTCAAAGGTAATACTATTGATTGTTATGCTATCTGTGCGTTATCTGATTATTACTGAGCAAGAAGTGGGTTCTTAAGACGTTCAGGTTATTAAGACATTTTTTTAAATACATTACGTTAAAATGAACCTGGCAGAGTAAGTAATCCAAATTTGCTTATATAAAAAGTGAGTGGACGTCACTCTGGTATGCATGTAGTGGATTTAGTTCATGTTTATTTTAAATTATTTAATTATTTAAGATGTTGTTGATTATTATTTATGTTCACGCATGTCCCTGATTATTTATCTTTTCTTGCATGTTGCTGGTTAAATATTGTTATTTTTGCACATGGTTATTTGTCACATTTTTTATCACTTTGTTGTTATTTATTTCTTATCATAAACCACAAATTTACTACTGCTGCTCGTTTTTATATTTAACTATTTATTATTGTCTTTTTTAAATTTTTGTTGATTATTTGTAATTGTAATTTGTAAACTTATATTTCTTACTTGTTCGTTTTTTTGTGGATTTTTATTTTTAACACTGTTTGGTATTTAATTATATGTAAATATTATTAGTCCTATTAATCGTTTAAATTATTTATGTCGTCTTTTTCAATTATTTATGTGTACTACTGGTGTAATTCCATTGGAAGAATACATAAATAGATTGGCTGAAACTCGATGAAAAAAACCACCAATTAAACAACATTGAGTTAGTTATAATAGGTTGCCAGCCTTTTGATAATTTTTTGCTGCCATCTTAGTTGAAAAAAATTTCCTAATTGCAGTTTTTTCAATTATTGAACATAAATAAATGTCATGACAAATAAATGTTCCAGAGTAATAGATCTGGGCTTCAAGAGAATTTATAAATTCTGGCTTCACCCCAACTTCATCTTCAATAGAATGAGTTACGGAAAGGAGCTTCGACAAGCCTACAAGCAGTTGCATGCTCTGCCCAATGCGGTAAGTATAACGTGAGGTGTGGGATTAGGTTATTGAAAGCACCAGATTATTAAATATTATAGTTCAGCTTATCAACCCTGCACATCAATAGAGAGCCTGGCATACTTTTTTATTACGTCACATTCAATTCTCCATCTATTCGATAGGAGATAGAAACGAGTCAGTGGAAAATCTTAAAACCATAGGTCAAGTTGTACGTATATCATTTTATAGGTCTTGATACATAATAAATATTCATAAATAATTTGAATGGCCTAAAATATTACAATGTTTGGATGTTGGATAAACCTATAATTTTATTGTAAGGTTAAACAAAAATTTACGCTTACATGATTCCTTCGTGGGTGTGAGAGACAGAGAGAGATAGGGTGAGGGAGGGAGAGAGAGTGAGGGAGAGTAGAGATAGGGGGAGGGATAGGGAGAGAGAGAGAGAGACCCTCACCCTTTGGCCCTAGTACACATCATGAACAAACTGTGCCTGGCAGCGTAAAGAGAACGCTATACTAAAAGATCAAGCGATCATGTGATCTCAGGTGATATCAGATTAAATCATCTCGACTAGTGAGGAGCAATAACAAGATCTTATGCTTGGTCCATTATCCAAATCAACCTAGCTTATTGATTATTTAGACAGAGCATACAAATACAAACCAAATTATTCTAAACAATGAAATTACAAATTAGTATCTTATGCTAATAAAAAATAGTTGTAAGCATTATACAACAAGTGCACAGGTTTGATTCAAGGCTAGAGCTAAGCTGCCATCACATACTCGTACTGGAGGAACTGAAAAACATAACTAATTACAGATAATATTGGTGCCACGCCATGAGGGCATCGGGGGAAACGAGGAAGTGGAACTGTTGGCAAAAAAAGAATTAACCACTTTATTGGCTGGTATGAAAACCTCGACCTGAGGTACCCCCTATCTTTGTAAAGGGAATCATCAATAAGTGAAAGAGGGAAATAAGAACCTCATTGAGGAAAACCCACAACAAATAAAACTATCAAATCTATCCTTAAACTTGTTTATAGATAAAACTTACCTTACAAAAAAAGTTCAAATGCTAATGGTAATAATCATAAGTCTAGGTTACAAATAAACAATCATTTACACATAATATATTTACTTACAATACAATAAACAATTAACTTCTATTGCTTAGCGTTATAACTAACTATTATAATTATATTCCATATCTTTAGGTTATTCAACAGAAGAAGGAAGAATTTCGAAAGAAAAAGGAAGCAGCCTTGAAGAGTCCTCAACAAATAGAAAACCCAGATGATAAAGGTCCAGCCCAAAATCTTTATTTTAAAGGATTATTCTCAACCCTAAGTTACACAGCGGATATTAGTTTATAAGGATAGTAGGATTTAGGACATTGTTATATGTTTCAAAATGTACAACACTAAATTGAATATTGTACATGTATAAAACTATGCTCATATGTTGATTGTAACATTTAACGATGGCAACTGTCCAAAATCCTACTATCCTTAAAAACCATCCATCGACAATAACAAACTTTAAACAAACTATTAGTTTATATATTTATCAGTGATGATAATCACATTTACAGATAATTTACACTTGAAAAATATTTTTGTTTTGTTTTCCAGCGTTTAAAAATGGGCAGGAAACAGAAGGTAAATAGTGAGTTATAAGCTACATTTTTGTTCTGCTTACTCTTGGCTTTAGTTTGTGACTTTCTGTAACTCATATTCTGAGTATAATTACATCAGACGCTCTGGTGTTATGAAAGAACTGCGGAGAGTAGAAAGGCTTCTGACTGGCTGTTCCATACTCAACTCCATGGAATGGTAATTGAAGTACCAGATTATTTATATAAAAAATGTAACACAATGACAATAAGAATGGGATTGTGTTGTCCTAAGTAAATTATGAAAATTTTAATAATATTTCCAAAAACATTAAAAAATTATACTTATTTAAAATTGTAATAAAAATGTAAACAATTTACTATTGATGACAAATTATAAAATTAGAAATTTAGAAGTATAAATTTTCACTGTGGAAGACAATATATTATGAAAGTTCAAATATTTTCACAACCATTTGTTTATTCAGTGTCACAGCTAACGTTGATGACATGTTTCCATAGTCACGTATATCTCAAAGGTATTTAAAATCCTAAGTCATAATATTGTTTTTGTTCACTAGCTTGTGTTCATTGAAAATAACATATCAAAGGTTTAATTTTTAATTTTGGTTAAATTGTGAAGCAGTAAAAATTGGAGCTCTTTGGCTAATTACACATTACCTTTCTAATCAAATTGTGAATCACTATAATCTATACTAAAACCTCCAATGAGCTACAAAGCTGTACAAAGCATCTAAAAAAATATTATCTATGCCAATTAGGCAAGAAAGGATTGAAAGTGTTCCTGGATATTCTGCTGGAACTGAATGACGGAGGAAACACATTCACAGACGATGACTTGAGGGATGAAGTTGTTACAATGATGGTGGGGGTGAGTGAAGACCAATTAAGCAGTAAATCTGTCATTTAAATGTTAGAGGAAAGATTTTCATATTTAAAATCAAGTTAAAATAGTGCCATAAAGAATGTTTACAAAAACTAATGTTTAAACGATTTTGAGAAACCAAAACAACAGGTAAAATAGAAACCAACTATTTATTTGGGTTACTTCCGACAAAAATTTTATTAGAATTTCAATTTAGTGTACTGTTCCAAAAAATAAGGGAGTCATTAACATATTTCTGGATTACTTTAATTAATAAAGAGAAACCTCTTGCAACATTAATTATAGAGACCCAGTATTTTTTGGCAATCGTAGTTCAGTGTCTTCAGTGAGTAAATTAACTATGTAATCAAATTATGGTACATAACTGTCTGTGCTATAAAACTACACATAATTACTGCCACAAAACGTGAAGATGAAACTCACAAATTATTGTTAAAACATACAAGAATACAAGTGTTTTATGAGGAAACAAGTTTGGTATAACTATATTTGTCCGTTTACATGTTGTTTCCTAAATTCTGCATTGATTTTTTGCATTTATTTATACATTATTTTACATCATTATAAATGAATTACAACTGAACTTGATGTTATTGCTAACATTGTATACAAATTTTTACAATGATAATAATAATTAAGGCTCTCAATTTCAAATAATCATGATGTATTTAGAAAACTACATGTTAGCATTAGCAATGAATTAACTCTAAAATATATCTATATTAATAAGTAATTAACATAAAACTTTACATTCTTTAAATCAATATGTTACTTCTTACTATTTACTTTCATGATATATGGACCTATATATTTCGCTTAATACACTTTGGTCAGATCACCAGCAATTCTAACTCAGAAACCTATCACTGTGTTTTAATAGAAATAATGTGGTTTAAAATAAAATGTACTAAATAATTACATAGTAGATGAGTAATTTGAAAATATAAAACTGGAAACTGCACTATTACATATCGTCATGACTTTTGTCTACAGGGAAGCGAGACCAGCGCGATGACTGACTGTTTCTGTCTTCTAATGCTGGCAATGCACGAGGATATCCAAGTTAGTTTCTTTAAATTACTGTTATAAGTCTTTTTAATGTCTATTATTTGTGCGGTTAGAATTTTACTAACATATGGAGCTACATGACTACTCACATGTTAGATTCCCTCTAAAACTACCTGAGTGGCCCTTGTCTAACCCTTTCACTGCACCATGATGCCACATGGGAGGAAAAAAAGGCTTCCTAAAATGGTGGCAGTATACTTAAGAAAGGCAATGGTGAATAGATTGTTCAAAATGTATTGCCACTTATATACAAAAATATCGAAAATGTGAGATGTTTTCTAATAAGAGAGAATAAATATTAATATAATTTCTAATTAACTTTTTCTACATTGGAAAACACAATTATCATTAGAATCAGTAATTTAATATTGATAATTATGAGTAATACAGTGAAACAACACTTTCATTGAAATCAAAGAAAGGGGAGTACAACTCTCAACAACTCAGTTAGAGAAACCAAATGTGGACAAATAATCTCTATTAGGTACCTTACATAGTAAGTGCTCACTAAATTTATAATTGTTGGATGTCATCATGAATTGTTCATTGCAGGATAAAGTATTTGAAGAAGTATACAACATTTTTGGGAACTCTGGCAGAGAGGTCACAATGGAAGATCTGGACCAGATGGTGTACCTCGAGATGGTTTTGAAAGAAACTCTTCGCATGTTCCCTATTGCACCAGTTTTTCTTCGACAAGTCAAAGAGGACATTGAACTGAGTAAGAATTTTGAACATTTGTACAAAAATTAAAAGTTTTCTGCCTGTTAAACTTTCAAAAACAAGTTTCTTTTCTTATTAATCTAAATTACATATATATTAAAGAAATACAGTAGGAGGCATCTAACCGTGTGTGCAACGGAATATGCCCAAGTTGGTATAGTCATGTCTAATAAGATCGACCAGTGAGCGGGAAAGATTAGTTGCTGGCAGTGCCAAGTTTAAGTTTGCAGAAACGCATGCAGTTTTCTGTCCCGTACCATGCCCTGCTACTACCTACAATGGCCAAGGTTGCTGGCACTGCTACATGCCTCCCACTGTATTTGGATATAAAGTTATTTTCAACAACAAATTTATAAAATTTGGTATTTATTTTTATTTATTGCACCTTGTAACAACAAAACTTTCATTATTAATGTTAATTAGCTAGTCGTATAGAGCTAATTTTCATTGAAATAGCAAACAACCTAGTTTGTCTTGAAATTAATAAAAGACCAAAATGGATGTGTATTGAAAGAGTTAAAAATATGAGATAATAAATGTTTTCACAGATTATAACTTTTTAGCTTGACATAAATAAAACCAACCATTATAATCATAAATAATATTGTATCATCTTCAAACAATAAAAAAAAGATATTGAAAGTCATACTTTCAGACAATTAGTTGATCTGTATATGGTTAGCTGACTGTGATTTGAAAATAATTTACATATCTGACGTTTAGTTTTAAATATGTCACGCTAAGAAAAATATACTCTAAGGAAAAATTATTGATTCATATTTGATCCCCTCCAATTTCCACCCCTACAAAAATTGGTGTGACTGACAACTCATTTCTCTCTCAGATAATATTCCTCTATTGACTTAAAAAAAACCAGTCTATGTACTTATACATATTGGCTCTTGGCTCCTAGATTATAATCTAATGGTGATAAAACGGTGCTATTATTTATTTATAATTTTTTACTTTATATATGTTTGAAATATGTGCAGCAAATTATATTCTGCCTGCTGGGTGCAATTTGGGCATTGTCCCCATAGCAACTCACATGAACCCTACCCTTTACACTGACCCTAAGAGGTTCAACCCTGAACGTTTTAGCCCAGAGAATCTCAGCATGAGGCACCGTTACAGCTTCATCTCCTTCAGTGGTGGACCAAGGGGATGTATAGGTAATAATACGTTCATATGTTGATGACATTGTGTGAATGCTATTGTAGAGAAAACACTATTACCAGCTCACCAGCCTATTGTAAGCTCACCATTTGCTACAATCCATCAAATACCTGCTACTTACAAATCATCTTCACAAATGCATGAAGGGTCTTTATCACAAATACCCTGCCATTAATAATCATCACACTATTCAAAACTGTTATTCTATTTTGATTAATACATAAAATAGATTTAACTGTATTATTAATAGTATGTTTAGAAAGGTGCAGTCACAGCCCTTAAGAATTGCCCTGAAGAACAGAAAAATAAACAAATATTTTTTAAAGAAGGAGTTATAAGAATTACAAGTAATCATTGGGAGTATCTTGAAATTGTACAAATATTTCGTTTTTATTAAATATTTACACCCATCTTCAATAATTTTTGGAGGCTGATTAAGAAGGCCGCGGAATCCAACAGAGTAAGAATCCCTCATGCAGCTTTAAGCAAACGATGTGACACAGCCATAGATGCTGTGGGTTTAAAGTTAGTACAGTGGATTTTGAACAAAAGACATGGATAAAATTAATGTCTAATGCTGTTTATTGAAAAGCTAGGGCCAAGATTAGTTGCACATTTCAGGAAAAACATTTACTGGAACTCCACATTTAACAACACAGATTAACTTGCAGTTAATTGTAGATATTTTAAGAGATGTTAAGTAACCTCATGTAACAAAAATTTTGCACACATAATTTCAAAATTATCGGTAACCAAACAATTAAGCATCGCAGGCAGACTTGACTATTTCCTTCTTTCATGAAGCTAAATATCAGCTAAGAGATACTAAGTTATGATCTAATTGTTAAAAAACATCCAAATATACACTTTGAGATTAGTAATATGAATAAAATATTAATAATTCTACAAAGAAAAGTTATCTTTATAATTAGGTTAAAAAACACAAATCTTCAAAATAATAAATGTTTTCCAAAGGTTTTAGTTTCATTTTGGAACTAATTATAAATGGAAAAATGTATGAGAGCCATCTAATTAATTTAAAATTAAATTTAAGGACTAAATTAATTGTTAACACCTTCCCCTCTCACAAATAACGCTTACAATATCATTCAGATTTTTTTTATATCAGTTACAAGATTTTATCAAATTACAGGTTTAAAATTCGCAATGTTGTCCATGAAGACAACCATCTCCACAATACTGAGGAACTACAAACTATCCACATCTGTCAAAATGGAGGACATCAAACTGAAATTTGAATTTTTGATGAAGAGTGTTGATGGTTTCAGACTGAGACTGGAGCCGAGACAATACTCATAACAAAGAATCCTCTGTATACATTTAGTCCTACAAGAGTCTGATGACAGATTTAGATTGTACTGTATATTGTAAAATATTTTAGTTTTAATAATAGGTAAATTATTTCATATTTACTATATTTGTAATTTTGTATTTCATAATTTCAAGGATGGACAATAAATTCATATTTTGGAGTGTCATCTAGATGAAACTGAAACTTTTAGTAAATAATATATCAAAGTATTAAAACATTACAATTCAAAATTTAATTTTTGGTTTCCAACAGAAGTTTTTTGAAAATACTCTAAGGTAATAATATTTATTTGTAATCTGATAATAATAACTGTAGTTTTAAAACCATTATGTATGTTATCTTATGCCATAATGTGTGTAAATAACACATTAAGATATTTAAAAGCTTAGCTTTTTTTAAATTTAATTATAATAAAACTGTTAAAAAACAAAACAAAATATATTTATTTCAGTTCCTTGTAGTTTGTTTAGTATCAAACAGAAATAAAAAAAATACTATTGTCATGTACTTGTACCAATCAATAGGGATTCTCTTAAGTTTATCTCATGTTAAATCATCAGTTTATACTATCAGAATTTTGTTAGCAGGAATGAAGTGGATGAATTTCAATTTCTGATAGTAGTATTATGAAATATAATGGATCAACAACGACCAATCCAAATATTGCAACTTTTTATTTGCTTTAAATACAATTTGATAGTAAAAAAAACCTTTATTTTTATTTTAAGTATGATCGTTCTAATGAATTCAGGTAAGTGAAATCTCAGTATATAAATCACATTTAATATCCTCTTTTAATTTGTACACAAATAAAAGTACTTTCATTCTGTAAATTGATCTAATTATGAAAAAAATTAACCCATACCATGCTATTGCCTCAGATCTGTGTTACACATATATCAAAATGTTACAGAATTAACCTGAAACAACAGAGAGTATATTTTTTTACGTACTTAAATTTACCACAATTGTTCCACTGCAATAATCTGCATTTCACTTAAAAATTAGTTGTATGTCATAAGCTTACCAAGGCGAATCATTTCTTGTTTTTCATTAGTATATTTTTACTAGGATTTGCAAAATTTATATATATTAAGTTACACATGGGGTGAATTAATGACAAAAGTTCATATTTTGATCATTTTTATTCTTAATCAAATGTACAGTAAAAAATAAAGTATAAAACATCTTTTCATAAAAACTCATGTACATAACAACTGAACAAGACTAAACAAATTTAATTAATTTGCAATTGAAAAATCAAATAATTTTATTTTTGAATGAACAATTTTGTAAGTAAATGATAATTTTATTACTTTTAAAAATGTTATTCACCATGCAATACTTCCTAGTAAAAGGGTTTTTCGACAGATGGAGGATTACTTGTCAGAATTGTCAAAAAAGTATGATTTTTAACTTTAATAGAACATTGAGCCATAAAAGTTTTTTAATTTTTTGGTAATAATCTTGGAACTGGTAAAGGAAAAAATTATTTTAACCTGTATCAGCCCAGATAATAAAGATTGAGAATGAACATTCTTACTGTAGACACTGCTGTAACCATATGGTTACACTTGGATGTTACAGGTTAAATTTTATCAAAATATGAAAATGATGGACAAATTTAGCATTTGATTTTTCAGCAGTTGAAAATTGTATATAAAACATGACTGGGTTGAGTCACTCACTCGGGAGAGCTGATGGCCGAGCAATCTAAGGGAAAGGACTGAGAGAGTTAGAGATAGCGGAGGTTAGTGAATCCTGTCTGTGACTGATGCGCTTTTATCAGTACTGTTAACCTTGTCCTGGACTGACTCTTCCTCTTATTCTGTTTGATAAGATCTTAGCACAGGCCAGTGACTCTTAGGAATTGGGAAGATGAGATTAAAAGGGAAATCAACCTCTCCATAAGAAAAAATATACTGCTGAGTTTTGATACCGTTGTTGAGAAATTTGGATGGGTTAGGGATGATTATAAGCCTTGATAAAAAACTACTGGTTGATAGATCAACACTGTGATAACCATAGATTCTGATATTGTACGATAAAGCCAATGAATAACCACAAGACTGATGCTAAGAGGTGAAAGTAGCAGGAAGATCATTGTCCGTAACACAATCACTTCACAATGTCATTATTCAATATTTAGAACTAATAACTAATAAGGATCGTACACATTTTAGGACATTTTTCTTAGGACAGCCCTCATAAAATTAAAATAAATAAATAAAATAAAGTACATAACAGCACAAGTTATACAAATAAATTTTAAACAAATTACATGTAACATTTCTTGTACAGAAATTTAAAACTGCAACATAAGTAGATAAAGGCACATGTTTATAGTTATATACAATACTAAATATTGCCATTAATAATTATTATGTAGTATAATATCGAGCAAGACAACCATACACCTTGCAATTAGTTGAGTCTGCATACATGATAAATTACTACGGATTATTTGGAAAGATTATCCAATTTTATGAAAAATAAATGAAAACTCTCCAAAAAGTTTGTATTTAATAAGATATCCTATATTTTTTACATAGTTTTCATTGTTTTAAACATTTATCACAACGTTCTACAAGCTTTAATTGGTTGAAATCGTAGAAGTCTACCACTTGTTTTTAACTCCTCCTTTCACCCCATCTGTGACGAAGTGCTGGCTGCTAAGAAATTCCTACATATAGCGGTAAAAGTGAAAATTGCTCAGTGCCAAGTTTGCACTGTGCCATGGATGGTTTATCTGTTTCCATTCGAAAGATTTTGTTACATTTCGGATTTTAATTGAAGACTTATATCTAACATTGTCATGCAGCAACAAACCTCCGGACTTAAGTTTATTCTCAATAGTACAATAAGTGGCTGCATTTTTACTATCCTCTTGCATAAACTTAACTAACTATCCACTAAAGACTCCTTATCCATCTTAAAAACACAACTGCCATAACCTTACCTACTGAGATTGTCTGTTTGACCTTGACACTAACTGCTTCTTTACCTAAGTGAATGAAGCAGTTGATTACTGACCATCCTCACAGACTTCTAGCAATTCAACATACAAAAGCTTGAACGTTATGATAAATGAAACAAAAATTTGAACTATGCAGAAAATAGATTCAAAAAATTAGATAAAACGATTAGTAGAGAAAAATCCATAGTAATTTATTTCTTTATAACACATTGGACCTTATTTTCTAAAAAACCCTAACATTGTAACTTTCCTTTTCTTAGACTCAAATATATTTTTATCTGTAAGGAAAGTAGGAGGTGAGCACAGGTCCAATAAAAATAGTATCAAAATAATTTAATCATAAAGAGAAAATAACACAAAGTAAAGTGGTTATTATGGGAACTATGCCTTGTCTTTTAGCCTGCACTGGCTGCTCTGTTGGATTTTATGATTTCTTTTTAGATATTAGTACAGTACGATAGAGTACTAAAATTATATAAACATGTAGAATATAATAAAATTGGTGAACAATCCTACATGCGTGAAAAACCAATATAACTTATTTTTTTTGAGCCTACTTCCTGCACATCTTATTATCCCTTGATATTAGATTTTAGAAACCTAATAAATAATATAGTAAGTAAATCTCCTCATGTAATACATGATTCGTGAAAGTGTGATACAATTTAATGCAACCTCTTTTTGGACCGTTTTGCAGATAAAGAAATATTGTAACTTATTGTACACATGACTGATAATCAAAAAGAATCATTTACTTTATGGGAGCATTTTTGAGTGATTTACAGGTGACGTTACCAAACTTGGTGACCAAGGGATTGCTTTGCCACTGAGCCTCACAGGTAGATGATGTTTTCAAGTCCACCTGTAACACAACAATCTCAACTGAATCTGCTCGTTAATTTGCAATTTTATAACTTGGTCCAACATTTACCACCTCACAACATTCAAGTTCAACTTCACAGATTAAGATCAACAATGAAGAGTTTATGTAATATGGACAGGCTGACTTATGAACCCATTATAAGGTTTAATATGTGCATGTTTCTGAGCCTGTCATATGGTTCTCTCTTACGGTTGATTCTTTAATAATTTCGACTTAAGTACCCAATAAAGAATGTTGTAAACAAGTAGCACATGTTTGTATCGCGTTTTTACTTGCTGAATAATGACAGTATGCAATAGGCTTCTGTCAGCTGCTTGCAGTTATGGTGGCGGAAGTGAACAAAGCAGTGAGGATTGCTTACTAGGATGCATGTTTTTTTACGTTAATAAATGTACTTCCTTTCAAAATGTGTTTATAGTGATATGTTGTCTCAAAATTGTAAGTTGTGAGAATAACAGCTTGGGGCAGTAATATAAATTGTGAAAAAGCATGAAGAAACTCTTCTACAATACTAAGCTATATATATACTTGAACCTATGTGTTTTTTAATATTGGTAGCTTTGTTCAAAAAGTCGTGTACAGCAGTTACCATGCATACTAAGTGACTTCATCAAGGGATTAAATATGTTTAATTTGAATGAGTTATGTAATAAATTCACTATATAAATTCATTATTATATCAAATTGGAAAGTAATTTATTAAATTTGTGATTTCTTCTTTTTTCAATTTTTTTTTATTACAGGTTTTTTATTTATTTCTAAAATACATGTATATTGAGTAATAAAGTATCTTTACTCCCCAAAGTTACTCCATGAAATTCCCTATTGTGACAAAGTGGCCCTGAGAATTTTAAGACCTTTTGAACTCTCATACATTTGTAAGAGTAACTTATAAAATAAGGAGATATAAAATGAATCATAAAGAGAATAATCAATCAAAATATAAAGGCCTGCCACCCATTTGGTCTTTTATCATTTCTTTCTCATTGGTCCAAAGAGAGGAAGAAAATTATAAATGCATTACAATATTTTATTTAAACTAATAATATTATGAAAAATCTTTTAAATTTGTTCAAAAGCTTACTTGTAGTTTGTCCCAGATCTTCTTTTTCGGGTTAAGAACATCATCAGGTGAACCAGTCTCGTATCCCTCAACAAATACTCTCTCTCCTGCAGCACACTCAGATGGTGGATTAAGAGGTTCTACCTTCTTGACGTCTCCTTCTTCTCTACAAACATAATATAAAGTTTTAATTTTTTATAATTTGACATATTTACATGTCATGTATTTACACAATTAGCAACTGTCAAATATTTATTTAATTAATACCTTTTATAAACACGCTTTAGTATTTGGCTATAAAGGATGGAATGTAAATCAACATTGATATAAAATTGAGATAAATGTGAAGAATCTTACATAATTAACGGATAAATTGCCAAATTACAGATATATCTAAATTTCATTACCTTGGAGAGTTGAGTCTATTATTTTTTATTTACTGATACTTTTTTAGTTAACCCTTACAACTCATATTTCAGACCGCATCCGTCATTGCAATTTCACCGTTCCACTTGAGTGTCAGACAGCATCCGACATCGCCATGACGTCAGTTTTCTTTTATTTCCAGTCGGTCAACGATGTCTTCGATTGGTGCTGCGATCACACAGCATTCTTAGGAACTAATACTAACAACTGAACAAAAACAATCGTCATCTGCTGTTTTTTTTTTCACTTTTATTACATGAGGTCGGTGTGTTAACCTCATTTGGTGACATCATCAACTGAATGTCACTATCCTAAACATGGCACTGAATCCAACTCCATCTATATAAGATTATTTTTCGTCTGAATGGGTTTTTCACCAACAAATTTTTGTAAATGTATTTTCGAGAGACATATTTTTAATAGAATTCACACCATGGTGAAATACAAAACTTTATTGAGTATTTTTTTATATCTTAAAATAATACATAGGTATTAAGAATTTTAAATTAAATATAAGTATACATATGCCTGTAAGTAATTGCTGCTAGACAGCTGTTATTCACTATAAATATACCTAAATAAGTACGAGCTGGTAAAAGAAAATTATAGTGTAAAGGATTAGTGTTTTAACCTAGATACAGTTTACGTGCATACAGTTTTTTGTTATGTCTGTTATTTTTAGAGTGCCAAAATTAGAGGGACGCCAAACAGGCAAATCACGTCACTGTTTGCCCACGTCAAGGACTTTTCACTGTCGCCGCGCATGCCCCCTCGCCTCAGTCTCCTAGTCATGGGTTTTCCACTGTCATGGCCACATATTAATTATATCCTATAGAAAACAATCAGTAGCAAGGGACATGTGTAATTTGTAATAGTTTTGTTTTTTCTTTGTTTTTATCGTTTTAAATTTTTAAATCATATGGGGAGATGTCACCGAAACGTCGCTCCATAAGAAACACATGTAAACTTAAGGAACACTTTTCTCAGCTTTAGATTGTCCTAGAAGCTTGTAATTTTTACCACACAACAATCATGTTGTTTTGCATGCTCCGTAGCAAAATTATTACTCTATTATTTAAAAATTATTACTGTATTAAATAAAACTGTGTGTAAAGAAGAGGACTGCATAAAAAATTATAGTGGCTCAAGTGGCGGCATGGAAGGTAAAGGTGTGCTTACAATTTTTTCACGGTCAGAACAAACTCGAGGTGTTCGATATTTAAAATACTTGGGAGACGGTGACTCGAACAGTTATAATTTAGTTTGTGAAAAAAAACCTTATGGAAACTTAGTTACTGTTGACAAATTAGAATGTATCGGACACGTGCAGAAGCGGCTAGGCTCAAGGTTGAGGCGACTTAAAACTAAAATGCAAGGTGTAAAATTAGCAGATGGTAAAGTATTAGGTGGGAAGGGTAAGGGGAGATTAACTGACGCAGAAATTGATAGATTACAAAACTATTATGGACTGGCAATTAGGAGAAATGCTGGAGATGTTGAAAAAATGCAAAGAGAAGTGTGGGCGATATATTTTCACAAGAACTCAACAAACGACAAACCAGAACATGGCCTTTGCCCAACGGGAAAAGAAAGTTGGTGCAAATACAATAGATTGGCAGCAACAAATGCAAATGAAAGTTATGACCACAAAAATGCTCTTGCACCAGAAGTTTTAAAAAGTATAAAACATATATTTAGAGATTTGTCCCATAAAGATTTACTATCTAAATGTAAGCATGGGAAAATGCAAAATCCAAACGAAAGTTTAAACAACATCATATGGTCTAGGATTCCAAAGTCAACATTTGTTGGTCTAAACACATTAAGAATAGGAGTCTTAGATGCAGTAATTACATTTAATGATGGAGCAATGGCTCGTGCAAAAGTTCTTAAAGAAATGGGAATTACTCCAGGTGTCAACGCGATTGACAGATTCGCAAAAGCGGACACTGATCGATTAAAAAAAGCTGAAATTGCTGTTCTTCAACTGACAAAAGAAGCTAGGCAAAAAAGAAGATCCCAGAAGAGAAAATGTGAAGATAAGGAATCAGCAGACACTCAATCTTATGAACCTGGTGCATTTTAAAAGTAAGATTAAAAAATTTTTAGTTTTTCTTGATTTCTCGAAAGTTGTATTTTTTAACTTTAGGAACACTTTTCTCAGAACCTATAATAGATAGATCTCTGAAATTTTTTGTGCTTATATGTTGACTTAGTGCCTAGGCTGGGTAGCAAAATAACAATTTTTCCCTCATAAATTTTGCATTTATAAATTTATATTTAGAAAAAAACGTAGACTAAAAAAATACAACATTTAAAAAATTTTTTTAACTGATTATTTTTATAATAGAGTAATAATTTTGCTACGGAGCATGCAAAACAACATGATTGTTGTGTGGTAAAAATTTCAAGCTTCTAGGACAATCTAAAGCTGAGAAAAGTGTTCCTTAAGTTTACATGTGTTTCTTATGGAGCGACGTTTCGGTGACATCTCCCCTTTTAATATTTAAAATCATGTTAAAAAACTATGTGACTCAGAGTCCTGTAAAAGAGCTAAAGAAAGAAAAAAAGTAGCTCAAAAATGTTCTGCCCTGTTATTATCATGGCTTAATGTTAACGACTTGAAGGGAAAATGTGAGTAAGATATCTCAATTTTATTGTATTGTATTTCAGTAAAATGATGTCCTTCTGCATCTAAACTAAATAAAACAGTAACTTTATCTTTATTGGAATCTGATTCTTGTTAAATCCATTAGATTAGGCAAGCAGTTCACGCCCAAAAAATGCATAATATTTTTTTAACCTCCGACCAAAGGGCACTGGGTTGATACCATATGGAATCTATTTGTCAATTAAAAACCTGAGTAAAATGTTTATATGCGAGTGGGCTGTTGTTATCAAAAAACTTGCCCAGTTAGAAACAGTTAAAAAGATATACTATTTTTGTTTTATTAATTTGGCAAAAATAAACATGCAAACTGTTTTACCCACTCTGTTTTAACTGTTGATTATTCAAATAATAGATAGGATCCTGTCTGAACCGCGACAAAGGTTTGAAGCCATCCAACATATGAATGGGTTATTTGGTTTCTTGAATGGAGCTGGACTTGAAAAAATGTCTGAAAAGGAAATAAAGTACCATGCAAATGAGCTGGCTGTCACTTACAAGGATGATTTAGATAACAGCCAGTTGGAAATAAAAGTGGAAAGTTTCAAATACCACAGGTTGGATTTAAGCCGTAACATAAAAAAAGTTACTCCACTCAAACTTTTGGTATATATTTGCCTAAACAGTCTCCTTGATACCTATCCCGATATTACCACAGCTTTAAGAATTTTTCTTACAATACCCGTGTCAGTTGCATCAAATGAAAAAAGTTTTAGTAAACTGGAGATAGTAAAAAACTATATCAGAAACTTGACAGGACAACAACGATTAACCAACTTGACCATCATATCAATAGAGCACAAAATAGCTTTAACACTATCTTTTGATGATATTGTTAAAACATTTGCAGTAAAAAAGCCCAAAAAATTCATTTCAAAGTTTGTTTAGGGCTTTTAGTTTGTACAATTGATTTAATATTTATTCATTGTGAAATTAAATAATGGTAATTTGATACCTTACATAAAGCACTTATTTACCATACCTTCTTCCTATTAAAATAAGAGTATTTAAATTGTGGAAAAATGAAATAAATAATATTTATATTTTTTGGGTCATTGGTATCAGGCCTAGGTGAGGGGAGGGTGTCAAATTAAATTCTTGCCCTGGGTGAAATACAGCCTAGTTATTTCCAACATTCATTATATTTTCTTTTGATTGGAACACAAAATAATTTAAAAAAAACATTTTTTTTTACAAAAAAGTTCATTCAGTTGTGACAGTTGGGTTGCTCCTAGCTGACCACCTGCTGACAGTCGCAGTTGTATAGGCGCATTGTACATGTATATCCACATACCTTTCTATGCATCAAAAGACAAAACAACTCATAGATAATAATACTTGGTTATTAATTTATTGTCAGAGTGACAAGCATTCCAGTTTGGTTCCAGACGGGCACAAATTAATACCTTTATGTATTCCTGAATATTCACAGGACTTTTGTGAATTGTACTTTGAAATTTAATGTTATAAACTGAAATACGGATATGTTCATGAGCCGCAAATAGAGCGATTACAATAGTACGGAATTCGACATATGCTTTAAGGGTT
Source organism: Homalodisca vitripennis (assembly GCF_021130785.1). Taxonomy (NCBI): domain Eukaryota; kingdom Metazoa; phylum Arthropoda; class Insecta; order Hemiptera; family Cicadellidae; genus Homalodisca; species Homalodisca vitripennis. The sequence goes on from NC_060209.1 coordinate 166,403,180, forward strand.
CATTGAGTTCAGTAGAAATGTACTATTGTTAAAGCAGAAAGGTACTCACAGGGAGGCACAAAGCACCATACCACAGGACTCAATCCCTCTCATCTTGGCAGGTTTGAGGTTACACAGCACAAGCACACTGCGGCCCTGCATCTCCTCTATGGGCACATACTGCACCAGCCCACTCACTATAGTGCGAGGCTCCTTGTCACCTGGACATCAACTTGTACAGACATTTGGCGTTTCATATTATCCAGTTACTGCATTCCCAACAAAAATTTATAATATCAATCACAAAGACAACAATTTCATAATGATATTCCGAAAACCTTTGGCTTAATCACAAGTTAAGATGCTGACTGTGGGAAGTAAGGAATCACTGGCCAAAAGTACAGCTATATTCTTTAAATTAAAAATTCTTTATTTATCCAGGCAAAGTTAGGTTTACATGGTCCTTTCTTACACTCAACCTGAGTGATAGTATGGTATAAAACAAAAAGCTGTTTATAATGTTAACAAAATGCTTATGTGTAATGTAGATAATTTATTATTTTACTTAAAAAATTAAAATGTTGAAGGAATTATATACTGTGTATAACATGCTACGCCCTTTGACAATCGTGATGTGTACAGACTAAACACACATTCACATCAGCCAAGTAGCACTGTTGGAACTTATTTGACACTAAGGGTTTGTTCCAGAAGCAAATGACTTGGTAATCACAAATACATTACTTTCAATTATATACTTTTTTGAGCACTTTCAACAATTATAAGCCCAAAAAATAAACTTTGTGAAGAAATATTGCAGCACATCGGCTACACTTTTACGTTTTTGTTACCCACCTTGCAGCAGTGAACATGATCTGTTCTTTCCAAGTAAAGTTTAAAGTAATATTATTTTTGTAAGTAATACTTTTTAAAGTAATATTAGCCTGCAGTACTTACCAACATCGATTTTTTCAACGTACAAAGCATCTGCGTCAGGGTGCTTCGACACTTCAACTATCTTCCCCACTCTAATATCCAGACGATGTGGCAATATCTCATCTGCTGCAGCTAAAATCATAACACGGTACCACTTTCAATAGCAGTTGCATCACTACAAATATTTACTATGCCAAAAATAAATTTATATTAATTTTCTATTCAGTTATTTTAACTTATAATTAATATTTGACTACTGGACAGGGCAGTGTCTCATGTACTGTACTAACATCAGCAAAAGGAAGTTTGCGTAAGCTGCAGTAGTGAAGGTGTAACCGTTTCTGCTCATAAGCCGTGGAGCTACAATGAATTTAGTTCAAAATTTGTTACAAAACCACAAATGTTATTAATATGAAGATGTTTGTTTTGCCTAAGTCTCTAGCTATGAAGGAAACAAATTGAATAAACAACCTTCTTGAAAACAAAATTGTATTTGTTTAGAGTAATCAAGTGAAATTTATATATTAGAAAAGTCCTTAATGGAATGAAAATACTATGACAATAATGTTCACTTTCCCATTTTACTCTGTCAAGAAGAACACAGTAAATTGAAAATGAAATCTGTCTGAATGGAGAATAAGAACTTAGTAATTTGTCTTTTGTATAAATTATGGTTCAAGAGAAAATACTTACTTTGTTTCTTAGGAGGTGGGTAAGCCTTCTCAGTGAGCTTCTTCAAGTCTGCTGCTTCAAACTTCTTCCTTATGGGTTCCAATAACTTGTTAATATAGTCCTCAACCCCTGACTTGAGATCTCCAGGATGAAGGTCTTGCTTGGCAAATGAGTCTTCCAATTCCTGGTAGGTGTCAAATGACAGATCTCCTCCGTGAGCAGCATCTCTTTTAATAAGGAACTCTAAAATAAGTAAACACGTATGTAACTAGTAGTGAATCTGTGCTCTTGCGTAGAAGCTAAATTTCTATATCTATATGGGAAAAATTTTAAATGTCTTCTCTAGATAAGGGACACAATATTTTCAAATGACAACATCAATTTGAGATTTTTCATTTGAAAGAGAACAAATAACAATGAAAAGCAGTTTGACTTAAAATGTAGTAGTTGTTCTTACATATCTATAAAAGGATTAAATATAGGCATCTAATAAACATCAAAATGATTCACTTTTTATTTCCTAGTAATGTATCACTATAAAGGTTTGTTATTTAAAACTTCAAAACTTCTCAAGTGGAATTCCACACCCCACTTAGGGGAACATCCTCTAAAAGTTTTGAATTAAGAGATAAAGTAGGTCCTATTACAAAGTTATATTGCCCAAGTTTCCTCTTTAAATATACAACCATTCAAAGACTAGTAGAAAGGGTGTAGATTTTTCAATCATCCTGTATAAATTATGTATATTATGTTTTTCAACTATCAGATTTTGTTGCAGTTTCAAATAACCCCATTATTTAGTTCAGAGTGAAGTTCTATTAATTATGTCTACAAATGTTAAAACTCAATTAAGAAAACGTAAACTTAAAGAAAAACTAGATGGTTTACTCACTCTCCCCAGGCTTGAAGAGACTGAACACCACGTGCTTGGCAAATGCCAAAACTCCATTGTCTTCTACATTGCCTGGCTCACAGAATGCCTTCTTCAGTTTTTTCTTGACAGCTGCCGGAGCGTCTAGCAGATCAATCTTGCTGTCCTCTTCTGAGGATGACATTTTACCTCCTGCCAGACCAGGAACTGAAAAAAGCCATCAAATAAGGCTTTTATAAAATTATAATATTGTTAAACCCCAGAACTGGCTAAGCTGTAAATTATGACGCATTTTATTCACTTTTCAAATGGCAGAATGGATAGCGCCAAACTCAAAAAACATCATTATTTTGCCAATTACGTTGTAATTCAAGCTAAAAGTTATATCACTTTAATTGGCAGAGTCCACATTTTATTTATTTTCTATTTAAAATTCCTTTTTTTCGATGACTAGTCGTTAAAAAACCAAAGACTCATACACGCTTGACATGAGTTCACCAATTGTCATTGTTTGCATCTGCTGTTTTAGTTGTTCCGTTCTTATTTTACATTTCTTGTTATGCTGTGATCCGCAATGGATCATGATTTGCCTTTAGTGATGATCTACGATTTTTATTGAGCAATTGTCAAGTTTTGGTAGCAGAAATGACTTGGAATACATATTTCTACTTTTATTCGTCTTCTATGGCAGCGATTTTTATTGAAGAATTTTAATTTTATTTGTATATATTATAACTTTAAAATGTTTATACATATTTACAAAAATCTATCATTTTATATATTTTGGATTTTAATATAAAAGATTAGTATTGCTCTATGAGTTTATCTTAAAAAAGTTTTTCTAACAAGTTTTTACTTATGTGTATCAAAATCTACATTATAAAGAGAAAACCATTTTGAATTATATTTATATTATACAGCTTATATGTCTGTGAAACATGGTGTACAGCAATTTATGTCTTGCTGTGAAAAGATTAATATGGTACGAAAAATATTTTTTCAATAGGTAGCAACAGGTGAAAAGATGATAGATCAAGAGAAAACTGTCATTCATTAAGTTTTTTACAGCATAATTCTTCGCAATATTATTATAATCCTTTCTTTCTTAAAGGCACTTCCACCTAGGTATAATAAAAATAACTGGCCAAAAATCTTATGTCTGTTAAAATGTAGTACTCTCAAAAGTATTAATTCCTCGTAGTTCTTGAGTAGCTACTGAGTCATTTAATTAGTAGCATCTATTCGTATATTTTGTCACTAAAGATTAATTCAAATTTATATGAAAGTACATTATTTTACTCACCCATTGGATTCATCAAATGTATTCTTTTTGTGTAACCCAAATTGGGAAGGTATTTTTCGGCAAGCGTGAATATTTTTCTTTGGTCCACCCCACCAAATTGGGCATCAACCTTGAGGTACTCCTCATCAAGAGCCTGCAATCCTATAAGAACAAAACAAATATGCAATCTGTATAGACAGCCACAGAATAAACAGTACCACTATTGGACATAGAAAAGTATTCCTAGAGAGAACATCGAGAGTTTTACCAGGATACAAGAGTCCGGAGAGTAATGGGTGTTCCACTTGTTTGACGACTTCTGCACCAGCTTTCTTGGCATCATGCTCAGTTATCACTGAACTAAGTCTGTATACGTCCAGAGTGTATTCCCTTTAACAAAAAGATTACATATAAAAATTAATATCTATGTTTATAATAAAAATATTTATGTTCATTTTTCTTTTAAAATAAAATTTGAGTTCACCACATTAAAAAAGTTAATATAAAACTTTGGTTTGTATAATTGTTTTAATTAATGAATATACTGTTAACTTTGTCTTTATTAATTTTCATAGTACGAAGGGTTTTTTTTTAAACCTCCGATCTCACACCACGACGGCTAGTTATAGTGACATTAAGTGATAGTGTTGTACATTGGTGGTGTATAAAGCTTCTGCTATGACATTTCTTGAATTGATCCTTGAATTTCACATTTGAGACTTTGCCATCTTCAAACTTTTGATGTGATTCAATTACATCACCAATACTCATGTTTTCTTCGCAAACTCGGTACATTTTCCAATGGATTTCTGCTGCACTATACCCTTCTGCTTGCGGGAAATAAATAGCACTTCTCAATTTACGTTTGGCAGGATAATCAATAGAGATGGTCATGTTTATGCGACTGCAGCTCAGCGCAAACTGACTACTTGAACTCGACAGTGACAAATGTTGTGGAGGGGAAGATGCATAATCGACTACTGTGCACACCACGGATCTCTGTATAAGATTCACATGTCTGTCCGTCTTGGCGTGAGATCGGAAGTTGAAAACAAAAAAGACCCTCCTATAAGGCTAACACTTTAAGAGCGGATTATGTTTCAAAACATCATAACGAAACTTCTAGAGAATGAGGTTAATGATTTCAATTTAATTATAACAATAATGCATTAATATAACATTGTAATGCAATGGTCTTATCTGAACGGGTTTTGCTCACTAGTGTTATCTGTAAGAATGTTACTAACACAATATACCGTTAGAAGGCATAAACTGTATTTATTCAGCTTGTTTATAACATAGAATCTTTAAGCTTTCCGTCAGTTTTTCTTTTGTAGGCTTAACTAACTTAAACATAACAATTTTTTGGTACAGTAAACAGAAAATTGTTATGTATACAAAAATGTGTTAAATTATATGGTTAGTGTGTTTAAATTACTTTGGTTGTAATAAAATCTGTTTCATAAACATATTTTCTTACAACATGCACTTAAAAAGAATTATTCCATACCAGTATTCAAACTTTTAAGACAGTGCAATCATTTTAGTACTATGAGAATAATAAAGTAAGAGATTTTAGCATGAAATTATTTTTTTAGTAGATTTGTTTGAGTACTAATGTTTATAAAACCACTAAAAATGGCCAATACTCATTTAAAATACATGTTTAAATAAATTAATGCCTAAAGTATTAAAAGCTTAGTATAGTACAATTTTTTTGTTTGAAATTTGTTATTGACAATGGATAATTTGAAAGAATAATGGGATTTTGGACATTTGCCATTGTTATATATTATTAAAATAGAAAACAACTGTTCAAGGACTGTAATCTAACTTTTGGAGGATTGTAATCTAACTTTTCAAGGTAATAGGGGAGTTTAAAAATATTTCTAGTCTATCTATATTGTAAGAATATCTAGAAATCTGTTACAGAATACATTCTGTAAGTGGTCTTACTTGGATAACTGATATTCTGTGCCTCGCACAAACTTTAGCTTGTCAAGAGGCACTCCAATTGACTCCAACATGGCTTTGATGCTATGTTCATAGTACTGAGTCCTGAGAGATAAAAGCTCCCAGGGTGCTTTCATGTTGTCCAGGTAAGCGTGCAAGTCAGCAAACAGAATTGTTACCTGGAAAACAACAGCACAGTGTTTGAATAATGTAATAAATATAAAAATGTATTTATAACTAGTTGTTACCCGCAGCTTTGCATGCAAATCTTTAGAACAGAAGTCCTTATATTAATCCTTAGTAAAAGCAATTATGATGTAATATGATGGGAGTCCTATACAAATTTTAAAACGTAAGTTGATTGTAATCAACAAGTCTTTTCACAGTGGCGTCTTCCCATCTGCACTCAAGATAGCAAAAGTGTACCCTAAACTTAAGAAAGGAGACCAAACTCATCTAAATAATTGTAGGCCAATATCAATCCTGCCCACTTTCTCAAAAATAATCGAAAAAATTGCCCTAAAAAGACTAGTAGAACATCTCACTCGCCTTAACCTCTTAACTCCAAATCAGCATGGATTCATCAAGGGCAGGTCTACCAGCACGGCTATCATAGACCTGGTTGAGTATGTCATTGACCAAATCGACAACTGCAAATACACCTCAGCTGTCCTACTGGACTACTCTAAAGCCTTTGACTGCCTAGGGCACGATATTATCCTAGCTAAACTTCAGTCAATGGGAATTTAAGGAATTGCAAACAGGTGGTTTGACAGTTACCTGACTGGCAGAAGTCAGCTAGTGGAGCTGAGGCACAATATCAATGGAGTCTCTCAAGCTACAAGGTCTGGGCTACTGCCCCTAACAAGAGGAGTTCCCCAGGGATCGGTGCTTGGGCCTGTACTTTTTATTTTGCTGACCAATGACTTCCCCAATATAATTAAGGACTACAGTACAGCAGTAATGTATGCGGACGATACAACACTGCTTTTTCAGAATGACGATCCTGAAGACCTAAGCATAAGCGCATATATGCTTATGCTTAATAAGCATATAATATCCCTTAATATGACGTATGAGTACTGCTCGATGAATGATTTGGCTGCAAACCCATCCAAAACCAAACAAATAAACTTTGGAAGACGGGGAAGCCAAATTCCTCCTCTACCTGATGTTACTCAAGTAGAAAAAACAGAACTTTTGGGAATTACCTTGGATGCCAATCTCACCTGGGGACCACACATCAATGCTCTCTGCAAAAATTCAACTCTGCAGTCTACGTAATACGCAGAATTAAGCATATATGTAGTCTTGACTCAGCAAAAGTAGCCTATCACGCTCTCTTAGAAACTCATGTAAGGTATGGCATTATAGTGTGGGGCAGTACATCAGCCTATAACCTCAAGAGAGTGTTGACAGGGCAAAAGCTAGCAGTCAGAACCCTAGCCAACCTGGGACCACGTGACAGCTGTAGAGATGCTTTTAAGGAATTAAAAATTAAAACTGCCACAGCAATCTACATTCAAGAATTAATCCTCCGCGTAGACCGACTTGGTCTCCCCAACAACATCAGAATACACCATTACAACACCAGACATGCGTCAAGAATCCCAGTCACTAGACACCTTACGGCCCTTCATGACAAGAAATCCACTTCTATTAGTGCCAAACTGTACAACCTTCTTCCTGCAGACTTTAAACGAGTGACAAGTGATGCCTTGAAACGCAAGCTTAATGCCTGGTTGACCGAGAATCCAGTCTACACAGTGGAGGAGTTTATAAGAAAACTGCCATAAAGACTATATCTTTTTATTCTGATTTCCATTGGGAAAACACGTACTGTCATTGTATGTATGTATTTGTATTAACTGACACTATTACTGTTCTCAAAGTCCATGTAATAAAGAATTTTGATTTCTGATTTCTAAGTAGGTATACATCAGGTAGATATTATTTAAGTTCATGGTAAATAGTATCAGAGTTTAACTTAATTATTACATCGTGTTTGGTACGTGTAGGAGCATTTCTGGTTCTAATTAATTATAATAATAATAATAATAATAATAACGTCTTTATTTAGCAAGCGTTCTTCAAAGTAAGACTCTGGTTTACAAGACAACTTTTGTCATAACTTACAGGTAATATTACATAAATTAAAGGTAATAATAGTTATTCTAAATGATATAAAATTACATAATTATTCTAACTTATAAAAATTATATAAAAAATCTCTTTAACATGATTTTTAAATGTACTATAACTAAGGGTCTTTAAAGCAGGGGGCAAAGCATTATATATTTCAGGTCCAAAGTAGCTAAAACCTTTCTTGCCAATTTCTAGGCGGACCCTAGGCAAATGAAGTAGGCTGTCCTGCCGAGTACTGCGAGAATTTATTTCATGTCTAAAAATAAGTTTATTCCTGAGATATTTAGGTTTGCCAGTCTGAAGAACCCTGTGGATTAGTTGGGCAGTCTGTAAGTCACAGCAATTTCCAATTGATAGTATCTTAGAGCTTAATCTAAATTCACTGATGTGATCAAATTTCTTGAGATTATAAACAAATCTCAGAGCTCTGTTTTGCAATCTAGTAAGAACCGTGACATACTCCTGAGACAAACAACGAGCAAAAGATGGAAGAGCGTAATATATAGTGGGAAAAATTATTGAGCGGACAATTTCTAGCTTAGAAGACACACAGGCAGTACTTTTACACATCTATAAAGGGTTTTCAGTTTGGTCACAACGCTGTTACATATGGATTTTACATGGTTCGCAAAATCAAGATTGGAATCCAAAGTAACTCCAAGGATTTTTAGAGAACTGTTCATAACTAAAGGTTTGCCATCCAAAGTGACTAAAACTGACTAATGCAACCATGTGGCTGACAGTTCAGAGATGATCCCACCTGCAAAACAGCACATTTATCCGAGTTAAGCAGAAACCCATGATCATCCGACCACGACTTTACCCTATCCAAATCTGAATTTATCTTCCTTACAGCCTCTGCTCTCTCTCCAAAGGATTGTAAGACAATAATAGCTGTGAGTCATCTGCATAACAATGAAGAGAGAGCAGAACTCCAGCTGGTCTTTCAAGTCTGCAGTGTATACAAGAAAGAGTATTGGCCCCAGGCAACTACCTTGCAGGACACCAACAAAACGGGGGCAACGCAGGAGACAGCCGACCATCAACTTTTGTTCGCTGGGTTCTCCCAATAAATACGACGAGAACCATCGGACTGAATTTTCGTCAAAAATGATAGAATTTAAGCTTAGCTAATACAAATCGAAATTAACCGAATCGAAAACTTGCGAAAAGTCTAATCCCGTAATCAAGCTCTGAAAAACCCTATCCCTAGCAGAAAGCAGGTCATCAGTGACATTGAGAAGAGCGGAGCAGGTGCTAAAACCCTGTCTAAAACCTGATTGTGCTTCAGGCAGTAAATCCTCAGATTCCAAGTAGCTGACCATCTGCTCTGACACAACCCTCTCCAGTATTTTAGAGACGACCGGGAGGATCGATATTGGTCGAAACTGAGAAATCGAAGTAGGATTGTTAGTTTTCGGAAGAGGGATCACTACAACTCTCCTTCCAGCAGGAAGGAAATTTCCCAGAAGTTAGAGACACATTGATTAGATGGGTGATTGCTCCAATACAAAAAGGGCTTAAGCCTCTGACCATAGCGATGGATATTTCCGTCCACGCCAAAAAGCAGTACTTAAAATGGTGTTCATAAGCTCCCTCACCTTTTGCTCAGACACGCGCATAAAGGTGAAAGGGGAATTTACACCTGCACACATATTTTGGCTAAAGAAACTCAGTTTATCCAATGCTTATGTTTTCGTCCACAACCCATGGTTGAAAAAATAGTCATTCAGCTCTTTAGGTGAAAATTGATGAGGTTTTTCTTCATTTGCATTCAGAATTCCACCAGCCCGCAACGTAGCCCAAAACTTCTTTGTGTTTTTTATGTTTAAATTATCGGCGAAAAACTTCTTTTTCGCCAATCTTACAGCCACATTGAGTGCGTTACGAGCCTTACAGTATTTCGAGTCTCGATTCTTGGGTTTTTAGGGAAAGATAGACATTTTTACACCTATCTTCTTTTTTGTGTAAGGTCAATCAGGTTGGAGTCCCTCCAAGGAGCTTTTTTTCCTGGTTATTCTCTTTCGCACCATAGGGGCACACACGTCAAAAGATTTGAATAATATTTGAAGTTAAATTATTAGTGATGTCATCTACGTCTTCCAGGGTTATTATGTCTTCCAACAAAAACTAGAGGCAATCTCAATAAACTTCTCATAATCAAAATCTCTAAAATTGCGATATGATATGAACTTAACCTTGGATTTCGGTTTCTCACATAACACGTCACAGTATATCAGCTTGTGGTCGGTGATACGTTTACCATTGTGCTCCAAGATATTGGAGGTGTCGACTATTCCTACATCTGGATTAAAAATTCTTATCTACAATTATGACGTCAATAAGAGACGATGTACTCTCAGTGATGCGAGTGGGTTCCCTAACTATTTGGACGAGACCCAAAGATTGAATTAATTTTTTTCGAGATATTTCACATCTGCTCTTCTCCTGTCCAGGAAAATTCACATTCAAGTCACCCAACAAAATCACTGAGTCTACCTCGGGTGACATGTCAATAAACAAAGCATGAATCAAAGAACTTATGCAAGAATATGGCGCAGCTGGTGGTCTATATGCAATACAGACACATAGCTTCTGACCCTTCAGACAAACCAAGCCACATATATATTCAATGTCAGTATCCACGTTGAGAAGTCTAACAGGAGTAAACTTAATTAATGCACCTTACATACAGAACTACACCTCCTCCACGACCCATCAGAGACGGCCTATCGCAACGATGAAGTGTGTAGCCCGGCACATCGAACACATACGAGGGAACATCAGCGGATAGCCATGACTCAGAGACCCCAACAAGTCAAATTGAAAATCATCAACAACCGAACACAACTCTGCAAAACCTGTGTTAAGCGATCTAAAATTTACATTGCGCTACTCTACAACAAGTGGCAGTCGTTCGATCTCGTTTCCCGACTGGATTATACTCACCGGGGCACAATCATTAACAGGAGACACCTGAGGACTGGGACAGGATGACATCCGGAGCAATCTCACTTCCACACCGGGCGTGACAGGCCTCATAGACTATTTTCAGTGACTGAAAAATCAACTCCCCCATACGATTATTCCCGTTTCGATTGAGGTGTCTCCCGTCACGGGAAAGATGATAGTTTCGGATAACATCGCTGTTGTTGAGAAACTCAACATTGAAGTTATTGCACATGAGCATTAACTGTTCATTTAAGTGGAAAAGTGCTTGCTTTTTGATATCCCTCCTTGTAATAATACTATTTAAAATAAACAGTAGCATTAGGAAAAGTTCTTTTGGCAGTACTCAACAGGTCCGCGAATGCGTGGAGCACCGCTCTCTTGCCACAGCCCCCATTGTATCCAGGGCCACCGTTGTATCCGCGAACTAGGTTATTAGTTCCAACAAAAATGTATATTATCTCAGGTTGTGCTGATTTATACTTACTGATCTTATCTCTGATGTGAGATATTCTAGCCCCTGGATTTATATCCACAATAGCCCTCTCTCTTCACATTTTTTCCCCGAATAACGTAAAAGAGAATCACCGATCAGCAAAACATTGGACATGGTCTTTTCCTGATATGTTAAATTTAATTCCTCTCTAGACTCAGCACTGACTTTGCCACTAGAAACCTTTTCTCTTGGCAAGGAAACATTTCCACGAGCAAAGGTTTCTTTACCTCCTTTAAAGTTACTATTCTTAGTTAACTTAACTGCCAATTTAGGTTTGTTTACTGACTTCTGATACCATTTCCCTGATGCATTGCATACTGTTGTGTAATTTACACTATTTTATACTATATATTATATAATTATATATTATATATTATATATATTATATATTATATAATTATATACATAACGTCACAGCTGAATCTGCCTTGTCATCCCGATCAAGAAAACACAAATCTCTGAAACTTACTTCGGTCAAAAAGCGTATATTTCCTGTCATATATTTCAGGTCTAAGATATTTCCAGTACCATAGTAGAGTTTGCCTTGTTCTGACGAAGAAAAAATATATATACTTATACAGGGCCGAGATGCCTACTTCGGTTAAAAAGTGCCTACTTAAAACCGTTTAAATTCAGTTTCCCACTATGTCACAGTTTAGCTTACCATATTGCCTCAATAAAAATACTGTATAATATGTTTGATTATCTGTTTCTCGGAAATATATTTTGGTCAAAATCGTGTTGACATAGTTGAGTTTGCCTTGTCCTGAAGAAAATACACACATAAGTAGGACTGAAAAGCCTATTACGACCTAGGGGGAAGTCCTACCTACTTCTTATGCACTTTCGGTATAAGGGGGAAATCCTTATTAAGGTTATGCAACATTCCAAAATAATCGTTATTAAAGTTTTGCATTACACTTGTTATTTGAACTGTAGCCAGGGAGAGAATGAATCGTTGAGGCATGTTAGTATTCATTTCTCTGTTTTTCCATTAGCCATTGTTAAAATGTAATATCATACTGTCAAGGAAGCCCACCAGTTTAAAGTAACTTGTGTTAAAACATTCATAATCATTGTTCATTAAGATTAGTTTTATAACAGTTTTTAATGCATTAGATGATTTTAATTCGTCACTGACGTAATCTGGAGTAAAATTTATACATTAATGTTTTATTTACTATCTGCATTACACTACCGATCAAGCACTGTTTACTTATTATTGATAAAATTTCAATGTAAACAGATGTTTCAGAAAGTTTGTCAAACTATAGCTATTAACAGCTGTTTAGTGCCAGTTTAATTTGAATTATGAAACGTAAAAACTACAATTTTTTCTGAATTCCAAAATATTCCAGGTAACTTATCTTAACTTTTTCTTTATAAAAACTTCCTCGGATTTCAATGGACATTTTACTGTTACGTTTTTACAAACTAAATAATTCTTATGTGGGTTTACAAATAAGCAACACGATTATTAGTTACCATTAATAATGTTTATTAAAGCTAATTTACAATAAGGACAAATAATTACTTTAATTGAAAGAAATTACTATTTACAATTATTACTATTAATTACAACTCCAATAATTACAATTACTATTATTAATATTTGCTAAATGACTAAGATGGCTTCTGCAAAACTAATATTATTTGCAATCACAAATATAGCTAATTAACAAGTGGCTTTACTGTCTCTTCTGCTTAAGTCCAATTTGCTTACGGTTTTCCCCGGTGTCGTATCCTTCCACAGGAGTTGTCCAATACTGCGCTGAATCTTCCGGTCGATCCCACGATGCGACGATTCTCACAGCAGTATCTCCGCAGGCACTCACTATCACAGGATCCGTGTCACGACACTCACTACAACTGCCTCACTGGTACTCACAACTCTCCCGGCTCCCCAGTAGACGGCCTTATATAACCTTCTAGCATTCTTGCTAGAAGGGTCTATACCGTGGGCTCTGGAAGGTCTAGAAGATTCCGGAGTCAATGGGCAGTGAGTCTTTTACCAGGAAGACTGCTCTAGACTTTCTATTGTCATCAGCCTATTCAGAAGAAAGGACTGGCCCAGCCATTTATGAGGGTGTTGATGGCTCTCGCAGAAGGATTTATGGCGGTCCCTTACGTCAACAGCCAGGCCGCCACCCGCAGACGCCGCGCGACGGCCAGCTCCGTGACACTGCCCTCTCCTTAAGGCTGATCGTCCCGATCAGTGTTGGAACCATGGTAAGACGCTAGACGATCTAGGTGGACGACGAGCATCTTGCCTCTTGGGTGTCTTTTTGGATTCGGTAGACCACGTCGTTGATTCGTGTCACCACACGATAAGGTCCAATCCAGTCCTGTTTGAAGCTTTGGGCACCTTCCCTTCCTCCGCAGGGGACTGTAGAGCCAAACCCAGTTGTTCTCCTGGAATCCAGCTGAGTTGGCTAGTCGGTCGTAGCGAGCCTTCATACTGTCACTGACGACCTTCAGGTGCTGGCGAGCAAACTTCGTGAGTGTCGTGCAATTGATCAACGAGTTCCGAGGCGAAGTCAGTCGCTGGCCTCTCCTTGTCAGGTGGTAGGCCGAACATGAGATCACTTGGTAGCCGAAGTTCTCTTCCGAAGACCATTCTTGCTGGGGTAACACCAGTTGTTTCATGGCTAGAAGATCTGTAGGCCAGCAGAAAAACTGGCACCTTCTTTATCCCAATCCCGCTGGCTGGTGGAGACAACTTTCCTGAGATGACCGACGAGAGTCTTGATGTATCTCTCAACCATCCCATCGGATTGCGGGTGAAGCGGGGTTGTCCGTGTCTTATGCACTCCCAGACGCTGAAGAACATCCCTCATCAAGATAGAACCGAAGTTCGTCCCTTGGTCGCTGTGTAGCTCACGGGGTACCCCGTACCGGCAGACGAAGTCGTTCACCAAGCATCCTGCCACAGTAGATGCCTCCTGGTTTGGTATGGCGTATATACTTCTGGCCATTTCGTGAAGTAATCACATGGCCACCAGGAGATATTTATTCCCTGCGTCTGTCACGGGAAATGGTCCAGCGATGTCGATGGCGATCCTCTCGAAGGGTGATCCAACGTTGTACTGCCGCATCCTGCCTCGACTTCTTGTTTGAGGGCCCTCGGCTTCCAGCACATACATCACATTGACGGCACCATTTCTCAACATCAGCCCTAAGGTGCAGCCAGTAGAGAACCGTTGTCGCAACTTTTCCACTGTCTTGTTGACACCAAGATGACCTCCAGACGCTCCGTTATGCAAACTCCATAAGGACTTCCCACCTCTTACTTCTTGGGAGTACGATCTGTTCGATTTTTCCTCTTCCCGTTAGGAGCTTCCCAGATCCTTATTAGTACTCCGTTCTTGATCTTCATAGAGTCCCACTGTGCCCAGTAGGCTCTTGTATAGGTGATCTCTAGCCGCGATGTGCTTCCCAACTAGGTCGAGTTCCAGCTTCCACCTCTCGCAGGAGTGGTCCGATCTCCGTGTCTCCTAGCTGCTCGTTCCGAAGTTCACTCATTTCCCATCCACTAGCAGGCTCCACGGTGACACAACGTACTTCTGCCGAAGGATTCTTTTCTTCTACCTTGGAGCAGTGCTTACAGCCTTCTGGACAAGGACGACGTGAACAGAGCATCAGCGTTGGAATGTTTTTCTTCCCTTGTCGGTGTTCAGACGTGAAGTTGTACTCCTGAAGCCGCTGCACCCATCGCGCTGTCTGCCCCTCCAAGTTCTTGAAGTTCAGTAGCCAAGTCAGGGCGGAGTGATCTGTCCTTAAATGGAAAGGTTGTCCATAGAGGTATTTATGAAAGTGTTCTAGGGACTTCACGACTGCTAGCAGTTCCCTCCTTGTGACGCAGTAATTCCTTTCGGCCTTAGATAGTGTTCTGCTGAAATAGGCTACCACGGTTTCCTGGCCATCCTGAACTTGCGAGAGTACTCCTCCTATGCCCACGTCGCTGGCGTCAGTTGTCGACAATGAACTTTTCTCCAAAGCGAGGGAATCCCCAAGATCGGAGCACTACAGAGAGCAGTCTTGAGTATCCCAAATGCTTCACTCGACTCTGAGGTCCATTCAAACTTGCGCTGTTCTTCCGTGAGCTTGGTCAGTGGCTTAGCAATATCGGCATAACCCTTCACGAAGCGGCGGTAATAGGTGCACAGGCCCGAGGAAACTTCTTACCTCATGTTTGTTACGTGGTGTGGGCCATTCCTTTATCGCTCGTATCTTCTCTGGATCCACAGAGACTCCTTTCTGACGAGACTACATGTCCGAGATAGTTTACCTTATTTTTAAATAAGTTGCACTTCTTTAGGTTAAGCTTCAAGTTGGCAGAACGAAGCCTTATAAAGATCTTTTCCAGGTTCTGAAGATGGTCTTTAAATGTCTTTCCAATGACTATGATATCCATCCAGATACACTAGACAGGTTTCCCAAGTTAGACCTCTAAGCACGTTCTCCATTAATCTCTCGAAGGTAGCTGGTGCATTGCATAGTCCAAAAGGCATCACGGTGAACTGCCACAGTCCGTTTCCATTCCCTATGGAAAATGCCGTTTTCTCCTTGTCCTCTGGAGCAATCTCTACTTGCCCAGTACCCACTCTTCATGTCCAGGGTCGAGAAGAACTTGCCGCCTCCCAGAGCATCCAGTGTGTCGTCGATCCGCGGTTAAAGGGTAACTGTCTTCTTGGTGACGTTATTGAGTAGTCGGTAGTCCACGCAGAAACCTAGAAGTCCCATCCTTCTTCTTCACTAGTACCACCGGCGAATTCCATGGACTGCTGGAAGGCTCGATCACCCCCATCTCGCTCCATCTCCTTTGTTATTTGCTCAGCTTCCTCCCTCTTCGCCCAGGGTAGTCTCCTAGGAATTTGGCGGATTGGTTGTGCGTCTCCAACATTTATCTTGTGCTGAACTACAGTCGTCCTGCCCTCTTGGCCCTTGTAGCAGTTTCGAAAACATCCTGGTACTCTGTTATTAACTTAGCTACTTGTTTAGTTTGTTCTAAGTCCATTCCCTTGCAAGCATCTCTCACAAATTTAGCTATGTCTTCTGGAAGATTCTTGTGGCAGGATGCTGTCTGTCTAACAGATTGCGATACAGAAGAAAACTGAGTAACAGGTACCTAAGAGCTTGCCTTGTTTTAAAGTAACGGATAGTCGTTTAAGTTTCATTATGCAGACTGGAACTTCCCTGGAAGATTGAAAACAGTGTCTTCCCTACAAGGACACCTCGGCCAAGCTCCTCTTCGTTTACAGCTGGGTCTAACATTAAGTTCTGTCCTTCCGGTACAGTTCTGTCGACTTCTGCTCTCACGATCTTCTGAGCACGATGAGATGGCAGTGTGGTATCTTTTAATAACCGCACCGAAGAAGTAAGATTTTTTCTAAGCTGAAGGACGACTTCTCTTCTCCGCCAACAGTCGTCACCCCTTTCTTGAGGTCTAATTGAAGGCCAAGTTTCATCATTACGTCCATGCCGAGTATAACGTCCTCCTCGATGATGTTAGCAACGAGAGTGCGATGTTTAAAGCATGTACTCCCGATGCAGAAGGTGGCAACTGTCTCCCCGTGAACACTGGCCAAGTCCCCAGTCGCAGTCCTCAATGTCCAGGTTGTTGGAGTGACTTTATTGGGAGGTGAACAAACATCTCTATTTACTATGGTCATCGGTTGCCCCAGTGTCCTAGTAGAAGGCTTCTGGGCTTCCCGTTGACTAATCATCTATGTAGAGGCTGTTAGTCTGTCCTGACAAAGATGCCACAATAATGCTGTCGGCTGGGGCCTCAGTTTGCTGGGTTGACAAATTGCCCCTTCCTGTCAACCCTTTTTAGTTTTCCTGCATCTGCCCCCGAGAGGCTCTATCTGGGCACTTGCTTTCGGGGATGGCCCAACTCTCCACAAACTCCAGCAGCGGATTTCCTTCTTCCTGTTCTTCAGCGCATCCAGCACTCTCTGGACTACGTCTTCTATCTTAAAACCTTCTTCCACGCAGACCCCTCGAAGACGTGCATGTCCTTGCACAGACTGTTTTTACTGCTTCAAATTCTAGTGCTTGTGTTAGCGCCCTCGTGTAATGTCTTAGGACGAGCCAACTTTACAGCCTGCTGTGTTTCAGCGTCTCGAAGGCCGTCGAGGAATTTGTCGATGGATAAGTTCTCGCAGACAGCCTCATCACAAGTAGAGTAAAGCACCTCTTACAAGTCGTGCGACATCAGCTTCAAATTCCTGCAGTGATTCATTGGACTTCTGGTGGCGACTCCTGAGTTGAGACCTGTAGACCAGTTCCATGTGCTTATGTCCGAACCGCATCTCCAGTCGTCTAACCAGTCTCCATAGTTTTTGGCGCTCCGCAGGTGGCACAGTCTGCAGGACCTTTAGCGCGTCTCCACGCAGCGAAAGGCAGAGCATGGACGCTTTTGTTGATGACGGCCAACGGTGGACGGCGGCAGCAGTCTCGAACAGTGTCCGAAAATCCTCCCAGGTCATCTTACCGTCGAAGGTTGGCACCCCTGCATTACTCATTGGTGGACATGAATTAAGCTGAGGTTCCGTAATTAATTCTGGTTTTCCATCTTCTGGGCTAACAATGGATTCTGTGCAGGTTTCTGAGCCCTTGTTTCTCTGAGCTATTTCCTCTAAGATCCTAATTCTATCACCAAATTCTTTTGAATAATCATTTAACTTGTCTTCTAATTGTTTGGAGCAACCATTTATACCTGCTTCTAGTTGCTTTTTAAATTCCTCTTCAACTCTACAAATTTTTAAATTAAACTCTGTAGCTAATTCATCTTTCATACTTTTCAAGTCATTTTGAAGTGTTTCACAATTACTATTTAATTTTTCTTCCAATGTTTTTAGTTAAGTTAGATTGTAACACTTTGGTAAGCTTACTTGCTTCAGTTTCAAAAATTAATATTTCGGGATCTTCACCTGCTTCTATCATCGCCTGTTTAAGTCTATTAGCTAAAACTGTTTTTTGTCCCAGAAGTATCTAAGTCCCTTTCTTCTAACTCCCGTTTTAAATCAGCCACTTTCAAATCTGCTAACTTAAACCCACTAGAAGCCATCGTTTTATTATATTATTACTTTAAAATAATATTAATACAATAAATAAATAATAAATAATATCTAAAGTGTTGCTTTTAACAAATCAATCCCACTTCTGACACCAATGTTACGTTTTTTTACAAACTAAATAATTCTTATGTGGGTTTACAAATAAGCAACACGATTATTAGTTACCATTAATAATGTTTATTTAAAGCTAATTTACAATAAGGACAAATAATTACTTTAATTGAAAGAAATTACTATTTACAATTATTACTATTAATTACAACTCCAATAATTACAATTACTATTATTAATATTTGCTAAATGACTAAGATGGCTTCTGCAAAACTAATATTATTTGCAATCACAAATATAGCTAATTAACAAGTGGCTTTACTGTCTCTTCTGCTTAAGTCCAATTTGCTTACGGTTTCCCCGGTGTCGTATCCTTCCACAGGAGTTGTCCAAAACTGCGCTGAATCTTCCGGTCGATCCCACGATGCGACGATTCTCACAGCAGTATCTCCGCAGGCACTCACTATCACAGGATCGTGTCACGACACTCACTACACTGCCTCACTGGTACTCACAAACTCTCCCGGCTCCCCAGTAGACGGCCTTATATTACCTTCTAGCATTCTTGCTAGAAGGGTCTATACCGGTGGGCTCTGGAAGGTCTAGAAGATTCCGGAGTTAATGGGCAGTGAGTCTTTTTACCAGGAAGACTGCTCTAGACTTTCTATTGTCATCAGCCTATTCAGAAGAAAGGACTGGCCCAGCCATTTATGAGGGTGTTGATGGCTCTCGCAGAAGGATTTATGGCGGTCCCTTACGTCAACAGCCAGGCCGCCACCGCAGCCGCCGCGCGACGGCCAGCTCCGTGACATTACAAAAAGAATTAACCGAATTGGTCCAGCCATTATCGAGATTAGCGCTTACCAACACATTTTACCATTAATTTTTATTTATAAGATTATATACGATTTGAAGTTATAACTTAGAACACAGAATCCGTCAAAATAAGCACAAATTACCTCACAGCCAGCTTTCAAAAAGTCAGCTATCTTCGACATTGGCACAAAGTAGGCAATGTGTGGTTTGCCAGTAGTCGCTGTGCCCCAGTAGATCTTGAGGTCTCTCTCCTTAAGTACAGCTGCCAGTCTATCTTCTCCCAAGACCTCCTGCAGATTACGGGTGATCAGCTGTTGTTTATCTTCCACACCCATATTCTCTCCGTTTACAGCGTCCATTTGTAACTAAACAGATATGATAAAAATCAGACATAATTAATGTGATATTAAATAACATAACATTACATGAAGTTTAATAAAATTCACTAGACTAGTTTACTTTTTAGTCTTGACCGTAAGCTCATGTCAGTATCATACATTACCTGAACAATCTGTCATAAAACATTGATGGTTAAAGTAACAGTGTAATTTGATGGGATAGAGTGGCTTCCGTATAATATCAAAGTGCCCTTCATTTTCAAACTTGTCATCTATCCATACAAAACAAACATTTCTACAAAACGATAGCCAATCTGCAATGGTATTTCTGCATGTACTGATACTTCCATACCTACATTTATTTATTAAAAAGTCATAGTTGGTTTGGTTCAAAATAAAATAAAGTACATGATTGTTAATATATTCATTAAACAAAATTTTGAGTGTTCAAAAAGTCTTCTCAAGTGTGATGTATTTAACATCGTGTTTGTTGTGATTTTTCTTGCATCAAAATACTATTTGATTTCCATCTTTAATTCTAGCTTTCATTCCTCACTATAAAAATGAACATGTTGGATTTAAAGAAGCAAGATCATAATTTCATAGCCATATAAAAAATTGTCCAATGTTAAAATGTTAAAAATACATTTTGGTATAGAAAATATTCATCACCTGGCGATGTCATTAATCACTACGCAAATTATTTTATTTTGTTCTAATCAACTTAATTTTCAACTATATTATTATTCTGCAAAATAAAAATAAAAAGGCAATTATTATTATAAATATCTATAGATCAAATGTTTTTATATTCAATGGTTAAGATATTTCTAAACAATAGTTGAGATAGGTTGATTTAACTGGCATGGTGGCCACTTATTATACTGAAGTCTTTATTTTTAAAACAAAATGTATGTATTTTTGGAGATAATTATTTTTATCTGCTCTTTATAAATGTCTAAATATAATATTTTTATGACAGCTTTTCTATGTGTAGCTATATAAGTTATGTAGAATAGTACCTACATGTTTTAATTTATAGTTTTGTATAATAACATAAGAAAATTATCTGAATCATCAACGCTAAACCATTTATAATTTTCACCCTGGGCTTTTTAGCAAGTTCTACAAAATAGACCGGGGCAAAAGGATTACTACACACTACAAAATGCAAAGAACTATTTTAAGTGGTAAAGCAAGTAACAGTACCATATAACATACGTTCAGAATTTTAAAGGCTAGCCTGTCAACACAATGCAGTCAAAAACATGTTTACGATATCCACAAGGTTTTTGGATTTCAATTTCAAGCCTTGAAGAGATAATATCATGTTAATGATACAAGCCAATGATACATATTATGATACAAGCCAATCATTGATTATACGAAAAGTAATATTGCTATCACTGTTACACAACTAACAGAACAGAATTTTCCAAAAAGTGTGACAAACTGCTGTGAATGTGATATGTTAATTTAAATAATTATGTGCAATAGTTAAGTTTTCACTACTAAACTAGATTTTTTTCCTCTGTTGATTAATAAGTTAGATCTACACAATTAATGTAATTAATTTGAACATAACTTAATCATTTACTTCAGTTTTGTTTATTACAAATTTGCCAGCTCTTGTCCAAATTATTTTATTTATTCTATTATAGTAGGTATCAGCATTTTGAGAACTTGCAACATGTGTAGAACAATATTTTGAGGTTATGTTTGTGTTGTCCTTAAAATTAATAAATTCAGATAATGTGAAGGAATGCAGTTAATTAATAGATTCTTACAAGTATACAAATTTTAGTAGGATTGAAACTTTTTGTCAGAGAAGTTCTACCACTTGTAACAATTCTATAACCAAGAAACACCAGAAGTAAATTTAAACATCTGTTAGAATAACTCACCAAGCGAACAGACGATTTCTCAACTTTCTTCTTCTTCTTCTTACACTTGTCACTTGTCACTGTCAGTGATACGGCTCGGGGAGAGTGAAAATCTACGACAATCGATAGCAGACATGATATTCGTAAAATAATAGCTTTAATAACTCTGTATTAATATTGTTTGCCTTAATTATTAATAATTTTGTAACAAGGATTTGTCTTCTGTTTTCTGATAGTTTGGGGCAGGTATATGTATTTCGCCATTCATGTTAAGGCATAATATTATCAAATCAAATAAAAATATAAGCTGTTGTGATATTCATAAAAGTAAATCATATTGTAACACGTTTTGTTGTTACATATTGCTGTTGTTTTATTTTATAAATCTGTTATCAGATATTAATTTTGGGTTATTAAATAGAATTAAGCTCGTAGAGCGTATGCACTGTCGAGTGTTCCTTCTTTTTGATCCTATACTGTTCAATGTAGTTATTTTTTTAAGAATATTAATATTATTTTGTGAAAGATAGATGATAGAGGAGTTGTATAAATACAAAAATAGTTTGAAAAATACACATTTTTATAATTATCACAGTAGTATTCTAAAACCGTCATCAGGGATTTTAATGAAATCTATACTTCGTGATTTGCATTTCCACTATAAATGACAGGGGTTAAACTGGAATACTGTATGTTAAATCTTGTTGGAACTATACATTTAATGAGGATGGCAAAATTGTTACACAAGGCATTAAAATTTTCTTAATTAGTCAAGTTTTATAATAATGACGGTTTGTTCTTCTGCATTATATTTTTATAATTACATACGTTTGTATTCAATGCAATATTATCATTCTTTATTACTTTTTAATACATTGCAGTTAAAGTTGCAGCAGTTGCAGTCACAGAAATCAGCTGACGTATTTTACCGATTTTAAGCTTAACGTAACCTCCTCGTACGTTTCCCTTTAATGCTTTTAATGTTCACGTTCTAGTAATTTCTCACTGACATAAAAGCTTTAAAGAGTGTTTCTAGTGGGTTCAGGGTTTTTAAACAATCAATGTCCATGATTTTTGTGACAATAATATTGTAAGGCTAATTTAAGATTATACGAACTGTTATCCAACCATTGGCATAAATATGTTTCCAAGGAAAAAAGCTTCGGTAAAGCTCCTTTTGGAAAAAGTGTTGTTCACAAACTCAACAGCCAAAAGGAATCATTTCACTAAAGTCAGTGACTTCAATCAAGTTAGCCTGTGATATTGGAACTTGAATAATGAGCTGCATCGAGTTGGCAAGTCTCCTAACGAGCTAAATGAATGAAAATTTTGAAAATTGGTCAGGAAACTAAAGGGTAGCCTATTTTAACCTAACGTAATCTACCCAATCCTAGCTTAACATAAGTTAGCCCAACCTAACATATTGTGTAGTTACTTGTCCTATTACAGTACAGGTGTGATTCTCTCATGAGTCGATATTCCAAATCGGTGATGAAAGGTCTCATGTTATGCCTAGAAATTCTGCAAAAGAGTTTAATGAAAACTGCATCCATTGTCAGTTATGGTAGGGAGAATAATGTCTGTACGTGGACTAGAAAGGCTATACATTGTTGAAAACACAAAGAGATAGAATCAATATTTAAAAGTATTGCAAAGGAGGACAATTTCAAAAGTAAAATAATAGTTTCCTGGTTCTGAGTACATTTTTATAAACAATGGTGATGCATGCAATTAAGCAAAGATAGTGACTAGATTTCTTTATGAAACAGAGGTTAATGTACTTCCTTGGCCAGGTAATAGCCATAACATGAATCCGATCTAAAATTGTTGGTCCTTGCTGAAGAGAAGAATGCTAGAGCAAAGAGTAACTACGCATCAAGGGCTAATTGAGATTTTAGTACAAGTGTGGCACCATGACGAAGGAATGAAAATAAATGTGTGCAATACTGTGCACAGCCTACCAAATTGGGTTAAAATATTAATAAACAACAAGGGCATGCACACAAAGTATTATTAATACAATTTTGTTTACTAACTTAAAAATGCTTTAACAAAAATTGTTAAGAAAACTGTGTCTAGCCTAATTATTTGTCTAACCTCTATAGGCTTATGACGATTAAATTATATCGGCTATTTTCTAAATTTTACTTTTTTTAGAGATTGTCTTATATTATATTTAAAAAAATCCAAAACTAAGGTAGTTAGAAACAGCAAGGTGTGCGGCTCAAAGAAGTCACAAAAACGTTCTATCTGCGTGGAATAATGAATTCTTATAATAGATCTTTAGAACTTAGTAGGAAGTGAACTTACCTCATTAAATTTACCAATAATGTTATAAAAGAACTGTTTTCTCAAGTAGAGATTATTCAGTAGTTAATTAATTTCACCTCGCACCATACCATTGGTGGACTAAAAAAAAAAAAAAAAAAAAAAAAAAACAGGGGAATATTTAAAACTCGATCATTCCTCTCCCAAATAAGGAAATATAATAAATAACCACTGCGCCATGAATTGGCTGATGTTTCCCCTCCACTAATGATTTAGAGGAATGAGTTGCAAGGCTATTGTTAACGTGGATACCACATCAAGGTGAACCAAAACAAGCGTTGGGCTATTAGCTACTGGTGTATAAAATAATAGGTATTTATCAGAATAAATAATTCCTCTCTATTAGTTATAATTGAAACAATAATTATTCAGTATAGAAATTCGAATTAATATAAATGGACTATGATACTATCGATTTGAATGCAGTGATATCGATTGTTTGACACATCTACCCTCTCCTGACCATACTTTAGGAAGAACAAGAAAATAGTCTACACCAAATTCTGTTGTAACGACGTGGATTGTTGCAGAATGACAGCTGACGTAGTTAAGAAAACATGTATTTTGTCTCTCACAAGAAAACAGTCTACACCAAATTCTGTTGTAACGACGTGGATTGTTGCAG
Source organism: Homalodisca vitripennis (assembly GCF_021130785.1). Lineage (NCBI taxonomy): Eukaryota > Metazoa > Arthropoda > Insecta > Hemiptera > Cicadellidae > Homalodisca > Homalodisca vitripennis. The sequence continues at coordinate 166,427,586 of NC_060209.1, forward strand.
AATGACAGCTGACGTAGAAAGTAAACATGTATTTTGTCTCTCATAGACTAGTATAGAGAAATTAGACTGTAATAGACTACTGAAATAGACTGTAACATAATGAAAACTTTGTACGTGTTACTACTCTCGCAACAATGCAAAACGCATAGATCATAACAAAACTAAATTTATATAAATCTACGAATACAGTACTACACTTTAACTGAAAGCGTTTTAAACAGTTTGGGCCGGGATTTATTAAAAAAATAGTGGTACAGTTTAGTGATTTTGGTATTATGTAGGCTAGAAACCGAATCAAAGGACAAAAGCTCAGTATGTTGTTTAGAGGGAAAATATATTTTTAAGCTCGTAATAGAAATTAAAAGTACACATATTACAATTAGCAACAATAATGATAATAATAAATGTAAAATAAACATTAAAACAATGAGTACTTATATCTATGGCTTGTAGTAGCAGTAGTGTACTAGTTTGTACCTTGGAGCGGTAAATGTTCTTTTGAGAACACCGTCAGAAACTCTGGTTTATGGCCATCCTTGGCGTTGGTTACAAAGCAAATTTTGCAGACCCCATCATATTCGGGTTGTAAAGTTATTAACTTAGTGGAATAGAAAGACTATTTCTCACACAAGAAACGCATGTTCTTCATCAATTCCACATGCATCGTTATGGAAAGCTTATAATACATAACCATTACTAACGTAATCTTATTACTAAAACTATACTTTTTATTTAAGACTACCCATAACATTTTATTGCCACTAATATTTAATAAATCCTTCGAGCTTTCTGATCACTAACAACTCCTTTCCTAGGTCGGCATATTGATTTGTTTATATATTTATTTTAACAAATCGGGATGGACGTGTTATATAAGTGCCACTCACATTCCGTAAGTATTGGTACTATTCTAATACTTGATTTTCTGAACGTTCGTAGATTTTCTTTATATCCGAAGATTTGATTACACACTATATTTAGAGAGAAAATGTCTAAATATACTGTACTAAATATTCTTAGACATTTGAAAATTGGGTAAACAGAGGTATAATAATCAGTATTTCCTGATAAGAGCAATAGAAATTAATAGTAATAGTTGTAATATTTATTTGAAATAGGTAGGTTGTTTTAAAGCATATTTATGGAAATTTAACATTAATGCCTAAGCTTTTCCGATGCTAATAATTCAGGAGAATGGACAATTTTGTTTTTGTCAGTCGGTATGCCTCATGCTACTTTTTCAATACTAAAATCATATATTTTAAACCGATCTTTTAAAATAAAATTATGTTCATACTCAGCTACATTCAATAAAATCCAGAGTTCCTCAAGCAAGTGTACTTGGTTCAATTTTATACTTACTATATACGGCTGACCTCCCTGAAGATGAACATACTAAAATTACAACATTCGCAGATGATACCTACTGCAATTTTGTCAATCCATAAAGATTCTGTTCGAGTATCTCATTACTTAAAACAGAGCTTATATGTACATGATTTAAAGACATGAGAAATCAAAATTAACGAAAATAAATAAATTCACATAACTTTTACAACATTCACTTCTTAATAACATCAACATTCTTGTCCTTCAGTTACACTGAATAACGTTCATTTACTACAAGTAACTGAAGTAAATTATCTGGCTATACACTTAAACAGAAGGATTACATGAAAATCTCACAATTGGACAGAGGCAGCAGTTAAATAAAAAACAACACATAAAATGAATTGGCTACTCGGATCTAAATCAAAACTTAGTTTGAAGAACAAGATACTATTATATTAAACTATACTAAAACGCGTATGGACATATGGTGTGCAGTTATGAGGGTACAGATAGCAACTAAAATCTGGAAAAACTTCAACAGTATCAATCAAAATTGCAAAAGCACTTTGGTATGTCTCCAATAAAACGCCACGTGAAGATTTCACCACCCCAACATTCAAAGAAGAAATTATCACATTTAGTCTCAATCATCTTTCAAGATTAAAAGATCATCCAAACCACCTTGCGGTAAATCTACTTGATAATTCTAAAACTGTGTACATACTCCACCGATCTGCTATCCTGGAACTACCCTTTATCCTGGTTCTTGAGTTAGTGTTAAAAATTGTTAACATCTAACTCAATTTTAATTGTTAATGTTGTTTCTGTACATAATACTTACTTATCGTTCTGAAATTGAACAGAGTTTAAATAAATAAAATGTAAAAAAAATAAGCTTCGATTCGGAAATACGTTATAGGTTTTGATTCAATAAAAATATTTTTGAAGTTTACATTGGCATCACTGCTAGAGCTAGACATCAACTGTTTGAACGTGAACACATGGAGATTGAATAAATAATGTGGCTGGCAATTTACTTTACTTATGTTATGCTGCAAGTGCTAATGGTGATGTATGCAGTAGTGGATTTGCTTAGATAATCTCTGTAATTAGTGATTGGATGTTTTACATACATTATAATCAATACAAAAAATATGTCAATAGATTTGTAGTTTCATTGATATGGTGTAATATTTATTATTAAAGTAAGAATGGCAAGTTTTAAGAGAACAAATTCAAAGCTTTATTCCAAGCCAACCCAGAAGTTAACACCTGATATTGAATACTGGAAAAAACTTGGTGTAAGTACAACTTTGAGTTCAGTACAATACATGATTAGTTTCTTAATGTATTTTAAACTAAGAGTGGATATAGCCTAATTCCATCCCTACTTCCCAATATCCAATGTATTGTTATTTAAGATGAGGGGTGAGGTTAATTCCTTTTTTTTTGTAGTCTTTATCCAATGAATAATTTAACTTAATATATGATTTTAATTTATTAATTACAATAATTTTCAATGTATAAATGCAGAATAGTAGAATAAGTTAAATTTGAACATGGGTTGAATACAAGGAAATTAAGGTTAGGGTACGATAAGCGGACCCGGTTTTTTATATCGAAATTGGCAAACGAAATTACTTAATCATAACCAATCGATACTGATTAATTATTTTGAACAATTAACTTAATCTATATCAACAGTTGTAAACACTTTCAAATAGTAATTGTATTATTATTATATACGATTACGTGTATATAACAATAATTATTATTATTATACATACACGTAATAATATATAATTACGTGTGTATAATTATAAACAATTCAATAATTATGACATAACCCATACAAATAGTGGCCCATCATTATTTTAATATGTTTTCCTGTTTGATCGATCTCATTCTGGTTCGTTTATTATTTATGTCATTTCTTTATTATTTATGAATTTTCCTATATTCCTATATACTCATAATTAAATTTAAAACATATGATTGTTATTTAGGACTATATACTTTTATATCAATTGATAGTCTAGGATTCAAGATGCGAATATTAGGTATCGATGATTATATTCTTCAATATAAAAAAACCAGGTCCGCTTATCGTATCCTACCTGAAAATTATCTTAATAAGTCGAGATTTGTTTCTAGTAGCTTCAGGATGTGAGTTGGCTCCTTTTGACCCATTAACCATTGCAGATCGTGAAAAAGGCGCGCAGCGCGGGCCTTAGAGTACGAATTAATCCGTATTACAACGCAGCACCCCGCAGTGTTTGCACGCCTACCTGCCTGCTTAGCGCGCTCGCTAATTATACATGTTTTGTTATTTATGTTATATAAACATTATACAGATCATATTAGACAAGTATATTATACTAGAAGTATATTCATAAATATCCTCGGAAGCACTACTTTGAGCGTTTTTATTGATATTGAAATGATGTTGAAATAGAGTTTTCACATCCGGTGGTGTCCCAGGAACAATGTCTGAAATAGTCTGAACATCTGAATCATGGTCACTAGCCCGCTCGTCACTGTCAACATTAGTATCCGCGTAATTATGAAAACGTGGACAAATACGCGTGATAGAAACCGTCTCCATCCTCAATAACACTATCGATATCACTTTTCATCACTTCCACTTTCGGTAATTCTAAGCAATATATGGGTCAACCTCGATTTTTCTCATATTACAATATAATGTTCCAATAGTCAATTAGAAAAGGAAATGACTAGAAGTTCTTGCCGGAAAGCAGTTATAGGGAGCAGGCAACTCATATTACAATATAATGTTCTAATAGTCAATTAGAAAAGGAAATGACTAGAATTTCTTGCTGGAAAGCAGTTATAGGGAGCAGGCAACCGCGAGAATTACCTATTAGTGATCAGGGGCACTGACGTGATCTGGGCTTCAAATTTGGAACTACTCGAGTTAATTTTTTTTCTAAAAGAGCAAGAAGCGCGAAGCGCTGCGCAGAGGGCAAGCATTGTGCGTGATCTTCGTCTTATACTGAATTGATTCAGGCCAAAGGAAATGACACAGATTCCTTTACCAGATTTTTACGGAGATTTTTGTATTGGGCGGATTATATTGGTTTACTTTGTAATTATGTAAACCAGCATTGTAAATTATGTGTTTAAAATTGTTTGTACACACATTACATACATTATATTGTAATATGTAATAACAATTTATCAGAAATTTTTAATAAAAAAAAGGATCGCGCACGATACCTGCCCGCTGCGCAGCGCTTCGCGCTTCTTGCTCTTTAAGACAAAATTAACTCGAGTAGTTCCAAATTTGAAGCCCAGATCACGTCAGTGCCCCTGATCACTAATTAGGTAACTCTAAGCAATATATGACCGTCTGGCGGTTGCCTGCCTCCCTATAACTGCTTTCCGGCAAGAAATTCTAGTCATTTCCTTTTCTAATTGACTATTGGAACATTTATATTGTAATATGGGAAAAATCGAGGTTGACCCATATATTGCTTAGAATTACCCCACTTTTCTAATAATAGTCCTATCTTATTCAGATGATCGTAAATTGTCACCCATTTTATTTACGTACACGCACACGAGGCAAAGGAAAATCGAACGCCACGACTGTACGCCTCAGACAAACAATTTGTCGCAAATAATTACATTATTGACCGATAACGAGGGGAGTATTTTGTGGACGAGTACCAGAGATAAGATAGGAAGCCAGTCCAGGAAAACTGACTATAAATATCTCTCCGAGGCTTATAACAGCGATAAGCGTTCAAAACAAATGAGTCATCCGTACCATGTCATCCGCGTGAGGGTCACGTCATTGTGCTTTTGGTCCACGCCTCGCTCCGCGTCACCCTCACGTCGTTGATTCCGCAAATGGGTTAAGGGGAGTCCCTATACCGCCCATGTTAAAATGACATATTTTCGGTACCATTATCTCCTGTTCTACTAATAGTACACTTTTGAAATTTTTTGCAGTTACTTATGTATGGTTTGCTGAGGCATTGGACGAAAAATATATGTTCAAAAATACATAAAAAAAGTTTTTAACAATTTTTATTTAAAAACATGTTTTTTACAATTAATTTATTTATAAAAATATTTTTTCCTTGTTCAGTTTTTCTACCAATTTAAAATCTTTTAGGTCCAAAGCTTACTTATAGAATAAAGGAAGTGCAGAAAAAATGTCAATCAAAATATCTCCAACGGTACTTAAGATTATGTGTACTTAAGTATGAAAAAAAACTTATTTTCGGAAATCAACGATAAACAAAAAATTCTTTGAATATTGTACTTTAATTTGACAATTTACTGATAATCTTTGATCACACACTTTTAAAATCCTCCAGGGCAGTACTCAGTATCATCCACTTCTTCTTCTCTTAATCTTTCCCTTCTTCTCTTGACCCTGGACTCCTTGGATGGCTAACCCCGCTGCGTAACCTCCGATTTTCTGATTCGAACTTTGTCAGCAACCTTCAAAGCGTCTATTGTGTTACTGCTGCCGATATCTGAGATTTCCAAATGCTTAAAAACTTCTAATCTACCCAGGTTTCCATTATTGCAAGTTATTATGGCATCGTACACCCCTAGTTCGAGTGTTTTACGCCCAACAAAAACATTTTTCGGCAACCTGGTCCACACAACGTTGTTGAAACTGAAAGTCGTCAGCTGATTCAACACAGATTTCTGGGTAATTGAAACAATAACTATTGCCAACCTGATAAACAAAAACGACAAACTAAAACCACTCAAATAATACATGTACTATAAATAGCTATTGCATGAAAACCCACTGATGTGAGGCAATTGGTGCTGAAGTTCTAGCAATCAAAATGTGCGATGGCATGTTTTCAAAAATTATTTAAAAATATTTAAAATCAAGTTGACACCATGTTTTTGGTATTAAAATGTTCAGAAAATACTAAATTTGTTAATAAAACAAAAAAACTAAATTTGAAAATTTTAAAATTTTTTAGTGTTGGACTCCCCTTAAGGAATCCTTCATTTCACAAAAGCAGGTGCTCACTGCTATCCGGGCAAACTATAAATATTGTAAAGTTACTCTACTATTGTAGGCCACTGTTGGTTTTGTTATTTTATTAAAAATTATATGCACTAACATTCTTGTTAACAGGCCTATATAATAATTATTGTGTACGATTATTATTACATAATATAACACAACATTTATATTTAAATATTAAAGGTTAGATAATATACTGAATGGTTCAACAATAACGAGTGTAACTGTTTATTAAAGTCACGTGTAGACTTTAATAAGTGGCCTACACTTGTCAATTGATTGTTTTGATCGAACGTTTCGATATATTGTAAACTTTGATATTATATAATTAATTGTAATTCAATATCATTGTTAATTGTAAGCAACAAGAATTATAATTCATTAGCCGCAAGAATAGTTCAATTTTTAATAAACTAAATTTAACATTAACATAAAACTTTTAAACATATTACATACATAATCCTGACAATACAGTATTTACTTTTGCCAGGATAAGCAACAAGAATTATAATTCATTAACCAAAATAATAATACGACTTTTAAATCTAACGATAACATAAAACATATTAAATAAACTTTACAATACAGTATTTATTTTCCCGTATACCAGTGAGCAACCGCTTTTATAAAATGAATGAAAGGATTCTCCCCAGACATTGGAAAAAATTCACAGACATGGTTCGCTAGACAGTCTGCTGGTATTCCACTTCTTAAACTTCTTTTTACTGCTCAAAGAACTTTTAATAGTTTGGGTATTTGCACTGGTTAATGGATCAATGAATTTTTCAGAACAGTTTACGGTAAAATGTACAAATCGATGATCAAGTAAGACTTCCACAAGTCTGTGACTATTATGGTTTCACATGTTTTAATATCAAAGATATCAGAGTTTCTGCGTCTCTCTTGTTGTCAAGACAGATCTCGAGTCTGTATTGATACCCTCTTCTATTCCCTTCAGGTACAATTTCTATTAATCCTAACACCCAAATACCTTCAACTAATCTCCCACGGTTGTACTTTCTTTTGCCTATTTTACATTCATCAACTCATACTACAACCCCAGGGCTACCCAACTTTTCCTCCCTGTCAAACTTATCATCTAGCCAAATAAAACATACTTCTCTACAGGAAGAAAGCCAGTCACAAATAGTTTTGCTCGACACATTATACTTTTCGTCACTGCATTCTAACATAAAAAAATCATAGTTTGTCTGGTTCATAGAGAAATAGTACATGAGAGTAACTATATTTCTCATGCCAAACTTAGAACCTTCAAGAAAAGTGTTGGCAAAAGCATTTTTCATGACAGTAGAGCATTTTCATCTCTTTTTTGGCATCTAAACACCACCATGTTTGCACCTCTGTCACAAGTCTTCATTTTTGCAGATATCACAAAATGGGTTTCCAGGAGCCAAACCCACATCTTGCAGCCACTTCAAACAAATATTGTCACTTTGTAATGATATCTCACACAATTTCCTCATATTAATTGCCATTTTCACGTTGTTCAAATTCTCAGAAAGGTACTGATTGTTGTTTAATGTTTTCATTAAACGTTATTAATTAATAAGTTAAAAACATATGTTATTTAATTTATTGCAATATCTAATAATTCTAAATCTAGAATCGAAACGTTCAATCAAAACAATCGAATGACGAGTGTAGGCCGCTTATTAAAGTCTAGCCAAAGTCACCTCAAGATGAGGTTTTCAAGATTCTTTCTAATTAATTGAATTCTTACTAAACTCACTTAACACAGTTTGGTAACATAATTTGCTAGACAATGATAGGACAAATAAAATGTTTGGAATCTATTGAATAAGTTGGTTTAACCCTAGCAGCATGTGAAGCACATCATATACACTTAGAAAATCTGTGTGTCGTGCGGAAAGACATCATTAATGCGCTTCAGGATTATTGTATAAAATGACTATGATGATATTTATACAGATGTATTCAGGAAGTTCTAAACTACGTATTTGTATATATACAAATATATATATATTTTATAAATCTGTATTTGTAATCTAACTAGTTTGGTAAACGCATAACAAAAGTATAATTTTGAAAGCTTGTGTCAGCGGTCCGAAGAAACTAAGGACTGATATGACCAAACTGACACATCATTGCCAAATGTCAGAAAATACAGAAATTAATTATCTTTTCAGCACTGTGACTGCCATTTCATTGCGTGCCCAACTTTGTTTACAATAAACTTCTTCCAAAGTGGCATGTTTTAGGGTTATAACCATAATTTATTTATGCAACAAAGTTCTTTTTTTGTGGCCTATATGCCTATCTCTCCCAAAACGGAATATTAATTTACAACATTTCTTTAGATGAATACGTAATTTTATAATGATTTTTTCATTGTTTCTTATAATTTGGATTACATTTTATGCTTTTAAAAAATTATTCATAGAATAGAAAAGGTCTTATTTCATTATTTATAAACTGCTTTTTATCTTTCTAAAAAGAAGGCTATGTTTAGGTATACATTGTATCTTTTCTATTTTTGGTATATCACAACATATTTTATATTTGTTTGTTCACATATTTGTGTTCTAACAGAACATGCTATACAAAAATTAATAAATATTTTTATGATTTATTTTTCCAAGATAACAAAATTTTTTTAATAAAAATACATGACAATGAGCGGCCCTTTACATATTATGTTATATTTAATTTATTACTCAAAATATCTTTTATTTTAGACTTATTTTCTATTACCTAATTAGTTTCCTATGTGGAATATATTTTCAACACAAATATAAAAATTCAGTGTAAGGCCTAATTTGTAGCTTGTTAACAGGGGTTTCACAACAGATTTGCTTTCCACAGTTGTTTTATTTTTTGCCTGTAAAAATTATATCTTTACAACATTAGTTACAGTGTTATTTCCCAACAGGGTATACACATTTTTTATTTTATTTTACACTTACACAATGGTTTATAAAACACTGGTCTTAGTGTACTGTTTATAAGTTTTGTAACTTCTGGATTTTTTTTTACAAAACACATTGCAGTTTTGTAACTTCTGCATTTTTTTTACAAAACACATTGCAGAAATTCCAATTTTATTTCTATTGTAAACTAATCACACTTTTTTTCTGTTCTACACATTTTGGCTTTTTCTTGATGCTGAAAAGTAGTAAAAGTTAAAAATTTTGGTAAAAATATTAACTATTTAAATTAAGATGTACTCCATAATTAAATTACATTCATGACACTACAATCTGAATCTGCCTTCATTATAACTGCCTTTAAAAATTATGAGCATCAAGTAACAGTATCTGGCATAAGTTGTATCTTACACTCTATCAGCAATGTTTTAGTTTTAACCAGTAAATTTTTATGCTATAGGATGGATGATAATTTGGAAATTACTAGATTAACCAAGTTGTAATAACTTTTAATTTTCTAGATGTGACAATCATTGCCTATGAATAAACTTATTTGATTTTCGCATTTAGGTGTCTTGCCATGTTGTATACTATCTTATTCAATTTTTGATACTTTGTTAGGTACTCACAACTATTTTATGAGTTAATAGGAGGTTATCCTCTGTGTTTCAAGCAATTTTTCTGATCTGTGTTGTAAGTAGGTTTAAACTGTTAATTTGTTCAGGTTCCAGTTCTGCTTAAAGAGTTTGGCGCTATTGACTACATAGATTTTTCACCTTTGGAACCAAACTATTTTGCAGTGACATGTTCAGTGAGGGTAAGTTTTGTGATATGGCTGTTAGTATTTGATGTTTAAAAGGATTTTAACATAACTTTAGAGACTGAGTGAAATAACCCAGAAAACTTTATAAAGAAATATAAAATAAACTTTGAAAATAATCATTTGAGAATTGTTTGTTAATTTATTCTTAAAAATCTTACATTTTTTGTGAATTTCTGGTAACGGAAAACATTTCTGAATCGTAAATAACATTTAAAAAATAATCCATATGATTTTTTTAACGCTGTGGCTATATGGCCGGCTACCGTCTGTAGATTAGACAGACGGGCGATGAGTGGTGACGTCACCGTGACGTAACGAAAGGGCAGCCATAACTGTCACATTAACACCAGTGCCTTAGAAATATAAAAAACACAATTTGTAGACTATTTTATTAATTGCATATTATGCATTGCTAATGTATTGAACGTTAATGTAATAAAAGTGTACGCTTAAATAAATTAAAAAAGAATAAAAATATACAACTAAAAATTAACCATGTACCACAATCTACACTTCGTAGTTTATTAAGATATAGTTTTGTTTCTCGCAATTTTACTGGAATGTTTCAATTAATAGTCATTAAGAGAAATCATAATTAATTATAAATAATTTTTGTCATATTAAATATGTATGTCATTTAATAGCATAAAATAACTGGAACATTTGTTTTATTTACTAATAACACTCAAATAGTTATGATTTCATTGTATATTGTATGTAAGTGGTAAGAGGGAAATTAGTCTCTCGTCTTGAGATATTTGAAAATTAATTCTTCCATTTACCAATTAAAAATAGTTTTATTATTAATCACTTAAGTATTATCGGACTTTATCAGGACAGTAGGTTCTTATAGAAGGGATATTGGTACAGTTTAAAGTATATAGCAAACCTCGAATCACTTATTCTTAATTGAATATGGTCCGTATTTTCTTTATTATTGATAAAAGCTTTCAACTGGTCAAAAGAACTAAACTTTCTACAACCCGCCATTTTAATAACAATGCACAGTGCTAGAGCTACTTCATAACCTTTGGCGTCACAGTCTGTGACGTCATAGTCGTTCCCGTCCTTTGAAACTAAGACCGGTGACCGGGCATATAGCCACTCCGTTTTTTTAATGTAAATTTTATACTGTAGCCTTGAAATATTAATGATACTGTTTTTAGAATGAAATAATCACATTAATATTGTAACTGCTAGCTTTATATAACTTGCAAGCTAAGTTTCTCTAAACCATCAAAACTTTAAATTTTTTATGTTATATTATTTCCTACACCTATCCTGCTGGTCTAAATTGAGGTCCATATTACTTTTGTGTTTACCACAGCCAATCTGTTAATAATTATTTTATTACTGTTATTTTATTACTAAATATTTACTTACTAAATGATTTGTACTCTGTTAAAAAGGTTCAAGTGTACAGTGCCTTGACGAAATTACCCGTGAAAAACCTGAACAAGTTTAGAGACGTAGCTTATGGTGGAAGTTTTCGCTCAGACGGACTCTTGTTGTGTGCAGGAAGTGAGGAATCTCAAGTCAAGCTTTTTGATGTTGAGTCCAAGTCTCTACTTAGGGTCTTCCATGGCCACACAAGGTTAGTGATTAGCTTACACTTTATTTTTAGGCTTAAAACAGATTAATGAGCAGTCAATTGATATTCAGTTCTAGGATTGCATTCTCATGAAATATTGTGAGCCACTATTATTTAACATGATTACAATATACAGTAGTTAATAAGGAAACCAAGAATTCGAATTAAACTTACCCGAAAAACTATAGTTTACACCCATAATTACAATTTTTAATGGGCTGTTTCTCAAAAGTTTATCAATTAAATATGAATTACAAAATCCATAAATTGCCATCTAGATGTAATAAATTAATCTTTTTTCAGTGCCGTTCATAGATGTTTTTTTACCTCTGACAAAACCCATATTGCCAGTTTCTCCGATGACAAAACAGTAGCCCTCTGGGACGTCCCATGTGAGAAGAAACTGCACACATTTACAGATCACAATGTAAGTAGACATTCTTGCTGCTTCCATTTTGAACTATCCTACATCAATTAAACCATATAATTAACCCTTTAAGGAGTACGTGTAAACTCTACATAATGAGTAAGGACGTAATATATGACATATATTCTTATAGTGGCCCAAAGGAGTACAGACGTTATATGACGTTTAGCCTCTGTATTTTTGTATTATCGTAAATGCATTGCTATTACCGATTGCCTTTAAGTCGATTTGTCTGTAAAGTGGTTCCATCTATTGGCAACATACTTAACTTCCATGTTTGTGCTCGCATTCACTTGTAATCTGATTTTACCACCAGATCGCAGTAGCCACCTGGTAGAAGCCACTGACTCAAGGTCGCGTCGCACACACATCGCTTTGCTGTCTGAATATGCCGCTACATTATACTAGCCATTTCTTGTATACTGCATACTGTGCCCATATTTATCTTGTGGGAGTGACATATTTGTTGAGCAACCATCAAGTTTGTTACTGTTCTCCAAATGGCAGACAGTATTTATTGAGTCTACCGTAGTGAGGAAATAAGACATTTGATTATGAAAAAGTACTGAAATATTGACTTGTAGAACACGTAGTCCTTTTTTATTAAACTTTCAAATGTAAATAAACATTTTTTTAAGAGATTTTAAAGATTTTAATGTTTTACTCCTTTTGGTAATTTTTTGGATTTTATCCATTACTCATTTTAGCCTATCAAAAGAAGACGTCCATACTCCTTAAAGGGTTAATTAACTATTTTGCCTAAAGCGAATTTAGTTTTTATACCTCAACTTTAGTCAATGTGCAGGACTATGTGAGGGCAGGGGCTGTGTCTCCAGTCTCCCCCTCCATTCTGCTGTCAGGCTGCTATGACCGGCATGTTCGAATGTTTGACTCACGCACCAAGACTGACCCTGTATTCACAGTAGACCATGGTGCTCCAGTCGAAAGTGTTCTATTCTTACCTTCTGGTGGAATATTCGTCTCTGCAGGTAAGCATATTCTAAATAAGTTGAATTTTATTTATCATTATTATGGAATAAACCACAAGGTGAAAATAAAATAATTAAGTAATACTTGTTGATGTGACTTTGTTTTCTAACATATTCATTACCTTCCTTTATTTAACTCAATGCTAATATTGTAGTTAATATTTTTCTTTGTTATTGACTTATTTTGTACATACTTCTTTCAAATATACTCTTATTCTGTTATATTTTACAAACTTTAGTGATGTGTGTAAATTTAGAAATATTTAATTTGATAAATTGACGAAGCAATAACTGAAATGTTTTGGGTGTACAACAATTAAACCATAGATCAGTACAATGGTTGAACAATAAAAATGGTACGGTTTATATAATTTTGCAAACCTTTTCAATTGTCATACGTATATACCTAATCTCAACCTACCAATAAAATTTTGAAACATTAACACACATTTAATTGTCTGAGACTGTTAATTTCATACAAATTATTGTTATGCATAAAAACCTATGGAGGTTCAAAATAATTACAAAGTTAAAATAGAATAATTTTTATTTGTCATAATAACTCAAAAAGATAAATGTTAGATAGTAAACTAAATGTGTTTTTGACCATATTTAAGCAATAGTAAATCAATTTTATTCATATAAGCAATCAAAATAAAAATTTAAACTAGGCTGAAATAAAACAGTTTTTTTCAGTGTACTGATATGTTTAAAAATAAACATCTAAAAGGGCAGTGATCAAGACCAGTTACTTGGTTATTGGTATTATCTATTTTTAATATTCATTAAGATAAATTATTTTAAAATACATGATTGGTATCTATTCCATAATATACTTAAAACGAGTGTAACATTTTCATTCATTTACGACTCAAATCCCCTTGAAATATAATGTAACTATTTGAACTAACTCACCCTACAGGTGGCACAGAGGTGAGGGTGTGGGACGCATTGGCTGGTGGCCGACTACTGGCCAAACTCTGTCAACACCACAAGACAGTCACATGTCTGCATCTGGCCTCTGACAACCGGCGACTTCTCTCCGGCTCTCTCGACCGTCATGTCAAAGTTTATGACATTTCCTCCTACCGCACTGTACACACCATTGACTACACCAGTCCTATATTGAGTCTTGCTGTCAGTGTACGTATTCCACATATCTCTCCTGTTAAATACAAATGTTACCCGATAATCTAAGAACATTATAAACATCCGTAAGTTTTTTCTAAAATGTCAAAAACTATTAAAGATATGTAAACATCCAGATAAAATCATTTATATTCCTAATTGTTAATTAATATTAAACATTATAAATTTTAATTGGAAAATTGTTTTGTTCAGTATTTAAAAGTTACTTTACTTGCATATTTCACTGTTTCATTCCTAGCTCACATTCAATTGAATTTCAGTCATAATTGTAAAATCTCAATATTTTAAATTGTTGAAACAGTTGATCAACTGCAGTTTTTTATTTTTGAGAAATCTTTTACATGTGGGGTGCATGTAATTTAAAGCATTATTTTTGAAGGTATTGTAAATATAAGATTTTACAAAGGAAACAATTCCTTTCAAGTGCTGGTTTACTGTTTACTATTGTGTACATACTACTGACTCTGGTCTAAGGAGTGTTGTCTGTGAGAATTATTTACTTTATTTGTTATTACTTTAAAAAAAAATATATTTGAACATTATGTTAACTTTTTGAGAGAGGAAGTGACAGTTCATTGTTTTATATTATTATTAACGTTTATAACTTTTTTTATAGCAAAGGGACTCCACTGTGGTAGCAGGAACAGTGGATGGTCTGGTGTCAATTCGGAGGCGGGAAGAAGATGTAGCCACAGGTCCCACTAAACGCAAGAAAGTCACCTATCGTAATGTTGGAGACTTTCTGCCATCTTCAAGTTTCTCACACGACACAATTATTTCTGCTGGTAACCAGGTTTTGGTGTCCAATCCCACCAAGGTAATTGATAGATTTATCTAATGCCAGAAACATTTTCAATTTTAAATTAATAATACGGAACTTCATTAAACTAAATCAACTTTGAACTACAGTAGACAATTGGTTCCATTCCTCTACCTATCCCTTCATCTCTATCTAAAACTCACATTATATCACCTAATATTTCAATTGCAACAACACACTGTACACGAAGTTACTTTTGTAATTGAATGCAATATGAGGATAATCATTAACATACACACCAGATTTTCAGTCCAGGATGTATATCTTTCCTCCGATTTATGTGAAAGTGAGCTGCACAGGTAGCAGACTTTATATTCACCATAGTGAAAATTGTGAAACAAAAATGTAATTTAGTGGTTTTATTTAATAACAGATAAAAATGCTAAATGGGTGTTTTGGGTCTGGTACACTTATCCATAAATACGGACGTGCAGATAGGCCACTAACAATTATTTCACTCCAGAAACGCTCACTCACTTATCACTATGGTAATGCTCAAATATGTCATGTTTCGTAACGCTTACAGGGTGAAAGTAATTCATACAGTAGTAGTATCACAGTTAGCTAACTAATAGCGATTCCAGGCCTTTTGTACCTTAAGTTCTTACATAGGTACATTCTTACCTAATACAATTTGTAAAATTTTGTTTGCAAGATGCTGAAAATTTATAGATTGAATAATTTTCTTTTCTTACCATTAACCTTTTGAGTGCCACAGGTATTTTCCGAAGGCATATGCATAAAGTGCCAAAAACAGCGTTGTAAGCATATTTGTAAGCTTTTGGGAAAAAAGCTGTTGTAAAATAACTACCAAACAGATTTCCATCATTTTGTTGTTGTTTTTTTTCTTATAAAATGCAGAATATGATACATGTTGTTACAAATAAAATTTGATTTATAAAAATATGAAAATTTCAGTAATTATGAAAACAGTTTTTTACTTTTGTATAAAAAGTTAAGTTTCAACCTAATTTGTGTGTATACAGTATTTTTAAGATTTTTTTTTCTTTATACCATGATAAAGGCCATATGATTCTAAATAAAACCCATGTATAATATTATCTTATTCTAGAATTTTAAAAACATGGTATTATATGTATTAACAAAATGCTGCCCGGTACCGACATTTTATAAACTGTACTTCATTTGTCAGAGTTTAGAAATTACTTAGTAATGATGTAGTTTTCCCAATAAATCTAATAAAACATCAATATAACTAACACAAATAAATTTGATTAGTAAATATAGAAACAAATACTTGCTAACATATTTACATAAAAGATTACATTTACTAAATAATAACCCTAATAATATTTACACTGAAAATTCACGTTTTTCGCTTGGACACAACTCAAATCACTACATTAATTTTGTAAAGAAATACAGTAAAATACTGTAAAAGTTACTATTTTATTTTGTATTTACTCAAATGCTTGGTTATCGGGACATAAACAACAAGAAAGTCCGTTATGCAACACAGTACTCGTCCGCTACGTCGCGTGACTGGAAGACTGAATCATCACACAGGAACTTCGGTATTAACACAGCCCACTATTTTTGGACGAGTTTTCCTTATCAGAGATCAAAATAAACTTCATTATACGTTCCTTCTTCCATAATGAATCGAAAAATACTCGATGAGTCATACTTCCTATCTCCAAATCGTCTCCAAATAGACACACGAATGACCTGACATTTTCAAATAATGAAACGTTGTTCTTGTAGTTTTTTATTTAATTGATTGTCGTAATAACTTGTAAATTCCAAAATAGGTTAAATAAATTCAGTTATTTTTACTACTGTAATTTATTTTGTCCCCGATAAGAAAAACTCGTCCAAAAATAGTGGCTTCTTGATAAGTACCCAAACAACACAAGTTTCACAGATAAAATAGTAGAGAAACAACATAAAACTCGTATTTATTGATAGTTTGGAACCTATTGAATACAGCTGTCTGGTTTGTTGGCCAAAATAATCTTGTACTATATAAAATATTATCAAAATACGAAACGTCAAAATTGGCGACGCTGGCACTTTATGCACTTTTCGTAGCGTCAAAATTAGCGACGCTGTGGCACTCAAAGGGTTAATTCAGTTATCCACCCACCTTTCATACTATGTAATCAGTTCCTGATATTAAGAAAAATCTGTGAAATTTCAATAGTGTATGTTGCATCAATACCTTTATCTACTTGCAGTACAGTCAAAATAATACTTTGTTTCAATATATGTCACATTTTTACTTAACCGTCGGGTCAGTCTGATTGTCCAATTGTTACTACTTGTTCTCATTAGAAAGCACTGAAGCAACTGTGAACCATTTTAGTTTATATTTTGTCATTGGTTTTGGAATAAACATATATGAACCCAATTTAAATTCAAACCTTAATAGCACTTTGAATTGAATGATTCTGGTATCAAGAATCGAAATTCGTCTATCCCTAAACCGTAGTTAAGTAAATTTAAGTATTACTTTAGTGCTTGCTTTATTTGGATTATTATTTTTTTCTAATATGCAATACAGATAAAAGAGTCAAAACATGACACCCACCTGCGGAAGTTTGAGTACTCCAAAGCCCTGGACAGTGTACTCTCATCTTACATTGTCAACAAGACTCCTCACGTTACAGTCACACTCTTCCAAGAGTTATCCAGGTTAGTAACTTGTTCCTTCAATCTGACTAAGATACTGTATTTTAGTTATTGTTTCTTGACTTTTGATAATAGGTATGACCATATTTAGTAATCATCTTAAAAGGAACAAAATAACCTTGTTCCAACCTAATGTATTTGAGTATCTATAGAGAGGACATGCAATAGTACATGGTATGACAAAACTTAACAAGTGGACTTGTGCAGCATCAACCACATATATAATTGGGATTACAAAAGACAATAGAATCGTTTTTTTGAAAAACATGACCCCAGGCTTTAAAGTGCGGAAGGATACCACTGTAGTAGTTGCAAATAGCAGTTAAACCATATGCTAAGCCCGCTTCTGATTAGAAAATAAAAACTGGGCATTCAAATTGTAAATTTTTTGTGAAAGTTTATTGAAATTTCATTTCTTTTAAGTAATACAAAAAAATGCAACATCTCTTAAGGTAAAGAATGCGACTTTTATATTATCAGTACATAGGTGATTTTACAGTGTCAAATCTAAGGAACGGTAGAGATGAGGCATACTGAACGAAATGGTATAGCTCTGCTACAATGTACCAAGCAATACACAGTGTCAGACTGATTAGAATGTGATGAAAGTAAATACAAGATTTGATCAGTTAAATGACAATTAAATGTTTCTCAGTGCAATTTCCATAGAAGAAGCTGATAAAGGCTAAGATTCTGACCATAATGAAAAGCAAGCCATTAGAGGCTGAAAAATGCTGTCTGAGTGTATAGAATGGTTTTAGATACAGTGAAGATATTACTCAGCTACATACAATATTGCTGTTGCGAAAGTGTCCTACTGAAAAATAAAAATAGTTCCCTACTATCAAGCATACTAATCTCTTTCTTCTGTATTAATCACAGTTAGTGCCATATTTATACAATCAGTTTTTGTTTCTATAATAAGTGTGTTTCATTTACTTTTGTTCTGAAATAGGAGTAGAATCTTGTATAAATCACAAGCATGTTCATGACAGTTATCTTGGTAGTACCAGAGCACCTTTTCTAAAGTTAAAATTGTAATAATACTTACAATAAAATTTATAATGTAATTTTGTTGCAGGCGGAAAGGTCTGATAAACGCACTAGCAGGTCGAGATGGCAAATCTCTTGCATCTATTCTAAGATTTCTTGTAAGGTTTATAGGAGACTACAGGTTTACCAGAGTTCTCATAGAAGTTGCTAATTGTGTATTAGGTAAGTAACTGTAGAATCATACTCATTTTCTGTTTATTTATTTTAACTACTTTAAAATTAAAAATATACTTTAGTATTGTGAAGGAATTTTCCATGGTTGTATGCATAATAATTGTTCGTAAATAACATAAATATTTTATACAATCTGATTCTAGCAAAGTTAATGAAAAATTAAAACATTTTCTTTGATTTGGAACAACATTCAAACAGTTATTGTTGAAAACGCCTTTTAGCATTATGGTGCCCTCTTCAATTGACTATTCTTGTTTGTAGTGCTTTGTAAAGCTATCTTGTAATATTTGTTCTGATGGGTTTGGAAAAGTAGAACTAATCAATTAAACATACTGTAACCCATATAGTTTATTGAAAAACACAAAGCAGTTTAAGACATAGTTCAATGTCACAGGGATGTGTCAGTTTCCCATGTTTCACTGCTTCTTGAGAAAAAAACTGGTTATTTAATTTTACAGAATATGGTTTAACCTTAAAAGCAGAATAAGGATATTTCCATACTATCGAAATTGCGCTTAACGCGGCATCCGTTTTGTCTGATTTGTTTTATTGTGTACATTATAACGTACAAAAGTGCCGTGAATATGTAGGAATGTGTAAATGTATTGATTTATGACCTTGAGAAAGCAAAGGTGCCAAAAACAAATCATCAATAACCATTGCTATTCTTTTTCTGTCGTTTTGTCTTACAATATGTGGCGTGGATTGCGGATATATCTGTACACTATGGCTACATGTAAAATGTAGCTGCCCGTACCAGTAGAGATTTTCTTGTTATTTCTTCCTCCAATAAACAGGGAATAAATTTTAATTTTTTTAAAATCTCTAGATGCATGCTTATTGAATACAGGCCAAAACTTCTTCATCTTTTAAGGGTTAAATATGATTATAATATCACACTCCAAATTATTAAGTTCCCAGAAGTTGAAATATTAATTGCAGTCTTAATGTTCTCTACAGACATCTACGGTGACCACCTGGGAGACACAGGGCCAGAAGCATGTCAGCTGTTTGTCCGGCTGGCCAAGAAGCTGAGAGAAGAAGAACAACTGACCATGACTCTGCTGTCACTGCAGGGTGCCATGCAGATGCTCCTGGCAGGCTCCAGTGCAGGGGAGGCCAACAAAGACATGATGGAGACCATGCAGCCCTCTGACATGGCCCGACAGAATTTGGTTATCAGCGTCTCGTGACAAAGTTAATGGTAGTGATCAGGTAATGTAATAATTGTCATTTGAGTTGGGAAGGGGGAATAAAGCTACATTCCACAAAGCGGGTTAAGTACCTTTACAAATTGCAAACCTTTTTCGCATTTTACAAAAAAAATTATATTTTTGGGATTTTATAATCTAATTCTATTTACAGATTAAAATGCCTTTGAAGTTTATCTAACTTGAACTACAAAGGCGAATAAAGAAAATGTTATTTTCTCTGTACAAGTAAAGCACTACTTGCTGTAGTCACATATCAGTTGATTATTTATTGGATTTTATAGTGAATCAATCAGCAATAAATATACAGTGCTTTTGATACGCTTATATTTTATAAACTTTAAAATTTGTCAATTTCGTCTCTTTTTTTATTAAGTATTTTTTTGTAGTTGCATGCCTGTGAAGTAAAGAAATGATAGAATGTAATGATTTTTTTCAGGTTGCTAAGCAACTTCAAGGATCAGATGATAATGCAGGTCACCAGAATAACTCAATGGTTCATGAATCAAACCCACCTGTTACCTGTTTTGGAGCATCCATCTGCCTCCTCCTTCCATCTTGATCTGCTGCTCAGTTGAAACCTCAGAACAAAAACCATGCAATGACACAGCATTGAAAGTCATGCATGTTTTAGAGTTGAAAACTTTTGTGACATGCAGACAACATAATGCTGGTGAGCTCACCTCAAACATTCACTGAGCATTTTGTGCTTCTTTTGCATTTAAAACAAATATAATTTCAAAATGCAGTAAACGAATTTCACTCTTCTTGAAAATATGTACTGCATTGACACATAACTCTAAAAGAGAACCCTTTATTTGCTAAACAAATTTATATAGATTTGTTTTATAACACTTTTACATTTTGTCTTTTCATTTTTTTGTTATATATACTGTAATTTATTTTCAAATAAAGTATTTTTATGACATCACTTGTTTGTTACTATATTTGTCACCTTCTAATTTCCAGTACAAATAAGAAGAAAATATGTTTAGAAAACATATCGATGTAAAGAACAAGCAAGTCTAATTAACTAAAGTTTAATTGTTAGAACACCTTGTACTTTGTAAATTCTTCAAAAATGAAATATAGTTACAATGGTTGGATTTAGTAGTTTTGAATATAATGTAGAATAATAAAATCATTTATATACTAAAAATAATGTAATCATATTTTTAATATTTGATAAACACAGCTAATGTCCAACAGTCTACAGACTTCCCAATTGATTTGCTGAGTAATATATTGAAGTATTACAGAAATGAACAAATTTTTATCAAACACTAGCTGTTCCCCGCGGCTTCGCACGCTTTTTGTAAGCTTTGCTCGTGTATGAGGACTTCTGGTTCAAGTGAATTATATTGTCAACGCCGATGTAGAGTTTACCTTGTTGACACTATCAAGAAAATCTGCCAAAAGTGTATGTTTATAGCCATTGTACACGTACATGTACTTAATAATAAAGTGGTCTAACATTTAAGCTATAAGGCCAAACAGAAATTCATTTGAAAGACAAATATCCATAAAAACTTAGCGCCTTCACATAGTGTGTGGTTATTATACACAACTATCTCGTAATTGTAGTTTACAATGTGCAGGCGCTTTGATAACTTGTATATTTTGCAGCGCCTCCTGGTGGTGAGTTACATCAATGGGCATAGCATATAAACCTTCTACGTGGAAAAATACATATACATACAAATTTTCATAATGATCGGTCAAATAGTTTCTGAGTCTATAAAGGACAAACACTCAAACATTCATTTATATATATATATAGAAGATTAAAAGATCTATGTGAAATTTTTGTAGGACATTATATGTATATTGTATCACCATCTATTATTAAAATGGTCAGGTGGAAGAGTTCTTTGTTGAGAGATCCAAAAGCTTAAAAAAAATATTTGTTCATTTGGTTGTACATCAGGAAATACTAATAGAACTGTTATTAAAAATAATTATTTATTTTTATTCAAAACAATTTTGTAGCATTCAATCAGAAAATCTTTTACTAAAACACCTACGAAATTATATAAAAAATTAATGTTTCACTTTCAAAGCTTCTTTAGTTTTTTTACTAAGTTTTAATAGGATTAATTACTATATTAAGCACAACTAGTTAAATAACTCTCATATCCAGAAAATTTATAGCTATGCAAAGACTTTACAGATCTACAGCTTTTGTCACGGAAATTTCATCTTGGAAACTCTTCTCGCTTGTGTATTCGTAGTATTTGTTCAGATTCTTTGCACCAGTTATCTTCAAAGTCCACACCCACTCACTGGTGATGTTTGCCTTGTTTGGAAGTTTTACCTCCACAAATGGCTTGGAGTTCAGGTACTGAAATAAAGAACCAAATTAATATCATAGTATGTTTACTTTTAAATAATTAACATGATTTCTTACATTCTCGTTAATTAAAATTTGTTATTTGTAATGGTTGAATCTAATTCCAAATCTTATATAGATGTATTCCTGTTTATTTTTGTAAGCTCAAACAATAAAGTATAAGTTTTAATAAAATAAAATCATCCTAAAACAAAGTTGTATCATTTTAAAAATAATTGTGAATAATTTATTATAATTAGTATTTACTTTTAACTGTTAATGTTTCTACATTGAATAATAATATTCGGCTGTACTGTCTGCTTTTACTAATCAGATGACAATGATTCTAATCAATTAAAACAATAGTAAATTACATTAAAAAAAAAAAATAAATCCACTAAAAAGAATTATTATGTAAAATTAAAAATGCTAAAGTAGTATTATTTTTTGCAACACACATCAAAAGATGCCATGACACCATTATGTTGCATATAGTTTTTACTGAAAAATATTTTACGTTGAAGGCATTAACTCGGATAGGTCGAGACAGTAATGAAATGTTTAAGAAATGCTAGAGACATGTACTAGCAATGTTTAAAGAAGAAGGACAATTCAATTTTTATCAGAGGAATAGGTGGAGTGAAAGAAAGTATATATATTAAAGCCAAGACACCACTTTAGTGTATTGTGTGAGCAACTTCTGGCACAAAATCTATTTTAAATAATTATTTGAAATTTTTCTACAGCATGATAACATTTTCAAATAGCCTTAATTTTCAAGGAAGCTCTTTAATTTACAGTTTTAAATATTTGTATTTGTTTATTTATACTCCTGAAGTAATTTAATTTGAATACAAACAAATTTGTGTTAAGTTTAAGAATTTGAACAATTAATATATTTATTTAACCAATCCTAACTAGTGAGATAGTAAATTTGGACTTTATTTATTGGCTCATTATTAACTATTACCGATTGGGATAATCATATTTGAACTTTGCTCATTTGATCATGCAATAAGAATTGCATTTAAAACCTTTCTGAATCTTCAACTAATCACCGTTTTCATGTATTGATGGATGCTACAAGTTGTAATTGCTAGCAAGATAATTGTTATAAAATCACTAGCATAAGCCATTATAAATATTTTCGCATGAATAGAAAGAAGGAGAATCTTACTTTGCAGTGTTGATGTTGGTTATTTACTGAAACATAACAGCTGACACTATAACCAACCAAAACAACGCAAAAGTGTTACTGCTTAGCAGTAAAACTTTAACACAAAAAAAAATCTTTTTTTTTTCATTCTACTCTATTAACTATAAATGTAAGGCATCCAGGTAAGTGAAAAAATCTTGTTATGTTATGGAACTTTTTAGTTGATTTAGTACCAAAATAAATGGACTTTCCATTCTGAAAATAATATTATAATTAATATTATGAAAAAACATCACCAACACAACACGTGTTGATGCCACAGATCCTGGTACTGTAACCAGCAACATGTGAGTGTCAATATGACAGATCTAGGATAATTTGTTGTCTTTTTAATAATACAGGTTTAAATGTGTGAACTATTTAATCAAAAACTTAATTTGTTTTTAATATTATGAAATTTGTCTAATTCAATTTAATGAGGTCTTCTGTTCCAAATTATACATTTTAATTTTTACTGGAGATAGTTCCCTATTTCTTATTAAAAATAACTAATTGGTATAAGATATATTATACTAAATACTTACTTCCAAGTACTCAGAATGTCCTAATAACTGGACCCTTGTGCTAAATGTAAATTTTGGACAGCCCAATTTAATAAAATTGTCATTTGGCCAAGGGGAAAACGTGGCGTATAGAACAGTCATTTTCTTATTTGTTGTGTACCTGTGGAAAAAAGTCATGTAAAAACTTGACGTGTTTGAAATGTACACATCAAAAGTACGTAATTTAACTTTAAGCCGACTAATTTTAATTTATTTTATTCAGCAAAAATTCTTTATACTTCACAGAAACGCGCTATATGTGCACTCAGTATTGATTAAGGTAAGTCATATAATTACCTTAGTACTGGTTGTTTTACATGCATGTCTCTCTCATATATTATTGCAAAATTTAATATAAAACATTTAAAGATGCAGTGCATCTCCTGCATACATCCGCCCATGAATTAGCACAGATTCAATAGTTTTATAACTAGTGAAATCATCCCCTTAACCCTTTTAGTGCTAAGGGGTCTGGCACATTGCCATACCCAAGAGTGCTATGCATTTTAGTGCATATATGCAGAGTTTTAGTAAATTCTTTACTATTTCCTTATTTGAGGTCACATCTTATTAAATTTTTTTTTGTATTGAAGATAATTAAACAATAAACCGAAATAAATACAAAAACATACATTTGTACTTATTTGGATTGTTATAAAAAATTTTTCTTTATAATATAAATGTTTTTTTATAATTCTTTTTTACTTTGGCATACAATTTTATTATGTAAACAATCTTATATTATTTTTCTGAGGCTACCATCGGAAAGAGCAACTAAAACTAAACTAAACAAATTACATATATTTGATTTTATTTTTACACAATAAATAAGAAGTGTGGATTAAAAATATAATAACTTGTCCGCGCCAAATTTTGCCCTACATATAGGCCTAATGTTTGAAATGCTCAAGAAAAAAAAGTAATACACTTACTATTATTAGCATAAATGTTTTACTAACTTTATTATTATTTATAAGAGAAGAAATTCAAACACAGTTAACACTTTTTTTACCTTAATAATTGTTTTATTCAGTAATAAAACTATAAAAAAGGTGAAGTAACTAATCATAACCTGCAATGTTCTTATTAAACATTGTAACTTAGTAAAATATAACACACACACACGGAAAACACAAATGAAAAATGAAGTAATGCAATGATTTGGAATACTAATGAAGTAGTATTTCACAATTATAACACAATTTAATGGATAAAATAAGATAAAACAGAGTAAACAAAGCACAGCGTTAGTTCGCTCGCAACGTAAACATCCGAACTGACCTTTTTATTTCACGCCAATGACGTATAAACAGCTGGTCGTCGGCAAATAAATATACAAATATCGTTACTCTATGGCTTTTGGATGAACTGTCATCGTTTGCAGCCAGTAACTTGCATAAACTGAACCAATATATATAAAAATACGCTGCGTCTACGACGTAGACGCTAGCACTTTTCGACATAAAAGCAGCGTCTACGACGTAGACGCTATAGCACTATAGCACCTCTTTAACCCCAGGTGATCTAGTGTAGAAGAACTGTATGTACTGCATGCACAGCTTATTCCTTTGAAATAAGAGAAGTAGGCCTAATATTATAAGACATGTTTTACAATTTGTTCCCAGTATTTGTTATTTGTCTTATAATACAAAGATGCAACTGGTCATAGCAAGCCATACCAACACAACAAAAATGTTGACATTAATGGGACATCTCGATATATACTGTTTTTGGACTTATGATCACTTCTTAAAAAGACCTAACCTAACCTATTCTAACGTGAGATACCATCAAAGTATGAAAATTAACTTTGTTATACATAGTGAACTGGCTCTCACCAGACCCCAGATGTCATAGAGTCGTTCTGGCAAACAGTCCATGGTCTGGATTTGTAAATAGCTTCTCCGTTAACTTTCATCCAAGTCCCCAGTTGGGTCAGCCTTTCCTCAAAAATAGGAGTAATTATTCCATCTTTGGTTGGTCCCACATTCAATAGTACATTTCCTAAAAACAAATGGAGTGTTAATTTTAATTTTAATCTTTAAACATTTCATTACATGACATGTAACTTTACACCACACCAAACTCTGGATTTAAACTCCCCACTGATAGCTCAAAGAAGTCCAATTTAGACTTTCAAAATGTTTCATTAAAAAGTAAATCTGAGCATAAATCTACAAATATTCTTTCAATTTTTTTCACCAAAACATTCAGCACCTCGAATCGCGAAAAGAATCATTAGATATCATTTTAGATCTAATTAAACCGAATATTAATTGTATTGACCGAGCACAATATGAAACCGAATGAATTACAAACATTTTATCTGGAAAGCTTTTCTATTACATCTGAGTACAGTCGTACCACCACCACTGGAGGCGGGGTGGTCATCCTGTCGGAGAGGAGTTTAAATTCAAAGGCTCTTAGACTTGAAAAGATTGAAGAGTTGACAGAAGATAAACTTTTTGAATGTTGTGTGGCTAAATATAAAATAAATAAAATATCTTTTGTTCTAGTGGGAATTTACAGGAAGCCACAGTTACAAACTCTCGAATTTTAAATAGGTTAGACAAATTATTTGAAACCTTAGCTGGTCTTAAGGATGTAAAAAACAGTGTAATAGCCGGAGATTTTAATCTCAATGTTCTAAAACACTTCATCTGAAATTCAAAAATTTTAAGAATATTCTTAAAAGGCATAATTTTTATTACTTAGTAGATTTTCCAACAAGAGTTACTTCAAATTCATCTACTGCTATAGATAATATTGTTACAAATTTTGATAAGTCTCTAACACAGGTGACTGGTATTGTAACTGCACTGTCAGATCATGATGGACAAATTTTTGAACTCAATCTACCAGTTGTGAATGGTCTTGAAAAAAAATTTGAATATGTAGAGTTTAGGGACTTTTCGAAAAATAATATGAGTGTTTTTAAGAATGTCTTGTCCAATGAAAATTGGTTGACAATGTATTTAGCTGATGTAGATAAAAAGTTTGAGGTATTTAACAGTATTTTTCAATACAACTTTAACTTAATTTTTCCTAAAAAAAAAGTAAAAAAATATCTTGGTAAAAGTAAATGCAGCTGGATTAGTGACAAATTGATTATGGAACAGAAGGATATTGTTGAGCTTACAAAACAAGCTAAACGTAGTGGTAGTGAAGATTTCATGAAATATTGTAAATGAAAACCAAAGATTACAAAACTAAGCTAGTTTTAATGCAAAAAAAACCTTTTATGACAGACAAATTAGAAACTCAGATAATATCAGTAAGAAAAAACATGGCAAATTATAAATAAAGAGATTGGAAAAAGTTCTAATGTCCTAAAGGGTTCTATAAATTGTATAAAAAATGATAATGATGTAATAATAATCAGACCCTTTAAGCATCTCAAATTGTTTCAATAACTATTTCATAGATGTAATAGGAGATTTAAATCCAAAAAATACAGCTAAGGAACCACAGTCCGCAATCATTCAGGTGCAAATGTTTCTAGATCAAAATCTTATACAAAACCCTTTTCGGTGTAATCCGTAGATGAAAAGGAATTAGATAGAATTATTTCATCATTAAAAAAATAAATCATCGTCGGGGCCATGACGAAGTTCCGCTGAAACTAATTAAGTATGTTGGTTAAGTCCTTGTTGAAGCCTTTAGTTCATTTAATTAACTCGTCGCTTATAACTGGAAATTTCCCTGAAGTTTTAAAAGTGTCTAGAGTAATACCAATTTTTAAGAAGGGAGAAAAATTTAAAATGAATAATTATCGTCCGGTATCGGTTTTACCTTCTTTGTCAAAAATTTATGAGCGAGTTATGTACAGTCGATTATAGATCATCTAAAAAACAATGATTTATTTGATAGGCAGCAGCATGGATTCCGAGTAAGGTAAATCCATTACTTCAGCTCTGCTAGAATTTACGGAAACTATAATAGATTCTATAGACAAGGGGGACAAGTCCATAGGGGGTTTTCATGGACCTGTCAAAAGCATTTGACAGTATTTCTCACCAAGTCCTTCTTGACAAACTTAAAGTCATGGGTTTATCAAACCTTTCTCTAAACTGGTTTAGATCATACCTCTCGGACAGATCCCAGTATGTTGAGATTACGTCAAAACAAAATACTCTAGTAGTAAAACATAAATCTAGCACACTAAAAATCAAGCATGGAGTACCTCAGGGTTCTATTTTGGGACCATTGCTGTTTTTTATGCTACATCCAAGGAATGCCCTCAATCTTAAACAACCATTAATGGTACAAAAAGTAATTTGATCTTATATGCTGATGATTCTAACTTAATTGTGACTGCTAAAACTTATGAAAATCTGGAAATAGCCTGTAAAGAACAATTAAAAACCATTCAAACTTATTTTCAAAGAAATAGTCTATTTTTAAATGGCTGCAAGACTAATCAAATGATATTTTCCACTGTACAAAGTAAAGATATTTTTAGAAATACCAATTTCAGTTAAACAAACTAAAATTGAAAAAAATTAATAGTATCAAATTCTCTAGGACTTAATGTGGACAATAATCTTAGCTGGGATGGTCACATAAAATATTTAGCGAGCAAAATTTCATCAGGGCTCTACATCTTGAGGCGCATGTCTTTACTGTGTAGCACTGAGACATTAAAGTCAATCTACTATGCACACGTGCATTCTCATTTAGCTTACGGGTTGGCCATTTATGGTGGAACATCTAAAAAAAAAACCTAGACACAATTTTGATACTTCAAAAAAAAGCACTAAGAACAATTCTAAAATTTAGAAGAGAGAATCTCGGTAAAAGAAAAAATTTTCCACTTTAGAAATCCCAACAATATATGATCAATACATTTTAGAGTGCATTATGTGTGTAGGAAGTAATCTTGACAAACTAGATACGCGGAGTAATATTCATTCTTATCACACTAGACACCGAAACAACCTAGATTTACCCCAACACAAACTTAGTTTCTACAAAAAGAAAGCCACTTATATGGGCATTAAATTTTTAAATCACCTGCCGACAAATATAAAGAGCAAAATCTATGAAAAGGGCTTCCGGTGTTTTTTAAAGAAATATTTGCTGCAACGCCCCTGCTACTCATTGGAAGAGTTTTTTTTCCTAAATCCCAATAAAATATTTATATTTTGAGATGCTTTTTGGTAAAATAATAGGACTTAGTATAATCTTAACTCAGAAATGTCATTTTTTATTTATTTGATTTAAAATAGGCTAACTAAATTGTAGTTTAGGGTTAAATACATAATTTATGTACTATTCTACATATATGACACTATTCTTGTATGTATGTACAAACTGAATAAAGAATTGAGAATTGAATTGAATTGACATGTTATCTACAGCTATATTGTAAATTAAATCTACTTCTGTAATTGATAAATATAAAGAAATGATGAAAAAAGGACATAATTTTTTAACAGTCTTCAGTAGTAGTATTTAGAAAACTACTACTATTTTAAACTGAATATTCACTTATGAAATAAAACATTCACATATCTGCTTTAGATCTTCCATTATGTTTTTCACTTACTCAGCTGCAATTGAAGTCTGTGGAAAATTATGAAAGTAAGCATAGGTAAGTCAAATTTTGTATCATAATAAAGGCATTGATAAAATAGAGCAAGGAACAAGAACATTTCTTTAACATGTTTGCTACCAAAAGTTATAGGAGCATTGTGTGGTGTGAGCACCAACTCTTCAAATCTTGATTATTAAAAAGCTGTCATAATAACTTTAATATATCGTTCAAAAAAATTAAAATACCAAATTTAAGATAAGTTAAAAGAAAATTTCTGTGCTACTATTCACCTAAGAAAATATTGAATTTTAAGCAAGAGGGAAGGACTGAAGTAGAACTGTATCAAACAAATCCCATTTATGATATAATTTAAAGTCTAATTATCTTTTCTACTAGTGACTAATCAAGTCTACTAGTAATGTCTAATAAAGGAGCTGAGTATGGAGAATCAAAATCATAAGCATCCAAAGCATCCACAAGTATATTAGGAATGGCTGCCTAATAGGGATAACACTTTCTGTTCAGACCAGTGGCTACATCTTGTTTTTAAAAGGAATTTCAAGGAAAGGAATATACATTTTATACTTACACGACAGATTTTCTTGAATATTGGTGAAGGAAATATAATTCACTCGAACGAGAAATGCTCAGACACATGCAAAGCCTACGAAATTGCAGATTTAGCCGTGGGTAACTGCTAGGAGTAGTTGTTTGGAGTAAGGATCAACCTTTTTATTAATAACCATACCTGATTAATAAAATTTAATTCATATAGTGTGCCCATAAAGTCATGTTACACTTTTAATAGTTATTTATCACAGGTCCGTGAAATAGGTTTAAATTAAAACTGCTGTTCATAAAGTTTTGTTTTCATTGACTTAGTTAACAACTGTTGACATCTAGTAATGTCTGGTTACGTTTTTGTAACATCAGCGTGATTTACTTAAAATATACATTTGGTGTGCTTTGCCCCTAGACTATGTTTTTAGTCCATTTTACTATGCTGAAAACACTATCAACAGATTTATCTATTTTGATATGTTAGAACACTATATTCATGAAATGGGGGTTAGATTTTTTAATACGATGGAACACCTTCCCACTATAAAAAAATTGTTTGTGATTTTTTTAATGAGAAATTGCTTGGAAGTTGGAAAGGTCAAAGTGAGTGGAAGACTTGCCCATCACGTTCACTTGACATTATCTCATTAGATTTAAATTTATGGATCTGTGTTAAAAGTTAAGTTTATATAAGAAACTTATTCAAAATATTGACGCTTAAAGAAACTAATCCGAGCAGCGATCATTTACCCCAGAAATCCTGATGAAGGTTTGGGAGGAGATGAAAGTTGGCTTGTACTTCTGCAGGTCTATTCATGGTCGAGTTCATATAAACTTATTTAAAACTGCTTAAAGTACTCTTTAATCATATGTTTATCTTATTATTTTACTGTAAATACTTCTATAAATAAAGTAATTTAATAATATGACATGAATTTGTGGGCACACTCTATATATATATATATATATATATATATATATATTATTTGTAGTGAATTACTTTACAATTAAAACAAATTGTTTTTAAAACATTGGCACTATATTTCGGTGAAAACCGTCTTCAGGTGCAAAAATTGTATAAAATATAAAAGAAAACAGTACAAACGAAAGTAAATTTATATATATATAAGCAATACAAAATTTTGATATTATTTATTGTACTTGAATTTAACATAATAATGCATAATTCGAAGCCAATTGAAGCCAGTAGTGGCCGGATCAACTATTGTTTTAATAATTATTTTCAAAACAAAAGTACAAAACTTACCACCACAACTAACAGTAACAGTCAAGTTTGTAAGGATTTCATATATCGAAAGGTAATCTGCTAAAGATGCAGTTCTTCTGTAGCCCCAGGATTTGCTATCAATTGACATTGCATTCTCCCACTTCTTTTTTTGGAGAACTCCTAAAAAGTAAAACTCTGAATTAGTTCAAATCTATTTTCTCATTTTAATTCTAACTATAAGATAATGACAATGTATTTTACTTTCAACACTGCAAAATAAAATAGGTGGATACAAGAATAACAACAAATAATAGATATGAGTCATTGAGGATCATTATTTCCACAATTTACTGTGTGACACTCAAACATTTTTTCACAAAAATAAAAGAAATACTGAGAGCTGAATGTAATTTAATTTACTACAAGTTAATGTAACACAATTTACCGTAGAACAATATGCTACACTTCTAAAAACATATAGGACCAAAGTCAAAGATTTATACATTAAAGAGATTTTCTGTTACCTAATTGAAAAATTAATGTTATCTGCCAATTATAAACAAGATATAATTATCATCATTCATTCAAGTTTGTGTGTTGTAAAAATACAGTGAAAAAGAAATTAAGAGCATTCAAAACAAAATGCACAACATAAGTAATAGTATTTATGGATTTTCTTAAAAACAAATTAAAATAATACATAAACTTTAGCGAGATATGCTACTACAATGTATGTACTACTACATCATATGGTGCTGCATTTAATTCTGTATAAATAAAATTTGATTATTACCATGTAAAAGTGTGAATTAGAGTAATAAAAATAATTAAAACAGTTCAGTGGGTATCCAGACATGCTAGTGAAAGGTTACTATCATTCTTTGTTGAAATGACTACTTCTTTTGCGGACTACATGTGTATTCAACATGCTTTCAAAGTAGACAGCTTTACCGAAATGTAAACAAACCGTTATATAAAAATCTGATCTGAACTAACAAAAGTTGACGTTAATGAAAAATCTGTTAGGAGAGATTAAAAGGGAAATAAAACCACAATAAAATATAACATTATATATGATAAGGAAAATAATGAAACGCTTCTCTAATCTAGTATTGTTTTACAATGATTTGCTTTTTAACTGTTTGATCAGTTTACTCATATTATTATTGACGTAAATGTCCAAAATATCGCATCATCTGGATCTATCCCTGCTTCTGCAGACTTACCCTGGTTACGAAATTTTCAGGTTAGGTTACTGAAGCTTAAAAGCTGTAAAAATTTATAAAACAATTCATACTCTGCTATCAGTAGCTATGTTGACTTTAACACGTTAAAAAACCTCCAACGCCAAACAATCATTGCAAAGAGACTAAAATATATGATAAAATACTGGTTTGAATAAATCTACGAACTACTAATTTATTTATTAATGATAGAGCGTACAAGGCACTGCCGGCAGGACGTTACGTTCTCATTTGAGGACGTAATTCAACTGCTTACACGAGGACGAAAAGTCCTGCTGGCAGGACCGTTCTTG
This sequence comes from Homalodisca vitripennis, assembly GCF_021130785.1. Lineage (NCBI taxonomy): Eukaryota > Metazoa > Arthropoda > Insecta > Hemiptera > Cicadellidae > Homalodisca > Homalodisca vitripennis. The sequence continues at coordinate 166,460,685 of NC_060209.1, forward strand.
GTCCCATTAGAAAGAGGGAAATGTAACTAATTAGCGCATACAAGTCTGAAGTTGGTAGCTCTGACCGTTCAGAAATGGCGGCGATTATAGGAAAGGGTGACTGTGTGTATGTTTTCGCTACTTATTTTGATACTCCAAATAGTGGAAATGCATGGAGTCGCTCGTTATTTGGTAGTAGTTATGATACCACTAAGTGTAATGGTAATGTAATTAAAGTGACGTGTAGTTGTGCAACAGTTCTGTGGGACATTGACAAAAACACAACTAGATGTTTGCTAAAAGACTTGTTCTCGAGTGATGGTCGAGCTGTCATCGCTGCCGGTGTGACGCCTGCTGCCAGCGCTGCTATAGGCCTACCCCGCCAGCTCATATCACCTGCAACGCTATCATGTAAGAGAAAACTTTTCACTTTCTACCATTTATAATAGTTGATAAATTAAAACTGGGTTTCTTAGTATATTTAGGTCGTACTTGAATAGTAACGGTATTCATTACCAGGATAGTTTCAAAGGGGACAAGTATAGATGACGGACTTTTGGCACACGTAAAACTCGTAATATTTGTCACATTAAAAGTTTGTATAAATGTTTGTTTATTATTAAAAAGGCATCATGTGAAACAATTTATTTGTTTCAGATGATGCCCAGAAAAGTAAAAGGAGGAAGACTACCGTTCAACTGACCAGTGCTGAAAACAGTTCGTCGTCATCATCATCCGATGAATCTAATGATGAAGATGAAGACCTTGATAGCGGATCAAACAATATTATTGATTTACCTGCAGATGCAGAGGAAATCTATATTAATTCAAACTTAGTTTTAGTTAATGACACTGAATGGGACTTTGGTAAACATATAAATATTGATCAATTCAAGGACCATCAATACAAACCTCGTTTTCACTTGCTCAATACTAATCGAGAAATTCTATCCCTGAATGAAATGGATTTTTGGCTGATTTTTTTCCCCATTGATGATATAACCCATATTTTAGTTTGTTCAAATGCTCATTTGAGGGATAGAAGAAAACCAATTTCGAGACATGAGTTTTTCAAGTCAATTGGTATTTTGTACGACATGAGTATAAATATGTTAGGGATCCGCCGCAACTACTGGTCTACGGAAACCGACGGCCTCTTTCCTGCTCCAGCTTTTGGTTCTAGGTTTGTGATTGGTCTGCATCGTTTTGAAGAAATTTTAATGGCAATGGCATTTGCCATGCCTGAAGATAAAAGGAATGGAGATAGGTGGTATCAAGTTAGGCCTCTCATCAACATGTCCGTAACACATTGGAGGCAGAGTTTTTCCCCAGGTTTCAAATTAACTGTAGATGAATCCATGTTTGCTTGGTACGGGAAAGGCAACTACCGTGAAAATGGCATGCCTGCTGTGATGAAAATTAAAAGGAAACCTAAAGGAGTTGGTTGTGAAGTAAAAACTATTTGTGATAGCACATCAAGAATCATGATTGGGTTGGAAATCAATGAGGGGAAAGAAGAAATGAAAAATAAAAAATGGCAAAAGGACTTTGGTGCCGGAACTGCAACAACGCTACGATTGACTGAACCGTGGCATGGAACTGGTCGAATAGTTGTAGGAGATTCTTGGTTTTCTTCTGTAAAGACCAGTATTCAGTTAAAGGAAAGAGGTTTGTATTTTTTAGGGATGGTTAAAACCGCCTATAGAAACTATCCTCTGAAGCAAACTGTCCTGAGGTGCCCTAAGGAAAAGGGGTCTTTTATATCAGCTACAGCAAGCTCGGAAAATGTAGATCTTATTTGTGTAGGATGGAGAGACCGTAAGGTTCATACGTTTGTAGGTACCTGCTCTACAACTTTACCTGGAAAACCATGTACAAAAAAAAGATATGATGACGACGGAAAACCTTACACCAAAGAAGTAGCACGTCCAAAACTAGTAGAAGATTACTTCATGGGAGCTCCTGCCATAGACATACATAACCACATTCGCCAAGATGGACTAGCACTAGAAACGGTGTGGCAAAATCAACAGTGGCATCATAGAATGTTTGCTTGTATATTTGGTATTATGGAAACTAATGCCTTTTTAGTATATAGCCTTCACAGACCTGCCCTTGAAAAGAAGTCTCACACAGACTTCACTAAGGCACTAGCCTTGCAATTAATAAAAAAACCAATTTGGCCTTCCACCAGAAACAAGACCTGCAGAACCTTTGTTAATCGATGAAGTGAATTTACCTGTGGAGGTAATCTCGCACGTCCTTGTTAACCTTTCTAAAGAAGACGAACGGAAGCGAGTTCAAAGGAAGTGTCTAATCTGCTCGAGAGTGCACGGAAAGCAAATGAAAGCAAGCTACTTTTGCAAGAAATGCAGACCTAATGCTGTCATGTGTAGCCCACAAACTGGCAGAGATTGTTTTGAATACCATATAAAAAATGGTATACCCTTACGTCGTAAGAACTAGATATGTATTGAAAAAGATGACTATGTAGCTATCAAGATAGAAATCATACTTTTTTAAATTTAGTTCTTTGAGATAGCTAAACATATTAGAAAATAAGTCCCAAGATTTTCAATATCTTTCCTAAGTATATGAATACATAATGAATTTTACTAATTAGTTGAAATACTTAATAAAGTTTTCTTGGGTAGATCTTAATTTTTACTACTTATTCTATACTTTTAATTTATTCATGTATTCTCTCTCTGTTGTGTAACGGAACAAGTTTATACTTCGTATGTTTATACATTTATTTTACATTTATAAAATAGATTACAAGGCAGTTGTTGTATTAGTCAGTAAGAGTCATATTAAACAGTTTTACAAAATTTACAGTAGTTTATTGTTCGCCCAACACCATATCTGAAGTATTACTACCACTAATGCGCTCTGGTTACCAAAAGTACTGCCGGAAGGACGCGTCCTGCTGGAAGGACAGTTGAAACATTCGCCATAAGTGCCTTAAGTCCTGCTGGCAGGACGCAACGCTGCGTACAAAAGTACTTCCGGAAGGTCCTTCCAGCAGGACGTGGGACTGTACGCTCTATCATTAATGAATCCAACGTAAAATTTATTAACTTACTGCATCATTTAATAGCAGTATTTAAAGCTAATCAGATTCTAAATTGAATTTCAGCACAGTTAATGTTAATTCCTTTTCCAGTCCACTACCAGTTTCGTCCTAACGAGATTTAAAAACTGATTAAAAATAAATTGATTAGATCTTTTTTAGCTAACAAAGCCTTAGTGTAATTTAATCAATCAATCAATCATTCTTTATTACAATATCATCAAGACATGTGATAGAGTCAAGGTACAAAATTAGTGATTCAAACTAAAGGCTTAATATTCTGCTTCAAATGTTCATGTTGTCCTGATGCAGTTGGTGTTTTCTATAAATTCTTGAAGAGTGTAGACAGGTCTCTCAAGCAGCCACCTCTTAAGTTCCTTCTTCAGCTCCAGTCCTGTCAGGCTTCCCAGGGTTGGCGGGAGCAGATTTTTCAGTCTTCGGCCAGCATATGTTGGTGTTTTCTCCTTAAGGGATGTGCAATGTATTGGCAGGATGCATTGTGACGCATGCCGGGTATCATAGGAGTGGAGGTCTCTTCCTGTAGGGACATTTGTTCTGTCGACGTGCAATATGACTTCCTGTATGTAGAGAGCCACCACAGTCATTATTCCTAGTGTTTCGAATGCTTTTCGGCAGGACTCCAGCGGCCCAAGGTCTGCAAGAGCCCTTATTGCTTTTTTTTCAAGGATAAGTATTCGGCTGACATTAGCAGCTGATGTTCCTCCCCATATAATGAGGCCATATCTGATATGGGCTTCTATTAGTGCATAATATGCTGTTTTTGCTGCTTGAGGGCCACCAATTTGTTTGATCCTTCGCACAACGTAAATACCTGAGCTGATCCGTGCACATGCTGTCTACGTGGTGATTCCAGGAAAGCTTATCATCCAAGGTTAGCCCGAGAAATTTCATATGTCTTTCCATCAGTACGCCTGGGGTCTCAAGAATTTCTTCTCTCTTCCTGCTGAAATTCATCTGGGATGTCTTGGAGGGGTTTACTGCTAGGTAATTTGCTTTACAGTATTGAAATGCTTTATTCAGAGCGGTTGCTGTGTCTGTGTAAAGATCATTTGCACTGGTGTTTTTGAGCAATATCGTTGTGTCGTCTGCATACATTACTGTCATTGTATTCGGGTTCTGAATATAGCTAGCAAAATCGTTTGTCAGCAGTATGAATAAGACTGGTCCCAGGACGGATCCTTGGGGCACACAACGTGTTACTGGCAATGGGTTGGAGCGGTGCTTGCTCGTGACACGGTTCTTGGTTTGTTGCAATTCTGTGACCTGCGTTCGCCCTTTCAGGTAGCTTATGAACCAGCTTTTTGACAAATGTCTTACTCCAAGGCCTTCTAGTTTTTCTGAGATTAATTCATGTCCTAGGCAGTCGAAGGCCTTGCTGTAGTCTAGAAATACAGCTGTGACAAAATTTCCTTTGTCAATTTGTTCTACAAGAAACTCTACCAGGCTCACTATGGCAGAGGTCGTTGACCTACCTCTTAAAAATCCGTGTTGGCTTTCTGTTACAAGATGTTGGTGGTTGAGGTGGCTCATAAGTCTTCTCAGTGCTATTTCTTCGATTATTTTGGAGAATGTCGATATCAAAGAGATCGGTCTATAGTTTTGGGTTTCTGTCGTTTCTCCTTTTTTGTGCAGAGGGTATACTTTGCTTATTTTGAGATCTGAGGGAAAGTGACCATTTTGAAAGGATTTATTTATTATGCCTGCCAGGGGGGCTGTCAATTCATGTTTGAGGTGTTTCACCATCTTTGATGAGTAGTCATCGACACCACTTGAGGATTTGGATTTTAGGGAGTCAATTATATCTTCCACTTCTTTAGGGGTGGTTCTACTCAAAAGGAGCTCTTGATGGGTGTTTCCTAATGTTTGTAGGTTGATCACATCATTGACTTTCTCTGGTAAGTCCGAGTGTTGTTGAAAAGTGGTTTCAGCTATCCAGGTGAAGAATGTGTTCAGGTGTTCAGCCACCTCTGCTGGATCACTGGTCATTTGATTGTTGATTTTCAGCTGTATTTTTGTATTCCTTTCTTTTTTCCCTCTTCTTTCTGAGTTTATTATCTGCCATAAGGCTTTTGATTTATTGTCGGACTGTTCGATGAATTCAGCTGTTGAAGTTTGTCTTAGGTTTCTCAGTTTCAGATCATAACTTTTCTTTTTGGTGATCATCTCTGCTCTGTCCCGTATGTTGCCTGTTGTTTCATGTTTGTTCAACGCTCTGATGAAGTCTTCCCTGAGAGTTTTAACTTCTTGATCATAGTACATGATATGCTTGTCTGCTTTTCTGTATCTGTTGTTTGATTTTCTTCTAGGGCATGTGTGTTCCAAAGCTGCTTGTAGGATTGCATTGAATATGTTGTAAGCTGTCTCTGCATCAGTGCTCTGGTGTACACTGTCCCAGTTCTGTTGTGCAAGGAGTGATTTAAGTCGGTTCAAGTTCCTAGTGCATAGATTTCTATTCACTGTGGCCCCTATACTGTTATCTTCAAGTTGAATGTTCACCCAGCACTGCTGTGCAGTGTGGTCTGACAGGCCTGTTTGAAAAACTTCAGCGCTGATGTTGGTCTGTGGGAGGTTAGAACATATGCAGTCAATTGATGTTGCTGACTCAGGGGTTACTCGAGTTGCGGGTAGGGCCAGCCTTCTTATATTGTGTGTGGTGAGTTCTTGTTCGAGGACTCTACTTTTTACATCTTGTTTTAGGTTATCAATATTGATGTCACCAATAATGATTGTGTACCTGTTGTGAGACTGGTTTTCCTCCAAGATACTTGACAAAATTTCCATTGCAGGTCCTATGCAATATTGAGAAGCTTCAAATGGGTGATGTTTGTGATCATGTTGTGCTCTGTGATTTATGAAGAAATTTCACTAGTTTTTTAAAGAAATTGTAAACTAAATTTACACCTTAGTGTTCAGTTTGACACCAGGAACAGTTACAAGTAAATAGTTTAAATGGCTGCAAGGTAATATCTGACAGTTTTATATTTTTCACAAAAAGTTTCTGAAAATATTGGCATAATTGTTGGAATCAAGATTAGATGGGTCATAGATAAGAAGGGCTCTCTCTGTAGATAAGACAGTGCTCACCTTTGAACCTGGCTATAAACTACTACTGATAACTTGACTTTGTCACCCAGAAGAGCTGCTTCTATTTACAATAACAACTGGTTGTGCCTGACATATCACATCAAGATGGCGGCACATAGTAAACAGTCAAAGTGTGGTTCGTGTAATAAAAATGTTGCCAAGAATAGCAAAGTGCTTTTATGTGCTGGAAACTGTGATTCTTGGCATCATATTACTTGCATAAATATATCGAATGAAGAGTATGAACTAATTAAAACCCTCAAGGGTAAACTTTTTGTACATATGTGACAGATGTCGTCTACCGGCGACTGCTGAAGTAAGTTTGTGCTGTAGTGTGAATGAGAAAATAGCAAATGATGACAATGGACTTACAAATCCAGAACACTTAAAATTACTTACTGATCAAATTTTTAACCTTTCAGAAAACTATAAAAACTTTAGTTTACAGTTTGTCAGTCTTCAAGGCGAAAATGTTAACTTAAAATCAGCTCTTAATGCCCAAGCAGAGGTTATCAGTGACATGATACAAAATCGGTATGATAAAGACTTTAAATCATATGCAGATGCTCTGAAAGTGAAATCAGTGGATCCTCAAAAAGTCGAGCAGGTTAGTAAGTGCATTGATTGTAATGCAAGCCATTTACCAGATGCAAACTTAAACACTGGTAAGCCTAGGGCAAGATTCGATGCTAAATTAATTATGCCTACTCTTGTGGACGAAGACAATAAAGAATCACTGGGTAAACCTCCTTTCCAGTTGGTGAAGTCACGAGCTCAAACGAGACGAAATCGGTATCAAGAGCAAAAAAATAGCTTAAATGTAGAAACTAGACATAGGCCTTCTTTAACACAATTTCCCAGGAAGAAGAGGGAAAATTTTATTATTGGTCAGTCAGATGTTGATGACAACCTAACCTCATCTGACAGAAAAAAGTTTTTGTTTGTCTCCCGCATGGCTCCAAAAATAAGTTGTGAAAGTGTAAAATCTTTTATGCAAGGTAAGATAGAGGCAAACTATGTAGTTGAAAAATTACAGTCTAAGTATCCTGACGAATACTCATCTTTTAAAATAGGCGTACCTGTAGACCTATTTGAAGACATTTACAATCCTAAGTTCTGGCCTAAAAAATTTTACATTGCTGTTTATAAACACAAAATTAAAAAGAATAATTTAAATAGCACACCAGAGCTTTTAAACTCACAGGACATTTGCATGCAAAGCGGAACTTAGGTCCAAAAGTGACGTTATCTGTAGATAAGCCTAGTATTAGTGGCCAGACATTAAAATATGACATATATGTAATTAATACACAGTCACTGGCTGATAAATTGGCTGAACTAGAACATATCCTTGAAAATGAAAACTATATCGCTATCTGTGTATGTGAGCACTGGTGTTCCTCTGAGAACATAGCCTATGCACAGCCGAGAGGTTATTTTCAAGCAGCAGCATATTGTAGAAGCAACAAGTTGAGAGGAGGGGTTGCAATCTACATTAAACATGGCGTTGATTTCCAGATGATAAACGTAGAAAAATTCTGTGTGGAAAGTCATTGTGAAGTGGTGGCTGTGACTTTGTGTTTCAACAGTTGCAGGGTAAGACTTGTATCAGTATACCGCATACCAAATGGTGACTTTGAAGTTTTTTTAGACTCGATTGAACAGTTGATATTAAGTATGTCAAACAAGAAGTGGCCTATCTTAATTTGTGGTGACATAAATATTAATGTCCTAAATGTAAACGACATGGCAACATTAAAGTTCAAAACATGTTACGAAGCGTAAATTGTTATTTTGGAAACAATACGCCTACCAGAGGGTCTGCATGCTTGGATAATGTTATTACAAACCTTCCTAGGGAATATGTGTCTGTTGAGGTTAAGGAACCAATCTCAGATCACTTAGCGTTGGCAGCTAGGATCTTGTGTAAGCCAAACTGTTTAGAAGAGAGATAAAAATGGTCCTGACAAAATTAAATCCCGCAGCTTTACTCAAGGAAATATCAGCAAATTTATGGATTTCCTCAGTATGATAGATTGGAATAGAATAGTGGAAAACCCACCTTTGTCCTTTGATTCATTCATAAAAGTCTTTATTTTTGGAATGGATGAATGCTTCCCCATTAAAGAAATAAATAGGAAGAAATCAGCCTTACATCGCAAAAATTGGTATACTAGCGAACATCAAAAAATGAAGAGAGAAGTGGAAAGCTGGTTTCATAAGCTACAATGGGCCCTCCGTTACCGCCTGCTTGTGGAGGAAACCAAAAATAAGTATACTGCAGTTAGGAAAAAATACAAAAAATCGTTACATCTAGCGGAGATACAGGCAAATGCAGAAGCAATAAAAGCAGCGCCTAACAAAGTAAAAAAGGCATGGGAAATAATAAATTCTTCAAGAAAAGAGACTGTCCACAAAGACACTCACTCTCTCTCTGCTGATGACTTCAATGCGTACTTCATCTCTGCAGTGGCTGATATTGCGAAGGAAGTCGGACAATCACTTACTACAGCTATGGATTTCCTCTCCAGTACCCAAGACGCCACGGATCAATTCCAGTGGAAGACAGTGTCTTGTGAGCAGGTGGTGGAATTTGTAAATAGCATGAAGAGCAGTCACAGTAGAGATATATATGACATTAGTGCAGTGTTAGTAAAAAGTGTCCTACCTGTTATAGTTTACCCCTTAACGGTTTGTATAAACCAGTGTTTAAAAGCTGGCACATTTCCAGACTCCCTCAAGCAATCTAGAGTTGTACCCGTATATAAGAAGGGTGACAAGTCATCTGCTAGCAGCTATAGGCCCATCTCGATGGTACCCGTATTTTCAAAAATCCTTGAAAAAGCAATGAAACACCAGGTAAGTGAGTTTTTTGAAAGTAATTCACTTTTTTCTAAATTCCAATTTGGTTTTAGACAAGGTAGGTCGACGGTTGACGCGGTCGAGGGCCTTATAAGATCTGTACTTACAAGTTTTGAAAATCATGCTAGTACACACACCATCCTTTGCGATCTTTCTAAGGCTTTCGACTGTGTGCCGCACGACATCCTTCTTTCAAAATTACACTTTTATGGAGTAAGAGGTGTGGAGCTCAAACTGTTTGAATCATATTTGGCAAACCGAACACAAAGAGTAAATATTCAAAATTCACTCTCTGATATTGCGAAGGTTGTAAGTGGCGTGCCACAGGGATCGGTCCTAGGCCCTTTTCTGTTTTTAATCCTGATAAACGATTTACCATCTAGTTTAAGCTGTAATTCTGTAGTTTTTGCTGACGATACTACACTGTACTATAGTATGCCAAATAAGGATCTAAACAATCTTAGCCTATTTATGTCAAACGCTCTTGAAGAAAGCATACATTGATTTAAAGCGAATGGCCTATCTTTGAACCAAACTAAAACACAACACTTAGTTTTTACTCTAAGCAGAGCCCATGTCAGTCACGAAAATTACAGTAATGTAAATCTCCTTGGCTTCGTACTCGACCCTTGTCTAAACTGGAGTGCACACATCCAAAAGGTTTGTGCTAGACTAAATAGAGTAATCTACTTATTAAGAAACTTAAGAAATAAGTTACCAGAGCCACTATTAAAAAATGCTTATTTTGCTTTTTTCCATAGCATTCTGTTGTATGGGATAAGTGTTTGGGGTGGAAGTCACCATCTAAAAAGTGTATTGTTACTACAAAAAAAAGCAATCAGAATTATGAGAAGGGCGTCATTAAATGCTCATTGTAAACCTTTTTTTATTGCTGAGGGAATTTTAACTGTAGTAAATGTATATATATATATATATATATATATATATATATATATATGTATGTCTTAGTAAAGTTAAGGAAAAGTTTTGATAGTTTTAAGCTGATCTGTGATAACCACCAACATAACACCAGAAATGACTATCAGTTGCAAGAACCCTTCTGTAGGCTAAGTCTAACAAAAAATTGGCTTGATAGTGTCAGTCTTAAAATGTTCAATAAGTTACCACCTTGTGTTCATCAAGTAAGCCTTTGCAAATTTCGGTCTTCCGTGTACAATTTCCTAGTGGTTAGGCCATTTTATGATATTAAGGAATTTTTTGAGTTACCATCTAGGGAATTCATTACTGCTTTTAGTTCGGGCTAGCCCATTTTTTTCTGTAGGCTACCTTGTTTTATTGATGTGTTGTTTAAAATGTCTATTTTATTGTACTGTAAATGTTTCATGTATGCCTGATCTATATTTTAGTGTTTTAAACCAGTTAGATGTTTTTATTGTAAATGTTGTTTTAAATTTCCGACAAATCAACCATTTATGTAAATAGTTATGACATGTAGGCATTGTTATGCAACTATATTAATTTGTGTTCTAGGTACATTGATACTGTACTGAATTACTATATTGACATTGTCTATTGCTTGTTAAAGTTTAATGACAGAAATAAATCTTGAATCTTGAATCTATGTTGTCTCCCGGGGGCGGTACAACCCAAGTATGTTTATGTTGTGGTTTCTAACCCTGATTCGGATCATCGCTACCTCACAGATGAGCTCCAGGCTGTGCTGTGACACATCAACGACTTCAACAGTGCTCATCAGAGACTCCGCAGAGTAAACGGCGACACCTCCCAGCCTGTGATTGGTTCTGCTATACTCCGTTATGAGCGAGTATCCAGTGATATTTGTATTCTCAAGTTCGCCTCGACTAAGACCGTGCTCCGTCAGGATCAGCAGACTTGGGGATCTTTCACTGAGGATATGGTTAAGTCTGTTAACCTTTTTTGTTAGTCCTCTTATGTTTTGATGAAGGATGGTCAATTTATTCAGTTTTTGTCCGTTCTTTATGTTCTTTGGTGGCTCTTCATTTTCATTTTCAGTGTGGAGTTTAGGTAGATTCTGCCTTTTTGGATGGTTTTGTGTCTTGCTTTTTTTGCTCCCATTACATCTAAAAAATCAGTCAAGAGAGAGCCGGCTTTTGTGCCTGCCTGTGGGGGCACACAGATTTCGGGTGGTAGTGTTGATGCATCAACAATGCTGCTTGGGCTGTCACACTGTGGCAGATCAGCAGTTGAGCCGCCTTTCCCTGCATCGTTGCAGATGGATGCCTTCACTTGGTGCTCTCTCAGGTAGTTGTTTAAGAAGTCCTCAGCACTCTCTGTAGGGCCACGAGTCTTGGCTGTCATTGGTGGGTTTCTCTTCAGGTTAGGTCTGGGGTCCTGAAAATTACTGTATGTTTTATAACTTTCGGATGACGGGTTGAGTTTATCATAGCAAAATTTTTTATATTTTTGAGCTTGTAGTGAGATGCTAAAAGTATTTCTTCTCATGTCGGTGCTCTTTCTTCTTCCTCAAAGTGTGCCACCATGCTGTGATTTATTACATGGTGGGGCATCGTTTTCAGTTACCCTCGATAAAGTTTTGTCCGCTGGAGGTTGAGGATGTTCTTTATCATCCTGTTTTGCTTCGCCCTTGTCATTATCTATCTGCATGTTGAGAAGTTTCGTTTCGAGTATTTGCATCTTTTCTTCCAGTAAGCTGTGGCCTTTTTTTAGGAGGCCTACTTCCGTTATGAGCATGGAGTGACTAGCCATATTGGAGTTTGTGGCGGAATCAGTTTGTGATTCGGAGTGTTTATATTCCTTTGTACTCATATATTCATCGGATAAGTGGGCTTTGTTTCTTAGTTTTAGCCGGAGGGCAGATAATTCTTCCTCTTGCTTACTTAACTTGATTTCATATTCCTGTAGTTTAAGTTCCTGTTTTTCGTCGTGCTCCTCAAATATGGATTTTATGTCACAGATACAGTCTTTCTCCTTGGCCATTTGTGCCTCAAGCTCAAAAATAATTCGTTGAAGGTGTTCGTTTTTGGCAAGATGTTTGTTCTCCTCATTCTCCAAATCTTCAATCTTTGCTTCTAAACCCTGTAGCCTGGCGGTCATTATGTTGTTTTGGTGTTTAAGAAGTTCGTTTTCTTCTAGTAGGGCCGAACCCAGCTTTGCTGCCATGGTTAGGCTATCTCTTTCGGTTTGAGGAGTATTATTTAGTTGATGTTGTTCTAGGCTTTGTACTGAGTCATCCATTGCCGGTGTCTCGGTGTTACATTCATGGGCTTGTTCGGTCTGTTTGTAAACAGCCGCTGACATATTTTCGGCATAAATGAGGGCTTGGTTAAATTTTTTATTTTTGGAATTTTTTATTTTTTTCTGTCCATAAAATTGTAGATTATTAAGGTAAGGACACATATCTGCCGGTTTTATAACTGCGGTTTCCAAAGTTCCAAGGAAGGTGATTTTGTATTTGGTGTTATTGCCAGTATTGTCACCATCATTGACAATAGCGGGCCAATGAGGATAGCCTTTTACCTTGGCGAAAACCATATCTCCAGCTGAGTAGCTGGTTGGTTTTGATTTTGAGGTCATAATGGGTAATTGATTGCTTCAGATCTATTTTTTGTGAATTAGCGCAAAATAAATTGTAAATAATATTAATATATTATTATAAATAAATTGAGTAAAAATATGCCATTGTAATAGTTCTAGGGAATATGTAGAAGAATTCCTGCAAAGTCAATCAGTAAAAATGTAAACAATATTGCAATGTAAACATTAGTATTCTAATCCTGGAAGAAAATTAGTCTTTCTGTTGATTATAATTATAACCTTTACTTACATTGGTTCTTGCCCACAAATAAAATAAATTACATAAAACAGATTTTATTACAAATTTTGCTGAAGAAACGTCAAAACCATTAATTGATTTTTTTTTAAAGTTACGTTAAATTTAACAATGTCAAACAATAAAAACGTAAATACAAGAAGATACGGAACAACAATAGATGCTGTGTTTACAAGATATTTAACAAGATTTGATTCCAGAATTGTTATTTCTGTTATTATAAACCTATAATTTCATTTTTAGAATATAATGGCAATGAAAATGAAGTAATTAGTTCGGAAATACGAGATTGCAGTTAGTGAAAATGATACTGGCCAAATTATAGAAACTAATATAAACGATAATAATGAAAATGTATAAATAATTATTACTTTAATATTTAGAAGACAGCGGTCATTGTAATATAGGAAATTTATAAATTATTACAAAAATATGTATAAAATTATTAGAAAATATAAATATTTTCAATATATATATATATATATATATATATATATATATATATATATATATTTATAGTCTGTTAAAAGAAGTAGTCACTTCTGTTGATTAGTCCCGCGACTGCCTTTCCATATATTTCCAACTTAAGATTACATCAAAATGGAGGTACTTACCAGGATTGAATCTGTCGGCACATGTCATGAAGCCACCGTGTTTACAAAGAGTGTCACTGCCCCACCTGTCGTTGACGACAACAGTGTCCTTAACAGGGCTACTATTGTATAGCCACGCAAGGAATGACAGTGATCGCCAGTAGCTGCTGGGAGCATCCCAATCACCATCAGACCAGAGTACTTGTGGCTTGTACATCTCTACCTATAATGTAACACAACAGTATCTTTAACAGGCTTATTATTGTATAGCCACGCAAGGAATGACAGTGATCGCCAGTAGCTGCTGGGAGCATCCCAATCACCATCAGACCAGAGTACTTGTGGCTTGTACATCTCTACCTATAATGTAACACAACAGTATCTTTAACAGGCTTATTATTGTATAGCCATGCAAGGAATGACAGTGATCACCAATAGCTGCTTGGAGCATCCCAATCACCATCAGACCAGAGTACTTGTGGCTTGTACATCTCTACCTGTAATGTAATACAACAGTATCTTTAACAGGGTTATTATTGTATAGCCACACAAGGAATGACAGTGATCACCAATAGTTGCTTGGAGCATCCCAATCACCATCAGACCAGAGTACTTGTGGCTTGTACATCTCTACCTGTAATGTAATACAACAGTATCTTTAACAGGGTTATTATTGTATAGCCACACAAGGAATGACAGTGATCACCAATAGCTGCTTGGAGCATCCCAATCACCATCAGACCAGAGTACTTGTGGCTTGTACATCTCTACCTGTAATGTAATACAACAGTATCTTTAACAGGGTTATTATTGTATAGCCACACAAGGAATGACAGTGATCACCAATAGTTGCTTGGAGCATCCCAATCACCATCAGACCAGAGTACTTGTGGCTTGTACATCTCTACCTGTAATGTAATACAACAGTATCTTTAACAGGGTTATTATTGTATAGCCACACAAGGAATGACAGTGATCACCAATAGTTGCTTGGAGCATCCCAATCACCATCAGACCAGAGTACTTGTGGCTTGTACATCTCTACCTGTAATGTAATACAACAGTATCTTTAACAGGGTATTATTGTATACAAGGAATGACAGTGATTAGCTTGGAGTTAACAGTACTTGTGGCTTGTACATCTCTACCTGTAATGTATAGCCACACAAGGAATGACAGTGATCACCAATGATCAGACCAGAGTACGTACCTGTAATCACCTTTGACAGTGCAATATGGAGCATCCCAATCACCATCAGACCAGAGTACTTGTGGCTTGTACATCTCTACCTATAATGTAACACAACAGTATCTTTAACAGGCTTATTATTGTATAGCCATGCAAGGAATGACAGTGATCACCAATAGCTGCTTGGAGCATCCCAATCACCATCAGACCAGAGTACTTGTGGCTTGTACATCTCTACCTGTAATGTAATACAACAGTATCTTTAACAGGGTTATTATTGTATAGCCACACAAGGAATGACAGTGATCACCAATAGTTGCTTGGAGCATCCCAATCACCATCAGACCAGAGTACTTGTGGCTTGTACATCTCTACCTGTAATGTAATACAACAGTATCTTTAACAGGGTTATTATTGTATAGCCACACAAGGAATGACAGTGATCACCAATAGTTGCTTGGAGCATCCCAATCACCATCAGACCAAAGTACTTGTGGCTTGTACATCTCTACCTGTAATGTAATACAACAGTGTCTTTAACAGGGCTACTGTTGTATAGCCACACAAGGAATGACAGTAATCACCAGTAGCTGCTGGGATCACTGACATTATATATATGTATGTAATGTAACTTATATATAAGTTTCATTTTAACTTTTATATGTGTGTGTGTGTGTGTGTGTGTGTATGTTTAAATGAAAATACACAATACACGACACAAACAAATTAAAACATTTAAAAAAATCAAATACAAACACTATGGCACAGTGGCCACATGTTCATGTGTATGCCGGGCAGCCACTTTGCAGTGACTAAGAGGAAGGATTTTATTAGGATGGACTATGTTCGGTGACCCACTCTGCCCAGTAGATTTACATGTCAAATAAATTGGCTTGAATCTTAAGTTATCATTCCATACATTTTCTGATTCATTTTTTACACAGTTCTGAATATCTTATAATATTAAGTGTGGACTTTACACTACTAGATTAATATGTTCTAAGAGGGAAGAAAGGACGGTACACAGTTAAGTTTTTCATATACAAATACATAGTCAATATCTTACCAATTCAACCAATTCTGGAATTATTTTGGAGTCAACAAAGTTTACACTACTCAAATTTGAATAGTTTGCAGCTTTATCGGCAAGGTAGAGAGGATTGTACCATTCAAACATTGAGTGGTAAAGACCAAATGTAATATCAGTATAGTTCTCCAAGGCTGCTTTCAGTTCACCTGAAAATAAAGCACAAATTTCACTGAATAGAGTTACAGGAAAAAAATTACTAATAGGGATTTAAGTACAGATACAAGCATTTATAAAATAGATGCTGAATTTTTGAAGTGTAGAATGGCTAGACCAAAGGGTTTATGATGTCTCTAATACAGAATGTTGTGAAGATTAACCCTTTGAATGCCAAGCACTTTTGAGGAGGTGGTGCTGTCAGTGCCAAGCATTTATAACAGGTCACCTATCTCAGTGCCAAGCACTCTTTTGGTGTTTGTGTAATGTTCAGCCAAACAATTAAAAACTTAAAGATATAGTTACATGATTTTTCTTTTATTATGTAGGGAAGAAAATAAGCCATATCTTGTAATATGTATATGAACGATAACACGTTTTAAAATAAAAAAATATAACAAACAAATACAATTTTGTACAACTTTGGGATAAAAAATTGTAATTTTATGATACTTAATTTATTTATACGTATCTTTTTTATTGTTCTTTATGTGCATAGGAACAAACGTACAAAATTTCAAAAAAGTAAGTATCCGTATAACTGAGTTGAGATTTTTTGTATAACTGAGTTTTTAAATTTGGTAATTGTGTAGCATTCCACAAAATAATTCAAATCTTTTTCAAAAATACACATAATGGGATGATTTTGTTATATTGTGTTAGGGGAAACGTAGGATATGACATAATATTTATTTGTATGGTAAAATCTAATGAAATTTTTTAATTAAAAAAAAAACACAATAAAATTTTGTTTTTATGCATTGATAAAGAAAATTTGTAACTTTTTTATGTTAATACATTTGTATGCAACTTTTCTATTGTTCTCTATGTAAGTATGAACAAGTATAACTTACCAAGTTTGAAAATAGTAAGTATCTGTAATACTGAGTAGGAATTTCCTTATATATATATATATACAGGGTGTATATTATGTCTGGGAAACACCCAAATATATCCTTTAATAATTTAAATATAAATTTGAAACCTCTTACAATCGTGATAGAGATTGGGCATCTACTTTTTGGAACAATGTTTTGTTATGTCACACCAACGGGGGACGTCCTGCCGAGGGTATCGTGAATATTCTTAATGGAAGCCTATACCTTGTGATACATAATTTTTAAAGGTAATAGCTTACTGAATTGAATGCCACAAACCGCATCTCAAAGGAATTATTCTATCAGAAAATAGAGCATTTTTAGTATTGAAAATTTACTGATGTTCAAACAATGTAATTTTTAACATAGTTTCTTCCCACAAAATGTGTTACACTAATTTTTTAGCATTTTTTAAAATGTTCAATTAAAATAAAATAAACAATTTATTTTTAAGCTGGTTTTCATTAGTACAAATTTACCAGTTTTTATTACAATGAATAAAACTTATGAGTCACTTTCTCTGATTACTTATGAATCTGTACTTGGTGTTTTTCCAGTCAGCAGGAAGGTTTAAAAGAGACACAGGTCACTAGCCTATGAGAAACATTATTGTGTTATTAATCATCTGGTTCTACAGGTTTCAGTTTTTGTTGAGCATGGAGCTTTCACTAGACAGGTCTAAGCTTGGGAATTACAAATGGACAAAGGTCATATCATTCCCTGTCGAGTTAATCATGTCTCTGAAGCATTGCTGTCAACAAGTTATCTAATTACAGTAGTTCATTTTTATTTGGCATTTTAATGGAATTGTCTGAAAGAGAACGAATTACTCTGTTGATGATGCGAGGATATGGCGATCGTCAAAGATCTTATGGGGAAGTTGTAATTTGTTTAATGACACTTTCCCAGAAAGGAATCCCATAAGTGTTTCAACAATATCAAAAACTATTGAGCGTTTTGAAATGACAGGGAGTGTACGTAATCGGCCAAAGTCGGGTAGGATACAATCTGCAACAGATGAAGAACATGCACTAGATGTTTTGCAAACATTTATTGAAGACCCACATACATCGCTCAGAAAAGCTGCACAGCAACATGATATGCACCCTATGTCTGTGAGTAAGATTTTGAAAATTAATAAATACAAACCATTTAAAGTTCATTTAGTCCAACAGTTAAGTGAGGATGATTACGACAGAAGAGTTGAGTTTTGTGAACTTGTGATGCGCAAATGTGATGACAATAGAGATTTTCTGACCAACATACTATTTTCTGATGAGGCAAACTTTTTTCCTAAATGGCAATGTTAACAGGCACAATTGCCGTTACTGGGCTAGTGAAAACCCACATTGGATTACTGAGTCCCATTCACAGCAACCACAAAAAACTGAACGTATGGTGTGGAATTTTAGGTAACAAAATTGTTGGACCCTTTTTTCATCAATGGAAATTTAAATGCCGAACTTTACTACAATATGCTCCAAAATGAAATAATCCCAGCTATTCAAATTGCATCAGGAGAATACTTTGATAATGTATGGTTTCAGCAGGATGGTGCTCCACCCCATTATGGGAGACAGGTAAGAGAGTATTTGGATTTAAGGTTTTCTCATAAATGGATTGGCCGAAGAGGAGAAATCGAATGGCCTCCCAAGATCTCCGGATTTGTCCACCAATCGATTATTTCCTATGGGGTCATTTAAAATCCAATGTTTATAGAAGAAAGCCTCATAATTTGGAAAGACCTAAGAAACAGGATTATAGAGGAGATTGCTTTGATAACTGAAGAAATGTTAGGGCAACTCTGTCGAATCATTTTTACACAAGATTGGCTCATTGTCAAACCGTAGAAGGAACACAGTTCGAACAATTGCTTTGACACCAAATGCAGGTAAAACGTTTGTTGTAAGACTTTTCTAATAGCATACATTATTTTTTATTTGTAATAAGAAATCAATAACATAAGTATTTCCATAATTGTACTGTAATAAAAACTGGCAAATTTGTGCTAATAGAACCAGCTTAAAATTGAAATTTTTGTTTTAATTTAATTGAACATTTTAAAAAATGCTAAAAAATTAGTGTAACACATTTTTGTGGCAAGAACCATGTTAAAATTACATTGTTGAACATCAGTAAATTTTTCAATACTAAAAATGCTCTATTTTCTGATAGAATAATTCCTTTGAGATGCGGTTTTGTGGCATTCAATTCAGTAAGCTATTACCTTTAAAATTATGTATCACAAGGTATAGGCTTCCATTAAGAATATTCACGATACCCTCGGCAGGACGTCCCCCGTTGGTGTGACATAACAAAACATTGTTCCAAAAAGTAGATGCCCCAATCTCTATCACGATTGTAAGAGGTTACAAATTTATATTTAAATTATTAAAGGATATATTTGGGTGTTTCCAGACATAATATACACCCTGTATATATATATTAGTGCAAAATATTGAAAATCTGCACTCGCATAATTGTCTCTCATTTGGCAGAGAGCTTATACCAGCTGTAACAAATCAAATCAAGATAGATAATCTATATGTATTTGATTTATGAGACTAAGTACAATGACATATTATGCCAATATTTAGTAACAGAGTAATAAATATTCAAAAAGCCGATCTAATCGGCCCTCTGCACTTTTTGGAAAAACCCATGGGCCGATCTCATTGGCTCTTGGCACTTTTTGGAAATACCTACGGACCGATCTCATTGGCTCTTGGCAATCAAAGGGTTAAGCAAACAGTAAACTGAATACCCAGCTTTCTAATGGTTTGTTCCAAACAATTAGGCACAATATTATAGTATAGTTGATATTATAAAAAATAATAGAGTGGCAAGAAGTGTTAGCTAACACTGATCTAGGACTCATCAAAAGATATTATACTTACCACTAGCAAACTCATCTGAATAAGTCCCACAATACCTCTAAATTCAATTTACAAGAGATACTAAACAATACCTGGAATACACCTCTGCTGGACGGTAAGATGTAATATGATATGTCATATTGTATTACTTCTGATTGACAAGCCTCATGCACCTCCTTGTAATCCACAGTAGTCAGTGCTATAGCCTGGGAGGTTGTATCCAGTCAAAGTATACTTTCAAATAAAAAGTGTTCTTAACAATAAAATATTTTTTTAAATTTTATAATGTTTTTAGTTCAAAGTAAAAAACATTTAATTTATTTTTGTTTCCACAGTTAAAAAAGTGCTAGGATTGAAATACTATTTGGTATTTTATTCGTGTAGTAAATATTGTTAGTAGACAAACGAAACAAAAAATAATAAAATATTGTTAAATACCAAAAAAGTACAGGCAAATTAGTACACCACTGTACAAACACTCCAAAGAAAGCTGGCATTTCTAGGCAGTGAATTGCAAAAATGATGTGAAACTAAAAAACCTAGGCTTATGTATTAATAGGCTTGGATCTAAGGAGAAACTTCTGACATTATCTTTAAGTGTAAAATTTAAGATAAAAAATAAATATTTATTAAGATTTTTTATGAATTTACCTAGTGTGATGATTAAATTTTCATTAATCTGTTAAGGTTGGTCAAGTACACTTAGTCAGTTAACATAACTAGGTACCTAATGTCTTGTGTTAAGCCAATTTATTTGAGTTAAATTTAATCAGTAATAAGGAAATTGCATTGTTATCATATTATGATTTTCCACCAATACATCATAATAACGATTTATAAATCATTATAGGAAATGATTTATAAATCCCTTTAATATATCATAATAATAGTATGGAATAGTATTATATAATAGTATGGAATGTTTCATCACGCCTGGTATATAGGTGAGTTTCACTTTTGTAAGTTAAAACACTAAACGTATTTTAAGTGTTTCCGTGTATTTCTTATTCATGTATAGAAGCTTGTATCAATACATATTTTTAGAAGGTTCAATAGATAATTGACTGATTGAGCAAAATTTGCAAGGTTCATGAAGTTATCAGTGTTGAGTTTCATAACATAGTGATATAAATCATTGAGGAAATACGCTCTGCTACTTCACTAACACACATAATCATTATAAAATTTACTAATTAATTATAATAGGCTTCATTTAAAACACTATGCTTACAAAAAAGTATGTAAATAGGCTGTCCATAAAGTCTACCCCACAACATTTCTTAGCTTTTGAATGAGAACAAACAGATTTTATTCAGATTAGATAACTGATGATGGAACCCTCAAGGCTCTTCTTTTGTATCACTGTACTGATAAACTTACAAAATAAGTCACAACTACTAACAAGCCTAGCCAACTGTATTTAGTCCTCTTAACTTAAAGAAGTAGTATAATGCAGATGGCAAAGAGAATGTTAATATCCAACTTTTACTCCAGATTGTGTCAGTGACGAATTAAAAACATTTAATGCCATTGTAAATACTATTCAAATACTGTTATTAACCAACCTTAATGAACAAAGCTGTGAATGTTTTCACATAAGGAACTCTAAACTGGTGAATGTCCTTAACATTGTTAAATTCATTAAGAGTTCATTCATTAAGAGATCTTGCGACCCTATATATAAGGGTATACAACTCCCTGCCTGCTTTGACTGGAGAGGCTAGTTCAGAGCTGGCATCTCCTTATTTCTAGAAGACATGACTTGAAATTAGTGCCCTAAACTTTTCCTCTTGAATCTTGACAGGATGCGGCCCCTACTCCCAACCTTACCCATCCAAGATATTCTGTCACTCCGGAAGCAGTGCAAAGGTCCTTATAAGATTAGATTATATTTTCTAAGCCTCTTGTCCTAAGAGAACAAAAAAAGATAGAAATTCCTTTTAGACCGTAATAGGTTTCTCATTTCTACATATGTTTATTCTTTTCATAGTGATAAACTCAACTATGACACTGGAAATATCTTGGAAGTATATGACAAGGGCTAATGCTTTTTGACTGAAGTAGGTTTCTGATACCTATGTATTTGTATTTTCTTAATTGGAGCAACAAGGCAAACTTAGCTATGGTAATGGTAATATAATTAATTCAAACCGGAAATGCTCCTACACATATAAAACATGATTTAAGAGTCAAGTTAAACACTGATCCTCTTAACCATGATTACTCAAATAATATATGCCTGATTATGCCTATTTACATTTGAAAAATGTCATAGGACGTAATCATACTGCAACATAAGAACTTTTACTGACTAGTATCAGAACTTCGATTTTGAAAATGCGTGTGAAGCCACGGGTACCAGCTAGTATATAATATATATCACAATCATTCAGTTATAAATAATAACTATACCTCATTCTGCAAGAAAGTAATAATTAAAAACACTTTCAGTCACTCACCAACTAAATCTCTGTGTGGTCCAACATCCATAGAGTTCCAGCTGAAGGAGTACTTAGATGGCCATAGAGTGTAACCTTCATGATGTTTGCTGGTAAGCACAACATACCTTTGAACAAATATCTCATTATAGTACATTCAATTTTCTTTAAACGTAAAGTATAAATATATTCATCCTCTTATCCAACATCATAAGAATCTTATGAACTAGCTGTACTGGCAACCATCTTTATTTTAATTTCATAAGGACAACGTTAAATTTCAAACCCTTTTTACAGGCTTATTTTTAATCATACTTCATTGCTTATATACTCAAAAGGTATAGAATGCTTTGAAAATAATTACTCCAAAAGTTATTCTCTGAATAAAATAGTTACTACTTATTCCTACTAAAAGATAGTTACTCCCTTGGGCTCCCTCTTCATAAGAAAAACTAAAAAGAATTAATGTATATTAATCATTTCTTAAACTAAAACATCTATCATAATCCCACAAACAAAAATAAAGGTGTAAAAGGGTTTGAATTTGAAGAAACACTGTTCCTGCGGTGTAAAACTCTAAATTATTTTACCACATCTGACTCTTAGATAAGATAAGGTTTTCATTGACTCTGGTGCAAATAGAACACTATTGACAAAATTTGTTTCCATAAAAAAATTGTTAAACTAACTTTAAGTTAAAAAACATAAAACTTTAACTTTAAATCTTATAATTTTTATTAGTAATTAATTTTAGCATGTGTATCCTGTGCAAACCATAAAGTAGCATGATCAACATAGATTTGAAATAAATTCTTTTCATTTTCAATAAAAGCACATACTTTTTTGCACATTTATTTAACCATGGATATTCTGAGCCTGACCTTATTATTAAAAATCATACTTCATTTAAAATCACACTGTTAATATTTTCTGGATTGTAAAATTATTGTTAATAAACCATAATAGCACCTTTAACCCAAAATGCAAATATGAAAACAATCTTTTCTAACTGTTGCAGGTACTTTAATATTATCCAGTACTTTGGTATTATCCGGTACTTGGTACTTTGGTATTATCCAGTACTTGGTACTGTGGAATTATCCAGTACTTGGTACTTTGGTATTATCTGGTACTTGGTATTATCCAGAGGGCACTAAGTTTTCCTTATCAGGGACCAAAATAAACTTCATTATTTGTTACTAATACTTCCCTTGTTTCATAACGAATCGAAAAATACCCGATGATGAGTCATACTTCCTATCGCCTCCAAGTAGGCCTAGATATGCGACCATTCAAGTAGGCCTAGACGCAAAAATCACCTGTCACTAATGAATAATTAATTGTTGTTCATTTAGTTTTTTTTTTCATTGCTTGTCGTGCACTTGCTTAATGCAAAATTCCATCATGAATAATTATGTTTGGTTCTGGAATTTACTTCAAACTGAAAAGGAAAGTCTTCAATTCCTTAAAAAAAGTGCCTTCAACATAAGTGTGCGTTAATAATCACGAAATGAAACTGTATTTATTTATTATTATTAATTATTAATAGTATTATTATTAGTATACTATAATAATAATACTATTATTAATAGTATCAGTAGGTCTACTGATACTCTACTACCACCTATCACATACATTGACCAAACATTGCTCACTAACATGCTCTCTAACTCAAACTGGGAAACCGTCCTGGACAGTTTTGATGTCAATGAGTGCTCTACTAATTTTTATGCTATTATAAATAATTCAATTTCACAAGCAAAAAAAGAAATAAAAAACGTGACCACCCGAAAGAAAAAGCTTAAGCCCTGGATTTCTACTGATTTAATAAACCTGATACGTAAACGGGATAAAATGAGCAAAATTTTGAAAAGGCAACCATTTAACCGTGAATTGAAAAAACAATACATTGATCTTAGACAACACTTAACCAACTCTGTAAAATTTGCAAAGCGAGAATATTATAGAACAAAATTAAATGAGACAAAAAGGGATCCAAAATTATTTTGGGGTATTATAAATGAGTTAGCTGGAAGAGTCAACACCAAGGACTCGTTTCCCATTACAAAGCATCTTCCAGGAGCCATCATGAATCCAATGCTCTTAAAAAAAGTTTCCAATGATTTTAATATTTTTTTTTCCGCTGTTGGAAGTAACCTGGCAACAGAGATAGACACAGGAGGGGAGCTAGTAGTGAGGGACTCTGACTACACACTGGACACGCACTTCACACTGTGTACTGTTTCGGAACAAGATGTACTACGACAGGTGACTGCACTTAGGAAAGGGTCTGCCCCGGGACTTGATGGGGTATCGGCTAACCTTCTTACAAATAATATTCACTTTATCTTAAAACCTTTGACACATTTAATTAATACCAGTATTTCAACAGGAATTTTCCCTGATAAATTTAAATTGGCAAAAATAATTCCCATATACAAATCTAACGACTTTACAGATAAAAGCAACTTCCGTCCAATCTCTTTGCTTAGTGTGTTCTCTAAAGTACTAGAACGAATAGTTAAAAGTCAGCTAGTATCTTACTTGGAAAACAATAGCATTTTAAGTGAAAATCAGTATGGATTTAGGCGGGACAAATGTATAAATGATGCTTTATTTGACATAAATAAAGATTTAAATACCAATCTATCTAAAAACAATAGATGCATGCTCATATTCTTAGACCTGAAAAAGGCGTTCGACTCAATTGATCGCAGTATTTTATTAGACAAATTAGTAGCTATAGGCGTCCGCGGCACTGCTTTGGCTTGGTTTAGTAGTTATTTCAAAGAAAGGCGTCAAGTGGTTTCAATCTGTGGACATAATAGTGACGAACAAACTGTCGATTACGGAGTAATCCAGGGCAGTACGTTAGGACCAGTTTTATTTTTAATTTATATCAATAATATTTCCAGAATTAATTTATTTGGGAAGCTTTATTTGTTTGCCGACGACAGTTTGATTTTCATTTCAGGAAAAAACTGGCGAGATGTTAAATTAAATGCAATGAGTGACTTAAAAACGTTAAAAAAATGGTTTGACCAAAATATTCTTTCATTGAATATTTCCAAAACAAAATTTATGCCTATTTCTCTGCATTCTAGTACAGAATATAATTTGACAGATCTAATAATTCATCAGTGCGGTAGTTACTCCAATTCGACATGTGGGTGCAAAGAAATAGAGCTCGTAAAACGCTATAAATACCTAGGAGTTGTTTTTGACTCTCGCATAAAATGGTCTGAGCACGTTGATTATGTCCTTAACAAAATTAGAAAGTATATTTATGCATTTAGGAAACTAAGTGAAATTTTAGACGGAAACGAGATAAAATTAGTGTATTATGCTTACGTTCAGTCACTTCTTTCCTTCGGTAACATTGCGTGGGGCGGTGCGTGTAAAACTCTTCTCGAACCTCTTTTCATTACGCAAAAGAGTATATTAAAGGCAGGGTTGAGGAAAAATGTGCGTTATCCAACTGAGTCTCTCTTTCAGGAATCCTCCCTACTTTCACTACGACAGTTATATATAAAAAATGTACTAATTCACATCTACAAAAATGCTAATACAATATTACCAAAAATTGTGCACTCTTACCAAACAAGATATTCAGAACATGTTGGTATTAATGTAATTAGATTAGATAAATCCTTTTCAAAAACCAATTCTTACTATATTTCACATATTCTATTTAGAAACATATGTAACAAATTTCAGCATTTAAATTTATTTGAATCAGGTAGTATTACAAAATTTAAATATAATGTCACAGAACTATTGTTACAAATTGGAGTCCAAGGATCCGAGACTTTCATTCACTCAGACTGGGGACCAAACTGACGTGATTCATTCACTTAACCCCTCCTCATCCCCCAGCGCTCGTCATATCGTATGTGGTCTTAATTCTTTTTGTCTAATACAATATTATCTCTTATCTCCTTCATCACACAACTACATTTCTACATTTATGCCTTAAAACACACCGACACTTAACAGTAACACTTTTTTTCGACATCTAGATAACATACACTTTTTAGTACAACTCTAGCCTACGCACAGGCTGCTTGCCCATGTAGGCTAATTTCCATTTAGAATATATATTAATATGTAATAAATACTTAAATTATATAAATAATATTATCCAAATACTATACTTAAAATGTAAATAAATGTAATATCTATGTATATATGTTTTTGGAAATAAAAAATGTTTCTATTTCTATTTCTATTTCTATTGTATTTTGGAAAAGAATATCCTTTCTAGCAGTATAATTAGTGATCTTGTCGTAAAAAATTACTCCTAGAATCGGTACTTGGTTCGAAGATAGTAAATTATTCTACACCACAATGGTACGTTTTATTTATTTATGGGTTGAGGAACAAAATGATGTGAGAAACAGTTGGATATGTCCGGCAAAACTGTTGTCAATCGGAATGATTATATGAGAGAAATGTGTGTGTTTACTGTGGAAAATAAGAACTGTGGGAAAAATTGTTGACATTGATGAATTTCAATTTTTTGTATACTGATGAGCCTTTCGATAGCAATGATATCTTCTTCAGACACACCACAATTTCTTAATGTATCTAAATAAGGCCTTGCTATCGAAAGGCCTCACAATATAAAAGTTATTATTATTGGTTGTTTGTGATTTTTCAATTTAGTTATTGAATTAAGAAAAGCCAATATAAGCTCTACATTCAACACGGTTTAAATTGTTTCTTTTTCAACTAATGATTAAGTTTGTATTTAACTTTAGTAATAATTTTTATTTACTATGAACATATAACACTAATTTTATTAATAACAGTAAAGCTATTAATAACACTATATAAAATATCGTAGGTTAAATAGATGGATACTGTAATTGCCCCAAGAATTGCAATTCTTGATACATCCCTGGTCTTAAATATTAAACAAAAAATCTGTAAAACATTTTTAGCTCTTACTTAGCTCCTGATGAGTGTATAATCTTCGCCCATTGCTCAGGATTAAATAATTCTGCAGTGAATTCTTTCGCAAAGTCCTGATACGTCATATACTTTGGGTAATTATTTTCAATATATTTGATAAGAGGTTGACTCAGGTTTTCTGGAAAATGAACATAATGTATTTGATTTATAGCTTCCATGTGTTCATAACTTATAACCACATTCTACTTATTCCCATATTTAAGCCAAATTAGAACATAGTTTTCTAAAATACTTAACTACTACGTCATTATATGTTTAAAATGAATATAAAGTAAAGTAAACAAACAGCCTTACCTTTCCAGTTTTTCCATGCCCACTCACTGCTTACACTCTGGACGGAAAATACACCCCAGTGGATGAAAATACCCAGTTTTGCATCATCATACCACTGCGGCAATGGACGAGAGTCTATACTATCCCATGTTGGTTTGTATTCTCCACCTGTCACAGTGAGAACAAGATTTCATTCATAACAATACTGACATTTTGCATAGTAATAAAAATATATTTATTCATACTGTTGTATCATATATCTGGTATCGATGATTGATTGGCTACATTGAACATACGTAAACTGCCACATAAAAGTCTTTGACAAAATAACACGTTTATGTGGCATCACAGATTCCAAAGTAATGCAGCTTGTTTAGAAAAACATAAGAATCTAAAACTGTGCTCACTATCTGTGAATGAATAAAATAATATTTAAAAACATATTTTAGAGAAAAACATTATTTCTATAGCTTTTCAAAACTTTGTTTTTATATAAATCCCAAATATTTATAAAAATATCTAAATATGTTTAAATATGCTCAAATGGTTTATGAAATAAAACATATTTTCTTGCTAAATCCCTTTTAATAACAAATAAGTTGCAATAAATTTAGAAATCCAAAAATATTCCTAAAAAATCATTTGTTGTACAGTATACACATCCACTAAAATGTATAAAAGAGAGAACATATAAAATATACTAAAATTACAACTGAAATTATTAATTTTTTATGTGTTTTTCTCAAAAAATTGTGGTCTGTTAGAGAAACAAAACTTTCTGGCACATGTGTGACACCTGTAAAACGTTTAAATGTTATTTTCTAACATTTTAAAATGGTTTTAAGCTCAACATTTTTTATGAATGAATATTAAAACACCATTTATGCTTAATTATAAACTAACAGAGTAGCAGCTAGTAAGCTAATCAAATAGGAACAATGTATAACACAGCCTGATAAGCATTTGTAAGTGAGAAAACTCTTAAGTCACATGATACAAAGAAATAAAAGTACTAATTAAACCTGCACCACATGTTTATAGCGGCAGCTGACAGTTAACTTGTGCACATTTCAGGTGTTGTTAGTCTTGACAAATCTTCTCTATATCCATGACTTACAGCAACATCTCTCTTAATCTCTCAACAGTGACACACTATCAATCGCTGAGGCAGTGGGCACTATCACTTATGTTCTATATACATTACTTTTTTCAACTGAACAAACAATTCAAGAATATTGAATCCTTCGATTAATCTATTCAAGATGATAAAAAACCAACCCTGCTAGAATATTATATTTAATCCAAATTTAATTTGTGTCCATATTCTCAGGTCAATGGGTCATAGTTTCAAATAGAAAATTCTCAATGTGATTCATTTGAAAACTGGGGGTTTCAAATTTATTAGTTTTTCCAGCTAGTCTAGGGTAAAAGTTGAATTGGATACATTGAAAAAATTTACTAATCCAATTATAAGAAAGATAAGCAAATAAACAATGTTCAATGTTCTAAAAATGTTTAAGCAAAAACGTAAAACAGCCATTCCAAATTAAAAACCTCCAATATAGACACATTACAACTTGAGACTTTACAGACTCCTTGCATGGAATTTCCCTATAAATGTGACAAAATCTTTTACTTTATCTTTATCTTTTATTGGAAATATGAAATCAAATTTGTACATTTTAAGTTCCAGCATATTTTCAAGGAAAAGCCCTCAAAGCTTTGAATACTGTAAAGTAAAAAAAGTACAAAAGTATTAAGTGTTACTAGCAGTTCAACTACACGGATTAGAGGTTGAAGAAGGAATTGCTATTACTGTATTTTGTTGTATTAATAATTTAAAAAAAGTTCCTAAGATTCCAAAAATCCATAAAAATTCCACACAGGAAAAAGAAAATTGTTGGAAAGAGATGTTTAAAATGAGAGGGTAAATATATGGGCACAAGTGTGATTATTATTCGGGCAAGCAAAATCATGTAGTGAATAAACTGATACAACAGAGTATCAAGGGACCAAATGCAACTTAACAAAAAAGTTATCACACAGACGAACAAACAGGCAAATTTAGTCATTTTGACCAATAACGATATTCCTTTAACCAAGAGAAACCTAGGAACAAATTTTAAGTCTCTTGGATCTTTCTATAAGAGTTATAACTCGGCGAACAAAGGAACCTGTAGTAAATAATCCAAAATGGGACGAATCTCAAAATTTCTTTGTTATCCTGATATAAAATATGAAAACAGAGTTCAAACAAGTTAAATAAACCATTTGTTCTGTTTATTTAATAGATTAATTTTGGAAATTATTTCCGACTACTTATTTTGTTGCACTCATTTAATAAATACATACAGTATTGAGTTTTACCTTATAATTTTAAACAATTAATACATTGTAAATGAATAAACTTGAAATGAGTGACCACAAGGCAATTATAATAATTGATTCAAACTTCAATAGTGTAGTGTATGGTTGGAAAGCTTATAAAATGGCACAGTTTTAAAAATATTTAGCTACCTTCTTGTATACAGGGTGTAGAAAAATACAATAGACCAATGTTTTTTTTAATTTTTAACAGATACTTAAATTTTAAACTTTGCAACTATCAACAATGCAGTTTTTATTATTGATCCTTTAAAATTTTCACTTATTCCTATTCAAAATTTAATGTAGAATATGAAAATTACTCATTTACTCAAATCCTCAAATCAATCCTCAAATCCGTTAACAGGTACCGGTAGTTGAGGCATTGCTGTAATATGTTTAAAAACATGGTTACTTTAGAAAAAATTAAAATAATTCTTTGTGAAGCCAATTTTTTGACTTGGAACCTCTTACATGCATCATTACACTTCATTTACTTTGTAATTTCACCCAAACATTTTTGTAACACTGATGACCAGCCACTCTGTATAATATGTGCAAATTAGTTTTACTTAACATGTATTTATATTAACCAGTTTGTAAAAAACTTACTACGAAAATTATCATACTAGTTATAGACTCATAATGCAATAATGAATTTTTATAATACATTGTATTTACCGTGTAATTACTAGTTTATTATTTAACAGCTAACAAACTATAAATACTTACAGGAGAATTGGAGTCCAATTATTATCAGGATTAGAGTGGCTACACTTGCCATCACAGCTCGCCTACTAAGCAAACAACCACTGACTAAGCAGATAGCAATATATCTATTGGATGAAAATCACCAATCCTTCACACACACTATTATTGTAGGAGCGTCACTTCTCCAGAAAATGTACGCCTAGCGACTACAACGCTCCTAGCGACACATCAACTCCCAGATTATCAGTCATCTACAGAGTAAACAATAAGTAAGAGCTCCCAGACCAGTCTCACTCGTTAGATCGATTGAGAAATGATTATGACTGAAGCCGAGTGACGTGACGACTGTACATTACACAGCCGGCTGACCAGGGCCTATTGCTTGTCTGCTCCATCAAAATCAGCTGACCAATGTGCCAGCTGTTTTAACCCGTAAAAATCTAGACTAGCCTGTGACCACTGCTACACACGAGCTATTACGTAAAAGTACCTAAAGTTGTTGAATTGAATTTAAGATAATTGTTTATTGTTGTCAGTTTCCTCTATATATTTAACGATTCTGAAATGTATTTATAACCACGGAGGCTTTTGTTTGCAGCTAGATGAGTTGCAACTAGTTTCAAGTGGCAACAGGTCTTAAGAGTTAATGTTATCACAAATTGCGTAGCAAAGATTCCTCCGCTAGAGGAATTTCTTAAGTAACGATCTTATACTTCATCGACGGGAAGAAGATTATGGCTGGTTCGAGCTCTTTCTTTTTAATATTATTGGTTAAAAGTACAGGGTGTTGGGAAAATACTGACAAAAACTGTAGAAATTGTTAAATATATAACATAAAACGTGCTATCATCCGCTGAACCGATTTTAACATATTCAGACAGTGGTTCTCGTCTTTCCCTTAGTATATGGAAGCAAGCAAAGTAAGAAACCTGAATGAATAGCAAAAGTAATTTTTTGTAGTAAAAACTTAATAATACGAGTATTAATTTACTCCAGCCGGTGCGTTTACTAATGGTACTGCTCTGAGTAATCGATCTCTAGTAATAATTAAACTATGGTAATACACATATGGCTGATTTCTCTGTACTTTACTTGATGTTAATAAAATTTTAACGAAATCACTTTACTTCACCTAAAAACATTGAAAAGTTCAATAAATTTACTTGAGATAATCGTTTTTAAAAAACGTGATACTCACTAAGTTTATAATTAATTTGCTATTTCTTCGATGAGTAAGGAGCTAAAATTGT
Source organism: Homalodisca vitripennis (assembly GCF_021130785.1). Lineage (NCBI taxonomy): Eukaryota > Metazoa > Arthropoda > Insecta > Hemiptera > Cicadellidae > Homalodisca > Homalodisca vitripennis. The sequence goes on from NC_060209.1 coordinate 166,492,286, forward strand.
TTTAAATTTGGGCGTTCCCAAGCGGAAATACTTTTAGACTCTAGTTTCCACCAGAAATGAAGATTACATATCGATAACTCTTGTTTGTTACCATCTAAGACAAACTAGGGAGAATCCCCTAAAGTTTAAAAGTTACCTTCAGAACAAAATACTTGTAAGTTTTGTTTATAAAAAGTCCGGAGATAGTTAAATTTAAAATTTGTGTGAATATAGCCATGTTCCTTACACTTCTTGTGTTCCACAATATTGGAAGAATTTTCTAGAAGTGTAATAAAACAAGGCCGACTATACCTACTTCCTTCCTGAACTTTTTTAACATGGCTTTGGGGCCATCAAAGTTATTGTGTCTGGAGAACTCACAGATAATTATTTGTGATCTACCAAACAGAAATGCATCAGTGATCCAGTTGTGATACACAGAGAAGCGAACACACACATACTACATGCTGTCCACCAAGATGCTACATCATTCTTATGGTTTTACAGTAAAAACAACTTGTAAAGCCTTGCAAATAATAATTTTATTTGGTTACGGCCATTCAATCTTTATTCAAAATATTTAATTTTTAGGATTTGGGAAATTGTGTAAATTATGTTTATGTGTCGTGTAATTATAAAAGATATTCATAGCATATTAATTATTTTAATGTTTTATACTTTATACAGTTGTAAAGGATTTTAATAGGGGATATTTTTTAAATTCAAATATTTATTGATTGAACAAATTCCACAAAAATATTTCTTTTACAAATGTTAAACCCAATACCATGTGACATAGTGGTATTACGTTAAAACAAATATAGTAATTATAATCGACAGCAATAATACTGAATATTATATAACATTAAAAAAGAGATGTTTAGTTCTCACAAAAAAGATATGGTTTTAATACAGAAAACATTTATTTTCCAAAGATATTTCAAATTAGGTACATCATAAAACTTTCCTTTTAAATATTTTGAGTTATACCGATTTTAACTTTTTCAAAATATTTATTTTTTGGGAGAGGGAATGTTTAGTAAATGTTTCATGTGACATATCATTTTAAAAGACGTTAATACTGGTTTTTATATAAACTCTATATACATTTTTTTATGTTTTGATCCACAATTTTGAAACAGTATAGTGTTTTGTAAACAAACTTCACCAAATGTTAGTCAATAGTTTTTATTAAATGTGCAATGCCATAGGTTTATTTAAAAAAATTTTAAGATTCAAACCCGTAAACCCAAGTTTTGATACACCATATTCCTTAGATTGGATGGAATTATTTTAAAGGTTCACTGTATATAATTTAGGGGCATTGCATTTTGCTTCTTTTTTATAGCCGTTTTTCTAATACAGGTTGAGGTACACCACCCCGCAATGGTTAGTGGCTGAACCGAGAAACCTACCTTCTTCGTTTAAACGAAAACCCCCATATTTCGACCCTGAAGAATTCAGCAAATAATTTGAAAACCCTAAAATGGCACATTAGAGGAAGGAGTAGGGGTCAGTTTTAAAAAATTTCCAAATGTAAAGGTAGGTCGAGTCGTACCTCATTTTAAAGATCTCTAAAATTCACCGTTCATTTTGAAAAAATTTTAAATTTATTTAGCTTGTAAACAGGGTGGTCCAAAATGTCAGTAGTATGGTTTCACAGTTTTTTTTTTTTGCTGCTACTTGTTTAAACTTTCAGCAAATACAAAATGTTATTCAAGCTTACCAAAGAAGTACTCTTTCTAAAAATATGTTACAGTTGTTACTTTTCAGCAAATTTCTATTTTTTTTTAAATAGTTGAAATTAAGGTTATTTCAAATTTGTAAAATATAATAACTTAAAATAGCAAGATAATACTTTTATTACACCTATCAAGAGCAGTCTTAAAAACTAAAATTTTTTGTATTTCAAGTTTGATTTTTATCTTGAATGCTTTAGACATGGCACAAAAAATACTAATTTTCATTACTTGCATTCAGTAAGTCATTGTATTCTCCTATCCGTGCCTTACTTAGAGCATTCCAAAGTGTCTACCACTTGTTTTGAAAACACTTTCTGTGTAATAAAAGAAAGTAAAAGTAAAGGAAGTCTTATTTTACGCTTAGGCAAATAGCATAGTGAGAGGTACCATATACTAAAATTGAGAAATCCTATTAAATTTAAACATTGATTACGATTTACCTGTTAGTGACTTGTGATGAATTTGTTTGATAACAAACAAAATAGCAATACCAGCTACGTTTGATGGCTTGGACACGGATAGTGAAAAAGACTTGGTGACTGACAATATAGCAAAACTAACAAAAAATTGGAAAATTACATAAAAGCAACCTTTTTCACCTACAAAAGCATAAATCTAAACTGTACAAACCTGTTATGTAAAAAAAATTCAGCAATTTAACAATTTTACGTACAATAATAAAACAGTTAAGGGGTTAAATAACAAATAGAAAATTATTATAACACTGAAAATATATTTTCTTTGAATAACAACATTGTTGAGGATACTTAATTTGTTTAATTATCGTACACATATTTTTGACAGGAAAATTTAAATTATTTAAACCCAGATTGAATATTCAGGCTCTTGAAATTTAACGATTTTTAGCCCATTATTATGTAAGCCTCAGGACCCAATATGATGAATTCTATTGCACAATAAATGTGATTTTTATCACACACTAAACTGCGTCTTAGGCTCACAGAACTAGTACCAGAAGATAGACTCTAATAAAAATCTGTGACTATTTATTTGAACAATTGTTACTATTATAGAAGTATATAATGCTTTTATTGTATAAAGAAATGAGTGGGAGATTATTAAATAAAACTACAAAACAGTCTTATTAACACTTTAATTACTATATTATTTAACATTTATCACTCTTTTTATATTATATACACTTGATTGCTTTACATTGACTTGACTTTCTAACATTATTGAACATTTCATTGTTTGATTTGGAATTAAAACTGCAGACATAATAAATAAAAGTAACTAATTAACATAAATAATTATCAACAAGGATAAGAAAAAACAATAAAAAAGCTAATATTTAAGGCAACTTTTATTAATATAACAGTAAACATTGAATTAAAAACACAAATAGAACTATCACACCATTTAGGTAATTATGTAAACTATTATTATTATGTAATTATTTATAAATTACATTCACTGTCAAATGAGCATTTGTAGAAAACTTCTATTTTTGCTGATCATGACCCTGAGACACCAAAACTATACTATGTTGAAACTGTTACTTATAAATAACATGTTAATCTTAATGGAAATATTAATATCTATGGAATCAATTCTAACTTGTACAAATAAAAATAGAAATGTTTGTTACCAACACAAACCTAGTTTGAACTTTAAATCTTAGATATATAAGTTATCTAGATCAGATTTAAATTTGTGAGATGCCAACTTACATATTATGTGTAACATTTCATTATGAATTTTGATACAGAACAAAAGTAAAAATAATAAGTTCAACATCTTCCAAAAAAATAAAAATTATAACACTGTATTTTTATATAACATTGGTGTTTTGATGTATCGAGAACAAATAAATAAAGAGCTAACCGTATAACTGAATGAAAGTTGTACAAATCTCTCATAGCATAACATATCTAAAACAAACAAGTAAAACAATGTTCAGATCATTTTAAAGCTTAATGAAAACCAAATATCAACAAGTGTGTAAACAAAACATTCTGAAAACAAATAAAAAGTATATAGTAAAGAGATAACAATCCCATAAAATGACATTTAAATATAAAACTAAAATAAAATAAATATAGTTTAAGATTGAAAAATTTACAACATTGTGTACATAACTTACAAATTTAATTTTTCTATGAACGTTACACATATATAAACAAATATCAACATTTAATAACTTATATGTAGCATTAGTTCAAGTATTTTTTTAAACCAATTTGTTTTTAATATAATAAAATTAATATCATTGTAAATTAAAAGCAACACATAGATTCATGGTAATATAGGCTTGTATTGTGGTATTTCAAATACATTTGTATATTAATTTAGCTATGATTAACTAGTTTAAAAAGCACACAACTATGAACAGATTAATATTGAAAAATATAAATCATAATATTGAGTAAAAAAAAAAACTAAAAAAAATCCCTCCAAGTCTTGGTTTGGTTTATTAGGAGAAATCATAATTAAACCTCACTCTACCAGAAATAAATTCGTTAACAAATTATGTATATTTTAAACGGAAAAAAACCCAAAAAAACTATTGATCCAGTAGAAGAGACCACATTCTGATTTGTATATTGCTTGTAGTATTTTTTTTAATACAGGCACTACAGAGTTTAAAAATACCTCTATACTTGAAAAAAATCATATTATAAATAGAAGAGATTTGTCATATTGTACAATAAATTTCCAATATATTTATCTTTAATAAAATAATGTTCATAAAAATCACCAAATGCTATAGTTTTGGCCTATTCATTTTACAATGCAAAATTTTCCAAACAGTACCAAATGTATATCCTATGTAATGGTCTCCATATAAAAATTCTTTGCAATGACATTAAATTAAGCATCAGTACAATCCAAGATGACCTATATAACTTATAATGTTTTAAACCTACAACACAATTTACATTGATAGTCAGCCCGACATCACCAACCATGGCACTGATGTTTATATTTGTTTGACATACAAACACAAATGCTAGTTGATATCAGCCTATTGTACTGGTGCTATAGTCCAGTTGAGTTCATTAGTTTGGTGCTCCAGATATGAAAAAAGTATTTGTGACCATGTCACATTATATTCATAAGGTTTTAAATATACACTTCACAGACCTTATATATATTTACAGGTCTGGTGTATTTATTTGCTATGTTTCATACAATTTCTTGTGCTCAGTAAACCAAATGATTGTTACTGGTGCCCCATCATTCTGCTATTATTTGCATGATGACACTCAGACATGCCTGTTGAAAATGTTCAATAAGGTACAGTAAACATTTACCATGTCATGTAAACCAATGGTCTATACCCACAAATGGTTTACCATCATTTCTGCATATAATGTACCATTTCCACTGGGACAATATTTGCCATTGACACCACTAATATGTGTGTGAACAAGTTTTGACATGTATTTCACAAATATTTGTGGCTTTAATAATCGCTAGTTTGCTGTTGAGCCATGCGGCTGAGCCAGACAGAGTCTGCACAATTGCTCAATAGTATCTAACACAAAAGTCATGATAATGACCATTGTGTTATCTGATGCTGCATACATATAAATTATGTAGGAGCAAACAAAAGGCAAGAAGGTTTAAATTATATGAACAGAATGTACACATAGATTTCATGCTGAAGTGTATTCGTGTTAAATTGATTATTAGTACTTACTATAGTGATAATAGCAGAAGTAAAATATAGTAAATTATACTGTCTAATTTGAAATTTAACCCTTTTAGTGCCAGAGGAGAAAAAATCCACGTTGAAAAATGCTGAATTATTTTTTGTGTGACTGCGCAAAAAGTACCAGTGGGTTTTGGATGAAAATGCAAGGTTTTAGAAAAACATTCACCTAAAATTTATTTTTTATCATAAAAAGCTCCTTTTTAATCATTTTTAAAGATAAATTAAATGATGTATCAGAAATTATGTAACATTCAGATTTTATATAATTTAAAAAATTAAAAATCACTGTAGACAGCAAAATTTCCACGGAAAAAAATAAAAATCCAGTTTTTAAGTCAAATATATAGGCTACTACAACAAAAATTTATTTTGAAATTTTAAAATTTTCCTGCTAAAGAGCATGTAAAAACATGTGTAATAAAACATTACTTACTAAAACGAAACTCAAACATAACCTTACTTGGGCAATTTTCAAACAAACTCTACAACATGGACACTTGGATGTATCATCTATACAGACATCTTCTAAAAGTGTTCTTATCTGACTTTCATCACTTTAAAAAAATTCTAATAACAATACAACTTAGAATACATTCATTACGACACTGCCAACTAAACGAGAGAGTTGTATTTTTGGTTGTTTACATAATCTAACAGCAATACAAAGTAGAAATAACAAGTGAAAAGGTTAGTTCAGTTCATGTATTGGCCTTTGGTATGATGTCAGCCAGTATGGAATAAGTTATAGAGTTACTACAAATGACATAGAAATCTGGTACTTTCCCAAAGGTACGTATTGTCTTGGAGCGAGACTCTCGGCGCTTAAGCGTACTTTTTACATTGTCTCGGAGCAAGATACCTGGCATTAAAAGGGTTCAATATTTGCCCCTGTGTGTGCTAAGGAGTGAAACAAATTATAACAAAGTTTGTACGCTGCTGTCTAATCTTTTACATACAGGTGTTGGTTTTCATATAGTTAGTTTTTGGGAAAATTTTAAGTTTCTCTTAGTTTGTTATTCATGGAATAGTAATGAATTATCAGTAATGCTGAAGCAGGTGCCTATAACATATGGGATGTAAAGTAAATTTATATGATTTACTATTTTATATATTGTATTGGAAAATTGACTATTAAACTCCATTGGTATAAAATTGTCTTTAAAAGCAAGTATTACGTCATTAGTTGAACTTATTAGGTAAAATTTATTTGACAATAACATATGTGATTATTGCCTTTAAATGTGATATAGTTTTACAATTAGATACATTTACTAAATGAGCTTAGTATGCATATACATCTATTACGATGTCTTCAGTCACTTTATGCTAAATGCAAAAGGAATAAAATCAACGATAGTGAGCCTGTTAAGTATTGCTAGCAGATTCAATATTTTAAACATTATTTTGAAATAAAAATGACAAATAGTAAGATAAATCATAAATGATTAAATTCAGGCATTATGTAATAATTAAATTCATCATTCTTGGGGTATAAAACAGGCTTATAACATTAAAAATAAGCTAAAACTAATGTATTGGTAACATTAAACTATAATAGTAATTAAGAACATCAAAACCCAACTTTTAAACTTATTTTATAATTTTATTTTTTATCAGCATACCAATAATATTAAAAACGGATGGCGGATTAATCAGAAATAATGATAAAAAATATTTTAAAGACACTTTTTGATTACCTTAACAACTTTCTTATATTATTTACATATTTAACAACTTACATTAACAATAGTTATGGTACATGGAATGTGTTTCTAACCTGAAAGGCAATAGTGAATATTCTTTAGGATAATGAATACACAACACAAACTTTTGCTCAAGAAATAAAGGATTAAAAAAATTCAAGATGTATTAAAAGGAAATTGGAGATTCATCTAAATGGGAGCATTAGGGATAGTTACAAATACAATAAACATAATTTATGTTTAAAGTTGGATAATCTTTCCATTTACTGTTTCTGAACCAAAAAGACCAAAAATAAAATAATGTACACTATCCAAAAGATTCAACAAACAATTCGTGTTTCAGAAAGAATGCTCAAGCAAGAAGACAGGAGTATATATAAATATAATTCTGAATAGTTGCCAAAGATCCAACAAAAGTAACGGCTTGCACTGATAAATAAAATTAATAAAAACAGTAATATTCTGATCCTTAAACAAATCTGAAAATTTGTAAAAAAGATGATTAATGAATGTGAATGAACAATTTCCCATTTAATCAGTTATAATAACAAATCTAAAGCACACACTGAATGACAAACGATATATTTGAGTGGAAAAGAATTCGCTAGATTGACTACTGATAATAAGATGAACATAAGAACACTGTTAAATAAATAAAATTTATGCCTATTCTCTTTGAGAAAAATATTATGACCTTTCTTATATGATTTCTCTATATTGAAAGTAATACATTTATTTTTATTCATTCACACACACTGAATATGTTAAGTGTACATAAAAATCAATGAAATCTCAGCATCAGTAATATCACAAAAAACAAGCAGTAAAAATAATATTAAATTTGAACTCCAAAGTAAATTAATAGAGAGCCATTTTTAGATGCTACAAATAATAAGGAATTTTCACTCTTTAAAATATTATGTACGATTTTCTACACAATTATAACACCAGGAAAAAGAATAAATTTGTCAGTCTGTGACACTTATACGGAAAGACAAAAACTGTAGGAAACTATTTTTTGAACAACTTCCTAAAAAAATTGATGACTTGAAATCCTCTAAAAACACGTCATATAGGTTTAGAAATTACCACTAAAATTCATGTGACTCAGAAGTTGCTACAAATTTAAATTTGTGTTTACTCCATTTGTAACTGTTAATCTCCATTTAGGTGAATCTTGCTGGTTCCCTTCAATTTGTGGAACCAACAACTGAAAAAATAACTACGATACATCAGTTCTATGAAAAGAAAACAAGTAAAGAATAAATCTAAACGCTTTGTGAGCTTCATATTACACCAAAGTTCACACTAAGTAAGTAGTTCACCGTTTCAAGAACTTAATCATGTTGTGTTGAGCAAGTTAGCAAATTTACAACAATTATGTTGTTATTCCTTATCCTGTAAATTCAGCCTTCAAATGAAGTTTAGTAAAATACAGTGCTTGAGAAACAGAACAATTACAAGCCACAGAACTAGTAACACTGCCAAAATAACCTAATATATAAGGAGGTTATTTAAATCACTATTCAACCACGTGCAAAACCAAACTTCATTTACGTATAAAATAACATAACAGTCGATGAATAATCATATAATGGTAACTATGACTTAGCTGTGTTTTGTGATGTAAGGAAGAACAACATCATTTTTAAATGTTGATATGAACTAATATAATAATACAGTGACTAAACTTAAAGAAATCTGACTTTGTGATTTCTTACAGGACTAATAAAAATATTTATGTTCACTTTTTTAAATTACTTATTTCACTGCTGACGGTCCACGTTGCAAAATCTCACTGTTTGTAGTTGGATCTACACCATAAACATTGCATGAGGATGATCTGCTGCAAAGTAAAACCAACATTACAATGTTGCATGGAAAAACATTGAAGTGGATTTAAACATAACATTTGAATACAAACAAATTCGAATAATTTGACCGTTTTACTTTTTAATGCAGGTGATTTGTCGGGAATTGATTCAATTTGAAACCACTAACCAGATAAAATTATATCAAAATGGATTGTGGCTTCTTAATTAGATCATAATTCAGTCAACTCCCACTAACTATGTACGATCACATCAAGTTGATTGTGACTTATTAGATAAATTACAGTACTTTTAACTCCCACCAACTAGAAAAGGTTACATCAAATAGGAAATCTTGAATAGGATTGTGGCTCTCTTACTTCCCAAATTAATCAAGAGTAACTTTCTTTAACATAATTTTACTAACAAAAGCGATTTTATTATCAAAAACACACGTTCTAGTACAATGTACCATGGACTGAGATTTATGAAATAACCCCATGTCTATTAATTTTAAAAAACTGGGTTAATACTCTTGATAGAGTTGATATTTGTTATATTAAATGGATGCTGTGCAATATCACTATACCATATCACAGGTCTCTTGACTTGATTGAATAATGCAACATGACACGTGTAGTTCAAAAGGATACATACCCTATTTGAGCTAGCTCTTTTAATTGGATGGGCAAAGTTAGGGTTAATAAAACTTGGGATAATATTTTTCATCAATATGACGCAACAAATGATCAATGTGATTGTCAATATTTTGTAAAGATTTCCGACAGTAAATTTGAAATTTATTTCCGTCTCTCCATTGCACAACCAGTGTATGTTTATAATGTATACTTGTGAAGGTGACTAAAGTAACAAATCAAATGATTATTATTTAGTAGACACACTTTACATTGATCATCTGATATTTGTATATATTTATACATTGTTAAACAGCTGATTGTAAAACCTTACAAGTTTACTAACCCAACAATTATTGTAATAAAAAATCCCTTATAATAAAAAATGAATGGTGTATTTTGTAACAGCTGATCCCAACAGTAAGTGCAGTGCAGTATGAGGTGATCAGTCAGGTTTACCAACCACCCGAGTAATAGAATAAAGTTTCTATTTAATGACCATACAAAATCGGGTTTTTATTATTTAAAACCTGAAATAAAGTATAACACATATATATATATATATATATATATATATATATATATTATACAGGGTGTTCTGAAAAAAAGGTGCCCATCACGTCAGCGGCGTGGATTCCTCACATCAAATAAGAAAAAAATGACTGAAAAACATAGGTCCGAAAAGCTTAGTTAACCAGTTATACAGTGTGAAAGATACTCGTCTGATTATTCAGTTCCCCTGCAGCAAACGAAGCCCTACGGGAATTTGTTGGCTGTTAATAAGATGTAACAATTTATGCGATACTTATGTATAAATTAACTGACCCAGTATATATAATAAAAACCCGTATAGTTCAGACTCTGAAGCTACAGTAAATTTTTAAGATATGTGACAAATAAACGCGAAACTTGGTCCCGAAAAACAATTTACATTTAGGTTTGAAGCAGATTTACTATGTTTAAAATTACACTATACAACAAAAATAATTTTTCACGTACTTTGAAGAAAATTTAATATCGCAGAGTAAAGATGTAAAAATACAGTCTATAATATACAAACGTCAACTTTAAAAAATAATCCTTAAATACATACAAAACGCATGAAAAATAGACAAAAACTTGTTAAGCACTCTACAAATGTAATATTGCGAAATTAAAACAGGCTGTTTTAATTAAAATATTTGATTTGAGAACCAAAATAATTTCTATTTAAAACATATTTTTTTACAATGTAACTTTGTTTATAATAATTAAAATAAACATTCCAAGCAGCTATTTTTTTCCATTGCTCATTAAAGTGCGTGTGTTGAATCTGTTAACATTAAAATCCAAGTTAGTGCTAGTGCCGATGGAAGTTAATTTTTTGATAGCTAATAATATCTTAATCATCAATGTCAGGTAATATGAATAATAGTACACTAATGGTGAAATGTGCAGACATGCATTTAATGTACGTTCAATGCACATTGCAACAGACGTCCAGGCTAGACGACTCTATCAGTAAGGGGAACAATTCCACATAGGACAGTTTTTCCGACTCATAAAATGTTTTTCTTCCATTCATGGAAGGCTAAGCGAGACTGGGACCCTTAAATCTGGAAAAGTTGTAGATCAGGACTGGCCACGTACAACGTTACAGCAGAATTGGAGGAGGGCGTGTTGGACGAAATAGAGAATCATCCTGGAAAGAAGTACTAGAGACTTAGCCTTGGATTTCGTGTGTTTAGTAATTCAATTGTCTGTAGAAGATTTTACACGAGCAGCAGAATGCATTCTTAACATTAATATTTTTATATTAATTTATGTCAACTATCAAAAGGTCCAGCTCTTTTGCCTCGAGATTACTTACCTCGTGTTCAGCTATGCCAATGGCTTATCCAAAGGTGCAGAAATCCACATTTTATAAAATTACAATATCTTTACTGATGAGCAAAATTTTTCAAGAATTGCTATTCTTAACACCCACAATACTCACAATGTGGGCAATTGAAAATCCACGTGCTATTTTCAAAAAGAAGCCGTCACCAATATCAGTTTCTAATAAACGTTATGGGCTTCTATTCTGGGTGATAAAATTTTTATTAGTTTTTTTACCTGATACGCTCAAGTATCTATTTGTATGTGTCTCATTGACACAATCGAATTCATTATCAATGTGTTACCTTCAGTAGAATTGTAATTCATATCTTATATTGAGTAAGGTAATTAGTATTGTGCTTATCTCTCTAATTATATTCTTGATCCGAGGATCATCAATCAATTATAATTGGTATATTATTCGTTATTTCTCATATTAATAATTTTGCATTTCCATATGATCTCTGTTCTTTCTAATATCTAGCGTGGCTTCCTCGATATTATTACAAGAACAAACCCTGAAATAAAAAATTTACTAACAATATCTTCCATAAAAAACACCCAAAAAAATGTTCAGTGTCACAAAGTTGTTCCTCCATTTGCAAGGTCAGTTGATTGTTGGGTTTTGTGGCTTGGGGTTTTATGTATTGTGTGGGTGACTTGGCAAGAGTGTGTTTTTGCTAAATCATGTCAATCATTCATCATTCTGTCACTAGCAAAATATACACCCTACCACCAGAATTCAATAAAAAACCCAATCCAACAACATAAACCAAAACAGTTAACCAACTAAAATATCCCAAAAACAACAACCTAACATAATCCTCAACCAATAAACAAAATGCCTCAAACTCAACGAAATACAAAAAGAAACAAATAAGCAAAACCACAATTCCACTCATAATAAGACTAACACAACGCCATACACACACAAACTAATAACCTACCCCCAACGATAGAACCAACACAGTCTAACTCACCAAAACACATAAACAAACAAACACGAAATTGATCAACACAAAAACGTAAACCTCATAACTAAAACAACCATCCAAACACACCTCCAACACATATTGTCACTATAACATCACCCAGATAAATGCCACTTAAACCAGTCCAAATCCAACGCTACATCCTCTATACGAATTGCTACACATCAACATTAAAAAAAATCTACCCAAACCATTAATCACCATAACACACAAGATCCTTAAACAAAAAACCCACACAACCAGACAAATCAACGATACGAAATACGACCAAACCCACAACCATCACACCATCACAACTAAAAAAAATCCAAAAACCCCTATCAATCCCAGCACCCAACATTCATCAATACTCTCTCTCTAACACACAACTACACTAACCCAACTCAAGCCAATCAAAAATACGACTAACTTTAACAAAATAAAATTAATCCCCAAACCAATTTCAAAGAATTCCCATGCAAGATAACTTGTAGGTTTTTATTATTTTGCTTTGTGAGAAAATTATTAACATTTCTTGACGACATAATCAGAAAAGCTTACTCGAAGATGTCCACTATAACACACCACCAACCAGTGGTTACATGCAGTGATGGAGCTCCAGCTCAATACACATTACAAGTAAGAGAATTTTTAAATGAAGAAATCCAAACAGATGGAAAAGGTCGAGGATGCCCCATAAGCATGGCCTGCAAGTCACCTGACTCACCTCTAGACTTTTTCATTATGGGACATAAAGACGCTTGTCTACGACTCGCCTGTGATACCATAGAAGTAGATGCGAAAAAGGATTGTTACACGGGAATTCAAAGGATAAGAGAGACACCGTGGTATCATCGAAAGAGTTTCGGCAGTCTATGATGAAGACGGCATGGATGCTTGTATATTGATGAGGGGAAACATATTGAACATCTACTGAGTGCGGTGTTAGTTTTTTAGGACAAGTGGTAACTTTATTGTTGCATGATAATTCAGATAACTTTTTTTAATGAATGATAATGTATGATTGTTAAAAATTATTTACTTGATAAAAAAATAATAGTAACTCATTAATTGTTTTAATAAAACAGCTGTTTTAATTTCAATATTACATTTGTAGGAGCTTAACAGATTTAGTCTATTTTTCATGCGTTTTTGTATGTAATTAAAGGATTATTATATTAAAGTTTGCGTATTGTCTATTAAGACTTATTTTACATCTTTCCTCTTCGAACTTAAATTATCAACAAGAACCGAGAAAAAATATTTTGTGTATAGTGTACATTTAACATAGTAAATCTGCTTCAAACCTAAATGTAACTTGTTTTTCGGGACCAAGTTTCGCGTATTTTCGTGCACATATCTTAAAAATTACTGAAGCAACAGGTCTGGAAACGGTTTATTCAATTGTTCAGTTCATTTACATAAAGTACGCTAAATTGTACACTTAATTAACAGCCAAACAGATACCCGTAGGGCTTCGTTGCAGCAGGGGACCTGAAATTCAGACCGAAATCTTTCACCCTGTATAACTTGGTACCTAAGCATTTTGGACCCTTATGTTAATTAGACCTTTTTTTCTTATTTGATGTGAGGAATCACGCCCCAGACTTATGGGCACCTTTTTTCAGAACACCCTGATATATATGTGTGGTATTTTTGAAATCAATAAAAAAACCTACTTTCTTTTAATAAAGTAAAAAATGGGTTGTGGCATTGAAAACTGTACTTAAACCCTACACCTTTAGCTTGCTGGTCTTCAAGGTTTTTCATTATAATATTAAAAAATTAAAAGACATTTCATGTAAGAATGTTACAATATAGGTACTCACAAAAGAACTGTGACAGTTTGAATATTTTGACCAAAAACAGTTTTTTAAGCACAACAAGTGAATGATGCAACCTATAATTAGATTAACTACATTAATTTGTTGGCCTTATTATGCACAAATTTATTCATTTAATCTTTGCTATTTCCAAGATCCTTCAGTGTGCTTAACATTTTTAACACAAGGTATATTAACTTAATCAGCATGTTTTTGTTTATTTAGCTGTTTACTGAATATAAATCAATGACTTATGTCAGCTGATTGTTCTATAATTCTAGGACTTGCTATCTTACTAACTGTTCTTTAGTGTTGGAAAAATCTAAAATTTTTTAATCACAAATCTTGTTTCCAAATCTTAAAATATCTATTCCTGATTCTCAAAATTTGAATCCTAAAGAGCTTATTTTTAACCGAAGTATGATTGAAACAAAATCAGCCCCAATCCAATTTCTGTCATTCTTAAATCTTTGGTGTCTGTCTAATAATATGCAAAGTAATTCAAGAAGACCGCTCTGTTGCAAGTGGATTAGCAGAGGTTAAGAGAAATAGCTATTACATTTTAAGAACCAAGTCATATTCCTTACCTTTTACATAATCTAATAGATTATACAGTAATTTGATACATTTAAATATGAGCTTCCAGAATATGCTTCTAATTTGCAAAAATATGAGCATACATTTATATCACTTACGACACATATTTTAAACTTAAGTTTTTAAAACATTTAAACCACTCTTAATAACGATCAAAAAATAAAATGAAAAACAAAATATATTTTACAGAGAAAAATATTCATACAACTTACAAAATTGTGAAATAAACAAAAATTTGCTTCTGCCATCCGGATGCACATACAAGCATCAGACTTATGCACAAAACATATTTTAGAAAATATTAAATGCAAGCAAAATATTATTTACAAAATTACAGTTTGTCAATTACATTATATATTTACTGTTATTCATAAACAAAATACAATAAAAACATGTTTTAGCGATCAATAATTTACGTAATACCGATCAGCAGTCGTCTACAAATAGATGCAGCAACGTATAAAAATAATTATATGAAATACTAACTGCAATCAAAATATTATTTACAAATGTACGATAATTTGTTAATTAGGTTACATATCTAACACACACAAAGTAAAACAAAATTATGTTTTTGGGATTGGTAATTTGCATAATGACGTCCAGCTGTCAACCACCATCCAAAGATAAATATTTGATTAGTTTATGTATTTATAGTTTACAAAATTACAAAGTACGCATAAAAACATTTTAGCGATTGGTATTTGGTGTACTGTCAATCGGGCGATAATTAATGACGTTATGGATATTTGTGTA
The DNA here is from genome assembly GCF_021130785.1 of Homalodisca vitripennis. NCBI lineage: Eukaryota > Metazoa > Arthropoda > Insecta > Hemiptera > Cicadellidae > Homalodisca > Homalodisca vitripennis. Next base: position 166,507,842 of record NC_060209.1, read on the forward strand.
AGTAATCTATTGGTTTTCAGTAAAGTAAAATTCCAGTTTATGGCACTGAAAGCTTATGAAAGACTCAATATTCTGGTTATAAAACATACCTACTACGTAATGGAGAGAGAGCCGTGGCACGGACTGATGCCATGCTCAGCCAGCTGAGCTTTCAATTGGTTGTTTTCGTTCCTGAGCTCCTCGATCTGTCGGGACATGTTCTCCAGATCCGACACCAGCTGTTCATTCTCCTTTCCATAGTCCAGCAGTCGCTGATTACATGACCTCAGCTCCATTATGTAGTCACATGCTTTTGCCAATATACCACCTTTACTCTGGAAGCCAACATTTCAGGTTTGAGAAAAGCTTGTTAATTGTTGCACCATATGGCACTAAACAGCAAATTACATATAGTATTTTTTTAATCAGAAACATATTGTGCAAATATTCGCAAATCATAATTGTTGCATTAAAAATGATAACAAATTAGTATATACTTCACAGAAGAATACTGCAAAGGTATGAAATTCGTTCTATTGCATTCCTTTTTGTAAACAAATGAAGATTTTGACAGTTAATGTGTTACAAAAACTTAAACATAGTGTTCAGAAAACCTATAATCAACTCTGTTTTCATGTGTCATAATCTTATCATTTTGTTAAGCAAGGACCAAAATTAACCAATAACTCACTTTCTGTAATCACTATTTTCAATACATTACTACCCAATGTTAAACATTAACAATTTAAAAAAATATTAAACACCAATTCTTTAATAAAACTGCAAACTTTAATTTTTGTATACTCAGCTGTACAACATTAATTACAAAGTAGATACAAATACATAATACAGAAGAAGAGTAAAACATTTGCACAACAAGAAATAAAAAAATTGCTTACTTGCGTTTCAAAACTTCCTTTACCCGTGTCTTGAGAACAATCGGGAATTATTTTACTCAGTTTTGAAATCCAGTTGTTAATTTTATCTCGTCTTCGCCGTTCCACTTCGTTGTGTGTCGCTCTTCGCCTATCATCTCTCTGAATGAAAAACAAAACATAAGCATTAAGTAATATTATAAAATAACAGCATTAGCTATCCTAGTGAAATGCTAGTATTTTTACAAAAAGAGAAGAATTTTTTAAATGAGCAAATTTGACCTAGAATTAGAAAATTATGCATGAGAAATACTCACAGGCCTGCACTGAGAAGATGATGAACCCCCTCTCATTGTCTCCAACTGTATGTTTTGAGGCACACGAGGTACTATGTTCCGTTGGTTCTGCTGACCAAACACTTCCTGAGGGGAGCCGATCACATATAACTGCCCTAAAAACACAGAATGTTTAGAGTTATAATGTTCCATTGATTCTGCTGACCAAACACTTCCTGAGGGGAGCCGATCACATATAACTGCCCTGAAAACACAGAATGTTTAGAGTTATAATGTTCCATTGATTCTGCTGACCAAACACTTCCTGAGGGGAGCTGATCACATATAACTGCCCTGAAAACACAGAATGTTTATAGAGTTACAATGTTCCGTTGATTCTGCTGACCAAACACTTCCTGAGGGGAGCCAATCACATATAATTGCCCTGAAAACACAGGATGTTTATAGACTTGCTTAGACAAAATGTTTCTGAGGTTTCATTAGTTTAAAAAAATAAGTATTCAGGGTGGCCACTCAAAATCTCTTTTCAAATTCTGTTTTTTCGTGGTCGAAAATTTCTGTTTATCTAGTCTATTTTAAAACCAAATAGACAACTGTAGTTCTGTATTTAACTCTTACGCCAAGTGCAATGATGACGTTTTATCGTCAATGACAATAGTGCTCTAGCATTTTCTCGCTAGCGATATGAGAGAAATTGGGTGACAATTACCTAATATAAGCTCCTTAATTTTTATCTCTGTGTCTTTTGATGTGTCGTTTGTATCACGGTTACTACCGCTCTGCCGCTTAAAGCGTACCACTCGTTTAATGCCGAAATCCGAAACGATCGGTCGGCCAATTTTAATTGCCCAATGTATAGTTATGTTTTAGGGTTGACGGTGAGGGGGGGGGGCAGAGGCTTGCCGCGGCACAGGAGTAGAACTAACCAAGATAAACTCACTACACTGGTGGAGGTAACCTTAGATCTACCGGCGTCAGATGTTTCTCATGAACATATGTCGATCTTCATTGACAATTTCACAATACCCGTCGCGTAAAATACAATGTTTCGAGATTAACCCATTGCGGGTCGTATTGTTTTGGCGCGCGGGCACGAATTAATTTACGGTCAGCGGCCACACGAACAGCAATGGTAAGCCATAACGTATCGCTCGCTATTGTATACTAGGAAATTCAGCTGTGAAGGTTTTCGTTCAGATGGAACATGGGCATGCTGGGGTATCTGTGATGTAGGAACGATAACACACAAGCAAGGTTCCGGGGTAGCAGGGATGATGTCTGAATCATAGTCTAAATAAAGCGGCTCGTGCGAAGCGATTACAACATCCGGGCCATTGTCTAGACTAAACCCGCCAATATGTACGTCTGCGTCGTTTAGTTCTGTCACTAACCTCTAAAGTATTATAATAACAACTGAGGGAAACACCCAATCAGAAGCGCTAATAAGCAGAGAGTAAACTCATAGGAATGATTTTTCAACTTCGACATACAACTGCGATCTGTAGGATATTTATAAAACTTTTGAAAACTCTAAACGTAGACCGTTGTTAAACACTCTTAGTTGACAAGTGAAGACGATCGCCCGATCTATCAGACATTAATAGAACTATTTGCAGGGAAACCTAAAAACAGACCGCTTTTGCAACCTGAGTTCGACATCGTGCCGTTAGGCCTGGCCGCTGCGTGACGAGCCCAGCTCGTCAGTGATCCGCGATGGGTTAATCAGTTCTTGATTCAAGAAACTGTTAAATTATGTTTTGATTTTGTAGGTTCTTGGAGACGGAAATATTATTTTCAAAATTTTCCCGGTTCTCAGAAAAATTCCCAGCTTATTTCCGGTTGGGTGGCCACCCTGGTATTAGTGTTTTACGAAATAAAAATTGACTACAAATTATTTAATTGCTATAAGATATTTAAACATATAACAAAATTGTAAATTCAATTCTAAATATATGAATTTCATAACCATGCTATATATTCATCTACTTAACTCGGGATCGGGAGTGATATCTTAAAGAACACAAGAGGTAGCGCGTATAGGCACTCCCTAACATCAGGTAAGTGTGCTTACACAGACTTCTTACAGGCTGTTTGAATCGATTCTCATAACATTTATAGTATTCATATAAATATTAACAAATATTACATCCATTATACCTGTGTGTATTTATATCTGGTATTACATTGTGACATGATCAGAAACTATTTCAAATTATTAGATTTTTGTAAATATTACAGTAAATATCATGAGAGAACTGAGTAATCTAAGCATTGCTAAGAGAAAGTATAATTTGAATTTTTCAATTAAATTTCATGTCAGTTTAGTATAAGTTCAATCAAAATTGCTCAAATAAATCATCAATTACAAAGTCTTTTCGAACATTGCCCTTTTCAGTGAGTTGTTTGGACTTGTTGGGAAACACATTCACATTTTACACATATTATTTTTGTTTGACCAGTATGCTCTTTGCAAATAGATTTTCTGCATTGACCACAGCAGACTGAGGTAAATTGGTTTTTTTCGGACTAGGCAGTAGGCACAACTTGGTTTCTGCCCGAGAGTTTCTGCAAAGATAAAGACAAATAATAGTTTTAGTAATAATTAATTATGTTTATAATTACTGATTAGTGTTTATATTTATATAAATACTATTTGGGGTTCAATTAAATTTTCATTTGAAACATAAAGTATATTGAGCAATAATGAACTGGTCTCTCAATCCTGACAGGGTGATCTTGGCCAAGTACGTTTTTGATTGACTGTCTGAGTCCAACTGACGGCACAACGACTGAGGCACGTCTCAAAAGATTTGGTTTAACCAGGTCCATTGCAAGATTGGTGATGAAATTTCTTCTAGAAATTGAATCTCCCATATTTGGGAAATAAATAATCTAGGCATTGACAGTAGTCAGATCAAGAAGGCCACAGAAGATTACTAAAGGCTATTTGTTGTTAACTCTTTTGACATCATAGTCTTTTTTTCTTCCTATCAACAACAACACCTCCTTTCGTTAGATTATAAAAAGTAATGACTTCTGGTTGTCATCTCCGGTTTGAGTCAATGGTATCATCATGTAGGGTGGAAAGCATAAGAACATTTTATTTTGCTTGGCACATATGAAACTAACAACGTATTATTAGGTTCTTTGCTGAAAGCAAACATACTGCTTCCAACTGGTCTTTCCTTAACATTCAAAAATTCTGCTGGTAACTAACTTGTTCTTTCTAATTGTGACTACTATTGTCGTCCTATGGTTAGCATACAGATCATTGGCAAGTGGAACTAAAGTGAAATAGTTATCTATAGTAATGTTTCTGCCAGATTTGTCAATCGGTTAGAATATTCTCTTTACAACAGCGGCTGCAAGTTTATGTGTATGTTAAGGACATCCGGCGGGTTGTTTTCTGGGATAAATTTCACTAATTGTGGTAAAAAATATGCGTGAAACGCACAAGACAATAACGTCAAAGGTATGGAGGTTAGAATGCTAACACTGTCAGTGACGCGATCAGTATCGTGGCGAGGCACAGACTAAAAAAGCCAGCAGGGTGCACTTCCCCCTCCCCCTGACAAACCATGTGTATGTGAAACATTGCATAACAACGTCAAAAATCGGAATCACACACTCATTTAAGAATAGCTGGAGTTTGAAATGTTTGAGTCAAAAATAAAAAAAATTTCTATATAACAAAATATTTTTGTTAGGCGCTACCTAAAGACACTACCGATCCTGGGTTAACTGAAAAAAGCTAGCCAAAAAAGGTACTTTTAGCATAATAATAATAATAAAAAAAAGTAAAACTTTACAAAAATGTCATCTATGTAATACAAAATTATAACACAGATCTGTTACAAAAATTGAACACTATATTTCAAAGATTAGAATCTCTATTCTCTTGTTCAGTTAAAAAAATCTTAATGTTAATAATATGAAAAAAAGAGAACAGCAAACATACATAATCTTGTGATACTCTCAAACCACCAATCATCAATACTAAACACTTTAAAATTAACATTAAAAATGTTCCCACTCAAAATGGAATATGATTGATTGTTTGGCCTCCTATCCGTCACATTGGGCCGGAAAATCAGATCTACTATAATGTTCTCTGGTGGTTTACAGTTTGTTGAATTACTATTTTTTACAGGTATAATTTTTTAATAATCATTATTATTTTATTTTAAATATTTTTACTTTTAACACATTTACAATAGAAACATAAAAAAATCATTTCTATTAAAATTGTCTTATCTCAGATGCGAAGTTGTTGCTAAGGGGATGAAGAAAAGCACACATTTACTCCTCAATTTATATTGCCAACTCTTCATACATATTATTTCTTAAGAATCACTAATAAGAACAATTAACAACAATATTAACAAAAGTAAACATCAGGTACAGGTTGAATGTAAAAACAATATAAATGCGAGCAGACAGCTGTTTGAGCTAAAGGATTTTACCAACAAATCAGACAACAATACGAGGTATGGCTATTAAATAACGGGACTGATATTGTAAAAAAATGTATTTTCATTTTAAACATAATTACTTATTATCACCTTCAATATACACCCCTTCTCTATCCCTGCAACGCTCCATGCGAATTTTCCATTGTTGGAAACAATGCTGAAAGTCATCTTCTGTCAACTCTTTCAGGAGTCTTGCCGCTTTTTCTTGAACAGCTTCTACGGATCCAAATCTCGTACCTTTCAATGCAGATTTCACCTTAGGGAAAAGATAAAAGTCGCATGGTGCTAGGTCTGGCAAGTAAGGTGGATGTTCTAACACTGGGATGCTGTACTTGGTCAGGAACCACTTGACAGATAACGCGGAATGAGCTGGCGCATTGTCTTGGTGCAAAATCCATGATTTGTCCTTCCACATTTCGGGTCGTTTTTTTCTTACTCTTTCACATAGTTTATTAAGTACCTCAAGATAGTAATGTTGATTAATTGTTTGACCTTCAGGAACCCAGTGAAGGTACACAATCCCACGAATGTCGAAAAAAACAATCATCATTGCTTTAAATTTTGACTTGCTTATTCTTGCTTTTATGGCTCTCTGTGAAGTTGAGGTCTTCCAATGCATGGATTGGCGTTTCGTTTCCGGATCATAAGTAAAAAACCACGATTCATCACATGTTATTATTCTTTCCAATAAATTTGAGTCATTTTCAATGGCATTCAAAGTGTCAGTACAAACATTTTTACGAGCTGCTTGTTGATCAATCGTAAGAATTTTTGCACACACTTTTCGCATGTTCAAATTGTCATGTAAAATTTTCCGTACACATTCTTTGTCAATGCCTACAGATTCAGCAACTGCACGAATGCTTAATTGTCGGTCAGGCCGAATCAAATTAGCAACTTTTTCGACATTGTCTTCAGATTTTGATGTTGAAGGACGACCTGGCCGCGAATCATCTTCCACGTCTTGTCGACCATCTTGAAAACGCTTAAACCATTCAAAAACACGAGTCCGCGATAAACATTCACTGACATACACTTCTTTTAGTAAATTATAGGTTTCGGTAGCGGTTTTTCAAGTTTAACGTGAAATTTAATAACAATTCGTTGCTCTATTATTACGCTAACCATTTTTCCGACAAAACAAAATAACAACACTTACATAAATGAAGGTTATGACACAACGATGTTGTTTACAGAAACGAGACTAACTGCATTCTGAAGAGGAAGTCTCAAACTACACAGCTGTTGGTCATTGTTGGTTGGCGTATGCGCACTCGTTCCTCTGCAGCGTCAGTCCCGTTATTTAATAGCCATACCTCGTATTTCAAGTTTATAATACTGATTTAACAATGAAACTGTGTTTAAATGGTTATGAAACAACCTAAAAGTAGCAGCACATATTAGAGATGAACACTAGTGGACTTCCTTATCACTTAATTAGAAAGAGTAAAAGCTCAACAAGTCATATACCACTTACCTCCATTAACAGAGTTTGTCAGAAGAGCTTGAACACCAGGAGGGGGTGAGGAGGAGTTACTAAAACTGGTTCCGTTGGTAGTGACAAGTTGCGGCAAAGCATCAGACAGGTCTTCTGCTCCCACAGACACAACTCTGTATGTCACTGAAAGCAAAAGTAAGGGTATTTAAATTTTGAATACGTCAGAATTTACTTTTATTTTCAGTGAAAACCATTTACATTATGTAATCGAATACTAAAGAATTGTACCGTTATTTATAATAATATATATATATTTTCACAACCCTGTTACTCGTTACTATTATTTTTCTTCGTTGTTCTTGGAACTAAATTCTTGGCGGATTAATAACCTAGTCAATATATTCTCTTTTGAACTTTGTAGTTGAAGATCTTGCTGTCGATCAACTCCTCACGTGCCTTGTCTATAATTAAAATTTACATTTTTTGTATTATTAACTAGCCCTTTCATCAACATCATTTTTAATGTATTATGAAGTAAATGTATAAATAGTAAAGTAACTTACATATGATGGATTATTTGCCAGATTAAGTTCTGGTGTGTCCTTCTGACAAGACCACGTAGTTGTAATTACAAGTTGCTTCGATAAATGGCTAATACCGTTGCGATTTTGTTTTAGGCGAGATCTTGAGTCCTACAATGATTCTTCTTTGAGGACTACTTTGATTCAAACTTCCTTTATGTGAATACAACTGAAATGTCAAGTTAAGATGCTGACGCTAAGGTATGTGAGTCGATGTCAATGTGAAGGAGTCACTTAAGTTTTATTAAGTGATTAAGTTCAAAGGCAAAATTCCAAAGAACATTGGAAACACTAGACCCACCCCCATATATTACTTTAGTTAATAATTAATCTATATTGGCAGCAATGTGGCAAGTCACATTTTATTTTAACATATAAAAGCGGTGCTTGTAGGTTTTATTTGCCATAATTTTATAAGTAAACTTTTCATATTGAGTATTTATTACTAACTACGATCTCAGAAATCTCCAATCCCATGTGTTTCTTCCACTTGGTACACAATATATTATTTCAACACTGAGGGAAGCCACTTTTTTATAGTTAACAAACAGTTATTGATTTATCTGTTCATTCACATTTTAAATATTGGAAGGATTACGGCAACATACATAAATTACTGATCACATAATAAATCACATACGAGTTATTTTATAAACATAACAGTAAAACCAACATCTGAGCTTTACTCACCGTAGTAATACCTAAAATAAATACCTGAACCTTGAATATAAAGTTTCTACACAACAGCAACAAAATAAAATTACTAAATATAAAACTAATATAAAAAATAAACTGCTAACAATGAAAATACATACTGAGAATAAAGTATTTAAATGTTATAACCAGTACAATAAAGACAGCAATAACAAAGCACAGTACCATTTACGAAAAAAAAAGCAGTGCAACTCTGTAGTGTTCAGCTTTTAACTATTAATTGTCTAAAGGCGCAACCAAGTAACTACAGATGAGAAACTAGTGACTATGACTATTGCAATACCAAAGAGGTAGATGAGAAACTAGTGACTATGGCTATTGCAATACCAAAGAGGTAGGAAAGCTAAGTAGCCAAGGCTGGCCTGTGAAGTATTTCTTCTTGTTAATTATTAGCCATATAATAATCTTCTTAATTATTTGTTTTGCTAGTAGATAATACAGCTATTTTAAATTGTGGTTAACACATAGTTCTGTTATTCTATTACAAAACTATATACAAATATTTCAACAATGAGAAAGAAAATAATTTTGTACCTCCTTCAGCACTTCGCAGTTGGTATGTTATTTCCTCGTCACCATTATCTAACAGACTCTGAGGAATTTGTCCTGAGTCGTCGGGTGACAGAGATGCATCTTCTTCTACTATTGTTAATGGTTGGGCAGTCACCAACTCTTTCCCAAGCAATTCTGTATCCACATCTTTTTCATCACTGTTAAAATAATCAAGTTGATAAAAATACAGCTGTCATACTGTGTTTTAAGATATATTTTGATATAATATAATTGAAACTTAAATCTAATTAACTAACTAATGTAAAAAGCCTTCACTCTTGATACCTAAAATGAATTATCTGGCAAATATTTAAATTACTGACAATTCAAGTAACTTGTAAAAAAAGGATATTTTCGAATAAATTTAACGAGAATCTGTAACAGTTAGAAATGTCATTCATATGTATTACCAATCAATCCTCTCCTGGATGAATTACTGTGACACGCTTCTGGTACTACCAGGCTGAATTGATTTGGCTGCTCTGTCATGGCAGAATACTTTGATGTTTTTATTATTTTAATAACTCTATTTGAACAAAGTTGTTACATATTATACATCTTTGCAAACATTATTAAACTCTAAAAGTAAAGAACGAATTAACTAAAATGTGTGAAAAAAATATGATGTCAGTAAAACAGTCGTTGCATTAAGTTACTAATCATTTCTATAATTCTATAGGATAGGGGCACAAGTCAAAAGGAATTCAGATAAAAAATTACCAATCCCCTATAATTACGATTTTACAAACATTTTGTACATTACTTCTTAATAGAATCCCTAGGCAAAAAACCATTCAAAGAATGACAACAATACTGTACGTAGAAGTTTCATATGGTAGTTTCTAAAATATTGGACTTTAGCGCCATGCTCCCTGTCGAGGTGATTACCCGGAAGATAGTTAAAAATTGTAATAGAGCACTGATATAACAAACCCAATCAAAACAAAAATACAAATAAAAAGTGTTAAATATACACAAAATTGGAAAAGTAATGTTTTCAAAATGTAGACTTGAATTGTAAATTGAATACTTAGTATTCAATATAAATTGAGTATATAACTACACAACAGAAACACCCAGTGACTGAGATATTTCACTTGTAGTCAAAGAACACTAACAGAAATACCCGGTCACTCAGACTCACAACTCGTACTCAGTAACCAAAACGCATGGTCAGTAATGGTTCAATAGTCCAATGTGGTCAAGGTCAAGCGTGACTAAACCACAACAGGTTCTAGTGGAAAAGAAAAGTTAGGAGGGCAGCTTTTGTGGCAGACAGTGTCACATGTACAGCAGGGCTGTCAATACAATAAAGTTAAATTTCCAAGGGAGTCTCACAAATCGGTGTTTTGGTAAGGGTGTTAAAACTATTGTCAAACAAATTTATCCATTTCACATCACTGATCTATAAATATATATTTCATTTATAAATAAATGAACAAGTTATTTAGAAATAAGCATACACAATTATTGCTTTTATTATTATTCCTCATAGAAATTTGTACCGTTAACGACTTTTCCATCATGTAATATAAAAGACACACCTTTGATTTATAAATATTGCATTACACTTATGAAATACAATCGCTCATTTGATAACTATTCATACAACAATGTGCTTTTCTTCTTATCCCTTATAAAAATATATCTCATAAAACAATTATATTTACTTGGTGAAGTTAATTCCCATGGCTCTGCAATAATCTTCAGCTGTTATCCTCATTTCTTATATTTCCCTTTTTTAAAATTGATTTAAATACAAATTATTAAACCAAATTACGATTGACTCCAGTCCCATTATACCGATACCAACAATCTTGCAAAATAGTTTTGGATTCTACTGGAGAAACATTGTCGTCTTCAAAAGGAGAATTTTGGAGAACTACAGCCAATTAACTATGAGAACCAATCTCAACCGTCACTAGGGATGGCCGCTCAACTGTAAAGGATCCAGACCTATTCAGAAGACATTTTGTGCCCCATAAAACTAATTGCAAGAATAATGCAGAAATAACTTATAGTCACTTTGGCTAAGCTCCATGTATTCATCACAAAAATTACTAAGTCTAACAAAATCCTAATTTAAATTGGAAATTAAATTTGAAAAATTAAGCAATTCAGCATTTTTTTGAATGTCAATACTTGGGATTATACAACTGATTTTAACACTAATAAATCATTTATGTTTTATTACTGTTCTGTTATGCAATATGGAGTAGAGGTGTGAAGGTCTGCTTGCAACATAACTACTGACTGTAGGACCTACCCAAAGGCAAACCACCCTACCTAGGGTCAACCACTGTACCCTTGGGTCAACTGACCTACCAAAAAAATATTAATTATAATTTAATTTTATATAATCTAAAATGTGTATACTTTTTTGACATACAAAAATATAGCTTCACTATAATACAATCTTAAAAGTCTAGAATGTAATTCAGTGTTGCACTATTATTTCAAATTAATTCAAACAAAGTTAAATCATGTGTTTGGTATTTGAGTATTAGCCATTAGAGCCAGGAAATACTGTTGTTTGTCTATAAAATATTATAAAATAACTTGTTGAGGAATTAAATTCCAGTAACCTGTTACTGTGGTGTCACTTTAGTATACAAAACTAATTCATTACAATGTAACATACATTGATAAACTAATAAAATTATAAATGGGTTAATTCAAATCTTCACTATAAAACACAACTATTGAATACTGCAAAGTCCGTATCTACTATTTATTATTAGGCTATACATACGTACATATTATAAATATAAAAAGTTACAGTAATATTTACTAGTGCTCATGTGATTTCAGCTTGAGTTTTCACACTATCTTGAAGAATGTTTCTCTTACTTCGCCAGAAGTGCGGGATGGTGCTACCGAAGCCCAAACTGATGGCCAGGGGCATTTCTGATCATCATCATTTTCCCAACCTCAGATCACATCCTAGAGCATCAAAGTTCTCAGATGTCAGATCACATTGTACAATCTAGGACGTAATTTGAGGTTGCAAAACTACTGATAAGAAATGCCCCTGGCCATCAGTGCGTGCTTCGGTGGGACTTACTTCTTGCAAAATAAGAAAAACATCCCTCAAGATAGGTAGTATCCAAATTCAAGATCATGTGGGCGCTTGTAAAGATTATGTTTAACTTCGGTACTACTAGTAACATATTTACGATAACCTAATCTAAAGTTACTTATATCGCATGGTAACATTCCATAGTGTAATATTTACATTTCTAGTCTCATTACTTGCGTACCAGCAATGGCAAAACAGCTGGCAACAAGACACCTGTGGACGTTGGACTGCCAGACTTATCAAACAACCTTGGGTAGAACGGCGGCATGGCGAGGTGGATTTCTACCTCACAATGTTTTTGAGTGGTCACAGCTATTTCCAGTCATACCTACACCGAATGGGCAAGGCTGTTTCGCCGGATTGCATTTATTGCTCAGGCGTTCCCGACGACGCGGAACACACTTTCTTCCACTGCCCACGTTGGGAAAGGCCCCGCCTTGAAGTGACTCACACTTTCGGTATGATTTCGGTGGACACAGCTTTGCACAGGGTATACTCCGCGCCAAAAAGAGTGATCTGGACCGGAACATGGGACAGATCCAAGATCCGAACGGCTAGATAGGTGCGAGCCCTCTGGGCGTAAGCCAAAATTAGGCCTAGCCCGAAGTTTAAAGCGATAAGCGGTTTCCAGGCTAGAATCCTAAGAGTAGAGGAGGTTTTTAGTGGGTATTCTACGTAAGTAGGAGTCCCACACTACAGGCTGGCCACCTGTGTGCGCAAAAGCATTTTTCCTGCCTCTCCCTAAAAAAAAAATTTTAAAAAACTTGCACAAAATGGACTTGCCCTGTAACTGGTTACAGAGTAACCTAAAACCAGAACATCATTATGAGAACACCATATCATTTAGCCAAGCTGTTACTGAAATTCCGGTAATAGGTTACTTTTGAATTACCTGTTATTGACACTAATACTGTTCATCTGTAATGGCAATACATAAAATGGTTACTTGTTTTATTATTGTGTTAGACACATTTATCCTTCAAAATAGTAAAAAGTAAATGTTATATTGTTTCGATTGTTATATTTTATACATACACATAGCCTAGATTGTTTTTTATTCACAATAACACTATTACTTTTTATACTGGAATTTGAAATACCTATCAAGTAATTTCGTTTCATACTAGTAGTTATATCGAGGATGTTTTACTTATGAATATCGATGATTCGAGTTTAGGATGTTTATTATACTGCAAGTTTATTAGGTAGTTTAGATAATCAGAAATATCGATGATTAGATTGTTGTGGTGGCCACTCATTGTACTGTACCCATATTATATTAAAATATTTTAGTGGCCTGATACAGACCTGCAACCATATAGCCCCTGTTTTGTGGAGAAGATTATGCCTAAATTAGGCAGAGCTTCTAAGTTAAGTTAAAAAGTTTTTAGGGAGTGAACAAAGCTTAGCCTATACATTATAAACTAATGGGTTAACCTCAACAAACCTATAAATAGTTACACATAGCCTAACTTTAACTAAAATAAATTAATCATGTAGTTACCAATAAATTAAATAAGACCGGTAGAAATATTCTGACAAATCAAAATCGAAAAAAAAAAACGGGAAATTAAAAGGCAGGTTACTAAATCAAACGATTACAAGCATAAGATTATGCTACTGATAAAATGAATGGTTTACTATGATAACAGCAGCAGAGTGTCACAACGGATGTGTTAAGAACTCATTATTTAACTACCTGGTATCCAAGGAGTGATCTATTATATCCATTACAATTCGAAGGTGAAGTTTTGAATTTGCCAGAAAACTAAAACTTGATCACGGGAACAAACAACAGGTCATGTGAGCAAGCTAGGCCTATCGTGAAATGGCTGCCTCAACGGTACCAACTGAGCCACTGAAATTAAAATTCATGCGCAGTGTATTCTATTAGAACGAAATTATCTCATATCTTATTAGAAATAAAACAATTCAAAATATTTTTTCACCAAAATAAAGTTTTTTAGAATTAGCAAAAATCATACTAAAAGAAGAATTATTGGTTAAACTAAGATCTATTTTGTCAATAATGAAAATATGACTTAGTTTCAAATAAATCCTCCAAATAAAGTAGACGGCAGCACTATACAATTGCTGCTATCTGTCGAACGTTGTCTACACTAACATATGATGACGTGTGGTGATGTTGCCAAAATTCCACAACAAACGACGTAAAACACATAACACAAACAGCTGTGTAGCAAAGTAGTATACCAGGTATTTGATTTCAATATGTTAGATTTATTTACAATTTTTAGTAAAGGTGGAATTGTTCTTTGGTGTTTCCAGGGAACAAGCCAAATTTTTACTCCATCAGTGAATGCCTTAATCAAAACTGTTCTCCTTCAGGTTAGTTCTTCCAATTTGTAATAATCAATATATTAGAATAAAATTAGGCCTGGACTCATGGTAGAGGCCTTCCTCACGTGGAATTAATCGATGTTTGGTTATTAGTAGTTCAATTTAGTCTATATTAAATTTGAATAGTAGTACAGTTGAAACATTAGTTAAAATTTCGTGAATATAGACAATATCATTTTGCAAAAAAATAGTGTTAACACATTAGATTATAGGCTTTAAAAACATAATTTTATATTTTATTTTTTTTAAATAGTTGACAATTTTCATCAGGCTTACAAATATAAGGTTGCAGTATAATAAGTGGCCACCACAACAATCCAATCTACTATTGATTAGAAATATTTTAACTATCGAATATAACAACATTTGGCCTATAGGCCTATATATTAATAATTTATTAATTACCACTAAGCCTATTTTATTTTACAGTACAACAATATTGTTTGATACAACCTTGAGCCTACATTGACGTTATTGTTCCAATTTAATTCAAATAGTAAAATCGTATGTAACATTTGACTAATGGCCGGCCGCAAGTAAACGTGTTATTTGTGTCGCAGGCAGTCAAAACACGTTTATCCTTCAAAATAGTATAAAGTAACTAAATGGTACACTGTTTTATTTGTAACATTTGATTTTTTATTCATCATTAAAATATTACGTTTTATCCTATAAAACAGCTGAACTATAAGTTACCGGTACTGTAATTTCAAATACCCATAACGTAAATTGTTACACATTACATTAAATACTGTTTATCCAGTTTTGGGTTCTTCCATCCGTGGCCTCTCCTTTTCGGGTTAGGATAAAATCTAGGCCGCAAAATAATTGTTGGCTGGAGAAAAGAAAATATAAAAAATTGGGGTAGGGTACGATAAGCGGACCCGGTTTTTTTTATATCGAAGAATAAATAATTTTTATAGTTTTTTAATGTCATGATTTCATATTTATTTTATTAAACTGCAAGTTGACTAACATAACCTAAATGCTAAAGTTTATAATGTCTTGTGCTGCAGAGAGTTTTAAGTTCAAGAACCACTTAATTTTTAACACTGTGACAAAGAATTAAAAAAGTGCCAAGGCTAACAATATTAAAAATCAGTACGCACATAAGGGATTAAACTTTCATAACGTGTAAACCTAGGCTTACCAGAATAGTCATGTTATAATTTCTGTTGTCTTATTATAATTTATTTATTACTTGCATGGCAAGTTGTAGTTTAAACAAGAAATTATACAATACATTTAATTACCAACTTTTAAATAGCTTCCTACAAGAAATATTGAAAATTTTCTCCAATTAAACTGACATTACATGAACTTGAACTGACAGGTGGGAGGCAGGAACTTGTCACTGACCTTGTCAACTACTGATAGCTCAGTTGGTTGATCATCTGTCACTATCAACCTGAAGGTCCAGGGTTCAAGTCACATTGTAGGCATAACTTTTTGCAAGGTACTTTGAGATCTAATATTAGTGCTGAATACTGAAGAATGTTTAGTTAATATTTTTTGTTCAGAATTTTGATTCACAATTAAGTAAATTAAAAAGACAATTTTACTCTACAATTTTAAAATACTTTTTTTGAAAAAATGGAATGTTTTAACTAACAGGAAAACATATACATTGTAAAAATGTGTAAAAAGGGAATAAAATCCGGGAGCTATTTACTGTAATGGTCCAGTGCAAATCATGGCTTCATCTGAAATGTTTGAAAATGTCATATGCTGAAGTGAAAAAAAATCCCAAATAATAGTATAGAAAATTGGACATGCTTAAGTTGTAAAGAAAGTTTGGAAGATCAATGTTCAAGTATAAATAATGAGAAAAACTCTTCCATAAATAATTTGGAAGAAATACTCTCTTTAATTTCAAATTTTCAAGAGATTAACTTAGAAAAATCTTTGACACTGGCAGCGGAGGTGGGCACTGCTCTTCTGCAGGAAAATGATGAGCTTCGGCAACAATTACATGTAACAAAGTTTGAAAAATCCTACTCTGAATTAGAATTGGAAGATCAATTAGAAGAATCTAGCAAACAAATTAAAAAATTAATAAATGAAGCAAACGAGAAAGAAAAGGATCTTATGATGAGAATTGAAGTCTTAGAAAATAAATTTAAACAGGAAAGGAAAATTAGAAACGAGTTGATTCACCAGAGTGATACGGAGAAAACCGAATTAAAAGCTAAATTAAATTATTTTGAGAAACAAAAAACAGAAAATTTGGGAAAACTTCAACCTGGCAAATAAACAAACTGAATATTTGGAGGAAAAATTGAAAACAATGTAATATGGTAAACCTTGAATTGAATACAACAAATTTCTAATCTGAAAAGTGAGATCCAAATTTTAAAATATCCATGTAAGACATGCATCAATTACAAAGAAGAAATTAAAAACATGACTGAACGTTTGAAAGTTTTTGAACAAGAAAACCAGTCTCTTTTAATTATTAATGAAGAAAATCAAGTTCTACAGAAAGAAAATGAAGCCCTTAAGAATGAAGTGACAAATCTTCAAACGGTTATAAAAGTACTACAAGCAGATAACAGAAATGAAGATCCTACACCTCCAAGCAAGGAATCTAGTTTTACTGTTCCCCGCAAAACTTTTAAAGCAGCAGCTTTACCTAACAACAGTAGAACTCATAGAATTGAAAAATAGTTTTAATATTTTAAACAAAAATTGACAATGGAAACTCAGAGACATTAAATGTTTTCAATATGGAGAGACTTTCCCCCACTGTCAACTAAAAATACAACTTCTACAGGTATTGAATCTCTTAACAATATTAACACTAATAAAAAGAAAGAAACACAAAGAACCTCTGCACATAACACAGAAACTCCAAAGGAAAGTGTTTGATTCTATCAGACAGTCATGGTAAAAAACTTGTTTAGAGGGGTCCAAAGTAGATCATTCGATAATGTGACTGTGATAACGAGACCCTGGAGCTCCACTACAACATGTGACTAGTGACATTGAGCAGCTTACACATGATTTCACCGCTAACGACTATGTAGTGGTCATTGGAGGAACCAATGATTGTGGGAAAAAAACAACCTAATAGCATCGTCAATCAACTTAAAGAAGTACATTCTTTTACTAAACATACAAATCTCATACTGGCAACCTTAACAATGAGACAAACGACAATAACCACATTTAGATGAACAAATTTCACACATCAATGATAACTTGATGAAATGGTCTACTGGTGCTGAAGCTGTCTCTATACTGCCTCTTCACAGACTGCCTAGACATTTCTACACCAAACACGTCTTCACCTCAACAAGCTTGGGAAGGAAAAGATTTGTCAAATGATTGTTGGAGCTACGAGAGAAATGAGGCAACATCGTATGGTATTAGAGCAGCTGTGTGTAACATCACTGAGTGTGGCTGCTGAGCTCAAAAAACCCTTCAGCAGATATCGTATTGCACCAGGTACCCCCAAACCCCCATCACTAGTCGTGCTGTACTTCATGAACTAATAGAAGAAGATCAAGTGTCTCAAGCCAACAGAAACCCAATCATCACCAAATCTAGCAAAATTAAAATTAAAATTATACAAGAAGATATGAGTAAAGTAATAAAAGAATTCAGAAATGACCCTAACACAGCTTTTCAGCCATTGTATATCAGCGGATATTGGATCGGACAGACACATGACAGCAGGCGTTGCAGTAGTTATTGGCAGAAACTTTGGCAAGCCATCAACCGCTCATCTCTTTAAATTCCCACTTAACCTACCAACAAGAAAAGGGCAAAGCTGGTATTTATGGTCTCGTTACAAAGACAAAACATTTGAGAAACCAACCTCTGCAGACTATGACACAGCTTTCCATCAATTCGCTGCAGACTTCATAAATAGAGGACACAAACAGCTCATTTGTTCACCAATGGGCTGTGTTAGGGATAACATACAACTGGAACATTTCTTATCAAATCTCATAGAATTTCAAAAATCCTCTGGAGTAGATGTCACAATTGTGTCTTATGAAGAAAGATCAACAAGAAGATTATACAATGGTTTTAGAGCATCCTGATTTTAATGAAGAGGATGGAAACCATCATCCAACATCTTCAAGGACATTCCATGATGACAGCACAAAAAGAAGAGCCTTCAACATCATCTAGAAGAGCAAACCATTGTGTGAATTCTTTTGATGACTGCATTATCTCATGTCCAACAAACCCTTTCGATGAGCAGAATCTGAGCGAAGTGAGGTTAGCTACGCCGAGGAACCAACCGTTTGACAGTCCAAATAAAACATTGGAAAACCACTTCACCGACTGAGACACCTTTGGACTGCAGTGCAGATCCACCATTAGATATGTTTAGAAGAAGTGGCCAGTTGAAAGTGGAAAAAATTCATGGGCAATCTAGTGTTATTGATTTATGTTCTTCTCCTTTAGGTTTAAACTAATGTTTTATGACAATGAAGACGCTTCTGCATCTGTTTATAATAATCTTGGTATAGATGTTAATAAGGTAGAGACCAATTTAAACTCAATGTATTTTAATAACAATAGCAATAATACTTTTGGTAAAGACTATTACAATTTAAACAACAATCTAAACGGCACTCAACTTCAATCTCTTAAAAATACTACATCACAATGTTCAACATTTATCATCACGCCTAAACATATTAAAAATTAATCTAGAGGAAATTCAACCTGATATTGTCGCAATATCTGAACATAAAATGACCGAAACAGAAATTACTTATTTAAATGTACAAAATTACAAAAAAGTGTTTCCTTTTTTAGTAGATGTCATTCATTGGGCGGTGGTGTATTGATATTAGTTAAAAATTGCATCAAGAGTAAAAAAGTATCAATTCCTGCCCATACAAAATCTTTTTGGTGGAGAAAGAATTTGAATGCTGTTTATCAGAAATAACTGTAAACACATTTTTCATTTATCTTGGTATGTATATACAGATCCCCCCAACCAATGCTTACTTGAATCTTTTTTTTTATAAATTTGATTTCCTTTGTGATTTATTGTGCCAAAAAATACAAAAAATATCCTTATTGCAGGTGACTTAAACATAAATGTTTTGAATAAGGATAAAACTTATAATGCCTTTGTTAATATTTTACGTTCTTATGATCTCGAGTATAAAGTAGATTTTCCTACCCGAGTTACATCATAAATCTGAAACTGCAATAGATAACTTTATCACTAACATTAAATGTAAAAAGTTAAAAATAATCGGGTATAATAACACACTTATCAGACCATGATGGACAGTTGTTGGAAATTTATGGTTTGGAAAATGAGTTTGGTCATAAAAACTAAAAAAATACTGTAGGAAATTTACGAAGGCTAACACAGATTTATTTTTTAAACTTCTGGCACACGAAAATTGGTTAGATGTTTATCAAGCTACTGTTGAAACTAAATACAATGTTTTTTATTGTAAATTTTGCTTATGCCTTTGAAACTTAGCTTTCCCAAACTACTAACAATAGAAAAAAAAATAACAATGTTAAATGGATTTCAAATGATGTAAAAATTAAAAATGATGAAATTGTGAAACTTGAAAAAGAGTATAGATTGCTGAAAAACCGAGTTTTTAAAACAGAAAATTAAACAGTTAAAAAGAGAAGTTAAATTGCAAATTGATAATGAAAAAAAAAAACAGTTTTTGGATAATAAAATAATGAATTCTACAAATAAATCAAAATCTACATGGCAAATTATAAAATCTGAAGTTGACAACACTACTAAAACAAATGAAAATATACATATTGTTGTAGAGGGCAAAACTGTATCAGAGCCAAACCTTGTCAGCAATATTTTTAATGATTATTTTGTAAATGCTGTAGATAATTTAGTAATTCCAAACATCCAACCTAAAATTGTTAGTGAGTTGTCCTTTAAAACACAAAAGTTCAAGAAAATTCACTTTTGAATCTGTTAATGAAGATGCAGTAAAAAAAATTGTTATGACTTTTTAAAAATAAATTTTCAACTGGTATTGATGATAATTCCAATGGCTTTGGTAAAACAATCGTTCCCCGCTCATCTCCAGGCCACTCACTCAGCCACTCACGCACAATTATTAATTCATCATTAATTTCTGGTTTTTTTTCCCCATGTCAATTAAAAATTGCTAAGGTAATACCTCTTCATAAAAAAGTAAACACAAATGACCCATCAAGTTTCAGACCTATATCATTGTTTACCCGTATTCTCAAAGGTTTATGAAAAAGTAGTTTATAACCAGCTTATGAAATATTTGGAACTAAATCAGTTACTTGATAACGAGCAACATGGTTTTCCGACCAGGCAGATCCACAGCTACAGCAAGTGTTAAATTTATTGAATCGATTATAGACTCAATTGACAGAAATGAAAAAGTTATTGGAATTTTTTCTTGATCTTACCAAAGCATTCGACAGTGTGTCACATGATGGGTTGCTCAATGTCCTTAGTGATTTTAATATAAAAGGCAAGGAATACAATTGGTTTAGGTCATATTTGAAGAATAGACAGCAGTGTACTCAAATCCAACACATTTTAAACTATGCTGAAAGTCAATATAATTACATTAGAACCTATTTTTCAAAAATTTAAATTAGTTTAAACATGGCGTTCCTCAAGGTTCTATCCTGGGCCCTCTTTTATTTCTCTGTTATTTAAAGGGGCACCCT
Organism: Homalodisca vitripennis; assembly: GCF_021130785.1. NCBI lineage: Eukaryota > Metazoa > Arthropoda > Insecta > Hemiptera > Cicadellidae > Homalodisca > Homalodisca vitripennis. Next base: position 166,528,858 of record NC_060209.1, read on the forward strand.
GGGACGGTTCCAGGTGGAGCTCAATATGCCTTTATGCTGATGATGCAAGTATTACGGTTTCAGGTAATAAACAGGAAGACATTGAGCTTTTTGTCTTTTTAAACCTTTTAACTGTTAAAGATTTCCTGAGTTCCAAGAATCTCTTGCTAAACCCAAATAAATCAAATTTTGTATCGTTCAGTACTAAACAATCAAGATTACAATTTTGAGCCTAACATATATTTAGAAAATTCAAAATTGAATCAAGTAGACAATACAAAGTTTCTTGAATAATATTAGATCGGAATTTGGGTTGGGAGAAAACATGTTGATTATGTGGTAAAAAAAATGTCCTCCGGTCTATTTGCTTTACGCCAAATGTCAAGGGTGTGTAGCAATTGAGACATTGAAAGCCATCTACTTTGCTATGGTAAATTCCCATATGTCTTACAATATAGGAATATACGGAGCCACAACTAAAAGAAATCTGGACAGAATCTTATTACAACAAAAAAAAGCTCTAAGAATAATTTTTAACCTAAAACAAAGAGATACAGTGAAACCATACTTTTTCTCAACTTCAAATTTTAACTGTATATGAATCTATACATTTATGAAACTGTTTTTATACGTAAAAAAATACAACAACCCAATTAGTATTTTAAATCATCATGATCATAATTTAAGACGTAGCAGATATGTGGAACAACATAGGCTGAAGTTTTATGAAAAGAAAACTGGTTTCATTGGCACAACATTTTTGTTTAACCTTCCTCTCAATATTCAAAATGAGCAAAATTATGAAAAAATTCAAAAAACTACTTAAAAAATTATTTATTAACATTATCCTTGTATTCTTTTTGAAGACTTTTTTTGTTTCAATATGTAAGTAAACATTTAAAGTATTGTTGGGTATGTTTAGAAATGTATAAAATCCCCTTAAATTACCTAATAATTACCTTAACTAATAACTGTCTTGATTTTAAAAATTGTTTTAACTTACTCTGTAGAAGGCTACATAGCCAAATCTTACTTTTTCAGTGAGTGTCAAACTGATTTTTTATGTTTTAATATACAATTATAAATTTATATTGAGATTTATTGTGACGCTATTCTTGTAATCTGTTTACATGGCTGAATAAAGAAATTTTGAATTTGAATTTGAATTTGAATAATCATCGACTCCTAATATTCGCATATCGAATCCTAGACTATCAATTGATATAAAAGTATCTATAATCCTAAATAACAATCATATGTTTTAAATTAAAATATGAGTATATAGGAAAACTCATAAATAATTAAGAAATCACATAAATAATAAACGAACCAGAACGAGATCGATCAAACAGGCAAACTCATAAATAATTGTGAACCCCAATTCATCATAATTATTGAATTGTTTATAATTATACACACGTAATCATATATATAATAATACGATTACGTGTATTATTTGAAAGTGTTTACAAATTATATTACAGAAGTGTTGATATAGATTAAGTTAATTGTTCAAAATAATTAATCAGTATCGATTGGTTGTATCGATGGTTATGATTAAGTAATATCGTTTGCCAGTTTCGATATAAAAAACCGGGTCCGCTTATCGTACCGTACCCAGAAATTGTATTTCAGTTGTTATATCGTGGATTTGTTACTCATGATTATCGATGATTTGATCGTTTTGGGGGTCACTTATTATACTGCAGGCCATATATAATTCTGAGTAATTATTAGGTCAACTTCAGATTTGTTCATAATTTAGTATGCTGACCAAACAGTTCTTGGAAAGTAAGAAACACAAAAATTAATTATTGAAGAGCTGTGTTGACGGTCCTGAGGTATAGGAAGGTTCAGAGTCAAAATGTCATTACTAGTATATAAGGGACACAGTCAAATATGTCCTGTGATGATGATTCTCATCATTACCCATTTTATTTTAATTAATCAGTGTAGTACCAATCAACAACATTAGAGCGCTTAACATGATCTCAGTTTGAATTTAGTTAATGTATTACTGTAAGGGATGTTTTTTTTCCTACCAGAAGTGTGGGTTAGAAGCCCATACTAGTATCTAGTATTTGTGATTAATACTTCCCCGTGCCAAATCATTCATTGTGTTCTGATTACTGGAAACTATTGATCACAAATTCTCTGGTTATCAGTGCAGGCAGAAAAAAAAAACCATCACATGAGATAGCACCAATCTAAATATCAAACCCAGACCACATAAGTCCCTTAACCCCTTTTTAGGTTGGATGTGATAAGAAGCAGCAGATATCACGTGGCTTAATTAGTTGTGTATTATTGATTATAATTTGAAAGAATAGTAACATTTTGGATATTTGTTATCTTTATATGTTACATATAAGTATAATACTAGATTTTGAGGATTGAAGACTACCCTTCTCTTCAGGTCTCAAGAAACTAATAAATTAATGAACTACAAAATTCGGTATTGCCACTGCTATTCAGAGATATAAATAATACAGTCTGGTAGATTTTTTACATTTCTTACACAGAAAATTTACATTTTCAACAACTGATTGAGCCAACTATACAAAATCCCATTACAATAAAGAAGTATCCTGTAATTGGCCTTGACAATGTATTGCACACTTCTATATATATATATATATATATATGTATATATAATATATATATATATATATGTATATATAATTTCAATAAACATTGAATCACAAAAAAGTACTCGCTCCGCCGGGAGTACTTTTTGTGATTCAATGTTTATTGAAATTAAAATAAGGCTATTGCCATTTATACAATTTAACATATATATATATATATATATATATATATATATATATATATATATATATATATATATATAAATGAATGTTTGTGTGTTTGTCCTTTATAGACTCAGAAACTATTTGACCGATATTATGAAAATTTGTATGTATGTGTATTTTTCCATGTAGAAGGTTTATATGCTATGCCCATTAATGTAACTCACCACCAGGAGTCGCTGCAAAATATATAAGTTATCAAAGCGCCTGCACATTGTAAACTACAATTACGAGATAGTTGTGTATAATAACCACACACTGTGTGGAGGTGCTAAGTTTTTATGGATATTTGTCTTTCAAATGAATTTCTGTTTCGCCTTATAGCTTGAATGTTAGACCACTTTATTATTAAGTACATGTACGTGTACAATGGCTATAAACATACACTTTTTACAGATAGTGTCAACAAGGTAAACTCTACATCGGCGTTGACAATATAATTCCAGAACCAGAAGTGCTCATACATGAGCAAAGCTTATAAAAAGCGTGCGAAGCCGCAGGGAACAGCTAGTGGTTCATAAATAGTTCAAGAAATTAAGAATAAAAGATAAAATAATAATGGTTGATTAAACCATTGTTTTACTTTCAGCAACCAGTATCCATTATTTTCTCGTCACTTAGCCATTTCATAGAGTTTTCTCAATATAAAAACTGTTATTTTCTGATAGTAGCCTATTGTCAGTCACTACAAAAAACATTTAATTTTGAGTAGTATTAGAAACCTGTAGAATAAAATATTTTACAGAAGTTTTTCTGAGATGTATTATTTGTTGAATTATATTCAAGAGGCAATTTCTATGTGAAGATTTATTTAATTAGGCCTAGCAATTTGAAATCTTTTTGTAGACTGTAATGCTTTTTTATAGGAACGGACAGGAAGTAACTCTTTTGATCACAATGCACTTACACTGCAGTATAAACTCGACAATGAGTTTGAACTGGTGTTTGTGGTGGCATACCAGAAGATTCTCCAACTGTCATATGTAGACAAGTTCTTGGATGACGTACATCTAGAGTTCCGGGACAAATACAAGGATGACCTCAAGAACGGGAGATATTTCCAGGTAATGATTGGGACTGTGAATTTTCTTTAGGAATTTTGTCTAAGAATTTTAAGTACATTTTACTTTTGTAAATAATACATGTATAACCTCAAGATTATTTATAAAGGTTCATGTACAGAAGTACCAATATATCATTATATTATTGGCTAATTTTCCAATTTGGGTTTAATAAAAGATAAAAGCAATGTCTAATAAGAACAATAATAATTTTTTATTTAAAGCATTATTACATTCTTGATCAATAATAACTAAGACTAATTTTGTCCTATTGTTGATTGTTTAAAAAGATCTTGATTGAAGCTCTGTATAAATGTAATAAGTCATAATAACTTTATGAACTACATAATTATACATTCCTATAATATTTTAATTTTAACATTCTTACAAATACATTAATTATTTGTCATAACTACTGAAATATTTCAATGCCAATCTATTTATGTATTCAGAGCATGGCTAAGAATTCCATTGTATTTTAAATTTACCACCAGCGTCAACATGAGTTGTTCTATTGTTTCAAGTTTTATCCACAGTTCACAAGCATAAGGTTGGTTGGAAAAATTTTAAGGGAAGACCAACTATCTATTTTTCATTAATATACTCTTTTAGCAATTGAATAACCATCTAATAATGTACACCAATACTAAACACTTATACAGCACATACACACTATTGTGAAGAAGAAAAGAAAAAGAAAGAAAAAATTCTCAAGTCCAGATAGTGTATCTGGGGATTAAATGCATCTTTTCACCCAAGTTTAACATAGAAGAGGCAGTTACTTTGATTTTATTATATTTACCATCAAGAACACTGCATATAGATGGGTTAACTTTCAAGGCCCACATTTAGGGCCCAAATTTTTTTCATCAACAAAATATCCACAACAGGACAATAAAAAAAGCAAGAATGATCAATAATTCTGCCTTGCACCATTATTTATTATTCTATTGATGTACATTTATTATTCCCTGGAATAAATATTTTGCTCCTACATGGAGCAGGTTCTTTTGTATTACAAAAGGGTTTGGTAGTGCTGGAGTTGTAGTTATGCTTTTTAAGCGAAATTAGTTTACTGATTTTATTAAGCCATTATTAGGCTGTCAAAGGTATAACAATACAATTAAGGTTTGAAAATACAACATCTTCTAAATTAACTTTTGGAAATAAAAACAAGCTGTTTTCTGAAGAAAATGTTGTATTTTTACTTGTTACTCCTCTTGAAAATTACAACATAGTATCTATTTAAAGTTGTATTTATATGATTGAGAGATAAGAATAATTGATGCACATGAGACATAGTTGATGTTACGTAACTACTTTTGATTAGTGTAATATTAGACAAATGTTATGCATATCCAATAAAGATTTTAATGTTGATTTGCCTCCTTTAGATGTTATGACTTGTCATACCTATTGCAATTATTCAGCACATTATTTAACTCTTATTTGTTATTTTATCAGTTCTATAATTGGAATCTTATTGTTTATAATATGTTGAGACTAAATATTTGTAACCAACCATAAAACTGTACTATACATGTAAATTCTTCGTGTGAATATTGTTGTAAATAAATATGGAATTAATTAAATTAGCAAACAGTTTGAGTATTAAAATTTAGTAGTATACTGTACATGTATGTCTTTACTGTAGAGCTTTTAGCATACTTGAACCTAAGAGTGACAGTCATAAACCTCTTCGAAAATACTGAGATGTAAACACAGATTAAATTGCATATCTATTCAATACATTTGCTACTAAATTTTACAGTATTGGTTTGTGGTGTGAATCTTGGTACTGGAAACTAACGCTTGAGATATGCGTATAAAAAATTTAAATTAGGACTATAAACAAAGCTTTTAGCTATTAACACATGCGGCGAACACAATTAGCAATTATCCTTGCAATCCTTAGATCGTTACATGAAGTTATTTTTTTTTTAATTTGTAGAGATTCAAAATAATGGCTTAGACATTTTATTATCTGCTCATCATCTGCATGTTACTTTAATTTAATATATTACGAAATAGGTTTCCAAAATAAGTGTCTACTTAAAAAAAAAATGTATGTGTGTATTTATATTACTTGTATTTGTATAATGTGAACTAAATACTTGAAATCTAAAACAATTTTAAAACTGTTCTTCTCTATTATAATAAATTATTAAGGCATAAACCTTTTTTATTACTTTAGAGGATATACAAATACAACTACACAAAGTGAGAGATAAGCATGTTTTAGTGATATTCTTGTTTCCTGCTGAAAATGGTTTTTAATGAGCGGATATGATAATACAAGAATATAGACACTGTAAACGAACTTCAAGTAAAGTATTATTCACAAAACTAGAGTGTTACATTACTTTAATCATCTGTTGTTGGGTACGTGTCACAAAGTATATTAAAACACTTAATTTATAAAGGGATTTAAGTTTTATGAAACAAATTATTACATGGCATACTGTGTTTATAAAGTTTTATATATTTGTAAGCAATGTCTAGTACAAATTAATATATACTTGTAAAAGTTAGAAGAACAGTAACAAATTTTGAACATATTTAATTATAAAATATTATCTTTTGTTGATTCAGAAAGTGATTAAAAGAATTCCTCAAGAATTACAATAATAAAAACATAACAAAAAGGAAAATAACTTTTGATTTACCAATATGAGAGAGCAGTAGTCTAACCTTGATTCCAGATTAACTCACTGTTCTATTTGTTCAGGAATTTGAATTCTCAAGCAACTACTCAGATGTCTTGCAAGCTGCAGAGCAGTGGAGTAAGAAGCAAGCACGCATTCCAAAACAGATGCGCACCTTCGAGGAGTCCCAGAAGTCGAAGAAAACGGTGGCATCTATGATCGAACGGAAAGGGGACGAGAAAGAATCAAAAAAGAAAGGTAAATAGTGTAATCGTAATACATATTTTTTTTAGGTTAATGAGATGATTGAAATGACATGTACGTTTAGAGTGTTTGATTTATATAAAATTCTTTCTATTAAAAATGTAACCACAATATCAACATTTATAGTGTTTTAATACTTTCAGTGAAAGTGATCGCAGAACCAGTTAAAAAAGAAGTGGTGAAAGAAGTTGCTGCTACAAATGGAGAGTTATCAAGCGAAGAAATTATAATACAGAATCGTCTTAAGTTTGCGCAAAAGATGGGCTCTCCTAATTCAAGGAAAACAAAAGCGTTAGTATTTACTTACAATTTAAGGTTTTGAAATATTTCAACTGAGTTCTCAAGCTATTATATTAATAATGTGATAACAGTATTATCCAACACAATTTTTGTCAAAAAAAATTAAAGCATTTTCTTGTTTTTGGTACAAAACCATAGATTGTGTTTAAAATCTAATAAATTTTACAGTTATTGAAAATGATTGAATAGTATAAAGAAAGATACAGTCCAGACCCACTTGGTAAAATTCCAACAACAAAATTGTACCATTTGGTTTCTATCATGAAATTATATGTTTGCCGAAATTAAAATTCAGTCTTTTATTTTTGAACTGTAAGGTGATTTGGTTTGTGCATTTGTTAAGCATCTAATAGAATAAGTTAAATTCTTTAAATTAATAAAAGTGTTTATTGTTATATTTAAGAAATTTGTTTCTTTTCTAGAAACATTTTAAGTACAATTTTAAAATTAAAAACTGCTTAAGGATATTAAGGGATTTTCTCAATCTACAACTAGATACCAAATGTCTTCAAACTCTGAACATATCTCGGTCTCTACAGTGACCACAGATGAACAGATATTTTTTGGATGAGATTTATTCTCTTAAACTATGTGTATCTTAAAGTAGATAAATCTACCAAAGTCTAAAAATTAAGTTTTATATCTAACATGATATCTAAGGGAGAATGTAAAGTACGCTTGTCAAATTGTTTCAATTGTATCAAAGGATTTAATCATTGCTGACAGGAAGAGTCCAAAGCCAACCAAGGAAGGCAAGAAGCCAAGAGTGTGGGCTCTGGGAGGGGGTAACAAGGACCTCGGAGACTTGGACCGTACCAAGGACAAACCTCAGGAGGATGGAGACGTACAGGCTGATATTAGTGTAAGTTTTAAAAATTATCTGAGTTATTGTTGAAAACCGTATTGAGAGGCATAAAAAGGGTGATTGTTCTTATCTTATTTACATTAGAGTCCTGCTTATCCATTCTTTACTTATACAGCAGCTTATGTTGTCAAACTGTTTAATATAAAAAAGTGTGGCAAGTGTCTGGAAATTAAATTAAAATCTTTACCATTTTATACAATTGAATTCAATAAAAACTTTGATTAAATAATTTAAATGATATTTTGTGTATTAAAAACATATTAATATATATTGTAGTTTGTTTGCTTCTATCTATTTTGTTGATTAGATTATCGGACATTTTCAGTAATCTGAAGCCGCTTATTTAGGTTGAGTAAAGGAAACCCTACTGTTACTATATATGTACAAGGTAACTTATTTTCTTCAAATAGTGCTCATTTTTGTAGCTCGTTGGCAGTATGAAAGGAGGTATTCAAGATCTGGAGGTCGATAGTTCTTCTGAAGATGAAGAAGACATTGAGGATGAAGAAGATTCTGGATCTCAAAACCAGAAAGCGGCTTCTACGAAATCTTCTAGTGTTTTCTCAATGTTCAGGTGTGGCATATAAAATATATCTCTGAGGATGATAAACAAATCTTCTCTCAAATTTGTTGTATAATTTATATACTATAAGGGTATGTATATTGGGTCACAATTAAGTCTTAGGACTACTGTATAGACTTTCAAATGTCAAGAGATATCAGAACCAAATTTGGCAAACCATTACTGGTAATAGTAAGCTACATTTCTGTGTACTTGGTGATTGGATGTCACCTATGGGGGACAGCCTGTTGGGGGTAACAAGAAAATCTTTAGTGATAGCCTATGTTGAGTTGTACACAATTTTAAATGTTTAGTTGAACTAAAACAATGCCGCAAACCAGTCTTCAAAAGGATGATCCAACTATAATAGTAGAAATTGCTATTATAGTTTTTAAAATGTTTAATACTTTGAAGGTAATACTTATTTGAGTGAACTAATTTAAAGTAGGTGTTCAAGTGTCCTCCTTCGGCTGTCTGTCAATGTGCTAATCGGATTGACAATGACAAGATTTTCTTCTACTAGTAATGGTTTGCCGATTTTGGTTGTGATATCTTATGTAGTTTAAAATCTGTCCTAAGACATAATAATCATCCTGTATACATAGACAGCGATGTGACATTACGCAATGCATTGTGATTCATCATAAAATATCATATACAGTGAACATATGGAATAAAACATCTGTTTGATATTTTTGTGTTGCGTTGCATTGTGTTGATGCCTGTGTATTTGTATCCTAAGTTCTCTGTTTAAATATCAGTACAGACAGTTTATATTTTTAAATTGAATTTATGTTTAAAATCAGATTACTAATCAATCAAATCAAATCAAAAAGTTCTTTATTCACACAATCATAGAGAATGGTGTTGGCGTCAAAAAGTAAAAGCATATTACTAAAGTTATGTTTTTAAAGACTAGACTATAAAGAAGAGTATGTGCTTAAGAAACTGTCCAGTTAATTTCTCCATTCCAGGAATTCCTTTTCTGAATAAAACGGGTGGTCTTCAAGCCATTTTTTGAAGCCTCTTCCAGTAACTTGCTTAAGGTGATCAGGTAGCTTGTTGAAGTAGACTGCTACTTTGTAAGTTGGCTTCTTCTCTGATAGACTGAGGTGGTGTGACGGGAGTGAGAAGTTTGAGGCATTTCTGGTGTTATACTGGTGGTAGTCTCCAAGTTTTGGTTTGTTTGACGATACCACCAGTAGAATCACCTCACCAATATACAGTGCTGGTATTGTGAGTATTTTTTGTTCTTGAAAGAAATGTCGACAACTGTCTCTGTATCCTATGCCTGCTAGACTCCTCATTGCCTTTTTCTGCTGCAGAAATACTCTATCCATGTTTTGATTACTTGTTCCACCCCATGCTGCAATGCCATATCTTACGTGGGCCTCGAAGAGTGAAAAATAAGCAGTTTTTGCTGCAGGTGTTCCAGATATTTTTTAAATTCTTTTTTATGACATAAAATGCCTGATGCGAGTTTTTTTACATAAAATGTCAATGTGGGCATCCCATTTAAGGTTCATGTCAAGGGTAATACCAAGGTATTTTGTGTTTTTATCCACTTTTACAGTGGGTAGGCCATCAATTTCCCTTCCTCTTGTGCTGTATGTAATTTGTACTGTTTTATTTTCATTTAGAACAAGGTTGTTTGAATTGCAGTACTGTTTAACTAAGTTGAAAGCCATGTGTGTTTCTTCTTTAAGGTGGTCTTTATGTGTGTTAGCTAGTGTAAGTACAGTATCATCTGCATACATTACTGTTTGGCAGAACCTGTCCATGCACTTAGGTAAATCGTTTGTAAGCAAGAGGAAAAGAACTGGCCCAAGGACCGATCCCACTCCTCGGTTTATGGGGAGTGTTTCAGACTGAAATTTGCTAGTTGTTCCATTTAAATTGTGTTTCAGTTCCACTAGTTGTTTTCTCCCACTGAGGTAGCTCCTGAACCAGTTTCCTGGTATCCCATTTATTCCAAGGTGTTGTAGTTTATTAAGCATAAAATAGTTCATAAAACTAATAAAAATCAAAGTATAACAATATATGTATTAGCATCCTTGTCTGACAAATAGGAGATCCGGGTAAGTAATATTAATAAATAAATATATCTATGAAATTGAACGTATATATTGAACTTACAACTACTAAGTGGCACAGTTCTAATAGTGTAATAATAACGTTTCTGCCAGCCCTAGTAGTGAGCATGTCATACGAGGGCTATCAAAAAAGTAGGTTACGTTCCAATATAAACAAAAAATAAAGTAAAAGAAAAAGATTTTATTATATACATTTGAAAGTGACATTAAAATAACATTTTTCTACATAGTGAACTTACAAATTTAGGCACTTGTCATGTACATTAGTTCGGCCATTTTTAAACCTAATGCACCACTGACACATTCCACCTTCAGTAAGCACATTGTTCCCATAAACTTCACAGAGTTGGTGATATTCATATCTCAATTGGTTTATTGTGCTTAGCCCACAAAAACTGTATTACTGACCGCACTTCACAACTCGTGGGATATTCATTTGCGTCACACATTTAAAACTGCTATTGTAAAATAACCATCAGTGACTGTAACCTCTCACTAGCACGGCTGGATAGCCACTGAACCGAGAAACGCCCTAACATCAAAATGGCCACGATAGTCCCACCGTCTATAGGGCAAAACGTAGTCTACTTTCTAGATAGCCCTCGTAGATGTTCATTATTTAACCCTTTAAATTTCATGTAGTAGTCATAAAATTATATCCTTCGCAAGACTAGGTGTCGTCATTGTGAAAGGTAATACATCCAAACACAATAAATAAATGACAAAAATAATCTTGGAATAACTTTGTTTAAATTATTTTATAATTTTTTAAGCACACCAAACATAATATAATTCAAGTACAGTGTTATGCAAGGAATAATATAATAGGAATATTATACTAGGAACTAACCCAATGAACAATGACATACTAAACATCTAACAATGCCCAACAAGTAAGTGATTTCAACAAATTTGTAAAATAACTTTTTTATATTGATATTTATTTGCAATTTACTTCTAAAACTCACTGAGGGTTGGCAGGGTGGTTCCCAAAAAAATAAGTAGATCGCAACACATACATTCAAACAGCTTTAAGATAAATACAAAAACACAAGAGTAATGTAATTACTGCGAGTGGCATGTAGGCAACTTGACTCTTGCGTCATTAGTGTTTAAGTGTTGAATACAATAAAAAGCACTATTTTAACAGAAATATAAACAAAAAAATTTTACCTATTGTATTAATGGCAAAAATATAAACTTTATGATTTCTGCCATACACTATGCTATATTCATACTTTCCCTTGTAATTTTAATACTAAGTTGTAAACAGCTCTTTCATTATTTGAAAAAGTGAAAGCCCAACACACATTTTATTGTTATCATGTAATTCATGTGAGTCTAGTCCAAAGCTGCTGCTGCTAGGATGCTTTCTAGATCTTTATAACAATAGCATAATAAATAATGAATTATTTAGTTTGTAACTGTTGGTACATGTTGTATTGTATTGTAATAAGTCACTTTGTACTTGTGATCAGTGAAATAATACATTATGAAATACTTAATTACAACATTACTTCTCTCCAGAGGGCTGGTGGGAAACAAGAGTCTGACCAGGGAGGGGATGCAGCCAGTGCTGGAGAAGCTGCGAGACCACCTGATTGCCAAGAACGTGGCATCTGACATTTCTATGAAACTGTGCGACTCTGTGGCTGCCAAACTGGAAGGGAAAGTGAGTCCGTAGCATTTGTCTCATATACCTTCATTTGTTCTGGTCCTATTCTAATCTGTTTCTGTTTCATACACTAAAATAGGTTATTTATTTAAGATAATAGCATTCACGTTTAGAACATTTATCTTCCTTTTATCTTGTTTTAACAATGTTTATTTAGTTAATTATTGTCTTTACTCCCTATGAAGAGTTAGTTTTTCATATGCCACATAGGAGGTTTTATAATAAACTCAAATATTCATGAGAAAGTTAGCTATCCAGTAAAATTTTTGTATTTCAGTTTAGTTTATCTGTAACCCACAATTTTGGTACTGTGTTCAAAAGTATAATTATTTCAAAACCTCTTTAAAATATTTTAATATTTGATAATTGTCCTACTAAATTCAAATATTTAAAATTTCCAAACATGTTAGTAAATATTAGTTTGATGAAACTGACTCATTGATTAATATTATCAGTTGTCAGCCATGAATGTGTACAGTTTCACTGTCTTCTCAGTGTCGGTAAATCGGAAATACAGATCGATTTTGAACAGATCTCTTGTTTGATTTAAAATATGCATAAAAACATGATATAAGAGGATTAGACTCAAAAATATATTTAGCGATTTTAGAGATCTTAGTAAGAACAAGTTTTGTAAAAATATTCACTGAGAATTTTAAACTGTTTTCATCTGTATAACACAGTTCAAGATATCCAGCTAAGTTTTGAGAACCATGTACATAAATCATACATGACATCAAAATTAATTGAATTTTAAGTAGATGATTTGAATATTTTTCTGTTTCTTTAAGGTGATTGGAACATTTGAAACCATTGCCTCCACAGTGAAGAACACACTCACCGAATCTTTGGTGCAAATCTTGTCTCCCAGACGTAGGGTGGATATACTTCGAGATGCTATGGAGGCCAAGAGACAAGGAAGGCCTTTCGTTATGGCTTTTTGTGGTGTCAATGGAGTTGGGAAATCTACCAATTTGGCAAAGGTGATAATTTTAAATTTTCTTCTCACAGCTATGTTTTTATGAATGTTTTATATGGACATTAATTTACAAATACTATTCCAAAAATAGTTGGCTAGGAATCACTAATAATTTTGTGAAGAATATCAAGTGTAGAAAATAGTTTAAAATACTAACAACTTTAATTGATAATAGATTTGCTTCTGGCTGATTGAAAACAACTTGCGTGTGTTGATCGCGGCTTGCGACACTTTCCGTGCTGGAGCGGTGGAACAGTTGCGCACCCACACCAGACATCTCAACGCTCTCCATCCTCCTGAGAAACATGATGGCATGCAGATGGTACAACTCTACGAGAAAGGCTATGGTAAGTTAAAGAGTCTGATTTGTGTGATTAATGGAACCATTTAATCACCCCATACAGTAAGTTTCTTGTATTTCTGGATTCTGCATTCTAAGTTCTTCTATTATCAGAAGCCACAATTTATGTGGGTTGTGGTTGATCTTCATTGTGGTTTGAACTTTTGTAATTGGAATTTCTGATGCAAAACTTTTTTATATTTAAACACATGGATACAAGTTTGTTCATTGTCCTTTGAAGGAACTCTGTGTCTTGTGTTGAGGCTAAATATTTTTAAGGCAAAAATCTTTATTTTCCCAGCACTATGAATTAAAGCACTGCCTTCCTTTTGGCTGTCTTTATTTGGAATTTCTATATTATACAACATGGCCATCAATAGATATCGATGGTCGCACGGCCTAAAAGAGATATCCGAGTTAGAGATAGTGCTGGTAGTACTTTTTATTAGTACCATTGACCTTGTACTGTACCGACTCTCCTCCTTGTTTTGTTTGATAAGATCCTTGCACAGGCCAATGGCCCATGAGGATAGGCTTAAAAGGTATCTCCTTTAAATAAAAGATGGTCTCTGACCTCTGGTTGAATACTGAAATGATCTTCACGTTAAGATCTAAACCTTCATATTCTTTTGGAACTCCAAGTGTATAGCATGCTCATATTTCAGATATTTACTTATTGTAATAGTTGATCATCCTGCACAATTTGTCTTGATAAGAAGGTAATGGATTAAATCCTCATATTTCAAGAAATTGATTGGAATTGCCAATGGAGATATTCCATTGAAAATATTCTTTATTGATTACTCATAAATACATTTTATGTAATAGTAAGTTGTTTATTATATTTGTTTTAGTAATTCATTAACTTTCACTAACTAAATTTTGAGTTAAGGCAGAGATAATAAAAAGATTTTCTGTTAATGTTATGGTCAAAATATCATGTTATCATATCATCCACTTTGCACGAGAATCTGGCATTGATGTGGTATTAATAGAGACTGCTGTCAGAATGAAGAACAATGAACCTCTCATGGGTGCCCTGGCTAAGGTGGAATTTTTTAAAGGAGAATATCTGATGTGTGTTGACAGGAAAGGACGCAGCAGGTATTGCAATGGAAGCAATCCACTTTGCACGAGATTCTCGCATCGATGTGGTATTAGTGGACACTGCTGGCAGAATGCAGGACAATGAACCTCTCATGCGTGCCCTGGCTAAGGTAAATTATTTTTCTCACTTGTTTGAACATCATTTTGTTTGTTGCAAATACAAACACCAGTACCAAATCTCTTATATTGATAGGGATTACGTCTTGAAGTTGATCAAGCTATTTATTTTTATTTATTTATATACAGGGTATTTCAAAAGGACTATACAACTTTGAAAATTCGTATAAATTTATTCAAAAAAGGTACAGTGCTGGTTTTAGTGTTATTTTAAAGGAAAACATATCACGTTTTTTACCTTATACTAAGGTTCACAAAGATGTTCTATGTGACTTCTGTTGGTTACCCTGGAGATATCCCATTGGTATGCACTACCCCAAATTCTTCTTCCCAATCTCGCTCATTGCAGGTATAACTTTCTCAGCGGCGGTGAAGATTCTTGCGCATTCCGGTAGAGTGGCTGACAAAGGAGTTACATACACCATACACTTGGTGAAGCCCTAGAAGAAAATTCTTACTGTTTCAGGTCTGGGTAACGCAGGGGCCATGCAATCCTGGAAAACACTGACCCAATAACAGTCAGATAGAGTGTGATGGTGCCATATTGCATGAAGAAACATTTCATTCTTGTTGATCTTCATCAAACTGTGGTATCAAAGATTGTTGCAACATATCAAAATACACTGTCCTGTTGATGTTTCTCTTTTAGAAAAAAAGGGGCTGTACATTTTCTTCTTGCTCAATGCACAAAACATTTTCAGCTTAGGGCAAGCATGTTGCAATGTTTCATGTGAATTTTCACTGCCTTAAATATCATACAGTTATTTGTGTTAAACTTAAGTGAAAAGTTAATTGGTCAGAAATGATTATGTTGTCTTATGTTATCTAAGAAATCTTCATCATCCATTTTCATCGATTTAACATATCCGCACAGAAGTTCTTCTAGGCAATTTTATCAGTGTTTTAAATTGCTTATAAAAGCAACAATCTGAAAGGTTTCAAATGCAAACGTTTTCTCAACACACACCAAACCGTCAGACTTGTAGCACCAGGTCTATGACTTGCAGGTCACGAGATACATGCAGAGTTGATTTTGTAGAGCTATTGACAAAATTCTTTCTCTCTTGCTCGCAAGATCTGATTAGATGACCTGATGATTTCTTATGTTTTCCTGAGCACCCCTTTTCTACAAAACATTTATGCCACTCATAAATTGTAGGCCTACTAGAAGAATCTTGTGTGTACTTGGTACGAAAATTACACTGAACTGTTGTTGCCAACTTTGATTCTTCAAACCACACACAGCCAGCACCCTCTGGTAGAGTAAATGCAGCTATCTTTAATGTAACAGCCGCTTGCACGATCCTGCACTAGCAAACTATATAAGTGAAAACTTGATGTGTTTGCCTTTAACAACGGAAAACCGTTTGTATAAGAACAATCCGTAATCAGGGACACCACCCTAGTGTTTTCTGGTAATACCTATTAGTACTGAAATTTAGGAGTGAATTTTGACAGACTGCTCCTTAATAATAAAATAACCAAATCATTATTAAATGCGCTTCTCTTGTCATGCAAAACTACTAGTGATGATAAGAAAATATTCTGATTATATATATTTCTCATCGTTGTTGTTTTTCAGTAGTCTGCTTTCTTAATTACCTAGTAGGCCTACATGTATGAAGTCTTGGAACAGTTATTGTCTCCTCAAATTGTAGCCACCCCGAGCTTGTCCTTGTAGTTGAGAAGAATACGGCAACATTTTATAATATCATTTGTCACACCAAAAATTATTTTCATTGGTCTATGGAGTATTCAAGGTACAGTAGTATCTATTATGGGGAAAACTATAAATGATAAACAAGTCTAACACTTTTCTATGTCTTTCTTATGTATTAAAAGGTGAATTTGGGCTTTTATTGAGAAAAATTATAATGGATTGTAAGAATAAAGTTTTTAATTATTATGAAAGTGTCAGGACAATTTTGTATGAGAGACACAGTTATAATCTTTAACATATGCTTGATAAAATTATGAATTGTCTGTTGGTGGACAGCTGGTGAAAGTGAACGAGCCAGACCTGGTGCTGTTTGTGGGAGAGGCTTTGGTTGGCAATGAAGCAGTGGACCAGTTGGTCAAGTTCAACCAGGCTATGGCTGACTACTCTAGCTCCATCAACCCTCACCTCATCGATGGCATTGTACTTACCAAGTTTGACACAATTGATGATAAGGTAAGTAATCTGGTTAAATCTTTTTTATCTCGTGCAATAATTATCACACACCAAAATTAATAAAGGCACTACCCAATCTAGACCAATCAATCCCAACTGATTAAGTTAAAGGTCCTCTTGATTCATATCCATCAGGAATTTGCAGAATAGTAAGGTCAGATTCTTTTCTAACAGACATTGTTATTGACGATGGAAGGTTTGAAAGGATAATAGGATTTTGGATATACGTCATTGTTATGTGTTACGAGAAACTGACACATTATAATAGTGTTATACTTTTTTTGTAACATATAACAGAGGAAAATATCTTAAATCCTATTATCCTTTCAATCAATCAATCAATTCTTTATTGTCATTAAACAACATACAACATTGTAATAGACATTGTCAAATAGGAACATAAAATATACTCTATGCTAAAAATTTAAATATAATTCAGTTCTTGTAATTTGTTACCTGTATGGATCTCAAGCATGGTTAGTGTTGAATCAACTTACATCAAATAACAGTGGCATTAGATGTGGTGAGGGAGAAAGGAGATCCAGACAGAGTATGTGAGAAACTGTGCTATCCATAATATTCTTAACTGGTTTTATGACCAAAAGTCCATTTTTTATCGGAATAAACCATACATTTCAAAAAATCCACGAGAGAAACAGTTAGTGTAGTTTATCTCTCTTTCTCTTAAAAGCCTTTTAGTCCACTTTTCATTGTATTACTTTCACACCATAAGGTATCAATAATTGAAGCCAGTTTTTATTATCAATGTACACGAATTCCAATAAATCTTTGTTTGCTATTAACAAAATACAATAGAGCAAACTGTATGGTGATGAAGTGTTGACTAGAATAGTCAAACTGTATTTGTTGATAATTGGTGATCATATATTGCCTTTGATAAAAGTATTTATATTTCAGGTGGGAGCAGCCATATCCATGACCTACATCACTGGGCAACCAATCGTGTTTGTGGGAACTGGTCAAACCTACACTGACCTCAAGTCTCTCAATGCTAAAGCAGTTGTCCACGCTCTCATGAAATAATTATTCACCCTCAGACTTGATCTTGCCTTTGAGCTGCTCTCACTTGAACCATGTGGATTTTTTATTTTTTGTAGAATTTTCTGCCAGTTTAATAGACCTTTTGCAACCAGTTGGGT
The DNA here is from genome assembly GCF_021130785.1 of Homalodisca vitripennis. Taxonomy (NCBI): domain Eukaryota; kingdom Metazoa; phylum Arthropoda; class Insecta; order Hemiptera; family Cicadellidae; genus Homalodisca; species Homalodisca vitripennis. Next base: position 166,546,988 of record NC_060209.1, read on the forward strand.
ATGAGATACCATTATTTATTATATCATGACAAGATCAAGAAAATATTTATTATTGGGAATATTAAAATTTTATTAATTTTGAAAGTATATATAAAGGTTTTGAAATTCCTGTGTTTGTTATTGGTATTCCTAACCGAACTCCTAGTTCTCATATTGAGTATTTATCCTTTATTTCATCTTTTTTCATGAAAGATTAATACATATATGTAAATTCAGTTTATAATTAAAGTGAGAAATGTACATAATAACACTAAATGTTCAGTATTAGTTAAAATCTTTACAGTACTGCATTAGAACTCTGCAAGAATATTGAATTGGTTTTAAGACTTTTCCCCAGTTTTAATGTTGTTGAGAAGGAGGTCATGTACTTTACTTAAAGATAAATTAAGATAATTGTAATATTAAAATTTGATAAAAATGTTGTGTTAAGAAAACTGAATAATGTTTTAAACATTTTAATTTATTTAACATTACATAGAAGTCTATTATGATACAATATTTAAAATAATACACTTTGAATCACAAAAACAGTGCATGTTATTTAGACAGTTGGAAAACATTACCAGTAATGTAAAGTTATCGTTAATACCATGAATTCCTTATTGATGGAAAAATATCAGTGTTTATTTATTGTATTTGTGAATCTCCAGAGTTCCACGTGCATGATTGATGTTGATCTTTTTATTCAACTTAACTCTTTGAGGACTAAAAGTTAATTATTGTCCGTAGCATTTTTTTCTTCTGGACCAGTGAATTGTTCGACCTTGATAAATTATGTGATAAATACCACAGGTCGATTTGTCAGCTTGTTTCGGTAATTGTGATATGAAGCATGATTTTATACAATTTTTCCGTATTAAATAAGACGCATTATAATACTGCATAAAGATTCCTGTAACATATATTATTAAATATTTCAATATTTCAAACATGATAACTGTCCCACAGCAAACTGCATGATTAATCTGTTATGAAATACATTGTTGTGATTGTTATTTTGTGAGTATTAAGCCCTCCCACACATATTAAAGGAAATCTCGCATGGTTCCTCAAAACACGTATGCAGTTTTGAAATCTCATATAATTTTAAATTTTTTTGTCTTGAACTTTTTTGCTTGTAAAATCGGCAATAAAATGCACTGGAATGTTGATTGAATGTCAGACAACAGATGTCCTTTATTCTTTGCTCTTTGCTACCTGTTATCCCCCCCACCCCCCCCCCCCCCCACCCCCCCCCCCCCCCACCCCCCCCCCCCCCCACCCCCCCCCCCCCCCACCCCCCCCCCCCCCCACCCCCCCCCCCCAAAGTACAGCAGCCACTAGGGGCGACCCGACATGAGAGTGCTTCAGGCTTTGTGTCAACGCTATCTCACAAGGTTAATACGTAAGAACTGAGTATAATTTCTATGCTGCTTTTGTAAAGTGAGAATACTTAACTGTAGAAATAGCTTTTCTGAAACTCCCATCGAATAACAAACAGGACACTAGGACATAATGGACAATAAAAACTATTTATCGCCACAAGAGTGATGGAAGAGGAAAGAACGAGAAGGATAATATCACCACACAATACGGGAAAACAAGTATGGAAGTTCAATTACAGATTGTTTGTTTAATTGGAAAACGCATATGCTACGATATGGAGGATATTGCTATTGTAATTACATTGTTGTTGGTTTTCATCCGACGTCCTGGAATATTAACTCTGGCAATAACAAATGTGTATCATAATTGTTTGTATATTAATAATTACAAATATGACAACCAATAATGTGTACAGACAAGGTCAAACTAAGGGACGAAGTAACAAAACCCAATCTAGCCCCGTTGGTCAAAACGTTTATGAACGTGAGTAAAAAACATGATGAGGAGAGTACTGTAACAATTATTTAGTTCATTGACCATAAAAAATATTTCCCTCGTATAAAAACAAAACAGATTTTAAATTCGTTCAATTTCACCGCTTCACATATGCGTTCGAGATTGCTGTATCTGTCGTTTCTGCTTACGAAGTGATAACAATGTGATAGGCACTGATTTTAAGTTTACATGACGAAAGTATAGTACATGTATGGGACACGTTAAACGCTGATAATAAAGTTTATATTGAACCCCATATCACAGAATATGAGTGTAATCTTTTAATAACGAGGTAGGAGCACAACGTGTCGCGTAACAGGTTTCAGTAAGGTTGCATGGAACATTTCAATCTACAGCGCATTTAGAATAGAATAGAATAGAAAACTCTCTTTATTGCAGGAATATACAAACTCAATTTCAAATGAAATTAAACAAATAACAAAATTAAGTTTATAAATAAACAATAATTACTTACAACTAACAATAATTACTACTAAAATATATACTATAAATATGTAAATTCCCGCAAAAGGTAGCCCTTACAGGCATAAGCCCAATTATAAGGGAACCCTATGCTAAGGGGACATTCTTCATATGTCCTGTGTAATTACAGACAGACTGATAGACAGACAATCACACAGAAACATGTTTTCATCTCCCGGCAGACAAAAGAGAAATAGTGCCCTACTAAGTGATAGACCAATGAACAGCCATATACCATCGATGGACATGGACCATAACGGAAATCATTCTTGTCTATGTGGAAATGAAATGTTATGCAAACTTTAAAGTCTATAGATAAAGAGGAACACGAAAGTTGGATTTGATGGCAGCATTTAAGAAATAAAACTCTTTATAAGTTGGGCTTGTTATGTTACAAGTGTTACTATGTCACATGTTAAAGTGGCATAATATTTTACTCAATTTTGTTAACATTGTTTGTGTATTCTATGAGTTTCTCGTTGCTAACATTGTATTCCTGTAAGACGAAGTAAAAATTATGGCCAACACTCAGCCAAATCCCATGGAATGACAGGCACAATAATCGAATTCGACGTTCATCATACAGAAATGAAGCTTTATGCAAAATTTTAAGTATATATGTTTTCGTAATTTCGTGCGGACAGACGGACAGATAAAATATATATTCCGACCCGAAAAGTGATAAAAAGAAATTAATTTATTTCAAATGTAATAAACGTTTATCAAAATTGTATGGATTTCAGAAAAAACTAATTTTATATTTTATTAAAGTAAGATTCAATGTTATTACTTAGAATAATTTAGTTAGCATTTGTCTTCTCTGTATAAAATAATTCATCAATTGCGTAGAGTTGCACATGGACTTTGCTATAGAATTAGGTGATGCTCCGCATTGGTTGAACCAATTGAAATAAAAATCACGTGACAGCGTCATAAGCATAGCGTCCTCGGTAAACTGGAGGGCCAATGCAGATATGTCTGGTTCTTACGAAATACACACAGGTATCTATCTCCCTACCGCTTGAAGTCGTTGTTCATGATATGACCAAGCCCCGGCAGCGGTATATTGTTATCAAGGTATGGGATATTCGACTCTTTCCACCCGTCAGATACTGTTAAACTCGTTATATTTGTGGTTGAATTACTTTTGGCTCGAGACAAGTGACTCTCATTGTATCACGTGTCATCCCCCGATGCCAATGACTTTGCTGAGTTCTTAGCAGTGTAGCCAACTGCCCATCCACACATGGACACTGAGTCAACCCCATGGGCGCTCCGCCGTAGGATACGAGTACAACGCCAGCCGTGCCGTGTGTGTGAGAGAGAGGAGGAAAACCACCTTGGTGAGTCGGCATCAATCCTAACACGCCTCTATCCTTAGTTGATTTGTCTCTCTAAAATGTTTTTAATGTTAGCAGAGCCCGAATTTATTGTTCTTAATCTATCCACAGTATCTCAATTTCCTTCACTGTCCTCAGAGTTCGGATTTGACTCTTTTATGTTATTATCCAATCATTCCTAGATTTTTTTAAAAGGAATAAACGCAACTTTTATTGTAAATTATCTTCTATAATCTCCTATAGTATAAAGAAACCGTCATTATAACTATACTGGAATAACATTTATGAAGTCCATATAGGTTATTAATATAAAATTATATAACGTTGACAACCACATATTGAAGGAAACACGATTTTCCGGACATTTGCCATTGAATAAGAGATCAGATTCCAGATCTCGAGACGTAGTGTTACTGATTTTTTTGTTTCACTGAATGATGGCAAATGTCCGGGAAAATCCTGTTTCCTTCACAATCCTTCCATCGTCGAAAATAAACTTTAATCAAAGAAACCCCATTTTTCTGTAACAAACATCGAAAGCAGGCTGTTGAATAATAATGGTTTCTTTATACAGTGAGCTTTTTGAGTAGCCTGCACCATTGTACCTTCGATTAAACAAAAATAAACTACGAATCAATCAATCAATCAATCAATCAATTCATTTATTGCCAAAAACATAACATGCATAGGCATTCGTCAAGAAAATTATAATATCCTAACTTAAAGTATAGACTACTGACAGATCAAACACAACAAGACCAAATCATATAACAGGAGTGATCTACAATTTATTATCCTCAACGTATTCCCGGACACTGTAATATTCTCTCGAAATAAGAAATTTTTTTCAGACGATTTTGAAATTCCCTATCGTCCACAACAATTTTCAAGCAGGATGGCAAAGAGTTAAAAAGGCGGATGCAGGAGTAAAGACTTTGTTTTTCAAAAAAAGATGTTTTTATGGCAGGGTAGGATTAGGTTGTTTCTTTTTCTTAAGGAGTAATTATGGGCTGGATTAACGTTGACTGAAAAAAGGTGGGATACTTTTTGTAAAAAGAAAGACACTGAAGGATATAAAATGGATGGGAACGTAAGGATATTATTACTGCGAAAGAAACCTCTACAAGACTGGGAACGACTCAACTTGAAAATAATCCGTATAGCTCTTTTCTGGAGACGAAAAACATATTGAGTTTTCTTACTCTCGTATCCCCATATAGAGACTCCATAGCAAAGGTAAGGATAAAAACAGCCATAGTAAGTAAGCAAAGAATTTCCTCACTAGCAAAACAGGATAGTCTATACATCAAAAATATGCAGCTGCTTAGTTTTTTTCGTGACTTTATCAATGTGACTAAAAAAGTTTAGCTGATCATCCAAAACAATTCCAAGATAATTAACATTCAAAGAAGGACACATTTCTGACTCTCCAATCATAATGTTTTGAGATTCAATCAACGTTTTAGCAGACTTTCTAATTCCAAAATCAAGAAAATTGGTTTTAGATGTATTTACAAACAGAGAGTTTTCACCCAACCACTGCAGCAAATTACTGGCCTGAACAAAGGTTTGGATTTCAAGCTCGGCTCGATTGCAACCAGAGATGACCAAAGAGGTATCATCAGCAAACAAAAACAACTTGGAACCTTTCACGCTTCGATGGATGTCATTTATGAATAGTAAAAATAATAAAGGACCAAGTACGGAGCCTTGGGAACTCCAGTGCGTACTTCTCGCTCCTCAGAAAGTTGTTTTTCTTAAGCACCCTGTATCATCAATAAAAGGAATTTCAACAATCTGTCTTCGGTTCAGGAGATAAGAAGCAATCCCAATCAAAAGCTTTCCCTCTAATACCCAAGTTTTCAAGTTTTCTGAGCAACAACCCGTGATTCACAACGTCGAAAGCCTTCGTAAGATCCAAAAATAGGCCAAACACGTGATTCCTGTTATCCAATGAGTTTTGATACCTCAGTTAGAAGACTAAAAATTGCATTGACTGTAGACAACCCCTCACGAAAGCCATATTGATGGTCATGTAAAATTCCCATTGACAGACAGGTAATTGGAAAGTCTGGTCAGCACAAGCCTTTCAAGAACTTTTGAAAATGTAGAAAGGATCGAAATGGGGCGGTAATTGCTAAGTTCATTTGGACTTCCTTTTTTCTTAAATATAGGTTTTACAATTGAGAGCTTCAAGTGTGATGGGAACTTCCCAGATTCAAATGACGAGTTCGCAATCTGTGCAAGAGGATCCAGCCAATATATCTATACAGCTCAACAAAATCCTGGATGAAACTCCATCAAATCCTGCTGAATTGCTTGTTTTTCAAGGACTTTACGACTGAGATGATTTCATTCTTAATCAGTTGGAGCAAAAAATATAGAGGAACTCATACTTGATGAAGACAATGATCTTGGAGGAACAAATGAAGAATTACCCTCAGAATCTCTCAAACTCTGGCTTATTTCTGCAAAAATGGATGTTGAATTTCTCTGAAATCATCCTAGGATTGTTCATCAAATCGCCATTCTCGTCATTAAGCGTAATATGTGTGAAGGCATTAGCTTTCTTATCAGGAATGAGATCCTTAACCACATTCCAAGCAGCTCGCTGTTTTATTCTGAGCCCCGCTGATGTAGGTCAATACTTTTTTCGCTTTGGCGGAATGGATGCGATTCCTAAACTCCTTCTTGGTTTGAATAAAAGAAACTCTCAAAGGATGAGAAGAGTCAAGATGCTTAGACAGCGAGTAGAGAAACAAAAGGCGATTATGAAGTTTTTTTTAGATCTTCATCCAAAGGAATCCTCATCTGAGTGCCCCATGTACCGAACTTAATCTTTTTTGTAGGAAAAACACAATCAATATAAAATGACAAAATTGCAAGAAATGAGTCAAACATTTCATCAACATCAGCGGCTCCAAAAAGCTCATGCCATGATTCACCCTCCAGAAGACTCCTCAAGACCCGAATGCCGTCCGGGGTGAAGCACCGCTTGAATGTAAATTTAATAATATTGTGGGTTGAAGGAACAAAATGAGGCAATGTCTCCAATTTGCGCATGATGATCGGAAATTCCAGTAATTAGAACCTGAGGATGTGAAAACATATTCCTTTGGAATATTGCTAAATATGTTGTCAATGAGTGAACTGGAACCATTAAATTCTCGAGTGAAAGTGTCTATTGTGCTCACCAAGCCGAACGAATTCATCAGATCGATAAAAATTTTAGATGACTGACTAATGGTGGAAAAATCTATATTGAAATCACCAGACAAAACAATCCATCTGTCAAGATGGATACAGGTTTCCAAGCAATGCTGAATCGATAGAAAAAAATCATTTATTTCAGAAATGCTCTGATTAGGTGGGTCTATAGACACATATAAAAATAATACTATTTGCTTCAGACTCAACTCTAACACCACACAACTCACAAACACCCTCAATCGAGAACTCAGACATATCAATTTCAGAAAACTTAAGTAGTTCCTTAACTAAAATACAAACGCCTCTCCTCTTTTTAAGATAGAACGACAGTACCCCGAAGCAATACAGTAGCCAGGCATGCTGAAAGAGTCTAGTCCGCTTTATTAAAAAAATGCTCAGAGATACAAAGCAAATCTGGGGAGTACAGATCAAGTAAAACTTCAATTTGAGGCATTTTTGCCTTGGCACCCTGCACATTTTGATGGATAACTCGGAGACTTCGTAAATAGAGGCCTGCCCACCAAAGAACAATTACCACTCATTAAAACACTATCCACTCTCGGCAAACAGCCCTCAAAAAACAGTCATTCTCAAGAGGATAGGTGTCTTTCGGCACTGTATCCGACATAACTGGGAGTGATTCGGACATATAGTTATATGAGAGATCTCGGTTAATTAAGACAGGAATAGGAGAGGTTTGGGAGCTACAATCAACAGGCATCATGTTAAAAAGGAGACTAGCTATCCTCCTCTTTCCTGAAATGTTAAGATGGAGGAGGCCAAATTTGGTGTAAAGTTGAGGCTTGAATACTGAGCTGAGTGACAGGAAATGGCATGAACAAACTGTGAAACGATTTGAAAAATTTGTCATATTAATCTTAGAAATCAAACTATTTAGATCAGGCCTATCCCGTCTATAAGGAAGGCCAACCACAATCAACGTTTGTGTTGCTAGTCGATGTTAATAATCTGGTAAATGAGTTTAATAAATCTTCAATACTACAGTGTCCAGAGTTTACATCATTGGTCCCCACCAAAAAATTATCAAATAATCATTTTTACATAAATCACTAGATACATCATCTATATCATGTACAACATGATCCAACTTAGCACCAGGTCTGACAAAAGAAAGTACATCAGAACCACTATTATTACATTTTTCTTGTAACAAGTTACTTAGCAGTTTTACCATGACTGTCAGTTAACAACCTAATTTTCCTTCTTGGAAGTCTTACAGAAACAGAAGGAGAGACATTTTCCTCATCGCAATATTCTGGTGTTAAGCTTAACACTTCCGTACTGATTACATACTTTATCAACGTTGACATTTACGTATTACGAACGAATTAGAGAAACAATTTTTAACTCCAATATATTAAAATAAAACTAAAAATTTTAAACCAGCAAATACTTATATACCAGTTACAAAACTCTGACACAGATCTGAAAGAACTACAAATTCCATTTGAGATTTCTTTAATTTGTCTGTTGGAGCGTCACTGTTGATATATTCTATTCTGAATACTGTGTACATTCTCACGTTCAGTTCACGAACACATTTTTAATCTACTTCTAATGGTATTCGGGACTCAGTTGTGCTACCGTTTTCGTACATATTTAAAGAATATCCGTGATTACGAGTAAGGAAATGGTATTGATTGAATGAGTTGATTGATTGTGAGGCAATGGAAATTAATGAATGTGTAGCATTGTGTTGAGGGGTGATACCTGAACGTCAATAAATCTTTTAGGATATATTTTTAACTCAAACTCAAAAGCATTGTTTGCTGTATTAAAAAAAATTGTATAGAAGGACACGAAAAATCATTAGTGATTATAACACTGAATGATCAGTACATAGTAATATGTTACTATACGCCGGGTTGTGTAAAAATTCAATATTGCTTTGCTGGAAAACAGTGAGGATAATTTAAGAAGAAAACATGTGTTGGGAATTATGCGTCAAAAAATGATAACAGACACAAGAATATTAATCAACATGTGACTATTTTTTATACCACTTGATCAAATTAAAAAGTATAAAAAAATTCAACTAATGTATTATAAAACATTACACGATAGTGTTGACTACTGTAACAATATTAAATATAATGTTTAAGTAATTTAATCCATTATTATTTCGATTAAATATATTTGAATGTGAGATGTAAAATCACTTAATTTAACTCAAAAGAGAGTTTCAAATACAAGTATCGATAAAAACCAAAATGAAAGGATCCATTTGTGTATTCATTAAGTAGAAATCCAAGTTTTTTACGAAAATGATTGTTAGTGTTAATGTTTATCAAATAAATTATTAAACCGATTTTATAGATTCAAAGTTATAATAATTATTTTTGTTCGTAGTACTCATATTTTAACCTCAGACACAATTGTAAAAATGTTCGATAAAAAGTATCTTTCACATTCGTTCACATTAACCCGACACGTGGATTAAGAGACAATAGCATTATAGAGGCATTAATGTCTTAAGTCTCAAAAGAATACAAATGGAAAGTGACTGTACAAAATCATAAACTAAAACCCACATGCAAGAAAAACAAACCAACTGTAAAGTTCAGTAGCAGACAGAACGTCCATAAATATTGTATATGGAAAGAGAATCGCACAAGTCAGTATATCTAAAGTGCAGAATATAATCAATCACCTCGCGTGTACGTCTGGTTGCAGACGCCCGAGCCAATTTAACTTTAAGGTAACGACGTTATTGTTATATTCATCGTTTACACAACTGAATCATAAAATTATACCTATTGTTTTATATTTATTACGTAAATAGGAGGCCAAAGGAAGGTAATAAATAAAAATAAAAACATAATGTTGTACAGCTCAAACATTCAGCTCATTGATGATTTACAAAAAATTGTAATTACACATACATGAATGTAAATACGTGATTTTTAAAATGATGAGCTCAAGTGAACGGTAATTGTGTAACTGAACTCCGGAAGTCCATTAGATGAGGAAGTTGTGGACACGACAGGGACGTCGAGAGTGTCGTACAATAAGCCGGAGAGCTAACAGGGAGAGAGGACAGACTGGGGTGCTTACAGCGCTCATTGCTTGCCGATAAGCCGCTACACTTCTCAGTCCATGATCACATGTCGTTGGTTTATGATCGGCAGATCAGTGTCGGCAGTTTGTTCAGAGCGTTTTTTTCTTTCCTTATACAGTAAGAAACGAAAGAAGTATACAAGGAAAAGAATGAGAAGAAATTAAATGACGACATTGACCTCTTTCCATTTACCTGACTTGCACGTGGCATACATATTATGGACGGATTACAATATCCTGCATTTGTTTCGCTGCTGATTCAGTGGTATTCTTCTTTTACGAAACCCATATGACTATATTAGAAAAATCCAGCAAGACTTCCCCAAATCAGCCAATATGTAAGGTTAAAATGGAAGGACGTAACTCAACCAATTTCAGTGAGATGTTTAATATCAATATTCAGCAGTGTACGCACCGAACTAACAATACCAACAATAACAAAATTTTTCTACACATTGTGAAACTACTTCTCCTGTTGCACACTGAAAGTGTGGCATACACCAGCGATAGTGAGTTCCGTGTCAAGTTTAAAGAAGTAACGCTTAAGTCTCCAAAGCGTAGCAATAAATCTGACTGGATATTTATATGTATATAAATATACACAGGATATAGCAGAGCAAGCAGTTAGTCAAAAGATTGTTGAACTAGTATAGGGTCAACACAGCCCCCTGGACTTTGTTCTTGTTGGGCAGCACGTTTATGTGGACCAAGTGAACACACTTTTGACATAGTTTTCGAAAAGAAGCACGACATACCCACGCTGTTGAGTTCAGCATATGTGCACTCCTTTATGGTTCAGAACCACATAGACCAGTCTAACAGAGGTTTTAACATAACTTTTATTATGCAATATGTCAAAGACTTACACTAACTTTGCAAACTGTTTACTAATTAGCACTATTACACCAGAGGCGATGAGAGCCAGATAAGGGTTGACCGGGGGGGAAATTCCGGTAGAGAAAATCTACTAGCCTCTGAGAAACGCCAACTTCTAGAAGTATCCAGCCTCTGGAAAATTGTAGCTTCTTTTGGTATAAGGTTGAGTTTCCTACCCAATAAAATCTCGGCCTTTTCGAGCTGTGAATGGCCAGTGGAATCTCCGCCACCCACTGGGCACTTCTAGACAAGGTTAACCTAATATAAATCAATCGAGCTAGTATTATTTTAGTCAAGTTTAATAAAAGACGATGTCAAAGGTAATTTTGAAGAGAATGGAATTGGCCCTTGGACTTTATTAGACTCTATTTCACAAACATTTCATGCAAAATTCTGATGAATAATGTTCGGGAGCTCTATAATTATTACTAGGTAACACAAGTTTCCTAAAATGTAATGAAGGTTTTGGGAACAAATCTATACATCCAAACGATTTAGCACTATTAATTTGGTTTAACGGTATTCAATGAGGGGGTATTCTCGATGAACATTTCTTCCATATAATATTTATGCCAATTATAGTTAAAACTTAACGAATCCTATAAGTCTTGGAATAGTCTTATAAAATAGGCTTACCATCACTCTCTTCAAATGAAAACAGTCCAATAACTGTCATATTTTTCTACACTAAATCTATGCAAATGTTTTGAAACCCACGTAACAAGGTCTTTGGTTCGTTTCGTCTCACCAACTAAACTGAATTTGTTATTTATTTGTAGAGCGTCCATGTCGATTTTTGTGAGAAGCTGGTAACAGTATAGGGCTAATTGTGATAAAAGATAGATAAATATTTTTTTACAACACAATACTTAGATTAGAAATCTGTCTATACATACAACAAACACACGACGTACACGTGCCACCAGACGAGAGTTAAAGTAATTTTTAAATACGGATGAATAGAGGCGATTATCATGACGTTTACGATGTATAACCATAATTTATTTTTAAATTATAAACTCATTATCAGAATTACAATCACTCATTAAGCAGAAACAATCTCTAGCAGCGTACAGATAATGCTCCAGAGAGATCAAAGTAATCAGGTCACAGTTTGTCAGCCTGAACGGATTGCATGTAACTATTTATTGTAGAAATTTACCAATAATGAACGGTGGCGTGTATCCGACAGTCACAATTCAAGTGCTCAGACATAATATATGAAATGAGTTAAACACAAGAGTAATATATTGTGTTCCGTTTATATCAATGTATGTTTGCTTCCTTACACTAACCTCCGTTAAATCTGAAGTCGCTACTTCGTCAACAACGGTATGCACTATTTCAGAAATCACAGTAAAGTCTGGAACGCAAGGTTTGGTTGACCTGGCTTGTCTAGCGATACGACACAATAGGTGAGGGGGTTGTACTATCCTTACGGTAAAAACTATCTAAGGTTTTTGTTCAACAATATCAGTCTTTTGAAATTACGTAAAATCACCTCACATAGTTGCATGACGTTCTGAATAAATATTTCATAAGTGTTGTCATTTTTAAAGATATTCGGGAATACAATGTGAAAACAGCAACTCCACACCAAATGGACAGTTAAAATAAGTCATGCAGTTGTTTAGGGTCCCGAAGTAACCAATAATGAAGGTACTGTTTATTTACGAAATATCATTTGTTTAAATTTACTCAATCGATAATTCGCATATCATTGTATTTGTATCACGTTAACAAACTGGTCATGGCGGTACATAAGTGATGGCGAAATTCCTAATCTATCTCGTTATGCAGTTTGTAAGGCGTAAATTCAACGTCATTAATCACTTGTAATTGTTTATAAGCATTCTTCTACTCGCAGATAAAAAGCGAGATTGCTTGCGCGCCGAACGTCGAGGTCTGCGTTCAACAGATTCCGATCTCTCGTTGGCTGCAGGTCCTTTGGGGGCAAGGTCGTGGACCTTCACACCTTAAGATAAATACTCTACCAATGCCCTCGAATTCCTCACCCAAGCCAATATGTATTCCGAGATAGTAAGCGAAGTGATGACTGACATTTCCATCTCCTCTACCATTCCTTCTCTCACCAATTATGACAAAATATCACACCAGCATAATAATATTCTAATATAACATGCGTTATATCAATCATCACAGTATCATACTACATCTTCAACTTCATTGTATTAAATTCTACAAATATAAGAACTTATGAACTTGTAGGAGTACAAATACTCAAAATAATGCTGAAACATTGATTTGACTGTTTGCCTTAACTGGTACAAATACTGTTGTTTTATACGGTGTAACAAAATCTCATAAACGTGAAAACAGCGTTGTTTGATCTTGATAAACTGTTAAACTGCTTTGTTCCCTCAATGATAAGTTAATTTACAAGAGAGTTGATCAAAGGGTGACAAAGCGTGTCATCACAACATACGCGTCGCTCAGCGCCAGCATTATCTGACACGTCAAGCTCGGCCACAGACACGTTATCTGAGTAGAGGATACATCTACACTCAGGTAATAATGTACTAAGCGTCAATTTCTTAACTCTGATGGTGTATAAAACACGTTTAAATAAGAGTTAATGTGTGATAAATTATCGGAAAGGTCCATTCAATGTCTATTTCTAGTTTCCGTACATTTTTATATCCACACTTAGAGCATTCAATATCGTCATGAGCATAATAACATTAAATTTCATTATAAAGACCAAATAAAAGCAATAATCAATGAAACATTAATAGTTTTGTTATAAAACCGTACTTTAAACATATTGAAAACACAACACAGTAATCAAGGTGTGTGTAGTATAATTAGTTTTATTCTCATGGGGCTTGATTTACACTCACTTGTCACTTTTATAAGAAACAGAAGACTAACCGCAGAAGAAAGAGTCGAAAGCGATGGACATTTCGTAGATATGTTATGAAGCGTTTTTCCAGTCAAAATAATCCAATTCCCTCACGTGAACCAATAAATACCAATGTCATTATGACTATAGTATTCTAAATCATTATCAATGGCAAAAACATTAGTGTCTACCAAAACCAATAACTAACAAATTATTCTGTTATCAAGACACTTAAAACATATTGAATAAATAATATATAATTTCAATAACAGTCTTGGAAAAAGATATTCTCAAATTGTGACACAAGTTCCTGAGCTTTGAAAAATTATGAATTACTTTGCTGCTGAATTATTGTCATTTTATGTAATATTAATAAATTAAGAAAAATGTAATTAACTAATAATTAATCATCTAAAAAGTTCTGCATAAAAGATAAACTAACATTAAAACGAATATGAAACCATTAACAAACACATGTGTGTTTGAAGAAGTATTGCCTTTTCAGTGTCAGTGGACAGTTACAATGTATGTATACAAATTCCAGCAGTGACAAAGTTTAGAAATAATAAAAAAAAATAATAAATCTTCTTGTAACGATTATAGGCAAATAATTAGTTATCGTTGTCGCATTCAGCAACAAAACACGGTACAGTGTACAGAGATATGGTGAGTAAATTTTTATAATTTAAGAACACAATTGAAACGTAAGCTTTACAAGTGTTTCAGTCAACACGTATAAAAAGTCGTATTATCGAGTTTACAATAACACTATAAGGCTTCATTCTCAATTGCTATTACCCTATTTGTGAAGCAATGTTCGTTGTTACGCTCACAGAGAATCATTAAACATGTTATAATTTTCTACAAGTCAGAATGTCCGTGGGTACAAGGAGGCCAGGTTAGTAACCGGGAACTGAAAGGATTAACGATAGCCTTTTTTAAGAAGATAGGGTCGAGCCATATCGCTGTAAGACTGAGATATGAGCAATCCGACAGACGAGGGTGATTGAACCGCTTGGGCAGATACGGTAGAATGGCATCGACACTCCGGTAGTATAACCACTATAGACGATGTAACATCTCCTATTACCAAGGATTTCTGTGCTCGTGCAGGGGACCTGAAAGTCTCTAACCACAACAATTCGTACCGGAGTCTTGCATCCGGGAAGCACATTGTACGCGGAGCAAACAGGATGCTCCCTTATGTTCACATGTGTGGACTTTAGGGGAGTAAAAATTGATAAAGTGCCTTAAGTGCTTCGACTTTAGGTACCTTCCAGCGGCTTGCAGAAAGCCACACAGAGCAGAACAGGCTACTTAGTGAAGTCGGTACGGCGAAATTCGTAGTAAGAGAATCTTTTCTTATCTCAACAATATTCTGGACAGTGGCAGTACAATATTAGATAATGTGGAGCTCCAAGGTAACTTATATCTGGTGTATAGTCGAAAACGTTCAATTTGTCGAGCAACAAAGTAGGTACTGACAGCACTTTGCCAGTTTCCCATCGATAAAAAAGTAACAATCCCACTAAGAGCACACACAGGGAATAGCGCAGTATAGCGCTCTACTTCACCACAAGGTACCGGCGTGTGAGCAGTGAGACGTTACTGTTCTACACAGACTATGGCTGTTGCTATTAATTGACGTCCTGCAATTCGCTACTGCAAATATTACCCATATCCACCAATCTCTTTTGTACAATTTTATTTAAGAAATTGAAAATCAAATGTATAACATTTAACAGCAATCCGATTCTATGACATCATTAATTACGCACTACCTGATTTCCATTGAAATAATAAATATTAATTGACCTCTGTAATATTCCGTAAACAGAATGTACAGTTTATCCACCTTATCAGTACTTGCTCTACAAAGGAACAGTGTTTATCTATCGTGCTGTGCAGTATACTCAACGTGACACCTTTAAATAACAAATTGTTTCGTTCGATTCAACACAATAATTATTGGTAGAACGTTAGCAATGGGGACTGGAAAATGTCATTTCAGTCTATCGGTTTGTCTGACTATCAACCTGCACTCAATGATTGTATTTACAGTCAACACTTTTATGAATAAACACTCAGTCAGCTACAAAAAATCATGAGAAGTTAAAAGTTTACTATGAGAAAACTTTATATTTTATTTATAATACTGGTATATACTGATAAGCTAAATTATAATTTAGAAGAATCAGAAAATTTTAAATAATGTTCTTCTCAAAAGAGTATCTCGTGATTCACGAGAGAAGATTTCATAAAAAAAAAAAAAAATACCATTTTGAGAGAAAGGGTAACGTCAACAGCAATTTAATAAATTACAATTTTATTAAACACTTCCTATTCTTTTGCAAAACATCTTAATTGAATTCGAAACAAATTCCATCAGGTTCTTTCAACAACAGACTGTTGAGAAAAACGTGATAGTGGATTTGTCATCCTTTCAAAACCTCCTTAACAATTAATTTATTCATGTCAACATTATATTTATTATTTTTAATTGTATAAAATAAAACAAACTTGATGGTTTTATGTTTTAAATGCACAAATAATTGTATTATTAAATATAAAAGTGTCATATTTGTGCATATATGACTGCCAAATCCTGAATTCTTACGCCTAAACTGTAACTAGTTAATAAACTGCTTAGGAAAAGTTAACTAGTGGAAAACTACAACTAATAAAGGTGATACGCTGCAGTATGCTGAAACCTGGTATCTGCCCCCACGAGGGCGTAATGATTTCCTGGAGTGCTCAGCGAACTGTTTTACTGATATTCTAATAGGATGATTGAATAATCACATGAATAATAGTATAAAAGTTTGGAATAATCGTAAGTTTAGACGCTCGCCACTGTTTAGTGAATATGAGAAAAAGAAAATGAGAACAAAGAGTTCGACTATGTCTCTGTTGCGCTGCAACAGTGGTGAGTATTATGACTAGATAATTGTATGTGTTGAACAAAACGCTGAGTGTAGCAACAATAAAACTATCTGCAATGTCCAGTAAATTATTTAAGGAACAAGACTTATGGACATTGTAAGAGCCATTTATACGTTCTACAACTTTACATATTTAAAAGTATAAGAAAATTATACGAGAATATTTCACGGATATATAAATAATTTGTTATCAGGGTGAGCGTATCATTCTTATTAAAATGGCACTTAAAATAATTACTTTGCAATAGCACATCTTACATATTCTTGTTTTAAGTTAATATTCCTAGTAAGTATTACATTTTTCCATGAATTTTAATTAGAGAATTATTATAAAGATACATGTTAAAAATCATTATTATTTGATACTAGTTACTATCGAAATATATTTTCAGATATACTGAGGACACTTTAACAGGGACCCTAAGAAATTCTTGTAGAATTTCAGTACAATCGGTATGTGATTAAGGAATGAAATACGCGCGCCCGCACACACACGCATAGAGGTATACCATAATTGTTTTGTATATAATAGTATATATAATAGATACACTAATGGTTACGGTCAGATAATGTTCTTGAAATAAAATTCTACTTTAAAAGAATTTTTAATACAGTGCCTTTGATCACGTAACAAGATAAACAGATTGAAACTCATTAAATCTAAGCTGTAAGCCGGTTAGGGAACACTGTGTTGGTAGGAAGATCCCGGTAGAAAGTTTGTAAATAATGCATGAAACCATGTTTGAGGACGAAAAGCCGACATAATAAAAAGGGAAAAACTTTAAAACAAGATTACTTTGTTGAAATTCTTTAATTACTCTCAGTTCCTGGGCTTTGTCTCTGTAGTGAGCGGCCTGCGCGTGTCACAGGTAATGATGGCTCTGGGCGCTCTCAGTTGTGTCGTGCCTCTGTATCAGGCTTCACTAGAGGTAATTACAAATCAAAGGTATTCTAAACAAATTTAATTTGCAATGCAATGGTCATAAAATTATTGTACCTTATAAGTAACAAAAGTTTATGATGGCCTTATATTGTTAATATAAATGCTGGCTGTGATAATATTTGGCGGTTAAATGGCCAAAGTTACGATAATGTCAAATATGGTTTTGAAACACTCTACACCAAGGGACAGTAGATAATTGCCCAAGACAACGTTAATTTACAAATTTAGCCTTAGTTTTTCTAATTCACAAAGTTGCTTCCTAGCATACACGAATGTATAACGTGCATGGTCAAGATTTCTGGCTGCTCACTGTTAACATAATGTACTATTTCTAGACATTAAAAAAAGAAATTGTTTTAGTATTTTTCAGCGATTTAGTAAGACAAGCGTATAAACAAAAGAATGAGTAGCCTGGGAAGTGGCAGTTGTTGGTGACAACAGAAATCCTCCTCCCGGTATAAAATATCCTTCACTAATGGCGTGCCAGCGCTGTCATCGATGTGTGTTGGCGTCTGTTTACCGAGCGGTGCTACAGCACATGTGTACGCGGCTCCATCAGCGAGGCACTGTTTGCAACGTGGCGACCACCGCAAGGCAGATCTGGGTAAAAGCGTTAGAATGCAATACACTAATACGGTACATCAATATGCGGTACATGATATTTGCTGTGATCTGAAACCATAATATAAATCCATTTATTAAATAACTATAGGCTAGGCTTAGATTTGCTAACGTGTCATTATGCTGTTCCGGGATTCGAACCCGAACCTCTTAGACTCCAAGCTCAGAAACCAGAGATCTATATATTACTACATTTGCCATTTTCCTAACACTATCAGTCCAAATGGGGGGTTAAAATATATTAGTATTGTTACAGTTAGAACACCGTAAACAAACAAAGCATTATTTGTAAGCTAACACTTTCTTTGGCAAAATGTTTATTATTTTTATACTGTTGATTGAAAATGTTTTCAAGTAATTAATACAACACAGAATAATGTCAAATATATATAAATATTACACACCAATGTTCCTTGTATCGGTATACAACACTTATTTTTTTCTTACTAGACATTAAAATCGCGTTTGAATAGCCATTGCCGTAAAATATAACACTTAGAAAATTAAATAAACATTATTGTAAATTATTTCTTGACATAGCTTGACAATTAAGAATTTCATCTCTTTGTTTTGTGTGTGTCTCTTAATACAGTGACCATATTTTTAAATAAATAATTATCATGAATTTTGCGTACAGCTTTCTTTTCATCAATCGCGAAGGGTACATGTACGTATTCGTGGATTTTTATATTCAATTGGAACATAATGAATATAACAAAATAGCCATGCCATGTAAAAGCATTCATAAAGAGTATATCTGGCTATTGGGCCAACTTTAAATCGCTGAAAGAATAGACGAATCTACGTAAAGTAAGGGATACGAAAGTTCCTGCAGATATTTTTAACTTTTAAAAATATGGAAAGTCCGACGTTAAATTAAGATAGGATGCATCAGAACAGAAATAAACATTGTAAAGATACATTGCTTTAAATTAAACCAATAGCCTTAAAAAATCCATGCCAAAATTGACCTCAACATTCCGTAACTGCCAGAAATATCACGTGTTACTTCTCTGGAAAAATACGGACATTGTAATATTGTTTTCAAAATATTACGCAAAAGCAATAGTTTAAAAAAATAATAAGTTGTTTTATTTCATAATGCTTTACTTTTTTGTACCATTTACCATTAGCATAAATATGGGTGTTGTCTTGCAATAAATGTCGCAACGCAAAATTTTCACAACAGCCAGGTATAACTACACGGCGCAGAGTAGGCAACTTCAACGCTGATGTGTAGCCATATTGCGGCAGCGCGCCTTCTACTCTGTAGAAATATGCTTTGCTGGATACTTGAAAAATTTGTAGATTTAAAAACAGTAGTTTTGTAAAATCTGATTTTTATTTTAGTAGAAGTATATGAAGTCTGTATATTATTTTTTATTTAAATTTCCATATGGATATCGCCCGGAAGAAAACTTATTTTAGGTTTACAACAAAGCTAGAATTCTATTCCGTTAGAACGGAGACATCCTCCATACCAACCGCGAACTACAACATTCTGATATTTGATCTTGCCCAATTAGAATTAAAATAAACAAATACAAACTATGTACTCAACTCTATTCATATCATATTGTATCACAGGAAAATATCCGGAAAAAATCCTTCAGATGGGATACAATAGAACAGATATAAACATTTTCAAGGTACATTGCTTTAAATTAAATCAACAGCCTCCACAATCCCATACCAAAATGAACTTAAAAAAAGGCGTGACCAAAAGTTTATATAAAACTAAAGAATTCCAACCAAAACCGGCTGGACCATTTTAAGACAGTTTGTTATATTTTGTTCAGATTTGTCATGTTTCTAAATCTACCTTATACATCGTCCACCAAATCGAAAGAACATTAAAATTAGGTAATTTATGTAAACACTCTACACTTATATAATTTACGATGCTATGGTTTCTTACTGTACAAATTCCTTGATATTACTGGCACCATACAGGTACATAATCATAAACATAGCTTCTATTTTTGTTTAGTGGCCATTAATCAATACCATAGGGGGGAGGGGAACAACCCTTAATCTTTTGTTGTAAAGCAAACAATCGTGTATTGTCAATAAGGCGACAGATTAACGTGCTTGCGCTTTTATTATTTTCATCACAACATTGGTAACATTTGCAGAGACAAAGCCGCGATGAAAGTGAAGAAACAACAGTGTGCTGCGGATTGGCTGAATGGCAAATCGCTAACAATAGAAGTAAAACAGAGAAGCTAGCAGCAGGCTGGGTATGAGCTGGGGCTGAGAGGGTGATCAGCACGCTCAGCACGCCAGACAATACTGCTGAAGAATAGCGCCGAGCAGCACAAAGACACGGAACAAAGCGCGGTTTAAAATGCTGAGCCGACCACTGTGGGAGGGACAGAGAAGGGGAAGTGATGGGAAACTGATGCATTAGTACTGTTGTAGGAAATAGAAGCAAAACATACGAAACATAATATTTAGTCAAAAAAAGAAAATATGAATGAATTTATTTTGAAATTATTTACTTGTGCCTGAACAACCTCTCGAAGGGTTAATTATTCTCAAATTATGTATCAGCTGGCAGATGGCATCTATGTAAACGACCGCTAATTCAAATATAACAGTGTTAATACCTATACATGTATGATCTAATATGCACAACCACTCATACAGTTTTGTTTAAAATGAAGTGTAATATCTACCATAATGTGTTTTACCTAACCCAGGGGTTCTTAACCTTTCAGGCTTTGTGCTTCCCTTTACCATCATTATTCTATGTGGTCAACATAAGTAGTAACATTTCAATATATGGGTTATAGTATATATTAACCTTACACGTAAAGAAATTAACATATTTGATATATTTTTATAAAACGTTTAATATTGCCTCAAATACCTGTGTGAACATAGTCCCTATACCCCTATAAGTCCTCACACCCCCCCCCCCCCCCCCACCGTAGTCCTGTGTGTAGGCCTATACTTATTGTGGATAGTACGGTTTTTTGTAATTAATCGACGAGGCTCAGAAATAAAGTTTTCTTTGATTAAATATAAAAAAGGTAGTTAATGAAGCTATGAAGCTATTATAGATGTCTCTTTTCAACTTGGTGCGAAGATTGACACTGTATGTTTTAATTTTTGTTAATAGCTGGTTGTAACTGTGACAAAGCACACATCCCAGACAACGTTCGAAGTCTAGTCTTGCTTGAAATTTTGACTTTAGAGAAGCCAATGTTGAAAATCCATACTCACAGAGGTATGTCAATGTAAATTGTATAAACAACTTTGTAGCTTCCAATGCAACTTGCGGGTAAACAGGAATATAACCCAACCAAAAGTCTTCAAACATCCATGTTTCGAAATCCCGCCAATGTTTTATAATCACACTTTATGTCACAAAGTACTTGCACACGATTTTAAATTGACCTCTTGTCGACAAAATTGCTAGCTCATGTTAAAGATCTGGAAAATACTGTCCCATTTAATGTTTAGGTTTACCAAATGGCTTGATACAAGGTATTTAAATTCGGTGATTCATTGTAGCGGTGGATGTATCTCAACATCTTTCCCATTTAGCTTTCGAAAACTTCCATTAGAGTAGAGTTTCAAACGTGTAAGCCGCATGAGATCATTACTCAAAACAACACTGCAAATAACGCACTGAGGTACAGAACAACAGATTTTGCTACTAAATGATTCCATAATTAATAATCATCACAATACAGTTTTTATTTTGCAGTGATTTGGCCATTTTTAGGCCTACTACAACAAAATACAACTTGTTCCACTTTTTGTGTCCACTAACCTAATAAATTGCAGTAGACTATTTAACTAACAAACCATGCAAGTGTCAAGAATCACTGACACGTAAGCATTGCGAGAATGGCATTTGAAAATCTTATATGTCTCCGCAGGGAGTGGGGCACCCTCCAGTTTGAGAACCGTTTACCTAACCTATACAACAACAGAAAATATCCATAACAGTTCATGAGTCTCACTTAATGTCTAACGTTTTATTGGTGTTAGTGAGACAATGTGATCCACTTGTCCCGTTGGAAATTTATTGCATTTCGAATAGTGGACTTCATATATGGCATAACCTTATCACACATCTTATAAATATTCAACTGTGGGGATCAATACCACTGTGTTTTTGTGTCTTTCTTTTACGTAGTAAAATATAATCCTATTTATATATAAATGTTTGCTTGGCATAACTTACCACATCATACAGATATGTGCCAATTAGGTATAGCATGGGAATGTAACATTCTACTATAAAAGTTTTTCACGTACTGTTCAAACTCGAGAACCGAAAGAAATAAAAAAGTTACATATACAGAAAATTGAATCATAAAAGATAATCTCTCCCACAAACAATCCAAAATTGGTATCTTGCTAGTTTGGCTTAGTAGGGAATAATATAAAAATTATATTTTAGTTTACTTAACATTTGGTTTGAGTAAACTTGTTTAGCTACCTAAGTGACATTCATATTTTTACTTGGAAACTTAGCAAAGGTAGATGAACCGAGAGGAGTGGTAGGGGTGCTAGAGTGAAGATGACACACGTGAGAGCTCTCCAGTCCTGTGTCTCCACTCTCGCCTACACTACCATACCGGACTGACTCGATTACATCCACAACCGTCCATCACGCGTAAACTGTGTTGGCACGGATAAATTAATATTACACTATAACAAGTTATATTCACTATAACAGTAAACGTGTTAAGTTAATTTTCTTTAAAGGTTTAGAACACTAGGGGTCTTACAAAATTAGGTTCGAGCATGTGTCGTCACAGTCTTCAGTCCAACCAGTCATATTGTCCATAAGTAAATATTGGACGATGTTATGACTTCTATTGTTTAATTTCTAAAGTAATGTATTAGCTTATATGATGCGTCATTAATATAAACGACGGCTAGTCCAGAAGTAAGAGCGTTACTTATATGTAACCTAATATTTACAACCATCCAAATACAATTGTTTAAAATGCAGAATTATATCGAAAATAACATACACTCTTTGACTTCCAACGAGTAACTGGACAATGATGATAATAACTCATATTATCCCGTTGGTGCACGTAGAAGATAATTTTACATTACATAAGGTTTCTGAATGATCTATGAACAACTTGGTTGCCTTAGGTATCTCCCAAGCTATGAGGTAGTCATCATGTTTCTAATTAAGCTGGACAAATCGTACATGGGGTAGAGGCAACTCGATGTAGGGCGAAATAAGAATATATTTTGTTGACATTAAAGTCCAGCGATTCATCCGTCACATGTAAATCAATGTACCAGTCAACGAGAGCAATGTTTTGGTTGATTGGGTTATCTGCAGGTAGTCATGGTTATGTATACTACCACTATCGTAGTAGGAAGCGAAATTTCCACAGGTGCTGGTAGATCTTCTGATGTGTCCGCTATAGCTTCCACGTGGTGAACGGTAGCAAGAAATTGAAATCAGCAGCACAGCTCCTGGTCTTCAATCACCCTCAACGACTAACCGCCCTGCCGGACCACTCTTGTCGTATGTCTGAGTATGGCTGTCTCCGTTGATATAGAGGCGACAATTCCACAGATGATGGTAAATCGTCTGACGAGTCCGCTATAGCTTCTACGTGGTAATCGGTAGCAAGCAATCGTAATCAGCAGGACAGCTCCTGGTCTTCAATCACCCTCAACAACTAACCGCCCTGCCGGACCACTCTTGTCGTATGTCTGAGTATGGCTGTCTCCGTTGATATAGAGGCGACAATTCCACAGATGATGGTAAATCGTCTGACGAGTCCGCTATAGCTTCTACGTGGTAATCGGTAGCAAGCAATCGTAATCAGCAGGACAGCTCCTGGTCTTCAATCACCCTCAACAACTAACCGCCCTGCCGGACCACTCTTGTCGTATGTCTGAGTATGGCTGTCTCCGTTGATATAGAGGCGACAATTCCACAGATGATGGTAAATCGTCTGACGAGTCCGCTATAGCTTCTACGTGGTAATCGGTAGCAAGCAATCGTAATCAGCAGGACAGCTCCTGGTCTTCAATCACCCTCAACAACTAACCGCCCTGCCGGACCACTCTTGTCGTATGTCTGAGTATGGCTGTCTCCGTTGATATAGAGGCGACAATTCCACAGATGATGGTAAATCGTCTGACGAGTCCGCTATAGCTTCTACGTGGTAATCGGTAGCAAGCAATCGTAATCAGCAGCATAGCTTCTAGTCTACAATCACCCTCAACGACTAACCGCCCTGCCGGACCACTCTTGTCGTATGTCTGAGTATGGCTGTCTCCGTTGATATAGAGGCGACAATTCCACAGATGATGGTAAATCGTCTGACGAGTCCGCTATAGCTTCTACGTGGTAATCGGTAGCAAGAAATCGAAATCAGCAGCACAGCTCCTGGTCTTCAATCACCCTCAACGACTAACCGCCCTGCCGGACCACTCTTGTCGTATGTCTGAGTATGGCTGTCTCCGTTGATATAGAGGCGACAATTCCACAGATGATGGTAAATCGTCTGACGAGTCCGCTATAGCTTCTACGTGGTAATCGGTAGCAAGCAATCGAAATCAGCAGCACAGCTCCTGGTCTTCAATCACCCTCAACGACTAACCGCCCTGCCGGACCACTCTTGTCGTATGTCTGAGTATGGCTGTCTCCGTTGATATAGAGGCGACAATTCCACAGATGATGGTAAATCGTCTGACGAGTCCGCTATAGCTTCTACGTGGTAATCGGTAGCAAGCAATCGTAATCAGCAGCATAGCTTCTAGTCTACAATCACCCCTCAACTACCATCCACCCTGTTGGACCACGCTAGCCGCATGTCTGAGTATGGCTGTCCCTCAATGTTTATTGATGCAAATGACTTTTAATAAAAATTATGTTTGTATTTTCCAGTACTTGTATATGGTTAGACATTTGTATTCGTTGTTTTGTTGTTATGTTTAGCTCATAGAGTTCCTTGATAAAAATATTACATAACACAATGTCCAGGCATGATTTTTGTTCTTTCTTCTGTACGTGTAAATTTCTCCCCCTTGGATCTGAGTAAGTAGTGTTTAGGTTGTAAAACTTCAATACGTGTCTTCAGCTTCAACATACGTTTCCCACACTGCACTTCACAATATAACGCATTGGGGTGTTTCTCCAGTTATCTACTTCAGTCACTGACGTCGAAAAACTAATTCCGAGGGACTGACTACAAATTTTCGTAAAAGCCAAGTCTAACGTGGCAGCAATTGTTGCCATCATACCGAAAGAACCGGTTAAGTTCGGGGCGGGACTGCAACAGTCGGAGTAGAAGCGACAAGCTCCGAGGAAGGTAATGTGGCGTCTAAGGATCAAAGGCAGTGTAATTGTATCATGTAACCCTCTCCTTCACCTCGGGGTTTTACATGATTACGTTTAAGTTACTGATCGGATGGAAATTTCATTAATCTGAAATTGCCTCTACGAATATTTACTACTCTGATTTAAGAGATACTGCCATCTATCAGCAATAAATAATTTTGTAAAACATAAATTTGTATTTACAAATATTGAATTAATATTTTGCATCACTTGGTAGATTTGGGAGATGTGTTACATGTTACATACAATACGAATTACTTGTACATTCTAATTTATTACAATACAGAAAACACAAACATGAAAAAGTCTTAAATGTAGTGATTATTTTATCCTTCATATCAACATTCCTTGATATGCAAGGCCTTTTGGAATTAATGATTCCATCATCAGGCAACTTCACAAATAAATCACTCTCGCTCTATACATATTGTATAAATTATTAAAAAAAACACTATATTTGAGATTTTTGCATGCTTTTGTTTTATTAATGTCATAAATAAGACAAGTAAGTATAATTGTATGTAACATATGAAATTTACCAAGAGACCCAAAATAGCAATTTATTTTAATTTAATACACAGCTGAGCACCAATTCATAAATGGAAAAATTTCATAATTCTCATCATGTCACTGGTAAGCTACCTCTTCCCGCAAAACAATTAAAAAGTAGGATTTTGAAAAATGGAAAAATACGCGTTTTTTTATAAATGAATCCATTACATCTGACATAAAGTCATACGTATTGTATGTATCATATATAAAATTTTCACATGCGTAAAATGGAGTGAGTAACCTTGATTGATTTATGGTCGAGGTGAATGGAAGTTATATTGTAGACTGATGACAGGAGGTCGAAACAAACCAATCGAGAGCAGAGAGTATAAACAGAGACACATATGACTACACAGATTTCTCTTGGCACATGGAGTGACTCAAGATGATCACCAAGAATGAAATACCCATGTTCATCTTATATCGCATGAGATGGTGTGTGGTAGATGGTATTGGGTGTAGTAGAACATATACACTTGCGTCAGCGTCCATTATTATAGACAGCACAGTACATATCATGATCACCAGTATGATAGATCAGCATAGACACATCATGACATCAGACGCTATGGACTCTTCTTTACTACCTTTTCAGATGCCTAATTCAGTTAGGGCTTTTATAGATCGTAGTTAAAGCAAAACTTATTGAATCTGAATATTGGTTATTTAGTTAAAAGTTACTATCGTCAGGAAAAAGTTTTAAGAATCTGTACCGCTTTCTCAAAGCTGTTTAGACCAAACAGCCTGTACTCATACTTGCATATTGTTACTCTGCATGAATAGAATTTTGTAAAAAATATCATAATAACAATAAGAAATCCCATAAATTGAAGATTACATTGGTAGTAGTTTATTATAAAATATACTATGATAAACAGCAATACAACACTAATGATTTAATCTTAATATTTCTGAATGTGTTAACAACTTTTTATTCCTGGGGTCGTCTTTAAATATAACTTTTGTACTGTTATAGACTATTACAATTGTCTAGGTTACGTTTTGTCAACAAACCGTCACGTGTTACTTAGTTCTAGTTTTTTTCATTAAGCAAGTTTTATAAATGCCCAGTGAACAAATATGAAACCACTCACTCTAGAATCCAGCAAAATTCACAATATCCTAATCGCGAAAGAATAAATTGTTATGACAAGGTCACGAAGTGCAGATGTTTTGGTAATATGGTTAAGATTGAACTCACCAAAAGCGGAGGCGAACTTAGGTGGGATTCAGTGTCGGCGATGACTGGCTATCTGTTGCCGAACAGCGGGTTTAGTCGTGTTGCCGATGTGGATGACGAGGGTCAGATGAACGATCATTCGCCGTTGGAGGACTACCACAGAGACGAGGTGCTCGAGGTAAGGGGGTTGGGAGACGGGTAAGAGTGTTGTGCCTTGTCATGACTTTTCCCAAGTACCACGATAAGAGAGCCCACCACGTCAAGGCCACCTGGGGCAAGCGGTGCAACACTCTTCATCAGTTCCACCGCAGAACCGTCGTTACCTATATCCACGGTGTCGCTTGTTATTGTAGACAAATACGATATTCTAATAAAGAAAGTGATATAAGTATTCAAGTACGTACACAAACACTACACAGTCGGAGGACTACGACTCAAGGCAGATGACGATACATACGTCATCGTGGAGAACTTCCGATACTCTATGTACGGGTACAACACCTTGGAGCCCTTCTACTTCGGCTATCGGTTCAGAAAAGGGCCTAGACAGGGTTGCATAAGTGGGGGAGCAGGCTAAGTACAGAGCAGAGAAGCGATGGACCGGCTGATTTAAAGTTTCCTCGATAACCAGTACACGATGAAGTACGAGGAAGAGGATAGTGAGACCGCCAGATGTCATGAGCAAGTGGGCGCGAAGGCCATGGATACTAGAGACCAGGTACCAGTGAGGTCGAAGTCGCTTCTTCCCCTTGAACCTAAATACTCTCCTAGCACATTCTGTCCCTGATTGGTAACATTACTCCAGCTACTGCAATTCTACCGAAACTACGGGTATGGCGTACTGTTCTGAAGTGGCAATCTCCTTCCATTACATCACAGCGGCCCAAATGTACGTCATGGATTATATATGTTGTATCACGTACGGCCGTACAGAATATATCATCCTGACACTTTTCACTTGTTTGTTAATGCTTCTCAACACGATGAAACTTTGGATCAACAACATTTTGACTAAATTATTTACTCTTGTGTGAAACAACGAATTATGGTGTGAAATAGTCTATTTCTTACTTAATAAAACTTTATTGTTAAACGAAACATGTGATCACAAATATGTTTGTAAACAATGTATAACTACCTGGTACTCATTAATAATAGCGGTGAAAGATATATTAGGAAAGTTGAACGTTGAGAGCCTTTACATACATTTTTTGTAGGTAATTTTGGTACTATTTTGATTACTGATTCTGCATATTCCCTGTTTTTATTTAAAAAAAAAAAACTGAATAAAAACAAATGTCTAATACCTTTTAATATTATAAATCTAAAAAATGTACTAGGCATGGCAATTACGCTACACTAAAATACGAAAACAAAAAAAACCGTTTCTTAAAAACATACTATTATTTTCTGCATTCTATTATTCAAAACAATAAGACATGTCTTTAACCACGACACAGCAGTAAAGGAATTGAGGAAATACGAGTGATTTAATCAGTAAAAGCTATATGTGGTGTTGTAGAAATCGTTGCATTCTCTTCACAGTATGAACTGCTGCTGCAAATACCTTTTTACAGGTACATACAACGTAGTCAGTCCAGTCGTAATAGTCAATCCATAATAGTAATAATTCGTAATAGTTTCGCTATTAGGATTAAACGAATGGCTAAACTTGGAGAACTAAACAGGACGAAATCGATTTCGTAAACTGTAATTCTAAATCGTACTGTTTAACTCTAACATTAGTATCTAATGACGACATAAAACAGGTGGCATTAAGTTTATTTGTAGGTTATTAGTTGAAAAATAATCTGTCCCCACACTATAATTCCCTATTATATTTCAATATAAGGACATGTTAACACTACGAGACTTCGTGTAAACGACACAAAAAGATTAATCAAGACAAGTAAAAATACCTACAAGTGTACTTGTTGTCTAAAAGATAAAGGCACTCCAGTACGAGTTTATTTCAGACAAAGCTTGTCACGGTGAATTAGCCCTGCAATATGTCGAACAGCGACAATTAGATATAGAAAGACAAGGGCCAGGGGAGAAAACTCGATCAGATTGGCTCCCAGAGTGTATCAAATATTCAGGGAGGGGGGCAGTTGTCAAACGCAATTCGGCGGTTTGACACCCTCTTGCGGCCCATTACGCCGAAATCGTAGCAAACAGAGTCACTAAGTAAAATGAGTCTATCGACCGCACCCCATCGCCACCCGACCGCACCGAAACTACCCCAACACTATAAATATTACTTGGCGATCGCGCCCTAAGCGGTTATCCCCGGCGCATGTTTTTTTCAACGAGCCTACCCTAAATTTGTCTCCTTTATTGGGCTATTCTTCAGAGGAATGATGTGGGAAACAAATAAAGAGAAATGCTACAATCTTAGGATTGGCTGATACATTATTACAGCTCATGAGTCTAGAGAGACCCCTCAGCCGGCGTACATCATGTGTCTTTGTTGGCCAAGAATATCAATCAAGGTTACAATTCTGACCTGAGCTGTCTCTTTTTAAAAACTTAGTGACGATTACAAGAGAGTCAGGTTCCAATTATGCTTTATAATATAATTACAAGATAATTCATCCATATATTTATTTCAAGAAGGTATTGAAATAAAAAAGTCTATAGTGAGTTGAATGAAACTAGTAAAAACAAACGAAAATCAGATTGCTATATGTCAATTTCCGACAAGGCACAGCTAACTCAATTTGAGATACTGTTATCTTAAACACTTAAAACCAAGATGTCAATGATATACTTGAAACTAAAAAAGAAACAAATATAATATTTTAATCTAAAACTAGAAATACCAAGACTAAAAACTGCCAAGTATCAAAGGCACGTGTTTTCTCATTACTGAAAAAATAAAACACAGTGTATATTTTACTTCAGACGATAACTTGATTTAAATAATTTGAATGAATTTTGGATCAAAATAATCCGGTATGTCAATTGGAGTTGCCAATATCCACTTGAATATCTACTCATAGTTATCAATATCTATTGAACAGTTAACATTAGTTATGTATTGCTAATATTGAATACATTTGTAAATTCCTCAAAATGCCCATTGAAACTTTACACATATAAAACCACAATAATAACAACATATAAAATTACTTAAGATTTCCAAATCATTTCATTCGTCCTCTCCAATGTGGTATGATTCAAGGCGAGACATATTCACACCGTTTTAAAATTGTGAACGATCTTTTTTGTAACTTTTGCTTTAAGTCTCTCATATACTTTACCTTTTGTTCTATTGCAGTTTATTCAACACAAGATTTTGAAAAACTATAAAAAATTTCTAATGAATTGTCTAAAACAAGCGGTTGTTGGAAAGTGAATGAGACTGCCTAACTAACGTAAACAACGCATTTATAAGAAAATCACAGATAAAGGGTACGTGCAATTTCTGTCATCAGAAACAATTCTTTAAAGATTCACATCTGGCCAAACACAAACTCTTACTGTAGCCACTAATTTTGGACGAATACGCTCCAGAATGAGTAAGCAGGGCCCGATCGTTCTCTACAATCTGATTAAAAGACGTCAGTAAGATGTCTGCTGGAGGTTGGGATAGCGATGGAGGGGGAGGTTATAAGAAACCCCTGCTGTCCGGAGTTATAAGGCGACAACAAGACATTGAGTGATGAACGGCCAACAACAAAGAGGGTAAAATAAAGGGGAAGCACCTGTGCCTCGCCACGCCCGGACACAGGACCCGGTACACTTCCTGTGTTATCGGCAGATAGAACAACTACGGTTGCGAAACCGAAACGATAGGAACACTGTTCGTGAATATCAATCGTTTGGACACGTAGTTGAAG
Source organism: Homalodisca vitripennis (assembly GCF_021130785.1). Lineage (NCBI taxonomy): Eukaryota > Metazoa > Arthropoda > Insecta > Hemiptera > Cicadellidae > Homalodisca > Homalodisca vitripennis. The sequence continues at coordinate 166,578,117 of NC_060209.1, forward strand.
AATCGGTAGTTTTTGAACACAGCCTGATACTAATACTGTAAAAAAAGATGTAGCAATGCATCGAACCGTTTTAGTTTCTGCCCCGAAGAACCAAGTTGTTAATTAATTGACCGGTAGTTGTTACTGTCTCATCCATCTTACAATCGTAAATAAATTATAATATTTATTGTTCATGACAGTCAAAATATAATCTAAACCCTAAATGGCTATCTGATTCCTGTTTCCATTTTTAGAAACCAATAATTTACGAAATACAGAGCTGGAGGAAAATTCAAGCACGTACACCGTTCAACAAAGGAATAAATTTAGTTGCTTAGTTAAAAAAAATATTATGTACAGGAAAGTTACAAATACAAACAATGTTAATACAAACGTATTACATGTGCCTTTAGAAAAACTTCCTATTGATTGTTTTACATCATTTTAAAACAACTGTATATTTCTGTACAGTAATTTACAATAAATTTCATGAAAAATGTATTGTTGTTGTTATTTATAAAGTAGATAAAAATGTATTTTTCATTTTTGTAAATAATCCGTGAAGTTAAATAAATACAATATAAACTTTACACCATGAATAATATGATATATAACACTAATAAGTTTAGACAATAGAACTGAATTTCATAATAGAAAGAAAAATACTTGCAAAAACGCCCAAAAACGGCTGGTCACAGGGTGTTTATAACTATGACAGTTTTATAGCTAATACACTTGAGGAGCCTTTGAGATTCCAAACGTAGAAAACAGTACAAATTAACTATAGAACCAAGATAAATATAGAATTGACTGTTATTGCTTTATATAAATAAAAACTATCTTTGATCAATTTTAGATCATAAATCTTCGATAATAACGGATGTTCTATACCCAATATTAAGTTTTTAATTATAAAATTTACAAATTTAGTTTCTGAAGTATATTTATATTTTATGGAAATATTTTACAGTTAGCACACGTTTTTGTAATTGGCAGAAATTTTCATCAAAATGGGAAGACATTTAAAGCAAACTGATTTAAGCATTTTAGTTACTCATTTTAAATGCTTTTACATCATGAGAAAAAGAGCTTAACTGTCCCTCTAATAACGAAGTCAAAATGAAAATCAATCACATGAATACAAATACATTTGTACAAGATTACACAAATGTAGTAATAAAGCTACTATACACATATTGCTAATACTATCGTTACTACAAAATATATGCGATACCGCCAGTGCCAACATAAAAATAGTGAGCTTCTGGATTACTTAGTCTCTTGAGTTCTTACTGAATATTTAAAATGTTACTTGTTTGTATATTACTCACCCGCGTAACAAATTGCGAATAAAATGTCTATGTTAGGTCTGAATATGAATGTTTAGTAATATTTTTTAAACAAAAACCATTGGAAGTCGGGATAAAACATCAAAAGTTATAATTATTAAAAATGTCACGAAACGAAAGTAAAATAGCGAAGCGAGAGGAAAAACACACAATGATCAGGCAGCGGGTTTCATCAGCTTTGACTCCTTGGCGGGATTTGTAATCCCCTAAGGCCGAAGAAATGGCGGGCCCGAGCTACAACGGCCAAGCCATTCTATTCACATCGTTCAGCACGCGTCGAGAGACGTGGCTAAATATCGTACGTTGGTTCGTACTTTCTATAAATACTGTTAGTGAATAGACAAACTGAGATTAATATGCCCCTGTTGGCTATTTAATGTAGGGAAGACGCAATGTGTAAGAAATGTAACATTTTGAATGCGTTTTAAGTCTTTATAAAATTTGTATGTGTGCTTTATACGAAACAAATAATAACGACGTTACAGTTTTATATTGAGTCACTTCATATTGGTATATATGTTATACTACGAGCTATCCCCACACACTTATCGCCTCACCAGTCTAATAATGTGCTCGCTTTATTTTTCCCAGAAATTTTTATTAATTACGAAATTCCTTACATAAGCTTTAGTTAATAAAGTGTTGTAAATGTTGATAAAATATTATATATCACTGTATATTTGACATTTTAAACTTGCAAACAAGTAACAAAAATATTTAACTTGTTTGATTAACAATATTGTTTTTGATAAGAAACACCCTACAATAATATCAACACGAGTATTCCATAAACAAGGAACTGATAAAGAAAAAATATGTCTGTAACATGATGTTGAAACTAAATGCAACGTACGTGTTATAGTTAGCAACTACTTTAATGTTGTATGCATTGTTTTCATTTTTTTAATTACATCTATCTCAGAGAACAAGAGATTATTTTATACAAATAATATAAAATGTACGGTTAATGTAAGAAATAGGAATTGTAAATTGTCTCATATCGGTTTCTCATGGTGTAATCTGTTTTATTGTGGACCTACCACTTAGGCTACTACGAACGCCAGAGAAAGGTCCAAATTTACAAATCATTTTGATGTAATTTATAACCAGAATGTTCCCGCCACCTCTGGCTATGAATTCTGCGATACGACAGTTCAACCCCAGGACCAAGGCTACACAGTGTTATGTGGGAATGTACCAGAAAGTTACCGCCAACCCTATTCACGAAACCTGCGAAACGACAGGTTAGAGAAGGGTGTAGAGAACAGTCGACTGTTGTAAGTTCAACCCCCATGATCAAGGCTACACAGAGTGTTGTGTAGGATTGTACCAGAAAGTTACCGCCAACCCTAGCCACGAAACCTGCGAAACGACAGGTTAGAGAAGGGTGTAGAGAACAGTCGACTGTTGTAAGTTCAACCCCCAGGATCAAGGCTACACAGAGTGTTGTGTGGGATTGTACCAGAAAGTTACCGCCAACCCTAGCCACGAAACCTGCGAAACGACAAGTTAGAGAAGGGTGTAGAGAACAGTCGACTGTTGTAAGTTCAACCCCCAGGATCAAGGCTATACAGAGTGTTGTGTGGGATTGTACCAGAAAGTTACCGCAAACCCTAGCCACGAAACCTGCGAAACGACAAGTTAGAGAAGGGTGTAGAGAACAGTCGACTGTTGTAAGTTCAACCCCCAGGATCAAGGCTACACAGAGTGTTGTGTGGGATTGTACCAGAAAGTTACCGCCAACCCTAGCCACGAAACCTGCGAAACGACAGGTTAGAGAAGGGTGTTGAGAATAGTCGACTGTTGTAAGTTCAACCCCCAGGATCAAGGCTACACAGAGTGTTGTGTGGGAATGTACCAGAAAGTTACCGCCAACCCTAGCCACGAAACCTGCGAAACGACAAGTTAGAGAAGGGTGTAGAGAACAGTCGACTGTTGTAAGTTCAACCCCCATGATCAAGGCTACACAGAGTGTTGTGTGGGATTGTACCAGAAAGTTACCGCCAACCCTAGCCACGAAACCTGCGAAACGACAAGTTAGAGAAGGGTGTAGAGAACAGTCGACTGTTGTAAGTTCAACCCCCAGGATCAAGGCTACACAGAGTGTTGTGTGGGATTGTACCAGAAAGTTACCGCAAACCCTAGCCACGAAACCTACGAAACGACAGGTTAGAGAAGGGTGTAGAGAACAGTCGACTGTTGTAAGTTCAACCCCCAGGATCCAAAGGCTACACAGAGTGTTGTGTGGGAATGTACCAGAAAGTTACCGCCAACCCTAGCCACGAAACCTGCGAAACGACAAGTTAGAGAAGGGTGTAGAGAACAGTCGACTGTTGTAAGTTCAACCCCCAGGATCAAGGCTACACAGAGTGTTGTGTGGGATTGTACCAGAAAGTTACCGCCAACCCTAGCCACGAAACCTGCGAAACGACAAGTTAGAGAAGGGTGTAGAGAACAGTCGACTGTTGTAAGTTCAACCCCCAGGATCAAGGCTACACAGAGTGTTGTGTGGGATTGTACCAGAAAGTTACCGCCAACCCTAGCCACGAAACCTGCGAAACGACAAGTTAGAGAAGGGTGTAGAGAACAGTCGACTGTTGTAAGTTCAACCCCCAGGACCAAGGCTACACAGAGTGTTGAGTCAAATTATCACCAGAATGAGCCATATTGTGTGATATTATTGTTAACAGCGGACTAAAAGCATTACCGCGATAACTTGATTAGCCTGGCTGCGGAATTGTAAGGGGAGTGCAACAGAGGTGGCGAGGTAGGGGCGGGGACCTACGGTGGTGAAATACACACTCTGCTCCTCACTTCTCAGCCTGCTGCTGCTTTACATTTTAAAAGTTTACTGTAATATAATTAATGAATTCAAAAACAGTCCAAGACAAATAAAATGGTTTATTACAAGAAGTTTAGAAATGTTATAAGCATTCCGGCAAACGTTTTATTTTTTTCTCTAGGTCCTTAAATAACGGAGTTGTGAAGTTTTTTTTTTATAACAAACATATTGAAATAATATAATATATCAACCTGGCCAACATTATTATTGGTTAAAATCTGTATACCAAGTTTTAAATTTGTTTCAGAATTTCTTTTGCCTGTTTTTTTGTAATAAAAATGTGTAATGCAATCACTGTTAATCAAAAAAAATGTAATTGATATCTCGAAAATAATTAAAAATGCTAAAGATTGGTTAGTACAATAAATTTAACATATGTTGTATCGTACATTTGACCTCTTTGACGAACTGAACGGGTCAATCGATGGTATGATTAATCCACCCCAAAGCGGTACGCCAGTGAGTAAAATAGAATTAGAATCAACACAAGTGACAAGCACATGGCTGACACTACAACATCCGAGAGAAGCCGGCACCTATGCATGGTACTAGTCTGATGACAACAAGCACACCATGAGCGATTGCGTCTGAAACACTCCCGATAGTCTGGCACCTATACATGGCACTAGTTTGGTGACAAGCACACCGTGAGTATTTACGTCTGACAACACGCCTGAGAGTCTGGCAACTTGTACATGATAAAAGTTTGGTGACAAACACACCGTGAATGATTGCATCTGAAACACTCCCGAGAGTTTGGCAGCTCTATATGACTTAAGTAGATGTGTGAAAATCATTCCGTGTAGGAATGTCTCTCAGAGTGTTTGACATCTACATGTACAGAAGGAGTTAAGTGACAAGCACACCACGTGAGAGTTCGCATGGACCATCCCTGAGTGCCTGATATTCTATTTGTAACTCCTTGTACAATTTATTCACATTACACAGAAGGATGCTTCTATGCACAACAATATTTTAAATACATAAATATATATATATATATATATAATATAAATTAAATTTGTATAAATGGAAATAACCGAAATTAATCTATTTCAATAAACAAAACCCACATTAGTACACTCGTATACACCAGACACATCGTTCTGTCAATTTTATATGTTTGTAGCAATTTAAAAATTGCCGGAGGTTAATCATATGGTAACTTATAGTTAGTGAAGCTAGGCCATCTGTTTATGAATTATTATATTCCTAACGCTTTAGATTGATTTTAAAAACTAAGGAATACATGTATTAAATTTCTAAAAGTAATTGATACGAGAATTGAAAATGAAATCTACACAGATTGTCATAATGTTACATATTTATTAATGTTTTACAGTGGTAGCTACAACCAATTTTTTAATATAGAGCAAACGTATTAGCAAAAACACCAGAATGTATTTGCCTCCGCCTCGGCTTTGTTTGGTTACTTACGGCATAAAAGAACTTTGCCCCGCATAACTCAGTCGAAAGAGTTGTGATCTACATTCGCTCTAAAATTAATCCCGAAATTAACACCAAGTTCCAGCGCAGCGCCTGCCGTGCCGAGCCAGTCCCCCAAGTTATGTGTTCTGAGCCTGCTGCTGCATTTTGTTACCTTCGTATTTCTTTCTCCTTATTCATGAACGCTCCCAAGTTTTACACTACAGTCTCCTTAAAGCACATAGAAGACGTAGTGCATGAATGCATATCACACACTTTTATTCCAAACCTTAAACTAAAATGGATTGACGTTCTTCAATATAACAATATCATTCTTTGAGAGGTTAAAATCTAATGGGCTAGTAAGGAAGACGTCTCAAAAGATTTTTACAACATCCAGCCATATAAAACTAGACGTAGACACTGATCGAAGACAACATATAATAAACAAATATCGTCGTCTGATATGAAGTTCATTCCAAGATTTTAGACCATCCATCTATATTGCTTAATAGGGAAAACGACAATACTGCTCAAAGGCAAGAAAAAATAGTACACAAACGTAGTGAGTGATAATCGTCTGATATGAAAGACGTTTAAAGACACATAGATTTACACCATCCTTCCGTACAAAGAATGGACGTAGATCCTGCTCAAACACAATAAAGAATAGTATACAAATGTCTTCACTAGTGATAGTCGTCTAATATAAGAGAAGTTTCAAGATAAATAGCTTAACACTATCCTTCCGTATAAAGAACGGACGTAGATCCTGCTCAAAGGCAACCAAAAATAATTATCAAAGGAAATCTTCTATCTGTCAACGATCATCAGTTGATCAAAGAGGGGCAGCCCATTACTGCAGACCAGCAGGTGTGTGCCAAGAGCCATAACTGTCTTCCATTGATACTTTTAGAGCTTCCGGTTACAGTGGTATTCGACTACGTTATTTTTATTCTCAGTCGTTATTTTGTATCCCTAACCTTCCCAGTCAATGCTCTTTATGATTCAATGAAATATTTCATCTGTGATTTTTAATGACGGGTTACTGGATGCTTAAGCAATTATTTATTTAATTCTTCCGTTCGAATACAAAAGGTTTAATCCATTCCTCTTAGATGTCGCCGCTGTCGGCTAACGTGTCAATTTAGTTATTCATCGCCAAACAAAGCTGTTTTAAATTTGATATTTGAAAAAAGTAAAATAATGTATTTTTCGGCAGTTAATTTAAGTGTGAGCAGCTGACGTACACTGAAGTATTTTGTTTGTTATTATTGTGAGATTTCGTGTCACGTTTTTTGTTGACGATTAGAGTGGGCGATATATGTCGATTTGATAATGTGAGTTCATTTGAAATTATTATTACTACTTTTAAGAAGACTATTTTTGGCCATTTCTACAAGCCAGAATAATCCTTATATTGTCCCATAAAATCGCTTCTCATATACGTTTGTTATATTTTTATAAATAGGTTTATGGTATCATTTTTTAAATAAAAAAAGTCAACAAATCTGTTAAAATTGCTAAGGTGTGCATTAAAAAAATTGTTTTAAGTGTACTAGAAACGTAAGTAAATATAAATTTAAAAAATTAGACTAGTAGTTAAATGAATTTCTAGTAATAATGTGTGGACAATATAATGGGTAAACAGAAACTATGAGAAGAATACATGAAGTAGTCCTAATCTATACTATTATATAGAAATCTAATGATATCTCTTACTATGTGTGTGTATGTTTTACTCAACTACGTAAACATTACTGAACCGAATGTACTGAAATTTTACCTGGAAATTCTTAGGGTCTCTGGTTAACACATACAGTTATTCCTATTTCAAAAATTTATAGTTGTGTCTGTTGTGGTATATTCTTGGGTGAGATAACATATCAGAAGTCCTCTACTTAAAGTTTGCTATTGATGATGGATGATTTGAAAGAATAATAGGTTTTAGTATATTTTGCAGCGTTATATATTACAAACATAAGCTTCGAGGATTGAAATCTAACCTCTTTCTCGGGTGTCAAAACACCTAATTCGTAAAGTTAAACGTCCATAAAAAACATAAAAGTGCATAGTTTTGTGGAACTGGAAATTCAACTAATAATATACAACTATACACTTTTGACACATTTTCTAGATCATGACAACAAGACAAACGCAACATTAGCGCCAGAAATATAATTCAATCGAACACGAAAGTTAAACGTCCACAAAAAACTTAAAAGTGCACAGTTTTGTGGAACTGGAAATTCAACTAATAATATACAACTATACAATTTTGACACATTTTCTAGATCATGACAAGAAGACAAACGCAACATTAGCGCCAGAAATATAATTCAATCGAACACGAAAGTTTAACGTCCACAAAAAACTTAAAAGTGCACAGTTTTGTGGAACTGGAAATTCAACTAATAATATACAATTATACACTTTTTACACATTTTCTAGATCATGACAACAAGACAAACGCAACATTAGCGCCAGAAATATAATTCAATCGAACACGAAAGTTTAACGTCCACAAAAAACTTAAAAGTGCACAGTTTTGTGGAACTGGAAATTCAACTAATAATATACAACTATACACTCTTGACACATTTTCTAGATCATGACAACAAGGCAACGAAGTGCTCATACAAACACAAAACTTACGAAATCGCGTACGAAGCTATGGGTTAATGCTAGTAAGTTCACTACGATATTTTGTTTAAAATCATGCATTTTCAAAAAATATAAATGCAAACATGAGGAACTAACAAGGTCCAGGAAATTAAACTGAAAGGAGTTAAATGAGTATTTTCTAATAATTTAAGAATAAGTGTGCTGTTATTAAACCATACTTAATTCATGCAAAAACATATTAAATGTTACAGCATATAACGTTTAACAGTCATTCACCAAGTATATGTTTTAAAAGGAACTCGTGATTATTCAGTCCATTTACTACAGTCGCAACTTGTGCAGTCGTCTGTAAAATTATCTTGCCAAGGGTTCTTTTAAAAAGAAACACTGCAAGGGGTTAAAACAATCAGCAGTAAACTCTGTGACGGAGCGTTGAGGGTCCAGCATGATCACGTGGCCTCCGTAAAACTGGCTGGGCCTTTGTGAGGACGAGGAAATATCTCTCCCAAACTACAATCAAAAATATATACAATGTGAGGAGAAAATTCATTTTGGATTGATATACCCAATAAAAACTTTAAAAATATATGTTTTCGGTATATTTTTAAAATATGTATAACTCTATTAGAAAAATATTTATAAAAACATTTTAAAGATCTCATACTTTAAAATAAATCTCACTATCACTTAAGGGACCACGTTATATAAATAAAATTTAAATTATAATTTTTATGAAAAAAAATCCTAATATATATTTGAATATATAATAAATATATACTAGTAATATTTGCTCATGATCAGATAAATATAACTTTTTAAAAGTTGAGCAGCACAAAATAAGGAGAAATGCGCTTGCGTTCTAAAATATATTTAAAAATTGCAATTATTTTCCCACCCCCCCCCCCCCCCACCCCCCCCCCCCCCCACCCCCCCCCCCCCCCACCCCCCCCCCCCCCCACCCCCCCCCCCCCCCACCCCCCCCCCCCCCCATTGTTAAATTAGGGTAATCTTTCTCATATTGCGACTTTGGGTCACAAAATGATTCATAGAGATGTATTATTTCAGTGCAATATGGTTAAACAAGTGACTTATAGCTTACTTTGGCCAGACATTTAGTGTAGGTCAGCGCTAGGGTGCTCTAGGTGAAACTGGTGTTACTATCAGATTGTGTTCCTTTAGAGAGTGACACAGTGCACAGTATTTACTTTTAACTGTGATGAGTCTCCTGTGACTTACACACGCCATACACTTTATATTCAATTAGATCAATATTGAACTCTTGAGTAAACCTCCAAACCATGACAAACGTAAAGATTTATCTTGTAACTTGGAGGCGCAAATGCAATGACATTGTGACTGCCAGCTGAAATAGGCACTAACAAGGGATAAAACTGCATATGGTTTAGTAATTGGAGAAATAAATGTTTAAACAAAATAAGTCATATGCAGCATGATCCATACGTATCATAACAGTACATTTGTAATAAAATACACTTCTTGCTACTTCAATACCGAATTAAATTTGTAAAAAACTGTTTAAAAATACAAAATTTGCTAAATATATTAGGTTTCATGAAATCCTATAGGGCTCTCAACTAAAAGTGTACTTTGAATGGTGAATAATGCCACATAGAACATGTTATATCACCTGCTATTCTATTTTGCAGTCAATATTATTTTATTTTTGGATTACAACCATAAAATCTGCATTTAAATGTTAACGTTAAATAGACAGTATTCATACTGAGATGAATCATTCAAGGACTTACACCAAAGAAAATGTTTATAATGATTTAGTTTGAAACATTTGTGTTATTTGTAATTGATTACTTATTAATAATTTTAGTATTGAAATTAAACAAGGTTGGGCAATAGAACCCAACAATATACTCATTTTTTCTTTTAGTTATAAATTACAATAGGTATAGGATGTGATTTTTAAAATATTAATCTTATTACAGTAAATATTGTTTAAATGCCGTACAGTTCTAAAAGTTATGTTGTTATTAAGTGCAATCTTTGGTTAACATTCACAGTCACTCTTTTCGAGAGAGGACACTGATATTTCTGCGAGTTCATCAAGAGTTCTCTTTCTTGGGGTTATGATATTTGGAATTTGAGGCATATAATTATCAAGTTGTTCCAGAAGTAAATCCGGATAGTTGGGTGTGTAGTATCTTATAATTTCTTCAGGGTAGCAACCATTTATTGTGGTTATATATTCCATCAATGAGGTTCCAGGTTCGGGCTGTATTTCCTGTATCTTTTTAAGACTACCACTTGCAGCGAACTGTCTTCTTGCTCTAGAGTCATTTGGAAGAATCTTGCTAAACTGGCCAAGAGCGTATTTGACAATTTCAGTTGGAGCTTGTATGTAATAAAGGTTCTAAAGCAGCAACTTCAGTACATTTTTGTATTGTGAACTTCAGGGTAGCTTTACATTTTCCTTTAAGATCCTCAGAGGACTTTTCACTTACCATCAATTCGACAAGGCCTGTGTGAACACATTGGCTTCGGCAAGAATGACTGGCGTGTTCAGATGAGTGGTCTCCCTAGATGTCCCAGAGCCCACACTGTAGCTGCTAAGACATGGTCTTCCATTTCACAACTTAACAGATTTGAGAGAGTGGGAAACTAACCCTGAAGCTATTAGTGCAAGAGCGAATTTGTCAGAGTGTCCAGCGATGTATCCTAAAGTGACAATGGCAGGTAGGATTGTTCTTACATCTTTTTCTGAAAGTAATTTCTGTCAAAACAGCTATTCCTCCTGAGCTAACAATGAGTTGTGCAAATTGAACGTTATGTTTGGCTTATGTCACGGATAAGAGTAGTTGCATTACGTTTGACTGTCTGGTCAGGGTGGCTCATGTCTAAGAGCGCCTGTGGTAGCACCTCCGCTCCCAACAAACTGCTTCTGAGAGTTCTACAGAGTGTTTACTGATGTGACTCAATGTTTTTGTAAACTTGAGCTTTTATCTTCGCATTGTTCATTGTGGTCAGCTTTACTAAAAGCTGAGTTGCATGAGCATCAAACAATACTTTGGGCAAGGTCAATTGAGTGTTTGTGATCTCACACAATGCCAAACAAGCAGACTGCTTTAAACAGATTTTTCTGGCTCTTGCAAACACAACACCAACAAAGGCACTTACACCAGCTTTATCTACTGTTCTTGCCAGATCTGCGTTGTGGCAATGCGATATTGGACCAGGGCACAAGCAGCTGCTTCTTTAATTCCACTGTCAAAGCTTTCTAGACAGTAGATCATTGCATCGAGACCTCCGACATTTGTAACTATCTCTGCTAACTCCTGCATTATGTTTTGCTATATTTTTCAAAACAGAACATGGCTGATTTCTTGTAATAATTGGATTTTTTATCCAAGCAAAGTATAACTTTAGCAATAATTCCATGATGTGCTAGTGTAAACCCGATGTCACTATTGTGGCTAGCTAGCCTCCCCAATGCCATCACTGCATTGTTTTGTATGCTAGGAACCGGATCCGAAAGTAAAGGTGACAACAGTTCTAAAATGTTTCCTTTTACTAAATATTCAGCATTCTGAGGACGAGATGCCAATTCATTTACTGTTTGCGTGAATGTACTTCTAGATTTCTGATACTGATCCAGAACAAGAAGGATGCTTTTTGCAGTCATCACAAGTTTTGGTTATTTCATAACATTTGCCTACTAAAAATTACTACTGGTCATGTTTATCATATGTTTCAATTTTCACTGATCACAATAACTGTCTAATGTAAATAGGTTCTATTTATAAAATAGGTTTTGTTTAATTTTGAACAGCCTATAAAAACAAATAACACAAGTTATTCTGACACATCCAACTGAGAAACAACTGTAAACAATTATTTATTGTAATCTTCAGCTGGACAAACATTATTTTCCTGTGTTGGGACATCACCATACTAGTATTCTAAATAAATATTATCATATTGCAAAAGAAATTTAGGATTACAGTTTCGTCTTTTTGCTATATTTTCTTATTATATTATTTAAAACACCATAATTTTAATTGTACACAACAAAAATGAAATTATATATACATATTGAAAAAAGGGTGTTCTCCATCCCCTTTTTACAACTTCTGTGGCTGATAGTACTGGTACTCATCATTCCAAACAAAAAATGTCCTTTAAACATAGTTCGAGAAATGTCTATTTTAACCACTAGCCACCATTTTGTATAAAGATTAATATCTCTAGAACTACTACAGCCACATATACCGAATTTTGTATGGGGCACACCACACACATATATTTCTTATGTGCGTATGTATGTCATGGAACTCCTAAATGGCCTTGGCTGGACTGATTTTAATGAGATTTTTGTGTGTGTTCAGGTAAATCCGAGAATGGTTTATATATACAAATTAAATTTAGAAGATAAAAGTGTTCAAAGCGCTTGCACATTATTAACTACAATTACGAGACAGTTACGTATATTAAATAGCCAAACACATTTGAAGGGACTAAGTCAAGATGTATATTTGTCCTTAAAATAAAGTTCTAGTTGAACTTAAAGCTTGAGTGTTAGACCACTTTATAATCAAGTACATGTATGTGTTACCATACATCTATTTATAATTTTGTTGTTCGCAGTACGCCTCAGCCTAACATAAATTTAAAATCCTCCATAATTCAATTTGTAAAATTTGAGCAGCAATGACCATCATGACGTAATTACGAGGTCCTTCCAGAAAAGTAAAGAACGTTTTGTTATAGAGTCAATAAAAACAAAAGATAAGAGCATGAAAATTTATTTATATAAATACTTAATAAACTTACTCTATTTTTTCTACAAAATCGCCGGAACTGTCAAGGCACTTGTTGTAGCGTGGGCACCAGTTTTTCTATACCGACGTTATACTGTTCTGCTGCCAAGGAATGAAAGCCACGTTTTTACTCCTTCTTTGAGGTCTTCGTCACCCAAAAAGTTTTTTCCGCCTAAAAACACTTTCAAACTTTGGAAACAAGTGATAGTCACTCGGAGCCAGATCTGGACTATACGGAGGGTTGTCCGAAGATTTGCCATTTGAAAGAATTGAGTTCTGCTTTGGTTCGTGCACTGCAATGAGGCCGAGCATTGTCGTGGATCAGCACCACTTCGACGACAGCATTCCGCGTCGTTTGTTCTGAATAGCGCGGCGAAGCCGATGCAAGGTCTCGATGTAGGCCTCTGAGTTGATTGTTTCGCCTCTCGGCATGATACTCCACATGGATTAGGCCTTTTCGGTCCCAAAAAAAACTGTTGCCATCAATTTCCTGGTGTTCAAATTTGGTTTTTCTTTCCTGTTTTTTGTTGGTGAATTCGAGTGATGCCATTCCATTGACTGGAGCTTTGTTTCCGGGGTTCGATAGGAAACCCAAGCTTCGTCACCCGTTACGATGCGGTCTAAGAAACGCATCACCTTCTTCGTCATACTGAGTCAAAAACTCAAGAGCTGCTCCCATCCGTTTAGTCTTGTGGACATCAGTAAGAATCTTAGGCACCCAACGAGCACACATTTTCTGATAACCAAGACGTTCAGTCACTATTTCGTGCAAAAGCGACCTTGAAATTTGTGGAAAAAATTCCACTAGACCACTCAAAGTGAAACGACGGTTTTGTTGAATTTTTCCATCAACTTTCGCTGCCAACTCGTCAGTAACGAGTGACGCCTTCCACTTCGTTCCTCGTCGTGCACATTAGTTTCGACCTTCCTTAAATTGAATGCACCATTTTCTCACTGATGACTCGTTCATCGCATTGTCACCGTAAACTGCCTTAATTTGCCTATAAATTTCAATAGGTCGAACATTCTGTGCATTCAGAAAACCGTATCACACTACGCAGTTCTAACTTGGCGGGATTTTCAATTAACGCCGCCATTTTAAACTTTCACAGGAGACGCAAACGTGACCTCACGGTACCGCTACTCAGCTCACACTGAGGGAGAAGGTGTGGTTAACGAACAAGCTATCTACCGCGGTGGTGGGGAACTGCGCCGCCCGTGGATGCGCAATCGTTCTTTACTTTCTGGAAGACCCTCGTATTTATTTAATGTTACTTAAATTATTCTGTTTATAAAATTAACTTGATGTTTTGTCATACCTTACATATTAGAACTGTTGCAATAGATGATTTTATTTTTGTTACAATTATTCAAAACTGCATCTACATATCCTGATCCTAATAATATTATGAATATGAAAGTACCTTTGTTTATTTGTTTTGCTTTGTTTTTATGCATAAACTATTTAACTGATTACGTTGAAATTTGACATAGACATTCTTAGCATCCCCTGGGATGAATACAGGCATATTCTTATTTAGAAAATTCATCCTGACCTACCCCATTGGTCTTTAAATTTGAGACAGAATCACTCCTTGGTCTCTAAAGTTATGAAATATTAATTAAAAGAGCATTTCTAATGTAATCAACTGTTCTGTGTTAATATTGTTTATTATTTTCAATGTTTTACATATATAGTGAGTACAAATAATTTTTACACCGTTTTTTTAGATTTCAGCGATTTGGTAAGTATTAACAAATGCCCCGAAACATAAGATGATCAGAATTTGACACCGAAGACTCCCTTTGAAGCAGTCAGCAAGAACTATGCTAGATAAAAGTTCGCTGGACCGTGCTTTTGAATTAATGTGTTAATCCTAGCTCTAAATGTTCTAAAATTTTAACAATAGTTTTCAGTTTATAAAGAAGCAAATGCGTAGTGTTGTTGTTAATTTAATTTTAGCTGTACATTTTTTATCAAATATTAGATGGGAATCGCTGGGTAGTGGAAGACACAGCTGGGCTCATCTTGAACATTCCGTCTGCAGCGCAGGTAGTGTGTGCCGTTGTCAACACAGGCGCCTGCCGCAGAACTTGTTCCTGCTCGTGACTAACCGCTGTACACTCTGATCGTCTAGGCTCTACCAACCTCCAGATTCTTCACTGCCATTTACCTACTTGCCCATCTTGTGGCTTGCAGAGTTTGTCTGAGCCTGTGTTTTTAAAACTAGGCCTGCATGTCACTACTATAGAACTTATCTAATCAATAAAATTGTGATGACACATGGTATGTTTGCAATAAATGTGATTGAGGAAATGTTTACAAACTCAGAGAATCTTGACGGTGACACAGAAACTCTAGTTACTAACATTTCTAAAAGTTTATTTACCAAGGTATTTTATCATGAATGTGGTAGGAGTGGGTTTACCAAAATTTGAAAAACTTTAATAATTTAAACCTAAATACTAGAAAAACTAAAACTCATAAAAAGGTTAAATAGCTACGTATAGTAAATGATACATCCTATGAAAGATTGCTTAACCCTTTGAGGACCAGAGTCAAAAGCTAATATGAGCCATAACTACATAATTTTGAAACACTTTCTACTATAATTGGATGGTACTCAATTAGGGACTTGTATTCAATATATCCTTTATGTTTTTTGGAATGAAGGCATGTAAAACTACAAGTATTCTACTAAAATAAAATTTGTTCTCACAAAATATTTAGAAAAATGTTGAATAACATTTTTTTCTCAATAAAACAAAAATTTGTACTATGGAAAACACTACATTTTCTTTCCCATTACATGAGTAAGAAAAAAAATATTGTTATTTAGGTAATAAATAAAGTAATGGTATATATTTTCACAAAACAATAAATCTCCTTTATGAAATGTAGGCAATTATAGTTACTTAGATAATAAAACAGGCCTCATTAAAAATAAAAACTAACAAAATGTTTAACCTATAACGGCAAAAAATAAAATAACACAGCACACTGCCACAACTAAATAAACCATGTAAATCAGTACTGAAACAGCAGACGGCAGCTATTGCCACTGGCCTCTCAACTAAGTTATTGTTTTGTTACATGGTTATAATAATCGTAAATAAGGACTATTTGGGCTGAGAACATGTAAAATCAATATTAGTAAATTAAAATATTAGTAATAACATTTAATATAACGTCAGCACCAACAATTTAAAATACCATGTGATAGCTGGTCTTATTCACGTAATAGTGGTAATCCACAAATTGACCATCTGATATTTTTAGAATATTATTCTGCCGGCCAAAAAATGCACGTCTGGTCCTCTAAGAGGGTTTAAAAGAAACTTTTTTTGGTTTATAGTTTCTATATACCTCTCTCTAACTGTTCAGATATGACAGCCTCAAAACATAATTTAAAACGTGAATAAATAATAACAAAATTCAAATAATTTCCATCCAATAAAAAAAGCAAATATCAACATCATTTTAATCTTAGTATGTCAGGATTAAAAATCACCCCTATCCCCAAATTGGGCCATTTACGAGCATTATAAAATTTTACAAATAATTTCAAATAATAAATAAATGAGTTCCTAGAGTCAAATTTTGGGGTTTAGAAAGTGTTATAGTTATTTGGTATGATCACTATCCATAAGGCAAAATTGGTCTACCTCTACCTCCTTGCATATAAATATTCCTTGTAATTTACTCAACAAGAAAAATATATTATATAGTGTATACTACTTTTACTTAAATAGTTGGCAATTAATAAAACATTTGAGAGATTAGCAAAGTTATGTCTCCCATTACAGATTTTTCAACTGCTGGATCCAAAGTTTAATAGCATTAAGAGCAGAGCTGAGGTAAGCTATTTAAAACTATTTTTTAACATACTAGAAGCTTTTTTAATATTCTAAAGTAAAAAATATGTAGGGTTAAGGTATGTGATAACAGCTGATTTTAATGTAAATATAATGCAGAAATCTCAAGATACTGAATCATTCCTTAATTTATTATGATCTTTTGATATGTACTGTTTGAATGAGGAGCCTACTAGGGGTCAGGCATGTTTAGACAACATAATTACAAATGTCGATAGATATAGGATCAGGTTTTGTGTAATAGAACCGCATTTTTCTGATCATGCTGGATTATATGCACAGTTTCATGAAATTAATGTTAAAAAAATAAAGGCACAAACACTTTTCAAAAACTATAAGAGACTTAAATCCTAGAGCATATTCGCTCTTAAGAAATAGATTATCACAAATTGACTGGAATCAACTGGATAAATGTTCAAATGTGGATCAAGCTTATGACCACTTCAATTTGTTACTGACAAATTCATTCAATGAATGCTGTAAATCTAAAGAGATAAAAGTAAGTACTTTTAAAAGGCCAAAAATAAAAGGGTATACACCAGAGTTAAAGAAATTTAGAGAGTTTGTCACAACATTCTATGATAAGTATAAGAATAGCAAGGGTACATCATATGAAATAATGTATAAAAAAGAATATCTAGATGCAAAAAAGCATATAAAAATAAAATTGCCTCTACTAAAAAGCTTGCAAATGAAGAATATATTACAAATTCCTCTAATAAATGTAAGGCTGCATGGAACCTGATCAAAACAGAGTCTAACTGTAAAAAAAGAAATCAAGAAATATTAATTAATTCCAATGTTTTTAACAACTATTTTGTGAACGTCGTGAGTAACTTAAATGTAACCACTGTTAAGGATGTATCGTATAAACCAGCCATAGAATTAGTAAATAACTTTACTCAGGGTCAAAATAGGGTCTGTAAAGTCTTTAAGTGGCGTAAAATTAAACCTATTGATGTTATTAAGTATGTCTTGCAGTAAAGATTGTTATGGTTTATTTAATGGTGTAGTCATGAAGGAAATTATTGACGTTATAGTTGAACCATTGACATTTCTTTTTAATATGATGCTAGAACAAGGTATATATCCTAAAGCGCTTAAAGTAACAAAGGTGACTCCAGTTTACAAGAGGTGAAAAATTAAATGAATCTAGCTACCGACTAATTTCGTTAGTCCCTATAGTAAGTAAAATATTTGAATCGTGTGTTAAGGAACAGTTAAATACATTTCTTATTGCAAATCATTTTTTTTTTGTGCTGAACAGTTTGGATTTGTGCCCGGTAAAAATACAATTAAAGCAGTAGAAAATATGGTAAATGAAATACTAATAAACTTTGAAAATAAATTGTTATCCTCGGCATTATTAATTGATTTAACAAAATCCTCTGATTGTATTTGTCAGAAGCTTTTGTTTAAAAAATTGTTTGTTTATGGTATCAGGGACAGAGAGCTAAGGCTGCTGCAGTCCTACTTGACTAATAGAGAGCAAATGGTTGTCCAGGGGAGTGACAGATCTAGTTTAAAAAAGATAGAAAGTGGTGTTCCACAAGGATCTGTCCTTGGCCCCCTATTTTTTACAATTGCTGTCAATGATTTGGGTACTAACTTTCCTTGCACAACAATACTATATGCATATGATACTACACTTCTCAACAGTAATCACCATCTGGATGTATTAATAAGAGAAGAGAGCCAAGCTTTTGAAAGGGCCTTAGAATGGTTTGCTAAAAATTTCTTTGTAGTAAATGACAAAAAAAACAGAAAAAAATAATATTTTCATTAAACCATACAATTTACAAAGATATCAAACCAGTTAAGTTATTAGGTATACATCAAGACCCAACACAGGTAATAGATGTATACCTGTGTCAAGACAGTAGGTTGAGTTGGGATTGCCATGTGGAGCAACTATGTAAAACATTGTCCTGAGTTGTGTTTCTTCTTAGGAAACTAAGAAACTGTATTACTGCAGATAAGTTGTTAACTGCTTATTATGCATTTTCCCATTCCCACATAAGATATGGAATAACTCTATGGGGCAACTGTTGTAGTGCACAAAATGCTTTCACATAGCAAAAAAAAGGCTTTAAGAGCAATCAAGAATGTTTCTGATAGAGTCATGTTTATCAATTTTCAAAGAATTTAAAATAATGACTCTTCCAAATCTGTATATTTATTGCTACTTGATCGATGTAAAGGATTCTTTAAATACCCTTCCTACAAGAAAATAGACTCAAGATTATTTTACTAGGAAAAACCATCTTCTTGACTTAGCATTAGTTAGATTAGAAAAAACCAGAAGTAGTCATATATGTATGAAAATTAAATTATTTAATACACTGCCTAAAAATGCATGGGATGTGCCCTTGAAACAGTTAAAAAAAGTAATAGATAGATGGTTGAAGGATAATATTTTTTACTCCATTGACAAATGTTTTGCCTGTGATATTGGTACATTAAGTTTTTGCCGTCTGAATTTTTAATTATGTGTTTGTCTTGTTTCAATAGCTGTTATATGTCTATGTTATTATTTTAAATTTTATTTTAGTATTAGTATTTTTAATCAAAAATCACTTGTATTGTCTAAATGTGTTTGTTTCAATAGCTGTTATATGTCTATGTTGTTATTTTAAATTTTATTTTAGTATTAGTATTTTAATCAAAAATCACTTGTATTGTCTAAATGATTGTCTGTAGAACAAAGTTTATAATATATTTTAATTAGGCCATTGTTATTTTGTAATATTTTATTGTTCATTTGTTATTATATTGTATATTAATCAATATATAACTGTAATTGTTAGTAAGTATGAACAGAGCAATTATAAGCCTATGACTTTGTCAATTACACAGTTTGTGTTTAAAGACAATAAAATCTTCATGATTCTTAAAGCTGAAATGAGAAAAAAATTAAAATCGGGTTTTTTCATATAAAATAGGTTTTCTCATTTCAGCTATCTTAGCCCTGCTCTTTACACACACACACACACACACACACGCGCGCACGCACACACACACACACACACACACACACACACACACAAAATTTGTATAAGTGGCAATAGCCTAAGTTAATTTCAATAAACATTTGAATCACAAAAGTACTTCCTCCGCCGGGACTCAAACCCGGATCTCTCACTTGCCAGGTGAATGTGCTACCATTACACCACAGAGCCCTTACTTTTTACTATTCAATTATTTTGTATTTATATACATATTTATTTATATATATATAAATTCTAATAAACCCAAAAATGGTATTACATATATTGGTATTAGTTCTAGATGTTCAAAGGGTGGAATAAATTAAATACTTCATTTTCTCTGACAAAGTTGTATATATATACAGTCTTTAACACCTATTGGTACATAGTTACAAAAGTGTTTATATTTTTACCTAAACAGAAATGGTTTCCCTTCATAAAGTATAGAATTTAATACCACAACAAAGTACCTATTGAGTGCAATTTTATTTTAACAAACAAAAACATAGCTCTAACTTATCAAGTAACTGGAAATTGTACAACACTCAGTAGGAGACAAATTCGTCACATTTCCCAATTCATAAATTAAACACTAATCTAAAAGTGAGCTAACCTTCTGTCAGTAACAACTGAATTTCAAATTAATAATTAATCTATGAAGGGGCAGTACAAATTAATAACACATATTTACAAAATCACCACCGATCGATATCAGTACTTGAATATAATACATGAGACAGTCCTATTGTACGATTTACAACATTCATTAATCCATATATAGTAATCCACTTAACCTGTGACAAGATAAACCGCTGGGTTGTTTTAATGAGTATGTACAAAAATGATAAAAAACCACTTCATATTGTCACATATAAAAAAAGTCGTAAAAAAGTATATTTACAAGAGGTTTCACATAGGAATACACAGGTTCACATGCTTATTAATTTTTTTTATAGAATCACAACTTTTTCATTTCTACTTAGCACATCTTCCACATTATAATGTATTAAATAAAATAAAATGAAAACATCGCTTAGTTAAGACAATTGTAGAAAAAAATTACAAGCAGATCTGAACTGATAATGTAATAAAAATATTGTAACAACACTAACAAACAGTATGACGAATTTGAGGGATTACAAAAAAACTATTCAAAAGATAAAATTAAAAACTCTTTAATCATTTATTCTTCAGGATTAAAGGAAATGTTGTTTAAACAAAGCAGGACAAATGTATTGAAATAGAATACAGAAAAATATAGTTTATTAACAAGAATACAAGACTTTTTATTTTCCTTCAGCAATATACAAATACTACAATGGATATCAACAAAAACATTGAGTTTAATTATAAAAATAGTATTATTAGGAAACTAAGTTGTAATTCAGTAAAGAAAGAAAACTGTGATCATTGTGCAACGGTTTGATAAATTTCTTTACACAAACAGCTTTTAATGTCTGGGCTGAAAACCACAGCTGATCCAAGATACAGTGAAAGTGCATAGAAATACGGCACACACTTACTTTTTAAAACTATAATTTTTAGGTTGCCACATACAGTGCTGCTTAGCTGTGGAGAAGATCAATATACTTTCTCAAAATGCATTTTGGAAATATGGAGAAAAATTAAAATGTAATATAGTTATTAAAAAAAAAAAACAGTTTCAATTTAAAAATTAGAGATAAAACATCATTCATTAGCTGATACAATGTTCTGAGGAAAATGTTTAAGAACCCACTTTCTATCAAACAAATTTGATTGAAAAGTTGTTCAGTTTATATTGACATGTGATATCTATATATCTTAACCCCTTTTGTGGCTAGGTTGTGAGTGATGATCCTTACTAGTGCGAAAATTGCTAGAGTTACTGACATACACCACAAACTTGCTACAGACTCTCTTTCATCTTTATTAAGAGTTATTATGGTTATAATCTAAATGTTAAAGTCTAGCATTTTTTATCCTTTCCCTTATGCTAGTTGGCACAACTGGATTTTCCTAATTCCATTTTTGTGACATTTGTTTTAACTGACCACAGTGCAAAAATTGTGCCATAAATAGTTTGTTATTTTGCAAGAAATATTTTGTTCTTGTTCTATATACAAACGAATATCAGCAAATTCATTCAAGCAATTGAAAAAGTTTTACTTTGCTTACTAGACAAAAAAATCCTCATAATAAGTGAGAACTGGAATGTTAAAAAAAATGGTTTATTTACTATAAAGAAACAGAGTTTTAGATGTTTACTATTTTATTTATAGCACAGAAGCAACATCATTAGATGTAACTCTAGTAAAATTGTCTCTTGTATATTGATGTAGCTAACCAACAAAATGTAACGTTTTTGTGCAACAAAGGAAAATAAAATTTATTTGTATACACATTTTTGTTTTTTACTGTAAATATACTTTAAATTATAAAAATATTTTATAGGTACATTACTTTAGTTAAAAAGCTGTAGTTTTGGTTTTGTTTATTGATTATAAATTTCAAATTTTGTAAAGAAGTTATTATATTAATATATACATACATATAATACTTCTTTTAAATCCCCGTTTATTCTTTACAACATAGTTAAAGTTGATGTAAGACACTTAAAATAAAGATACAGTGACATTTTCTTTAAAACTCAATACTCAATGTGGCACACAACTTTTCACACAAGAATTGGTAAAATGCCATGGCAATAAAAGGGTGAAGGCCTTGGCATTACTATCGACCTTCAATCTTTTAACTAGCTAATTATAATTAGTTGCATTTGAATTTTATTTGTCTAACTACTCTTATTAATCTAAATAGACTGTTTTCCTTATCTGCTTCTTACATAAAATCAAGATCATGAGTTTGTCATTGCTTGGCTACCATTGTTCAAATCAAGAAAAAACTATATACCAATATTTTTTTTCAACTTCTATTACAAGCAGCTGGCATTTATCTTGCAAGTCGGTAATAAATCCATGGAAACCAATGAGAAGAGCAAACAATACCTCAACTGATTACTCACAACGTAGTTAACCCTAGAAGTGTGGAACCAGCATATTTTATGTCGGTTGTAATTTATGTGTGTTGTGCGGAACCAGCATATTGTATGTCGGTTCAGTTTTTCATTAAAAATAATTATTTATCTTCAAACAATCACCATGTTTTTGGTATCATTGAAATTGTGAGATTCCACTCTACAATTTTCATATAAACTTTTATTTTCTAACTTCAATATTACGGTCGTGGTGAAATGTTTTCTGAAGAAGTCATCATTTGAGTTAAATTTCGCGGGTGGCCGGGTCAAAGAAATACGTCATTTTAAACCAATCACAGCAAGTTACGTATTGCCTGCAAACAGTGCTGCTATATGTCAATAGACGCGGAATGAAATATTCTTTCTTCCAGTGCAAACAGAAAGTCATTAGAACGAATAGTTGATTTACTATGAATATTCTAAAAAGGGACAATTCTAAAGTTGTAAACCAGCATATTTTATGCTGGTTAGTATAATAAAATTCACACAGTTATTTATTGTCAATAAAGAAAATAAAAAAAACAGTGTAAAGTGAAAGAAACGATCTACCGGTACAATCTTTCAACGGTAAATTTAGTTCAGTAGGTTTCCGGCAGTGCGAAACAAAAGAGATGAATCACGGCTTCGCATCAAGACCAACCCAACCCACCCCTGTCGGCCATTGTTGACCATTTTATTTCACCACGAGTTTATTTTGTTACCGATTTTCATAATTTCGGTCTCTATTTTTTTCAGGTTGAAATACTCAACTGCATAAATACATATGAAATGACAAAAACATTATAAAACAATGTTATTTTGAACTATAATATCTATTGTTTATATATTGTCAAAAATTTTACAATGCAAGGTTTTACAATATTTGACGCACAACAATTATTTTTTACTCAATTTCAAAAATTATTGAGTGTATTTCTTTCAAACATTATGTGCTAACATTATATAACAAGTAAAAAATTTTTAAAAAATGTTTTCATATTTTTTTTTACATTGCAAACCAGATTATTTTTTATGAGTAAATTCTTCAACGTGGGACTGTTAACAAAAAATGTCATAACTCAGTTCCTTCTCAAAGTATTTGAACATATGTTATATTTTATTTTAGCTAAACAAACATACATACTAAGGGTATATTCAAAAATTACATAAACATAAAGTAAAGTGAACATTTTTAGCTTGTTTCTGAATTTTGTTACAAAATATTTTCATTTTTCAAAAGATTTTTTTTTTGTAAGCTTATAATAAAATAATAGTTTATTTTGTTGTTGTTTACTTTTAGTGTTTTCAAATAGCATGTATAATTTACAATATAAAACTGTTTCATATAAATACATAGTCACATTTGGAGGTAAAAAAAATGAAAAGCCCAAACCCTTGTACATTTTTGTAAATTTTCGCTTTTGTAAAAAACAAATGGCAAAATTACAATTTTCGTTTAATAGACATTTTTAATATATTTTCTAATTTGGCATAGAATTCTCTACATTTTATACATTTAACATTTTGACCTTACTGTAATATTTCAATACCTTACAGAGGTCCAAACTTGAAATTTTCATATAAAACTTTTTGCAATTTCTCAATATTTTCATGAAAATATATACTAAACCAAAGAATATCAAAAGATTTATTCCTATTTCAAATAGTACAACTTCTGAGAAGAAAAACTATATATAACAATATATGTTTTCTTGATATTAACTATTTTTTACGAATTTTTTAAAAAACCCTTGCAACACGTCAAAAATGGACTGACGTTTTATCTTTGGTAACATGGACACACTTCTAGGGTTAAGTACTGAAATACCTCTAGTCCGTAAACAAATAATTAGTAGTAGAAATTTAAATAATAATTACGATAGTTCTAGTTAGTAGAGAGGAGAACTTGAATTTTAAGTGCTGTAATGGTCTATAGGACTTTGCATCACATCGAGATCTAATTTTTACCTCATTTTCACGTTATGAGTACATTTGTTAAGATATTCATTATTTTTCTCATTTATTGAGCCACTACAGGTTGCAACACAGTTGATCAACCTTATGCGACTACTTCCAGTTGACTCTATAAGAAGTATTTATGTTTTTTGTAACTAAACATCAATATGTTATAATCTTTTATTTTATAGATTTAGATATGTCATACTTTCTGTACGATATTTCTATTACTAGCCACCAACCTCTAAATGTCATTAAAAATATTATTAAAATTGTACATTTATTATTCAGAACACGACATTTTTAATCTAACAGTTCATTTATATAAAGTTAAAGAACTGTGTAGTTTTATAACTACTAAAAAAACCATGAGACTTCAGAAAATTACAATGACTTTAAAAATTAAAACAAACAGTTTTCTTATAATGCACCCATAATTAAGTATAATAATGTTCACTTGTTAATTACTGAAGATGAAATTTATAGTATATTTAATTAACAGTTAGCAACAACGTCAATGGATAACAATAAATTTTAAGCACAACCAATGTGATTCAGCTAACAATACACATCACACTGAATAGATCATATTTAACTTTATCAAATGTAAATACCAGGACCATGCTTGCAAAGAGTTTTCTGCAAATAACATTTTTAATTTTGTTTAAAAATTCATAAAATATTAGTAAAACTACTTTATGTGATGATTTTCAAATTAACAATAAACAATAAGTTATGGTAAGATAAATATTGTCTTAACTCAACTTAGTTAAGACAATTTGTAGAAAACCAGCAAGACTTACCTAAACGGAGAAATGGAAAGTACACACAAGATCTCACAATAAGTATTGATGTATTGCTGTTACTATTGGCTCCTTAGAGCAGGTGGGAGGGTTGAAAGTTAACAAAAAATGTAGGTGAAATGAAACCATTAGTACTGGTGAAATTCAATGTTTACTGTGACTTTACACTCCATTCCACTTGTTCTTGCTCCATTTAGATAAGTCTTGCTGTTTACTCAAGTTGTTTTAACCTTCCTGAATTGGAGCCTTTCTCAAATCTGAAACGATTCACTTATTTAATTAAAGGCATACTCATATTTGTAATAAAATTAGAATAATCACAGAGATGTTTTCATTTATACCCCAATATTAGTCACGACTGATTACAAGATGTGACTGATCACTGCACAGAACACATACATAATGTGAACAATTAGAAAGCGTTTTACACAATTCCCATTTAATCTTCCTTAAATGAGTTATTTATCATGTCATTTTTTACCAGTCTTGGGATACGATAATGTTTCAAGTCTTTCTTTTTCAAAGGTCCACCCATATGTGCAAGAGTTAAATCGTCTAGTTCTTTATCAACCATCCCATCCTCTTCTTGCAGTTCTTCCTCCTCATCTTCCATTACATAATCTTCTTCATCTATTTCTTGATCTTCATGATCCATATTTGGGTCTAAAAATTGATCTGGATCTTCATCATCTTCGTCATGATGTCCGATCTCACCTTCTTCCATTTCTTCATGTTCATTTTCCATTTCATCATTATATTCTCCATCATCCTCCATCATGTCATCTTCTTCTTCATCGCCCATTTCTTCCTCTTCTTCTTCATCGTCTTCATCTTCCTCCGTACCAGAGTATTCTACTAAGTGTTTACCCTCTGGCCTCAGATTCAGCAATGGAAGATTGAGGGCCTCTATGTCAATGCCTTGTTCTTGCATCAATCTGTGCAGTAATTGTTGTATATCATAGCGCTTCCTACTGACAATATCTGCTTTAAACCAGTCTTGTAGTTGTTTTATTGGGATGTGGTAGTCTGTTACTGGCCACTGAAATCAAATATAAATAAATAACTAACAAGACAATTGTGCACTACATTCAACTTGTAATAAATTATGCAGTAATAAGTTTCATCAAAATATTGACATACAAATCTGATATGAAAATAGCAAGTCTAACCTATTTGAATGAATGGTAAAGTTACATATGATGTCACAATTATGTGTAAAATATAAATTATTATGTGTAACTTTACCAGTTCTTCATTCAAGTGAATATTGCTAGGTTCTTATCAAATGTGTTAACCTTTCTTTAAGAGTGTTTAGTAAATCTGTTAGGTACACAGATCTGTTGTGCACATACATGCACAAAATCATAAAACACATAATATCAAGTTCACCATACTAAATTCTCAAAATGCAATTTAGAAAAAACTGTTCTTATCACCTTGTTTTCCCTTGGACTAGTAAAAATAGTTTGTTATATAGATTCAAAATACAGAAGAAATATACAAAAGAAAGAAATATTTATTATTCTGTTTGTTATATAGCTTAAAAATACAGAAAAAATATACAAAAGAAAGAAATATTTATTATTCTGTTTGTTATATAGCTTAAAAATACAGAAGAAATATACAAAAGAAAGAAATATTTATTATTCTGTTTGTTATATAGCTTAAAAATACAGAAGAAATATACAAAAGAAAGAAATATTTATTATTCTGTTTGTTATATAGCTTAAAAATACAGAA
Source organism: Homalodisca vitripennis (assembly GCF_021130785.1). NCBI lineage: Eukaryota > Metazoa > Arthropoda > Insecta > Hemiptera > Cicadellidae > Homalodisca > Homalodisca vitripennis. Next base: position 166,605,484 of record NC_060209.1, read on the forward strand.
GGAAATATACAAAAGAAAGAAATATTTATTATTCTGTTTGTTATATAGCTTAAAAATACAGAAGAAATATACAAAAGAACAAAATATTTATTATTCTGTTACTAAATGTTGACATATGGCATTGTACTTAGTCTCATTTATACATAATAATACGAATAAACATAAGATTTTCTATATTAATTTTATTTTTTTACAGCTGGTAAAAGCTATTAGCCAAATATGAGATACAACTTTTATGCAGATTTTTAATATTTTGCACTAACATATTCACTCAGTATTACAAATATTTACTTTTTACTTTTTTGAAACTTGGTAAGTTATACTTGTTCTTTCTTATGTAAGGAACAGTGAAAAAGTTACAATTAAAAAATTACTTGCTGAAATAAAAAAAAATTGTAATTAAAAATCTTATAACATTTTATCAACTAAATAAATAAGTCATATCCTACTTTTCCCTCATCACATTAAGTTAATTTCTGAAAAAGTTGTTAATTATTTTGTGGAACACTACACAAATACCAAGCATAAAGAATTAACTCAGTTATACAGGTACTTTTTTAAAATTTGGTATGTTTGTCTCTATGTACATACAGAAAAATAAAAATGATGCATAGATATCAATTAAGATCCATAACATTACAATTGTTTTGTTCAAAAATTTAAAAAATTAAATTTTTGTTTCTAATATCTTTTTTATTAAAACATTTTAACAGCTTTTATTCGCTAAATAAATTAATAACAGTATTACTTAATTTAACTTCACAAGCACTACTAGCATGAATTAAACATGAACTACATGCTGGGTAGTGGCAGGAGAGACAGTGATGGTGTGGAAATGTCCAGTACACATAGTCTGCCACTAACCCACCCATCTGCTAGTAATCTCTAGCATTAGTCTATTATGTGTGCATGTGTTTTTGTTTATTTTGTTTTAAAAGTTTTAATGTTCTGTGTTCATTGTGGTTTTGAGTTCCAAGAAAAAGAACACGTTTTAACATCAAAAAATTGTAATATTTCCATAATAATATATATAACACGCTGCTAATAATATGAAGTTACCATAATTAATTTTTGTAGTTACATACAGACAAAGTGTTGTTTTCAAAACACATACATATATATTTTCACTTTGCATATTGCCAATCACGTCATTTGCGAACAAACGTAGGTGACTCGCAGCAATGCAAGTATATAAATACAGAAAATATAAATTGCAAGGCAAATAGTATTTAAAAAAACTAAGAAAATTTGCTATATAAGTTACCCATCTACGGTTTTCAAATACCAATTACGACAAAAACATTTTTAATGATCACTAATTTGCGTACTGTTAATCAGATAACCCCACATACATGCTCCAAACCATAAACAAAGAATACAAGAATGTCAAGTAAAATATTGTACATAAAATCATATTTCTTTAGTATGGAATGACCTTCAATTTTTCCGTCTACCACTATTAGCTAAATGACAAAAACTCTCATTCAACATAGAACTGGTCTTGGGCACTTCTATTTCCATTCATAATGACCAGTATTAATCGACCATAACAGGCAGATAACACAATAAACCAGACTATATTCCAGTTAATGTGGAAAATCTCGTCAGGTTTTATCGTTGAATCTGATTCCTATTTGAAAATTCAGTGGACTCGAGATATGGCTTTGACAAATCATTAGCTTCTGCGATCTATGAGAAACAACCCAATTACATCATGGCGTGAATAATCAACTCCAGGATTGAAAGAAAGTGAGCAAAGGGGGAATTATGGCATTGGCATGTGCGATGCCAATGGAGAAGACAAGGTATACCATTTAGCAATGGGAAAAGCAAAAATCCATGATTCTTTACAATTTGAAAACATTTCCTATTGCGTACAATTATCATAAGAAATTTGGATCAACTCAAAACATTCTTATGGATTGATTTTAAAGTGAATTCATCACTCATGTTAAAAAAATATAGTTATGAAAACCAGAAGTTTTAGACATTTTTGCATCCACACGTATGTCGTTCGAAGTTTGAACAAAATTAATAAGAATTTTGAAGTGCAGTTTCTCCCACATATTGTCACAGAAATTCTGCAGGCAATCCACTTCTATTGATCAAGAAGATGATAGGAATCTGCAGTATGATCCCAGATTTCAACAATGTGATGGAAATGGGGCCAGTAATTGGTTGGTTGTAAACATCTATTGTGGGTACCAAATTTTAAGAGACCAAAAAATGATTGTAACCCTTAAAAACGTGGCATACAACAGATATGTTCTTACCACCTAAATCGTTCTAATCGCACATTATAAATCGGTGACTGGCAGTCACAGCAGAGCTTTTTTCAAAAAGGATTTTTTTTGTTTATTATTTTATGATGAAAGAAAATGAAAATAGTTGCACCCGTGTTACCCGTTACTGTTTGAAATATACTAATTTTTATTTTCAAGAATTTCCTCAACTTTGTGCTTTTGGATTTTGCTATTTATTAAATTAGGGAAACCATATTTGTAATTATTATTTGATTAGGTGTGCTATTCATTTATATGCTTCACTTCCAGTTAACAATTATATTAAATTACAGCCAAAGTTAATGATGTTTTTAGTAGAATACATCTACTGGCCTTTTATTATGGTTTATTTCAAAACATCCGAAGAATTTGTTAATCAGAAAAGAGTCCAATCCAAATTAATCTGGATTATTGACACTACTTTATTATCTATTGCATTGCACTAAATATCATTAAACACATAGATATTTTAATGCTAGGAGTATTTAATAGAGTAGACCGCACCAAAATAGTCCTCATGTTGGTAGTTGTATATCAATACCCCCTCTGCACTCTGTTCCCAAAACTGTTGCCAGTTTTAAGCATATGAAAAATAACATCTGTATCAGCATCAGGGGGAACAGCTAATAGTCAGCAGTAATATGGCAAAACCACGACATGATTATGTAAGCAAATGTGATCAGACTATGTTTGTGTGTAGGGTGCTATAGTAAATGTTTATGTAGAAGTACTAACAAAGACTTTATTGTAACTTTCTTTCAAATGTTTTTAAACTTGTCCCACTCCAGATAATATTGTAACTCACCAAGAAGAATGCCTCAACATACTGTAGCACATAGAGGCCACAGTCCGTATAATTAGTTTGCTGTGGACAGCGTAGGTTGGTGCCTTTCATGACATCACCACTGAAATCCCTGGTCTCTCCATGCTTGACCTCATACTCGACCCGCAGGTAGTCCCTCAGTGTTGCAACCACTCTCGACCGTGATGCCCCAGCCAGAGAGTCAAATATCAGAATACAGGGCCTGTCCACAAAACTCATTTCAACAGGTTTTCCAAATGATAGTATAATTTAACCTTTTAATGTGGTTTCACACTAAAGTTATGGTCAAAAAACTGGCAGTGTTGAGTGCACCGCAGTTTCATGTGAATACCACGGTTCATTACAAATTGTATGCAAGCAATCTAGCAATTTCAGTTTGAACTTTTCAAGCAGTTTATGTTCTCGTTACATATTAAATATTTCATTCTATATTTATGAGTTTAATTAACATATTTTTTCTTCAGCAGTTTATGAAAGTCACGGATATTTTGAAAACACCTCTGCCTGCTTTTATTTACTTGTTTTAACATGAAAACAGTTTCCTTCTTTATCCAGCCCGTTTTTATCCTGATTGCAATTTGAGTTTTAATTAAAAATTGTAATGCCAAATATTCTATCATATATTGAATAAGTATAATTGATCAATGTCTTCCAAACAATTTACTTAAGTCATTACAAAATAAATTTATAATATTTAAGATAAACCTATACACAAGCTTACTTTGAACTTTTGTTTAAATTTAAAATGTAAAAATAGGGCTACCAAAGAAATGTTTTATGGTTACTGATTAATTAATATAAAAATTGAAACATCTACTTCTTATCCCTTGCAATTTTTCAAAAACGATCAGCTAATTTACACAATTTATCATTTATTACTTTCATTTATCTATAAGGTTAGTTAGTATCATAAGTGCTGTATCATACAAGAAAAGCATTAGTCCAACTTACTGCTTAATTGGCTCTCTTTGCTTTTTTCGATTTGCGACTTGTTCGTCCTCCACAGGCTCTTCTTTAATTTCTGGAACACTTGGCTTCTGGCTTCCATCCTGAATAGATCAAATAAATACCTTCAAAGTTAAATTGAATAAAACTGTAAACAGAAGGTTAAAGTAGTATTTAGCCATTATCTTGTATTGGAGAGTGAGATAATGAGTGTTTATTTACCTCATCCTCATCGGGGACATCCATATCCTCATCCTCACCATCTGCCTCGTCCCTGTCCTCTACATCGTCCAGTGTTGCTGAGGGCGACACTGCTGTGATTGTCGTTGACCCAATAGTCACAGTGTGCTTGCCTGAAAGCACATCCACTGCTGCCTTATCTGCACACAACCACACGATCTCATTTTCTGTTATTAATACTAACCTATAATGCTTCATAGTTGTCGCACATATTTTGTGCTATACAACTCATTCTATGTGACACACCAAGGCAATGTAACACTCCTGGTCAAATTACCATGACACGCTTTTATTATTATTTTACTATCTCTATTCACACTAAACTGTTACGTATTATACATTGTTGTAAAGATGATCTAAGTCTCTAAAATAAGGTGGTTTTTGAAAAATTAAGCATATAAGATCAACTAAAAAAATAAACGCATTTGTAGAAGAAATGTTTGTTTATATTGCTATTGAAATAACAGTACATGTCTTGGACAAAGAAGTGTAAATGCAATCCCTAAGACAGACCAAGAGCATTCTTTCTATTAAACCTCTCCCAGTTAATTGCCACGATGCTATTCTTGGTTGAATTAAATCAGCTACTCTACCAAGGAAGAGCACTTATTCCTATTGTTTTAACATGAAAAACTGTAGCTGAAAAAATTTGTTACATTTCACACATTTAAAATCTTAGTATGTTCTCAAGATATAATTTCAATGTAAAAATTATTAATTTTACAAGTTTTAACCCTTTGACTGGTAGGTTTTTGCTCAGTACGAGTGCCCTAAAGTGAGTTTTATTTAAAATTTTAGATTTTGTTTTTTTTTTAGGTAATTTGGATATACTACAGTAGATGTGTTATTAAAAATATTCAATTAAGCGTTTTTGAAGTTTTTTTTGTATTTATACAGAAATTAATTTAACTATGCACAAAAGTTATTACATATATTTACAAAATATGAGAATAAAGTAAAATATTCAGCATTTTCTCATAAACGTAATCTTTGATAATATGAAAGGCGCGAAAAGTTGGACACACAAAGCGGAACGGCGCAATCCCGGCACATCATGTCCTGGCACCATTGCTCGCAATCAAGGCAACCAGTAAAGTAAAAGTGAGGTTACAACTTGTTTTCACTACACACACAGAAATAGAATCAGCTGATTACTTGGAACATCTGTTTGAATACCGTCATATGAATTGAATATTGTCAATTGGGTCTTAAATAAATAAATAAAAGAACAACTGCGATCTAGTAGGAATGACAAAAACTACTTGAAACGGTTTCTTATTTATTCTGCTAGATCGCATTCGTATTCAAGCAAGAGATTACGAAACATTATTATGAAGACTGTTTAGTGTCATAGCGCTTCCCGCACAGCTAATGGGATTACTGCAGGCAGCACATAGAGTGGTTCCGAATGCATTGCGGAATTACTAGTCAAAGGGTTAAGTAAAACGAAATGATAATTGGCATATTGTATAATACTCCTTGGTAGCAGCACAATACAGAAATATATAGTAAACAAGAATGATATTACTGATGGTATATTAGTAGATTATGTTGTGATAGGTTCTCAAAAACCACCATATGGTGGCAACTGACAGCACAAAACAGAGAAATTGGTTTAGCTCTTATAATACATTCATGTACACTTTTATACATAGTAATGGACTATCTCCTTAGCAAAACCCATACAACATATGATGTTTACAAAACATTTGTTATAGAATATAAAACATTATAAAAACATATACAAAAAATCATTACAAAGAACTCTTATTTCTAACAATTTTGTATATTATAAGTTGCATTAGTGGTAAGACAGAAAGTATACGTAAGAAATATATTCAGAATGACACCAAAATACCTTTACTTATCTTTATGTCAGATGTAAGTTAGAGCTAAATATTTGATTTTCGTTTGGGTAAATTTTGCACTGTACTTTTTTTTAAATTCATACTTATGCCTATTAAAAAAAGATTTTTACATAAATTTCTTCCACACTAGTGTGTTTTTATTGGGCTAACATGTGATTTAAAATTACTGAGTTTAATTAGTTTTGTACCATACATAATGTACTTCATTGATATACTGTGTGTTTATAAATGAATATAGGAGTTTTATCATTTTGTGGTATTTATAATATAAAACTTAAAATAATTAACACAGAAATTAAAGAGCAATATTCCAATAATTATACATAAAAGCTTACTAGTGATCAATGTGAGCTCCATTCGTCACATGTCACACATCAAGATGACAGCCCAGTTCTTCCCAAACTTTGATCAATGTGTCTAGCGTGATTGTTGCAACAGCTGCTTCAATCCTGTTCCTTAAGTTGAGTAGGTCAGCTGGTAGTGAAGGTACATACACACAATCCTTTATGAATCCCCAAAATTAGAAATCACAAGGCGTCAGGTCGGGTGAAGTAAGCTCTGTCATTAGACCTCTTGTGGCCAATCCAGTGATCGGGTTCAGTGACATTCAACCAATCGCGTATTGAGTTACCAGTGAGGCGGTGCACAATCTTGTTGCCAAACGAAGTTCTGTAGTTCATCTTCTTCCAATTCCGGAAATAGCCATCAAAATAAGAAATACTAGTTACAGTTCCTTTTCCAAAAAAGAAAGGCCGATAAACTTTTCGTCTAGATAGGGAACACGAAACATTCAATTTAGGGGAAACTCACAACAATTGTACCATCTTGTCAGGGTTTTCTGAGCCTCAGATACACAAATTGTGTCTTCACATGTCCACTGAGGTTGATTCATCACTAAAAACGATATGATCCAGAAAACGTTTTGTTTTCAAAATTGGCATGTAAACCATAGTCTGCAGGCTTTAGAGCCTGTAACAACTGCAAATGATAAGGACGTAGTTGTAAGTGTTTTGGTACAACTTTCCAAACAGTCGTTACTGGAATTGTTATTTGACAACTAGCCTTCTGAATTCTGGGCTATGCGTAAGCCTCTCTCACTCGGTCAACACTTTCTTCACTAACCGTTGGTTGTCCCATTCTCTTCCCTTTGCAAAGGCAGTCCAGTACCTTCAAACTAATGCACCATCTATGGATGTTATCACTTTGAGGATCACAACCGAACTTTATACGGAACGCACATTTCACAGTTACTACAGATTCGGTCATCGTCTGCTGCTGTCGTGTTCTGTTCACGAGTCGCCATTATTTTCTACAAGAATTTTCTAACGCATGCGGAGGAAGCATTGCGTCCCCATGTGCACAGGTGGCAACAAACAAAACTGTTTGAGCTGCTTTTTTGATGTAAGAATTATAATTTTGAGTTATATATTTTAAAAACTACACAAAGTGGTAAAACCCCAATATTTATTTATAAACACACTGTATTATGTTTAAATTTATTTAGTAGAGTTTGGCCTGAATAAAGCCCTTGATATAGATTAAAAAGTAGTAAGCAATTGATGGCATGCTGGTATTAAAGTTGGTTCAATCTTTCACATCATCTCATTTGCATCTAATTTTTGTACATATTTGGATATTTTTACCCACATTTGCTTTATAACATTATCTGAGTTAAATGTATTGTCCAATTAAATCAATGTTAGAATATTAGTATCTTGTGATTGTGTAAAAGAAAAATGGTAATTTTTGGTTACTTCTCTGTGGCAAATTTAGTTAATTGCAAATCTTAGTCTAATGTTTTAAACTATTGAAAATACATCCAATATTGGTTGTTTTTTATTATTACATCTTAATAATACAGTCAAATTAGAAAGGTTTTGATATTAAAGAAATAGGACTGTAAAAAATTACCTAAACAGATCATTTTTATGTTGCATTACAGGGCTATATGTTGTTTTATAATCATAATGTTTTGTTTTCATTATCATGTGTACTGCACCATTAGTCAAGATGTTTCACTCAGCAGTTCAGATTTTAATAATCTGAGTTACTGCTTTAAATTTTACACTTTTTAATTTGTTTTTACAAAAATATAAATGCTCCGCTGTAGATTTGGATTTTTCTATATTACCAATCATGATTTTGGAACAAACCAAAAACTTTAAATTAAATTTTGTAAAACATAAGGATAAAGTAAACAAACAAATTTAATATTTATTAATGTAATGCTAATGGAGGTCATATGCAGGAACATTGTTTACTCGGTCGAAAATCACATTAAATATTATGGAAAGTAAAATATCAATACATACCATTAGGTTTCTTTTTCTTCCTGCCAGGTAAGTCAATGGGAGTGTTATCACTAAACCTTACTGGACCCGTCAGACCAGGAAAGCAGATTATAGCTAGGAACCAATGGGAACTGAAAAACATGAGTAAAATTAAGGTACCATGAATTTACAATTAAAATCAAAGTTGGTCAGGAACTGTTTATTTGGGATAAACAATATCAAAGTTCCAATACTTATCCTTCAGGATATAGGTAACAATGTAACATTTAGAAAATATTCAATTCCTCATATTCCTTCTTTCTATTCACAGCTTACCCAGTTTACTGTCCCTTCACACACGAAAAAAGAATACAGCATGAAAAATGCATAATTTATAATGTCTGAAATTCTCTGAAGCATTTAAATTACACGGGCAGAATTTGATAAATGAAAACAGTTCAGGTAATATAATTCAAGTATCTAGGATAGGTAACTTATGTTATATCCAAGTGAAACTAACTGGTGGATATCAAAGTCAGCTGCCAGGTAGTTAGTATAGATCATATACAGTGATTATCAAAACTCTACTAAAGCAGTAACATTGGCAGAAAGCTCTGTTCCAGATTAATTGTGTGTATCTGGTTACATGCCGCCAAGCCCTAAGGCCAAAAACTGATTACTAGTACTACATTGTTACCTAATTAATTACAGACATCATTATAAAAACCTCTCTTGTATGAAAACCAGTAACAAATAATATACATTATACATATTCCTTGAATTTCTTCGATAAGTAAAGATGGTAGTACAGAATTCTTTTATACTTGTTTAAATTTTATAGTGTTGAGGAGTTTAGGCTAATGTTTCTGGTAACTGGTAGACATAAGTCAGAGATTTTCTTTAGATTAATGTTATTTCTTACATTTTTAAAGAGACCATTTTAAATATACAAATTCTGTAAAAACATAATAAAAACTAATACCATTTCAAGAGTAAAAGAAAGCAAAACAAATAAACCACTGAGAAAATTATATGATTAAAAACGTGTGTGTGTGGTTATTTTACTTGTACCATTAAAACACAATGGAGATTTTACATAGAAACCAAGAGGTTAAATTAATCGTTTTCATAAAATGGGATACTCACTTTTCATTAATAGGTATCACAATAAAGTCTTTGGTAAATAAATTGACATTTTTAGTCCAGCTTTTAACTCTAGAGTGGCGTTTGGCTGCAGGGCTGGCCGTAGGATCATTCTCAACAGGATTCATTGACTTCCGTTTGGGAGGTGGTTTGGTTGTCAGTCGTTTGTAGAAGAATGAACTGAACACGTGTGTCCTGGCACGATCTTCAGGTGACAGTGTCTTCTCTACCACATATCTAGTTTTAAGTGAAAACAAAAATACAATAACAATGCAATAATAAAAACCATGTTTATACTAGTTTGTCAAATGCATACAATAATTTTAGAAAATATATAATATTTAACAAGAAAAATAAATGTAAAATTAAGAGCACAAATCAGAATTACTTTTTATTAAGACTACGTTAAAAATATTTATAATTGGTTTTAAAATGGTACCCAAAAACAAATGAGTATGCTGACATAACAAATCGATTTTTCAAATTTCATTGCTCTATCATAAAAAAAAACTATAACAATATAACTAAACCCTTACATTTTCACCTCAATTAATTGCTGCTACCAGGCCTGCAGAGGCTCGTACAACTACTACCTCAATGGGTTAAGACTGACTCTGTCTCAGAGTAACATTGGCTTGTCACCATCACAATTACTCAGTTTGTCAAAGAGTGGCGATCTTGGATAGTTATTGGGTTATTATTATTACGGATCACTCAAGGAAAAGTTGCAGTGTCCTGTGTATTGCACACCTATCCCACATGTGGGAATCAGATGAATTAAACGGGGATCAGAATTTTTGATGCCAACCCCATCCTATAATTCTTGACCAATTTAACTTGTTTACCTTTGTTACGATTTAAGCTGCTCGTCATACATAAAAACTACTTTAACACGTTCGCTACCACCATGTTAAGAAAAGTCGTATACCCACAGACCAGACGGCTCAAATATGAGCCGCACGGTTTCTTCCTGTGCACCGGCGTCCCAAATATGCGCCGCTCGGGGCACCTCAAATAGACTGACGTCCCATATTTGCGCCGCTGTTTGCATGCCACTATTATTGCCATGAAAAATCACTGGTCTATTTTAGAGGCTTGATACTTTTGTATTGGTCTATGGGGATGTCTGGCTCACATGTGGGATGCTTGGTCTCTGGATATCTTAAAAATTACGTTCCGCACAGTTGGTAAACTTGTTCATTGCCGCTTACACTGTTCTTGTTGTAAACCTCACACCACGGGCTTCTTTCTTCTGAACTACGTTTGAGGTTATGTTTTGTTAGTGTTTAGAAACTATTGTAGAACAAAATGGAACGAAATAAGAAACGTAAGCTTGTGTGTACTGACAGTGAAATAGATCGTGAGCTGAGTAATAGTGACTGTGAATCTGACTCAAGTTCTTTGTTTTCATCGGATGGACAGAGTGAGTACGTTCCGAGCTCTAATAGTAGTGATGATAGTAGTGTAGTAGAACAAAATGAATTGTTTGACATTGAGGCTAATGAAATTGTAAATAACTCCAACATTGTCACTGATGAAATTGAACAGTCTCAAAATAGTTTGGCAGATGACTCTAACGTGCAGTTCGTAACAAATGAAGTCCACAATGCCTACGTTAGTTCAGTTGCTTGTTGGACCAACACAAACAATGTTCCACTAGTTCACGAGTTTTCAGGTAAAAAAGAAATACACTTACAAACAACAGATCCCGTTGAACATTTTGGTGCTATTTTTGACAACTCCTAGAAAAAAATAGTCACTTGGACAAATAAGAGAGCATCAATCATTCGAGGAAATCCTCTTCCTAAACATGTATCATTGAACGTTTGGGAGGATGTCAATATAGAAGAACTTAAAAAGTTTTTGGGTTTGTGCATGTTGATGGGTAATGTAAACTTACCGTCAATAAAGCACTATTGGTCCAAAGATAGCCTATACGAACATCCTACTTTTGGGCGGACAATGTCCCGTAATCGTTTTGAGTGCATTTTAAGATGCTTACGGTTTTATGATCCAGACACCGACAACACAAACAACAGAATGCATAAAATTGCAAACGTAGTAAACCATATCTTAGCAAACTGTGCTAGAGTTTACAGCCCTGGTAAGTCGCTTTCATTGGATGAAGCTATGGTCCTCTTTAGAGGAAGACTGTCGTTTCGGCAGTATATAAAAAATAAAGCAACAAAAGTAAAAGTAAAAAAGTAAAGAATGTCTTATTTTACCAGGCGAAGTTAGGGCTAAGAAGCCCTCTCTAACACTTAACCTGGGGACCAACGGCTTAAAGGTGACTTCCGAACCACCCAACAAAATATGGGATAAAACTTTACAAGCTGACTACATCAGAAGGATACATTATAAATATTATAATTTATCAAGGAAAGGGGACTCTGATGGACACAGATAAAGGCCACTCCTTTGAAGTGGTCAAAAAGTTAATGAAGGACCACATTTGCAAAGGCCACATACTTTTTCTTGAAAACTTTTACAATAGCATCGAGTTAGCGGAGTATCTCATGAACAACAAGACCAACATGAGTGGTACTTTGAGGTCAACTAGAGCTGGTAATCCGGAGGTTGTGGTTCTAACAAAGTTGAGAAAAGGGGAGTCTATCAGTCGCCAAAAGGGACATGTTACAGTTATGAAGTGGCGTGACAAAAGAAATGTGTTAACTATTTCAACATCGAATGGCCCTGAGATGGAGTTGGTAACAAACAAAAGAGGGGAACAAACAATGAAGCCCAGCATGGTTGTCCGTTTCAATAAAGGCATGAGTGGGATCGATCGCAGTGACCAAATGGTCTCGTATTATTCCACTCCCAGAAAGTCTCTGCAATGGTACGTCAAAATTTTTTTCCACCTGCTAGACGTCTCCCTGTGGAATGGTGTCTACATTTTCTCAAGGCTTGCCACCAAAACAACCTACCTGAAGTTCAGGGACATCGTAATAAGAAATTACATTCAGATAGAGCCCATGCCAAGGAATCCTCACTCCAGCCACTCTTCACAGTCTGCCCATACTCCCGTGAAGCTGGAAAAGCGTCTGAGATGCCATGTTTGCAGAGAGAGAAACCAGAAGAGGAAGCAAACATTTTATACCTGCTCCATCTGCAGAGACACTAATAACAAACCGTTTGGCCTATGCATGCCAACTTGTTATAACCAGTGGCACAATAATTAGACTATGAATATGTGAGCACTTAAATATAATGTAACGTGGAACATTCTGAATATAAGTGTAAATTTAATAACTTATATAAATGTTCACTTATTTTGTAAAATAGTTATGACATATGGGTTAATAGTCGTGTATTATGTCCGTTTTAATAGCGAAGAGTAAAGAAGAGCTGGAAGTGCTGGTCGCAAAACTCCTAAACCATACACAAACAGTTGGTTTAAGCATAAATGAAGAGAAAACCAAAATAATGGAGTGTGGGAGAACAACCCAAATAAACAATGAGAATAATATAGAAATAGAAGGGCACAAATTTGAAAAAGTAAACAACTTCACTTATTTGGGAGTAATGCTGACGAATAATAATGAAGAAGACATGGAAATACAACAAAGGATAAATGCGGCACACAGAAGTTTATCAGCATGCCACAAGCTATTAAGCTCTCGACTACTATCACACAAGACCAAACTCCGTATATATAAAACCATTATAAGACCAGTTTTGTTATATGGCTCAGAAAACTGGGTGTTAAGTAAAAAAACAGAAAAACGTTTGATAGTATTTGAGAACAAATTATTGAGAAAAATCTATGGGCCAACCCTTGAAGATGGAGAGTGGAGGATAAAGCATAATGTGGAGTTGAGGCAACTATATATGGACCCAGACATAGTGGCCGAGGTGAGAAGTAGGAGAATGAGATGGGCTGGCCATTTACTAAGGAAGGAGGACAACTCCTTAGTCAAGAACGTCCTTGTAAACAATCCGGAGGGCAGAAGACCACCAGGAAGGCCCAAGTTGAGATGGCGAGACCAGATCAGAAGAGACGTAAGAAAACTGGGAAGAAGAGGCAATGGATAGAGAGATCTGGAGGCAGTGTGTTGGCGAGGCAAAGTACCACCTTGGGTACCAGGAGCCACGGCAGTAAGTAAGTATTATGTCTTGTAGAGTAAAAAGAATCCCATTTGTTTTTTTGTACAATGAAATAAAATAAACTTTATTTTCTTATATTCTACTTTTTTAATTTCTAAAATTAAAATTCTTGAAGGCCTATAGCCTAATAAGATATGTATAATAATACATTCAATGAACTTGTATTTATGACTCTGTTGTTTGAGCTTTTGTACCATGAATTAAAATACTCTCATAATAAGATATGCGTGTTTGATTGAAACTTACCCTAAAACCTACAGTAACTGAGCAAATAAATAGTGGCCCATATATGGGACGCTTGGTCTATGCTAAGATTATGATGCTATAGACCGAGCGTCCCACATATGCGCCGCCGTAAAAATTACGCAAATCAGCAATATATCAAATAAGAACAGTACAGACGTACATTTTAGGTTATTTTGTTGAATTATAGCTCAATTCAACAATATTTTATACTTGGTCTGTGGTTAGTCTCACACCAATTATTCTCTGTCTGTGAAGAACAACCACATTTTGTAACGTTGGTCTGTTACGGTGACCCGGGGGGCGCAAATATGCGCCGCCTGGTAGCGAACGTGTTAAAGTAACAAAACCTAATATTAGGGGAACCCAAGCGGGGATTTTTCGCGTTACTAGAGCGCGTCAGAAACTTATATGGGGAGAAATGTCATACCCTGTAATGTACCCCTAGCACATATGAACCTTTAATATAGGGGTCTGCGTTGAGGGCAGACCGTCAGACTAGTAAAAAAATCGATCCTCAGAAAAACTCGTACGCGTCAGATAAATACAAGGTAAATTAAGTACATGTAAAACAGTGTAGATTTCAATAATCTAACGATTTTTTTTTTTTACATTTTCACAAATCTGTCATGACTTTCGATCACGTCCAAATCGTCAGTCACTTAAATAGGATACTTTTTTGAGTTTACTTAACATTCCCTCTGAATATCTGACACGCTCGAATAACTGCTTTTCTTCTTTTTTTCTATCCCTTTTTATGGCCACCGTCCACTAATTACTCGTCAAATTAATATCGCTCGGTTATCAGAAAGACATAGCGCATATACATTATGAATGTCTGACGCGCTCAAGTATTTCCATGTGAATGTTTTTTTTTTTTTTTTTTTTTTTTTTACATTTTTGAAACATTTTATACATAAAATATGTCAATATATAAAAATTTAAATTTTATAAATCTTTCCTATTACATTAAAAGTTTTAGAACTACAGTATATAAAAATCTATAACAAAACTGAAATGTGGACCCCACCAAAGACTATAAATTTGTTTACATGTTAAATCATAAAACAACTTTCCATAAAGCACACTAATATGTGTCCCGTTATGCACGAAAACCCTATGCACCAGATGCCAATTAGTAGTCACAGCAGGGAACGTGTCAAAGAACTTAAGAACTAGCTAACTAACTTGAGATAGAATTTAACAACTTGATCACTCACTTGAGATAAAAGTCAATAATGACATCATTTAGGAACTGATCTTCTCCGAGGCAGGCATAATCTTCAGTGTTGATAGGAATTCCACCTTTTTCTGGTGGAGGAGGGTAAACCATAATACTGCAACAATATTTATAGATTACTCAAATAAATTGACAAAGTAAGACTCATTTGCATAAAAGATTAGCATAACCCATTCAGTGCGGCCGGCCTCACTACAGGATGGCAGACCTGCGCGCGCAGTACGGACGTTTTCAGAAGGGGCCGCCTTGCCGCTCTACACATAAAGCCTCAGTGTGATTCAGTTATTCGTTGTAGACCGTTGGATCTCTGTCGTATTTTAGGTTATGACCAACGCTTTATTGTGATCGGTTTCGTTCGCGTTTACACATTACAGTTCTTTTTCAATAGGAGCCCGTTGTAATCTTTGAGTGTTTAGTGTGTTATTTTTGTGTATATCAACTGTGTAATTCTTTCTCTACAGTATTTGAGTGTTTTTTTTTTATAAAAATGGATCCTGCAGTGCCAGGTACCTCTGGTCAGACTAACTTTCACACCAGCAATGAACAAAACTACGACAGTGATGTTTCTGTGGATTTCATACAAAGAGTTGTTGACGACTCTTCCTCAGACAATTCATCTGCTTGTTCTGAAAGTGACGACGAGGCTACTGTTATTGAGGTTTCAACTTGGAGTATTACAACAACAGGTATGAGACCTATTGAATTCGTCAGAACCGAATCTTTGTTAGTATCAGTCCCGGGGGTTGGTTCCCCAATAGATTTTTTCACACTCCTACTTGACAATGTTTTCCTAGAAAATATTTTCAAATTTACAAATGCTTATGCATTTAATTGTGTATACAGTAAATCAACCTTGAAACCGAAATCAAGAATCAATGCGTGGAAAGACATCACTGTACCCGAGCTGAAGACATTTTTAGGCGTTTTATTGCACACAGGCACAATAAAAATGAATTGAATCCAAGACTATTGGAAAACAGATTATTTATTCAATTTCAAGCGTTTTAGTAATTTTATGTCGAGGGACAGGTTCTTGTCCATTTTGCGTTGTTTGCATTTTTGCAAAACAAACGACAATGCTCTTGACCCCGGTACTGCAAATTTCATAGAAAAAATTCAGTTTGTTGTAGGTTACTTCAACGACAAAATAAGAAGTGTTTATTACCCTCAAAAAGAGTTATCTCTCTATGAGGCTATGGTACTGTGGAGAGGAAGATTACACTTCCATCAGTACATCAAGAGCAAAAGGCACAAGTTTGGTGTCAAATTGTACACTTTGACAGAGCATCAGGGATTTATTCTGAGATTCCTCACGTACACGGGCAAATCATATACTACCGTAGGTGGTTTAGGGCATACGGAGAAGGTTGTCCTACACCTTTTGAAGGATTATTTGGAGCAAGGTCATTCAGTGTATATGGACAATTTTTATAACAGCTACACCCTTGCTTCGAAATTTATTAGCTGTAAAAACATATTGCACGGGACATTACGTATTGGTCGAAAATTTACACCCCAAGAAGTAACCAATCAATCCCTGAAGCAGGGTGAGACAATTGCACGCTGTGCAAATAGTGTAATGATTGGGAAATGGAAAGACAAAAGGTCAGTATTATACATCTCAACTGAACACGAAAATGAAATGGTGGATTTTGTGGACAAAAGAGGTCGTACTAAGCCTAAACTCCTTCCAATAGTAAAATACAATGCTCATATGAGTGGTGTTGATCGTGCCGATCAGTTGATGGCATACCACCCATTTGAAAGAAAAACCATCAGGTGGTATAAAAAAAATCTTTGTACATACAATACAAATGATTTTGATGAATGCACATCAACTGCATAACATGCACAACCAAAAAATGACGCTACATAATTTTTTATTGGAAGTGATCAAAGGACTTTTACCGCTCCCCTTACTGTAAATGTTGAAACTCCAGGTCAAAGAAGAATGAGAAAAGAGACAAGTTAGACAAAATTCAAGGCCAAGAGGCAGCCGTACCAAAAGAAACAAGTGCAGGCAGTGCACGAAAAATGGCAAACCAAATGTGAAAATTGCTTTCCATTGTGTAACATGCCCTGAAAAGCCTGGCCTGTGCATGGGTCAGTGCTTTGAATCTTACCATGACTCTGCAGTAAAAGACTGGATAGGTGGAGGTGGTGTATATAATATTTATAACTAATAAGAATTGTGATAAGGCTATAATTTGCGGCAGGCCAAAATTGGGGCCGAGCTTGTAACGTCAATGGTCAAAGAAAAACAAACGGAAATATCATTTGGACAATCATCCTGGACTTTCAATGAAACAAGTAAGTGATATCAGCAGCAGAGCACTCGTAACAACAGCTTTCGACACTATGGGACCAGCACAATATGCGCCCGACCCCAGTAGGGACCGAAACTTGTGACGTCACAGTTCCAAGAAACTCAACCGGAAACGTCATTTAACCCTTTCCGGGCCAGACGGCAATATATTGCCGCCATAGATTGCGTCTGAAAAGCGCCAGGCGGCAATATATAGTCTCCTTGATATTCGTAGTTTTCTTAAATAAATACGACGTCAAATGATTAAAGTTTAATGTTTTTTAATTCCCTGGTATATTTGTAGATAATTAATATGAATATCATTTTCATTTTGGAGGTCTATGGATTTTTATTTCGTAATTGTCACGTGACATTATCAGCTGACTCGATCTTTTGTTGTTAATTCTTTATGCTTTAGTGTAATTGTACTATTGTATGCTGGATTCTTCTTCATTATTTTATTTTGTGGTTGTAAATATTAGTAGTGTTAGTTGTTACGTGCTTAGCTATTGTGTGTAGTAGTTACAATGACTGACAATTTGCGATCTCATGGGAGTGAAATTATAAATAGCACATTTGTAAATAGAAAAAGTGTAAATAAATTTAAAATAAAATTGTGTAAATATTTCTTGGTAAATAGTGTTTTTTAACTGTATTGAAAATGCTTATGAATCCTACAATCATCTGTTTACCGGTACAGCCATAATGTGAATATTTATTTTAAGTTTCTTGCAATGTAAAAGTCAGTTGCTTTAACACTTATAAAATGTTGCGAAGTACAGTTATGCGTATTTATACAAAATGTGTCATAAAACATTTATTTATGAGAGAAATAACACAAAATTGTGTATGGTTGTTCCTTTCTAAATGTACAATATAATAAAATAGCTTCCAACAGTAAAATTATTTTTCCTTTTATAGTTATTTGCAAAAAAAAAAAAAATATTTTATGTAATCTATTAAAACATTATTTTTCTAAATTTTAAATTACTTAAAACTACATCTACATATTTTTTTGTTGATAGTATATATCTATACAAGTAATTTGGTGCAACTTTCAGGTCATTCTCTAATTTTTATGAAAAATTATAAATTTTAATCTAAGATACTGCAAAATCGCCAATTTTAGCCTGGCACTTTTGACTAGTCACAAGGGGATATGAGATGTGAAAAAATTTTGCAGCTTCTCATATTTGGTCCTGGCCCTGAAAGGGTTAAACCTTTAATCTTGCCTTTCCACCGTACAAGGTAAGTTTTTTCTACATAAAAATTGTTCAGCATCTAGTAACCCTAATTATGCTTTTTGCCGCAGTGATTGTGTTAAAACTATACAAATAGTATGCATAGTTTATTCTCACCCTTTAATATTTTATCTTCATCTTAAATTTAAGTATTTTTTACCTTATATGAAATCAAATATTTCATGACACAAACTGAAAACATTGAAATAACATTAATGTACCATAAATACATTTTAAAGGATACAACTTTTCTGATGTGTTTCAAATAATAAGAATTAAAATGCGAGGGAATTTTAATACTTGATTTGATAACTTACGTTTGAATATTTTGTCCATTAAAGGGTTGGGGCTGCTGCTGCTGTTGTTGCTGCTGCTGGTTGGGTTGTTTCTTTAAGATAAATGCTTGAACCTTGAAGGAAAAATGTATTATTTAAAGAATGAAATACACAAATTTTTGAGTAGTTCTAAGCTCATATATTTTTTAAATTTTGTTGACTTTGAAATATTTATGGTGCTAAAGATTCAGTGTCTATAATGTTTTAACTTTTTTATTAGATATAAAGAACTGTACTTTTAACACACTTACTAAAGAATAAATGCATTTTTTACAAATAAGATGTGGCAAAACTTGTCCTCTTACATTTTATTATAATTATTGTTGTTTAAACATACCAACAAAGTGCAATGTCTTTGGATACACAAAGTACTTGTTATCTCACATCATATGTTTATCAAAAATAAATGTAGTCTAAAAAGTAATCACATAATTAAAGCACTACATTTAAATAAATCAAAATAATAGAAAATACAAACAAATTTTTAATATAAACCTTATGATATCATTTAAAGACTACCCAAAATAACAAACTAAGTCATATAAACCAGTACAATCAAGATAATAAATACTGCTGTTTGTTTTTGCTATGGAAGACGTTTGTACATACTAACCTCTTTGGGAGAAGCTTTCACAAGAATGTCATTAGCCTCTTTCCCAGATAATTCAGCAAACACATTATTTTCAGGATTACTAAAAATAGTTTTTAAAGTTTGTTTGCAATCCTCGTCAATCTTGTCTGGCAGGAATGTGATTCTCCTATGTGTTTCATCTGTAAGAAACATTTTATCCGTAAGAAAACTAAACAAAACTGATGTGATGATATATTATTTCTAAATATAATTGCTAATACATTAATCCCAAAGTGTCTACTGCATTACAAACATATGTGGTTTTAATTGAAGATTTGATATGACATTTAATTTTTAATTTACTTTGCAGTAAGTCCTTGTAAATACACCCTTAACTAATTTATTTGTATTTATTACAATAATAACATTTCTTACTGGTTCTGATTCTGGCCCTAAAAACAATCAAAACACCAACAGTGATTAATCAAAAAGAGAATGAGAATTCTTCGAATTTAAAATAAATGTAATAATATCCAAGTAAAAATTAGAAAAATGATAATTGATCTTTTGTTGTATCAAAAGGTATATTCATGCATAAAAACTTACTTGAGCTCATACTGTCATAATAGAAACCATTTTTATCATCCATTTTCAAAGCTTTTCTAATCTTGGCAGCAGCAGCAGGCCTGGTGTAGAAGAACAGTACTGGCATTTGTCTTCCAAAATGAATAAGCACTTTGATTATTTCATTGTACAAAATCTTCAATTCTACAGACTGGTCTGTAATCAAAACAAAACAAATATCACTGTTTATATGGTAATGGTCTTCATAACATGTACTTAAAAGAAACCTTCAAATGATGTTGCAACCTGGCCACTGTTCATTAACAAAAATTGTATACTTAAGGTTCATGAGACCCTAAGTTAAGAATAGTAAAGATTGTTGTTGGAAAGGGTTTCATCTACATATATCCATTTATATAATGAGTATCATAATTAACCATGTACCTAGAATTAACACGTTAGCTGCCAACCCCGAAAAATACGTTTTAGCGCTAAAGCGCCAAATTTTTAAAAGATAAATTGTTGTAACCTTTTGTTATTTTTCTCTTCTTTGGTTACTAATAAACATGATTTTATGATTTATGTATATTTATTACGTTTATAAAGCGTCGTGCACATTGGCCCGACAGAGCTTTTTACAAGGCGATATATCACATAAATCATTTGCCGTCTGGCCTATACGCCCGACGCCTGATTCAGGGATATTCCGTTTTGTTGATGTGCAGCCTGAATAATTCCCGCGCTTTAGTTCTCTGTCTGCAATTGCATCAGCTTATTTCTAACCCGCCTTTTCCACATAGCTGAGTGCCAATTGACGTGTTTTGTTACTGGAATCCTACATTGTGTTTTTTTATAAGTAATGTTTCGATAGTTGTGTGCGTGTATACTATTGATCGGTAAAAATGAGTGGCGATAATCTTCTTACGGATGAAATCGAACGTATGATTGAGAATCCGTCTTCCCCAGGTGATTTGTTTGCAGAAATAAGTGATGATGACAGTGTGGAGTCAATGGTGGTTAGTGATATACTGGATGACACTGATAGCGACCTAGACTTTATTCCTGGTACTGATTAAGAATATTACTCTGATGACAATCAAGAATCAAACGTGGAACTTAATTCTACTGATGCTAATGGAACAGTTACAGATATCACAGGTACTTCTTTGATTTCTACAAACGCCAAGGACAATGATTTGGGCTGGGAAATGTTTGAGGGTAAGCAGAAAACGTTTCAGTTCACTCAGACAACAAAATTTAATTTTTGTTTACCGAACAACAGAAAACCAATAGATTTTTTTCGTCATTACTTGACAGATGAAGTAGTTGAACTTATGGTTGTAGAAACTAATCATAATGCAAATGAAGTAATTTTAAAGCTGCGACTAAGTCGTAAGAGTAGGCTAAAAGACTGGAAAAATACCAATCATGGGGAAATGAAACAATTTATTGGCCTTCTTTTATATATGGGTTTAGTAGGACTTCCAAGAATCAGTGATTATTGGTCAAAAAATCCTTTGTATAAATTCTCAGTTGCCCGAAAAATAATGAGTAGAAACAGGTTTCAGTTACTCTTACGTTTCTGGCATTTTAACGGTAATGAAAACCTCAAAAGAGATGGGCGAATTGGTAAAATAAAACCTCTGCTTCTAGCACTAAACAATTTATTCTTCACTTTGAAAGTAGCAGAGCAAGATTTAGTTATTGATGAAACTATGGTGCCGTTTCGTGGTAGACTAGGTTTCCGGCAGTATATTCCCGGAAAGGCCCACAAGTATGGGATAAAAATATTCAAGCTGTGTGATAAAACGGGTTATACTTATGCAGTAAAAGTATACATGGGGAAAGGTACTGTAGAAGTGACAAAAGACAGATCTGTTGCGACTAAAGTGGTACTGGAACTCATGACAAACTTTTTAAATAAAGGCCACAATTTATATATGGACAACTACTATACATCAGTAGAATTGGCTGATGCTTTGTTGTCAAACAAAACACATCTTGCTGGTACGGTGAGAAAAAGTCGTAAAGGCCTACCAAAAAACCTTTTAAAACAAAAACTTAGGAAAGGTGAAATGGTTTGCTCCGAAAATAAAGATGGTGTAGTTGTTACCAAGTGGAAAGACAAAAGGGAGGTACACATGCTTTCCACATTCCATAGGCCGGAGTACGTCGTCCTTGACCAAAAGAAGTTGGAGGGCCAAATGTAATGAAGCCATTAGTCATCGTTGACTACAATAAGGCGAAGGTTGGGATAGACGTATCCGATCAAATGTCATCATATAACACTGCAGTACGGAAGACAATGCGTTGGTTCCACAAACTAGCTGAAGAACTTCTTCTTGGAACTGCAGTGGTAAATAGATGGTTGGCCTACAATAATTTTCTTAACCACACTACATCTCATAATAAAAAAAAACAAAACTTAGTCTCTATCACTAAGTTTAGAGAGGAATTGGCCTATTCCTTGATGAACGTGCAGGAAGAGCCACGCATTCCAAATGTGACCACTACAGGGCACCACTACCTGACGTCATCTGCTTTTGTTGGTGGAGGAGTACAAAAACGCCGACAAAGAAAGGTGTGCAAGTTGTGCTACAAAAATGTATCAGAGGAAAAAGGACGTAAGGTAGCAAAAAATTTGACACAAGTAACTACGTTTTGCAGTGAATGTCCAGAAAAACCATTTTTGTGTGAAACATGCTTCAAAATTATACACAAATAGTATATCTTCATTCATCTTTTCTATAGGGTAATTTTGTATTTACTTATTTTTCTTTACTTATAAGATTGAATTATTTGAATAGTAAGGAAAGTAAAAAATATGAAAATAAATAAGATACAACTTTTTATTTACTACATTTACTTTTTGTGAAACTTATGAAATAAATCTCTTTTTACTGTAAAATAACAAATCATATATTTTATTCTTCCTGGTAGCAATAATCAGGCTAAAACCTTATTATTTTATATTCTAACACCGATAAAAATACCCGTCGGGCAATGTGGCCCGACAAAAATGTCCAATGTAGCAATCTCATTCATATCACTAATAACAAAAATAAACACAACAAACGTTCTGTTAGTAGCAGAACTCTTCATAGTTCAATCAGTTTCAGTTTGAGTCGTCAAGGTGCAGCACAGGCACGAAGGTAATCAAAATGGCGGGTACCGTCATTGTTATGCTGTCGGGCCACTTTACCCGACGTGCAATCTCTTAAAGATGTAGAGCGTCGGTCCATTTGGCCCGACGTGGCAGCTAACGTGTTAATCTGGCATTTGGTATGCTGCATTGATTCATCCATGCTCCATTTCAATTCATTGTTATTCTATCTTTATTTCAATCTCATTATGCCATTCCTATTAGTCCATTAGTATAATGTGCTTATCTACATCCAGAAATGATAAGTAAAAGACAATATTTGTATTCTGCAAAATACGTATTTTATATTCAGGGTGACCATCCAAAAACGGTATGTTTCTTACTCTATTTTTGGCCCTCAGACTTGCAGATGATAGTTTAATGAATTTTCATATTCCATACTTGTAGAAAAAGTAAATAAATATTGTGTGATTGTAAAAAGAATCACATGGAAGAAAAAATCAAACTTCTCATTAAAATGATGTTTAGTTAAGGGTTCTTTTATTTTTTTGCTTTCCTCCGCAATCATTTATTGGATCAAATTCAAAATTTTTACAGATATTTTATATTTGTTGCACATTTATTTACTTGTGTTTTTAAGTTATTATTTTATATTGATTTCAGTGAATTTAATTTGTGATTAATCATATACCAGTAGTAGGTTACAATTGATATAGAAATAACAAAAATATTCTAAAGCTGAATAAACTAAGCTTATCGGTTAATATTTTACAAGTGTCAAACTACTTTTTCCAGTCCAATGTAGTTGCTTGAGAATGTTATGTTGATCACAGAAAGTATTTCTCGAAAGTAATTTCACTGCTTCTGGTTATTTAATGGTCGATTCTATTTCTGTCAATTCCAAACGAGAGACAAATTTTATATCAACGAGCTGTTAATTTTAATTTGCAATAAAAATAGGGACTAAGCAAAGTAGCTACGACAAGACAACTTGTTCTAATTAAAATCGACTTACCCAGACAATACTACAGTGGAACCTCGATAAGTCGGATTAATCGGGGCCGCGGCCGATCCGGGTTAATGAAAATCTGGGTTAGCTGGAGAATTAGGTAAAAATTAATAAAATACGGTATACTTACAGAAAAACTCCATTATAATTGTAAAAACATCAAACATATGCACTTTTAATTATTATTAATCCTTACAGTACATTTATAACTGTTCATTTCCTGGTAAAAAACTCAGTCAGCTTTGGTTGTGCCAATGTCGTCTGCCGCTTGCGTGCTGTGCGATCCCGCAGTCTCTTCAACATGAGCAATTCAGCCGGCGATGTTTCTGCCTGCCGCTCGAAATAAATCATTAATTCGTTTAGTTTGGTCACTGCATCTCCATGACTCATCACTGGATCTTCAATGTTCCCGTCTGCCTCCTCAGCGTCTGATTCATTAGTATCAGGTAAAAACGACGCGATCACTTCCTCGTCAGTAAGTGGCTCATAGCCTCCGTTACTGTCTGCCCCTAACCACAATGTCATTTTCATCGACTTCAGAGCAGCCATCAATACTTTGGAACATATCCAAAAGTTCTTGGGGCTGGACATCGTCTGGAGAGTCATTTTCCATATTACAGTTCCCCACTGGTTGAATTATATTTTAGGGCAAGTCGCATACACCCTTCCACAGTCTTTTCCAAGATTTAATTAAGCTGATTCTAGTCACTTATTCCCAAGATTCTGCAATCATGTACATTAAATGTTTTGAGAATTTCAACTACACCGTGTTCTCCTTCATTGTCAATGATTGTGCTTGATTTTCTCGAGAACCCCCTGGTCCATGGGCTGTAATAGCGCTGTTACATTAGGCGGCAAAAACTTGACGGTAATGTCCCCACTGACCAGCACATCTGCAGACGGATGTGAAGGAGCATTATCAATTAGTAGGACAGCTTTAATTGGCAACCCACAATCTTTTAAATATTTCGTCACATCTGGCACAAAACAATCAAAAAACCAGTTTTTAAAAGTGTTGCTGTCCATCCATGCACTTCTTTGAGACTTGTAGACAACTGGTAGAGAATCCTGATTTACGTTTTTTCAGTGCTCGCGGATTTTTTGCTTTTCCTATTAAGAGTAGAGGAAATTTATGCTTCCCTGAAGCATTGCTACAGGCCATTATTGTCAATCGGTCTTTGCTTTTTTTGTATCCCTTTGAGTCTTTTTCAGTTTTTGAGGCCAAAGTTTTGCTCGGCAACACTCTGTAAAACAGACCCGTCTCATCGGCGTTATATATTTGATCTGCCGTTAAATTTTCTTCTTTAACAAAATCCAAAAACTTGTTTTTATAGTCATCAGCAGTGCTGTTGTTCCCAAATAGACTTTCTCCTGTGATAGATAGTTGGCAAATACCATGCCGCTTTTTTCACCTATCCAACCATCCTTGACTCGCAGTAAAATTTGGTTCACAATCAGGCAACTCTTTATTTAGCTTGATTGCCTTTTCTTGAATGATAGGCCCAGACACTGGCAAACCACGTTCCCTTTCCGCACAAAACCAAACATATAAAGTGTTGTCAAGAGTCTCGTTTTTAGCTTTCTTAGCTTTGCACCGATTACCCAAACTGTCTTTTGTTATCATCTTGAAACAAAATTCTTCGATTTTTGTCCTATTTTTTTCCAATCCGATACTGTAGATGTACCGACACCATAAGACGCTCCAATTCACCTTTATCAATCCTACCTAATGCCTCTAGTCTCTTTTCCATTGTCACTACAACATTTTTACGCTTTGTTGCCATCGCGTAGATAAAAACAAACGCACAACACAAATGAAGCACACTATCTGAAGCACGATTGTAGAACAGAAGCAAACAATACAGTACACTACACACACAACACGGGCACAAGCGAGCGGAGCGAGGTGGTAGGAATGGTACTGAGGGGCCAGGCGTGGCAGTAGCGTGGGAGAGGATTTGGGGAAATACGCGTCTGTCATTGTTTCCGAGAATCCGAGACAATGACCGCCACTCGGCCGCCGTGTGCCATGAGTCACACACTCACTGTTGTACAGTCCCATCAAATACTGATGCAACATCGATTCACGAATACTATACCACTAAAAAATATTACGTTTTTATTATTGAAATGTTTGTCTGATTTTTTATTTTTTAATTGAAAATCGGTCTGGGTTAGCCGGACTTCCGGATTAACGGGGGCCGACTTATCGGGGTTGTACTGTACTGAACTTAGAAAAAGTTAGGTGACACCACACAGCAGGAGACGTGTACTCATGAATATCTCCTTGTTAAGTTAGCATATACTTTTGTTGCCAGTGTACATTACGGTTATTGGTTACAACAATTATTAGTAGTAGCTCAAATGTGTTTGTTACAAGAACATAAACTTGTTATCATAAACAATTACTTTATCCATACACGTTTCAATTCGTCTTTAATGAGAATGCACGTGCAATTAATGGCTTTCTCATGAAGTCCATGCAGGGTCAGGAAAATGTTTATTTTAGACTTATTAGTTATTATATATGAATATAAACATTAAATAATGCTTGTATTAATAAATATTAATCAATATGTACTCACCAGAATTTAAAACTGGTACAGTAACTTTAAGGCCATGAGGAGTAATAAGAACCTTATCTTTGGGAACAACCTTGTAGGAGCCTATCCTGACTGTACGGCACTGCAAGAACGTCTTCTCATCAGCACTGGCATTGTCTAGTGCCAATTCCATATCACCGCCACCTCCTAAAACATTTCATATTTAGAATGTACAAAAATCTCTCATTGTACTTTTACGGACTAATAATTATTGTTTGCATAGCAGGGCTTCAATATACACGACTAAAAGCAAACTTTTTAAGGCTATTAAGACCTCTCTTGCAAAGCTCTGGACACAGGTTTCAAGAAGTAGTTCACTACACTCAAAAATAGATGTTAATGTTGCTAAAAACCCGTCATGTAATAGTCATGGGCTTTTATAAATTAAACCTCATTTAAGATTTTTCTTTTATACGTATTCCCTTAAATTCACAATAAGACAATCTTCCTTTTTCATAAATCCAGCGATCATGCCATTAACGTTTAGACTTAAATAGTTTCATGCACTTTCTATTTTGACCATGCTTGTTTGTTCATTCAAAAACCAAACATGATATTTTGTGAACAAAATTAACTGAAATTTCCCTTGTACATTTTGACCGGTCAATTTAAAAACAAAATCTAAAGAAAATTAGATAAAAGTATTGACAGTACAGCTATGCACATATCACGAAGTTTAAAAACACTCAAAATACATTGTAAGGGTACTAAAGCTTGGGTAACATTATAAGGGTGACAGATTGCATCCCTTATCAATGAAAATTTACTTAAAACACATAAAAAATGTGAAATTGCATATATGGTTTGATAAATAACTCCAATAGCTCGTTCAATTAATAGATATGTGCTAAAAAAAAACACTGAAAATGGAAAGAGTAATATGTGACCAGTAATGAGACTGCAATGGCTCACTTTTGCTAATAGAAATGCACATATATAAATCAAAGTTCTAGGTTCTATATTGGGTCCTCTGCTTTTCCTATATGATATAAAAGAAATGCCACAGTACGTAGATGATCTGAACAAGGTAAACTGTGCTTATATGCTGATGATTCCAATCTTAAAACATCTGGAAAACCCACAAATTAAATAAAAGTTACTTCTTTTATATCAACGAACATTATATACATTTTTATAGGTAATCAATTTATTTCTTAATATGGTTGACCAAATTGTATATCTTTCTGTACAGAACAAAACAGACATAAATTACATCCATGACTTGTAGTGGAATCCTAAAAAAGCGTAGGTAACTCTGATAATTCTACATTTATAACATGTTCAGTCTGTAAAATAACATTTCATAAAAAGCTCACATATATAGGTTCATGTTTTTCTACACACATCATCAATATACTGAAAATGAACCAAGGCCAAAATCAAACAAACTCCAAAATGTTATTTATATAATGTGGTTTTGCATTCTTCTGAGTATGTTAATGTACAATGTTTTTAAATATGATATGTAGAAGTAAAGTTAAAGATTGTATTACACTTTTTTAATATTTGCAGAATTTTCTCAACAGGAGCATTTAGAATCTGTTAACACATTTAAAGTAAGGTTAAAGGGAGAGAGTACATGAGTTGAGAGAGTTTTACCTAATCTTACATGGCTGGTATGTCTTAAACAGACTCATTTTATATCATGTATTGTTAATGTTGGAATGCCTGTAACAACTCAAATCCTATTTGAACAAGTGGGGTTTTTCAGACTAACTATGTGTTTCAATAGTTTAGTGGATGAAATATAGGCAACTCATTTATGGAATTAGTTAACCATTTCAGGAGGGAGAATAATTGATTTTTATACTAAATGTATTTATAGTTTACAACATAGTGACGTTGATATTCACAAACTGGCATATTCACAAAAAAGTAAGATGTAAAACTATTAAGTTTCTTAAGAAAATGTATACAGAAATTATAAATTGTAATAAAACAAAAATGCCTAAAGGGTCATATTTTTAAAATGCAAAAAACGAGACAATCTTGATAATCAATTATAATATCAAAGAAAGTAAAACAAAGACATAAAACTACAGTAAGCTCCCTCTTAATCCCCTTGGATCAACCACCTGTTTGATTAACCGGCCACTTCCAGGAAGATTTCACCAGACTTGACTTCTGCAGCATCAACGATGATGGACTGTTGATAAGAACAGAAAACACCACACGCCTCTTGTTTTGAAACAAATTAGTATTTTGTTACTACCTTTTACGAGTTTCAGTACTTTTAAAAGTGAGTGACAACTAGAGTGGGTGAGAAAATTACTATTACTATACTGTATTTTTTTATCAATTAATTAATAATGTATTTCTACATGATCAAATAAATTACTGCAGTAGTTTTTACCTTTCTGAATTTGTGTTATAGGCTTTTTTGGTTCCACTGACTTATAGGTTATCTTACTTACCAGTCCCTACCATAGTCGGTTGAGAGGGAAGCTACCGCGTGTAAAGTATCAGGAAAAATATCCAGTTTATCAATAATGTTATAGCAAAAATGTCCAGACGTTATACAAATTTAATGAAACAAAAAACACAAAGGAAAAAAGGACACCAGAAAGAATTAGAATAAAACACAATTATTTGATAATGCATAACAATGAGTACTCATTTGGAAAGTAAACAACATCATGAAATATGTTATGCCTCCACTGCTGGCAGATCAATAAGTTGACACCAGCTTCATTTTAGAAATGGGACTATACTAATGTGGATTTACCTAACCAAAATAAACAATCACCGTGGAGACAGACAGAATAAGGCTATAAAAATGACAGGAAGATTGAAAGATATGTAAAACAAAAGCATACCAAATTTACATAATATGAAGAAGTTTCAGTTAAAAATGGTGAAACATTTAACTGTGGAAAATTTATGAAAGTCATGCTCAAGGCTACCACCCTTTCTATTGACTGATGAACTCAAAGATTAAAAGAAAAGGCTATTACAAAATAAATTTTCATTAATGACGTCATAAAGAACCTCAGTGCTCTTCCTGTAAAATTTGATTGGAAACACTTTTTTTAACTTCAAAAGTGAATGATTTGGTTTTTAAAACTTGTGGAGATGTCTATTTTTGGTTTATAACCAAACTTCCGGCAAAACTACGTTTTGTTCTGAGGGGATGTAACTATGATCTCACCACTGACAGACTGTTTCTGCTCTGTAATCATCTCATCTGTGATGACCGGCTCTTTGTCGCAAGAGGATAGTTGACTGTTGGAATCGGAGTGGAAGTTTTCCTCCAGTGGTTGAGCGTGAGCGTGAGCGAGGCCGAGCAGCTCTTCATCGTCCGATATCGTCAAGCACACTGCAATAGTTTCTTCGGTTACACTTCACCCTCATTTAGTTTTAAATCTGCTGTTTTCTCACAAGGGAATTTGTAAAGACTGAATGATATGATGTATAAAAACCAACAAATTACATATCCCACCAAAGTGACTGTATATCTTCAAATTTGTACTTGTCTCGGTCTGAGTCAGTTACCTATTCGTTTTGAAAAAAAAAACCTTGTTAGACAGATAAATTAAATTCCAGAAACAATTACATCTGTACTTTTCTCTCATAGTTATAACCTATTCACAACTAATGTCAAGTTTGGATTTATTTTAGTGAAAACACCTGAGATTTAATGAAATTGTAGTGAAGTTTTTTTGTTAGAACTCTAGCAAATTACATGAGGCCATTTATAATTTTACTATTGTTTGAAACTTTATTGATTGAATTGTGCTGACTGGAAATATTTATTTTTATTAATATTGTACTTCTGTATTATTTTTATTCA
The DNA here is from genome assembly GCF_021130785.1 of Homalodisca vitripennis. Classification (NCBI taxonomy): domain Eukaryota; kingdom Metazoa; phylum Arthropoda; class Insecta; order Hemiptera; family Cicadellidae; genus Homalodisca; species Homalodisca vitripennis. The sequence goes on from NC_060209.1 coordinate 166,636,166, forward strand.
ATACTATTTACAAATAGCAATTTTACAATGGCTTATCTTAAAACTTGAATTTTTTTAATTAATCTCTTATTGGTCTCTAGATAGACACTTAAGCCAAAAAAACTTACATAGCATTTAAGTTGTCTGATAAATATTTTTAAAATTCTAATTGAACCAATGTGAGATAATACAGCAAAATCTACAACAAAATAATGCATAAAGCCATTATGGTGGGATTTTCCAAAGTATGTTTTCTATTTTCTGAGCACACTTAATGATTTGAGCTACATTTAAAAGCAATATTGTTTAAATTACAATGAACAGGGAAAAATGTATATACGTTAAAATAAAAGTTTCATTTTTCTATTTCATAATGAAAACATCACATAAATTTTAAAAGATGCAAAGTAAAGAGAAATTTTTATATAAAACAACAGCAATACATACAACAATTTGCAAACATATACCTTATTATATAAGGATTTCGGTATTTATTAAAATCAGTACTTTTTTTAAAGGAGACTCAAGTTTTAGATAATAACTACTACAATTTAAAATTTGTTGACGTTTGCATTTTAATTCATTTTAAGCTGGAATTTTAAGTTATTTTAAAGTTTCACCCTGTGTTTACATTACAGTATAGAGTATTATATTACTGAATTATACCGAGAAGTTTCATAACTCTACTCCAGGCCTAAACACAAGAGGAAGAAGTTTTTCTGGCCCAATTAGTTGGTTACATTGCTTGATTTGTAATTATTAATATGTAACTCTTATTATAAGTTACAGCAGCATGGAGTTTATTTTATAAAAATTTGAGAGGGATAAACAAAAACATAGTACAGTTTCAAAATATGGAATATTTCCTTGTTAAAATACCAATTTCTTATTGTATCAGTATGCCAAGAGCCTGTTACAACATCTACTTCTACTAGACAGGGCAATAATAGGCTACTATCATGCTTCGAACTTTGAGAGGCTAAACAATTTCACAAGAAAACAACAAAATGCAAAATAACTTAAGATTTGCTACTCTTCTTAATTTGATTCCTTTTAGATCAGATGAAAACTACTAAGAAAATGCATTTTTATTATTGTATGAAACCACCAAATTTGAAGGAATTTATACGGGTTATATATGTATATTAAAACAGTGAAAATTAATCTTTTGGAAGAATTTGTTACATTTTTATACCTGTTTATCCTGAAATAAGTGAAAATATGTGCTGGATTAGAATTAACAAGTAAAACGACCACGCCAAATTACAATTCTGTGTTTTAACTTAAAAGTCAAACACTAACCAATGTGAATAGAACATGGATTCAGAGAAACATTATGTTTCTTTTCATGTAACAAAAATTTCAGAATGTCATATCTAAAAGACACAACCAATACAAAGAAAAGAATCGTGGAGACATGATTTAAATTATTCTTCCTTGAACATGTATCAAGGCTTTCTACGCAAAGTTCGACAAAAATACTGTATGGGTGAATTTGTAATACACATGTTGGGGTTAAGTTCTGATGATACACTCCAATTAAATTTTTTTAGTTCAATTTTATAAATTAGACTATAATAACAAAATTGCAATCAGTTGAGATTGTACATGCAGGGGAAATTGTTAGGTGAGTTGTAATATATGTGTAAGCCTTTGAAATAAAATTATAGATGACAATATTTTTGCTTAAAGAAATATCAGCTGAATAAATTGATGAAACCACGAGAATTTTCAAAATAAATTCTTCAGTTTATGAAAGATGAGAACAAATCTTTAATTAAAAAATTAAAAATAACTTCAGCACTCTGCTTGTGTGTATTTTAAGTATTAATCCAACAGTCTCTTAAATATTTAAATTTTCAGGCTAAAGCACATAACTCTTTATTCACCATATTATACTACAGTACAAAATTACACAGAAACAAATTAAATAAAATTTAAAAAAGAATTTGTAATACCATATTTTCCCTGGCACTTAACAAATTTAATCAAGATTACTAGGGACTAAAATACAAAAGATCCTACATTGCGGAAACTTTCATACGTAAAGTAAGGCCAATACTTGTAATGTCTATAAACAAAATACTTTCTATTCTGTAACTATCTCCTACCAGAGAGAACTAATAATGTATAGTTATCTTCGTAGAAATTTTAAACAACAGACGTACTCTGGCTGAAAATAATTTTGTATATTTAAAAATCATTTAGTATATTTACCCTTTAAGTTAGGAAGGTTTTATTTTATAATTAGATAATGTTTGGAGTATAAACTATCCCTAATAAAGGTGGCTTTAACTTAAACAGAGTTTAAAAACATCTATAGATTTGTAACCAAACATTTTTATTTCAAACAACTGACTACTGTACAGATATCGAATCAAAGGAGTTTAAATTGTTAATCTCTTCACCTGGGGGATGTGTCTACCTGAGCCCTTTAAGATTTCTTCAAAAAACAATTTTAGTGCAGGATGGCCAACATTGTTCCATGGTATTACAAGTCAACAAGGATGCTTAAGAATAAAATTAGTTATTTACAGTTTGTGTGAAACAACTATAAAATAATTACCAATATAAAAGACTTATCTAATGTTCCATATAAACACAGATGAGTTTTCCACCACTAACTCCTTTTACAAAACAAACAATAGATAACAGAAGGAAGATTCAACAGATATATGTTTCGATTGGGATGATACAAGTCTAATGTTACCTCATTGCAGTAAGTAAGTCTATGTTGATGTTAAAAATCAATAGTTTTATGGTCAACGGCAGTCCAGTAATACTAATAGTTAATTTACTTATTTTACAAGACGTGAAGAACTATAATAAGCATTGCAGTATTTCTGAGATTTCTTCATCTACAAGGGTTATTCCAAAAGTAAAGATTTTTTTTCGCTGTAAGTATTTGAATTTCTTGCCAAGGACAAAACACTTCATGTGCGCTGACTCCTGGCAAGCGCTATGGGCGTTGTTACTGTTGCTGTGTGCTGTTTATAGCGTCAGTTCACAATGCTTAAGATAATTGATCAGTCTGCCGATAGTGAAGTAAGGGTAGTGATACGGTTTTTGTCGGCAAGAAACATTTCAGCAGCAGAAATTCATCAACAGATTACTGAAGTTTGCATAAGTGGTGTGAGCTTTTAATGAAGGACGGGAAAATGTCCATGATGAACCACGCTCTGGCCGAACATCAGTAATCTCAGATGATTTAGTCAATGCGGTTGACGATAAATTTGTGAAGATCGACTATTCACTATTTTAAATTTAGAAATGTAATTTCCAAATGTGGGTAGAACAACTTTGTACAAAATAGTGTCTGAACACTTGAATTTTTGAAAATTTAATGCCCGTTGGATTCCCAGGCTGCTTAATGAGTCCCAACGTATGAAATGAATGGCTTCTGCTCTTTCTTTTTTTGGAGCGATATCATAAGGAAGGTGATAAATGACATAGTGAGTCTTTTAACCCTTTCCACTCGTATGTCGGACATCGTCCGACATTGCTATTTTGCCGTTCCGCTCGTATGTCGGACGCCATCCGACATTGCAGTGACGTCAGCTTTACTTTATTTTTAGCCGGCCTACGATGTTTCCGATTGGTGCTGCGATCGCACATCATTCTCAGGAACTAATAAATTACAGCTGAACTACGATTGGTCGGCTGCTGATTTATTTTGCTTTGTCATTGTAGTCACGTTTCCTAACCAATTTTCAGACGCGTTCGCATTAGTGACTCGATATGTCGTTACCAAGTACATCTTTTCTTTCTGATTCAGAAGTTATTGCTGAATTACTTAATTAAGGCAAGGATAATCAAATAAACATAAAAAAGCCAACAGTTATCTGTCAGTATAACAAATATATGGGTGGCGTGGACCAAGCAGACCACTATATTGCTTCCTAAAAATTTTCCCGTAAATCTCTGAAGTAGTGGAGAAAGCTATTTTTTCTGGATGTTGGAAGTGGCAATAGCTTTCTCTTGTTCAACACGAATAAACAAAACCATGGAGAAAAAACAATTCAACACAGGAATTTCAGAGAAATCCTTATCACTGAACTTGTAGGCCATGTCCGTAACCCTATGAGTTTGAAGCGGGGTCGTCCTTCATCAGTAGAAAAAGAAGAAAGGCTAAACAAACAACCTCACTTTCTTGCAGCTCATCCAACAAAAAAAAACTAAAGACTGTGCTGTTTGTAGCAATAGAAAGGTGCCAGGAGGAAGAAAGGAAACACTTTACTATTGTAAAACCTGTTCAAAAAATCCTGGTCTTCATCCTGCAGAGTGTTTTGAACGATACCATACCATGCTAAAATATAAAACTTATTAGTGTAAGTATCAAATTTTATATCTCTATAATATAAATTAGAAATAAAATAAAATTATTATACAATATAATAATGTATATACTTTATTGACTTCCAGTTTGCTAAAAATGGGTTTTTTACTGAAAATATGCTAAAATAAATACGAGCTGAGGGGGCAGACTAGTGAAAAAAATCTGAGTGGAAAGGGTTAAACTATACTGTTGCAGGGGACGAGGCATGGATATCTTACATAACCCCTGAGTCTAAATGTCAGTCAATGAAATGGCATCACCAGTCAAGGTTAAGGCAAAGCAGACAATGTCAATACGCAAGGTTATGGCGACCGTGTTTTCGGATAGTCATGGAGTATTGTTAGTTGACTTTATGGAAAGAGGGACAACAATCAATAAAGCCGCCTACTACGATACCCTGACTAAACTTCAACGTGCAATCCAGAATAAGCAACGTGGTCTTTTGTCGTCTGGAGTGGTGCTGTTGCACGACAATGTCGAACCCCATATTGCGAAAGAAGCCCAAAATCTAATCAAGAAATTTGGATGGGAATAGATGGACCCTCCACCGTATAATCCGGACTTAGCGCCAAGTGATTTCCATTTGTACCACTACCTAAAGGAGTTTCTTGGCAGCAAGCGCTTCAACACAGATGATGATGAAGTGAAAGAAGCAGTTAACCCATTGGGGATCGTATTGTTTTGGCGCGCGGGCACGAATTAATTTACAGTCAGCGGCCGCACGACCTGCAATGGTGCGCCACAGTATCGCTCGCTATCGTACACTAGAAAATTCGGCTGTGAAGGTATTCGTTCAGATGGAACATGGGCCTGCTGGGGTATCCGTGATGTAGTAACGATAACACGCGAGCAAGGTTCGGGGGTGACAGGGATGATGTCTGAATCATAGTCTAAAGCGGCTCGGGCGAAGCGATTACAACATCCGGGCCATTGTCTAAACTAAACCCGCCAACATATACGTCTGCGTCTTTTCGTTGTGTCACTAACCTCAAAAGTATTATAATAACAACTGAAGAAAACACCCAATCAGAAGCGCTAAAAAGCAGAGAGTAAAACTCATATGAATGATTTTTCAACTTCGACATACAACTGCGATCTGTAGGATATTTATAAAACTTTTTAAAACTCTAAACGTAGACCGTTGTTAAATACCCTTTTTTTTTTTTTTTTTTTTTTTTTTTTTCTTCCTTGGGGCGGCCTACTGCCATGCACTTAAGCCTCAAGGGCCTTTTGCGCACAGCCCCGAAAACACCATGAGGACTACCAATCTACAACTTCAGCAGTTCAACAAACCGCCGAAAACAACCTATCAAGTCCTCCTGGGAAAAACTCGCCACCCCTGTTCAAGCTACCAAAGATGGCAATTACCGCTCTCTTGCTATTGCTGGGCAATCAAAGAGCAGGTGCTCAAGCAGTCTCCTCCTGCTCATTGTACACCTTCCACAGAGCGGATCCTCCTGAAGGATACCAACTCTGTGTAGAATGCTTCTTCAGGTGACCATGCCCCGTAATGAGACCAATGACCTTGGAAGACATTGATCTGTTTAATGAGAGAAGGTCCGAGGCCACCTTGGAGGAAGGTGACTGTAATACCATTCTACTCACTCTCAAACCCGGATTGCAACCTCCACCTTCTCCCATGCTCTCCGCGCGAATCCATTTCGAGACAACCCTTAGAGGATTCACACCTTGGAACTCCGCAGAATGGTTGAGGGCCCGTCATAATTGTTGCTGAGCCCTGGTTGGCCAGGGCATCAGCTCTTTCGTTCCCAGAAATCCCCTTATGACCAGGAACCCAACAAACGGTTACATTGTTGATTCTGGCAAGGGAGGAAACGGGTCTGATAGCAATCCCAAACCAGTTTGGATTTGATTGCGCAAGAATCCAGCGCCATCAGCGCTGCCTGACTGTCCGTGAAAATGTTAATCGTCTTGCCCCTATATCGCAGACGAAGATTCTCACGAGCACATTCCATAATGGCTGCGACCTCCGCTTGAAAAGACTGTCGGATACGGACCCATAGGAACCACCAGCTCCCTACATGGTCTCACTCCCAGAATTCCAGCACCTATGCCGCTTTTTTTGTTTTAGAGCCGTCTGTGTACCATTCGAGCTCCGCTGGTGGAAGAGGTTGCTTCCCCTCTGACCAATCATCCCTTGAGGGCAAAATAATCCTAAAGGGTTTGTCAAAGGAAAACTTTTGTGGCATCTGATCAGAGATCATATGCAAAACATCCTCCTGTATCAGAGTGCTAATTCTGCAGTGCCCACCGCTGCAGCCCACGACCAGAATCCCGTCTGCTGCAGACAGTAGGCACTCTTCCTGGCCATAGCTCGAATGACAATGTCCAGGGGGGCGAGATTAAGACAACAGTCCAGAGCCGCGCCTGGCGCACTAGGAAAGGCCCCTGTGATAGCGAGGCAGGCCATCCTTTTGGATACCTGCCAAACGTGCTACCGACCGTTTTGGCTTCCATTTTTTGGCCACCATACGACGACAGCTCCGTACATTAGTGCAGGTGTCTGACCACGGAAACATAAAGCCAGTACAAGAGCCTCGGCTTCAGTCCCCAGGGCCCACCTATCACACGTCTGCATTGCATTAGAGACCACTTACCCCTGGCCAATGACCCTTTCTAGATGAGGTCCCAGTTTAGAACCCTATCTAGGATCACGCCCAGGTACTTGACCTCAGGCTTCAGCTCAACGGGTGAGCCTTTAAATAGAAAAGGACCAATGCCCTCCATCTGTCGCCTCCCTGGTAAAGGCAACCACGGCAGCAAGTGTATTCAAGTGTTCAAATACCCTTAGTTGACAAGTGAAGATGATCGCCTGATCTATCAGACATTAAAAGAAATATTTGGAGGGAAATTTAAAAGCAGACTGCTTTTGCGACCTGAGCTCGTCATCCAGGGCCCGGCCGCTGCGTGACGAGCCCAGCTCGTCAGTGATCCGCAATGGGGTTAAAGACTGGTTGTCTTCGCAGGCGACCGATTTTCTACAACCCTTCCCCCCCCCCCCCACCCCCCCCCCCCCCCACCCCCCCCCCCCCCCACCCCCCCCCCCCCCCACCCCCCCCCCCCCCCACCCCCCCCCCCCCCCACCCCCATTTTATACTAGTCATTACACATCATCCTGTTCAAAATTCAAGTCTATAATATTGTTCACAAAGTTACAGTAAGTTTAAAATATCGACACGTCATATATATATATACATACAAAGTCAATGGAAATTACTAATCGCAAAAGTATAACGAATATCGCAGATTGGGGTCCGATTAAGATATGAAATGTTTCCAAGTTACGATGTAAAACCAACCAATCCATCAATATAACTTAAATAGACATGTGTGTTTGACTTACTGAAAGATTTCATATACTAATCGCATAGTACTTTTTTTAGTAACTAATTTGTGATTCATCTTCTTCCTTAAAATAAATTTTATATATATATAGCCTATATATATATATAAATTTATTAATTTATTGAAATTATATATATATATATATAATTTCAATAAACATTGAATCGAAAAAAGTACTTGCTCCGGCGGGAGTCGAACCCGGATCTCTCACTTGCCGGGTGAATGTGCTACCATTACACCACAGAGCGCTTACTTTTTCCGATTCAATTATTTTGTTATTTGGCCGTATCTGTCACATATGCGTTTAAATAAGCAAACTAACATATGACCGGAAGACTAAACACCTGTCAAACGACTTTTTTTTATTTACATCAAATTGTATAAATGGCAATAGCCTTATTTAATTTCAATAAACGTTGAATTATGCATCACTAGACCAAGCGCCAAAACCCAACATTTCAGAAATCAATGCTTAAGTATTAAACTATTCTCATAAATCAAGGATGCCACTTACATGATTTGTAATTTTTTCAGTAAATAGACATTAGGTTTTATTAGGTACAGGTTTTATTATATTATTATTATTATCTGTTTATTATATTAATAATCAAGTAAATAAATAAAAATGGCGCTTGGTCTAGTTTTGCTTAACCGATTTCTGTCTTAATGCAGTTTTACAAATCTAAACCAACTAACGTTTCCTTTATGGAAAGGCAAATAAAATAAGATTTTTAGCTTTATATAATATATTTTACACCAAAATAACAAATGCTGTATGTTTGTAGTGTAAATGAAATCACCCTGAAAAATTATGTTCAGTTTCTAATAATTTAAATAGAAAATAGTAGAACAATGTAACAGTAACCACCAAAAATTTATATTCTTATTCTTCGATTTCTAAGTCTAAAGGACCGTTGAAGCCTTCGGTGTCATCTTCAACTGCAGTGTTTGCAAAGAGAATTCTGTAAACAGGTCTTGCATCATTAGGAATGAACTTCATTAAGGATTTTTAAATCATATCTGTTTTCCTTTGCTGTTGGGACACCTTCTGACGATTCTCAATGAACATCTTTTTCTTTTTTTTATGATTACGGTTATTCTCATCAACAACGCAGTTGTTTTAAAAAAACATCCAGGCGCGGTCACAATGTACTGGAAGTGTCCTTTTTCAGCGTTTTTACGCTTTAAATTAAATTTAGTAAGAAAAAATATGTCTGTAAAAAGAAAGTGATATTGGATTTTCTACCTCTTCTGCCTTATAAAGCTCATACATTTTTACAAGCGGCTTGTCTGGATTGAAAAACTCACGCTCTGTACAACTTCTACTGTAGTGGAGATTTGTACTTGGGAAATTTCGTTATATGTTCAATGACTTCCTGAACTGGACATTCTTCAATTTTCTTGTGTCCTCCTGTAATAACAAACGCAAATCTCGTACCCCCTCGGTCGTTTAAGTGCCTTTAAAAATGTGTTTTATTTTACAGCTTGAAATTCTAAAAGATTGCAAAAGGAATGGCATAATTTCACTTAGAAACTCTATAATTACAAATAATAGGAGAAATAACTACCTTAAGGAAAAACAGCCGTATGTTTTTGTTACCAACAATCACAAGCATCTAACTGACCAAGCGACAACAATGACTCAGGTGAGTTTTGCATAACAAGACCAAACTCACCTGGCGCTTGGTCTACTGATGCAAATTATCTATTGAGTTTTTACTTTTGGTCTAGTAATGCAAAATGCGTAATGCTGTATTTAAGGTTTGGCTCGTGGTCTATTTTTATTTATTATGAACACTGTTGCTAGGAAATGAGTGAGTATTTTTTGTACAGTAGAGTAAATTTTCCCCCACCAGAATGCGCCTCTACCTCAAATTTTAAGAAATGGCACTTGGTCTAGTGATGCATAATACTGTTAATATATCTTCAATTATATAATATACTAGCCTGTTTTCCCGCGGCTTCGCACGCTTTTCCGTAAGTTTTTGCCCGCGTATGAGCATTTCTGGTTGAAGTAAATTATATTTCCAACCCCGATGTAGATTTTACCTTGATGTCACGATCAAGAAAATATGTCAAAAATGTATTGTACATGCATAATGTATTTTATTACAAAGTGGTCTACCACTCAAACCTTTAAGTTCAACCAAAAATTTAGTTTAGACAATTATACATCATAACTTAGCGCCTTCAAATAGTGTTTCACTGTATAAATATACGTATCTATCTCGTAATTGCAGGTTATAATGTGCAGGCGCTTTGAAAACTTTTCTTCATTTTATTCGTTTTATATTCACGACATAAGCGAATAATTCAGATAATAACTATCCTATCTTCTAAGTTAGACTAAATTACGGATACATGTGAAATTTGATTGAAATTGGTTCAGCTCGTTTTGGAGTTTATTGGCAACATACATCGTGACTCAAGATTTTTATATATATAAGATATATATATATATATATATATATATATATATATATATATATATAATAGTTTTCTCTGCCATGCAACTATTACAACCTTTATCAGTCTAAAAAATTAAATAGCATTCTATCTGTTTTATCTTATGAACTAAGTACAACAAATTCTATTTATTCCCATTATATGTTTATTAAGAAATAAACGCCTGTTTCTTATGTGAACTAATTTTTAAAACAAACCAGTATTATTGAAGCTTGCTTGCTTACCGAATTTCCCTTCCGTAAACTTTTGCCAATGCTCAGCAAAAACCCATGAAAGGTAACAGACATGAAATGTTGTGTATTCACTCTATAAGCACACTACCTGGTTTTCCTTGAAATTCACTGGGGAGTATTCCTAAGAAACAAATAAATTGTCTGCCGCTCTAATTTTGGTGAAGTTCAAAATATGATGGTATCGAACGTTTTAAATATACTAAACGATAATTTGGTCTCAGATAATATATTTATAATATTCTTTCAATTACTTACAAACAACCGTGAAATACGTAAACAATAATTATATAACCACCAGACAACAAGTACAGCGACAGAAATTTGACAATAACTTGATATTTATATTTTTAATTAACATTTATTTAACATATTTGCACGCCTGATAGTAGTGTGTAGGTATCCAACAATTGTCGAAAAGTTTTTAGAGAATAAAATAAAAAGCCATAAGTAATAATGAATAATAGTATTTTTTAAAATTTGACAGCATTGCAGCACTGCATTCAGAGCATTCAAATTGCAGAAGCAAGCGATTCGCATAATCGCACAGTTAAGGTTCAGAGAAACATGCAAGGAAGCTTTTAAAAAACTGCAACTGTTGACTCTGCCGTGTCTCTACATCCTAGAGACAATCTTTTTTTGTATGTCTAAATGTGCCATGACACGTGGTCGAGACATACATTCGTATGGGACAAGAGGCAGAGATACCTACCGAACTGGAACTCACAGGACGAGGGTTTACGAACACTTGCCTTCGCAGGCAGGTGTTCGTTTTCTCAACAAGTTGAAAAATTCAATCAGAATTGCCCCAACGCCCAAGACGTTAAAAGCTCGTTTAAAACGCTTTTTAGCGTCTCAAGCATGTTATAGTGCTGACGAGTTTATGGCATTCGACTGGGTGACCGCACAATTGGAACACTGACAGCCGGCGCCGCGGCGTTGGAAAATGGGAAAATTGGCATGAGTGAATGTGGAGCGACTGAAATTTCTGTATGTTTGACTGGTCTCAATGTGGAGTGATTGTTCCAAATTATAGAAAAATGACTATTGCTATACATTTTTTGTAATGTTCTGGCAAAATAAAAATGATTTGATTTGGCTATGACTAGTGACACTATTTTGTATAGTAAACTCTATATGGATGTAAGACGAATTCATTTTTGTAACATAGCTTTAAATTATAGCTATAGCCTCAATCAGATAAGGAATCAGATCCACGGCCAACAGGTAACTAGTGTGCCCCCAAGTTGTGCCTGCTGCGATTACCTTTATACGTGCATGCGGGTCAGCTGCCGGTGCGCCTGAATTTAGCACCCCCTGGACATAGCACCCCCTCGCTACTGACGTCATTTTTTACGTCACGAAAGGGGGTGCTAAATCAGCACAGTGGCCGTGTCCAGGCCCTGAATAAGCACCCCTTTCGAATAAGTGGGTCCTAATTCAGCGCCTCGACCGTTTTCATGTGCTGATTTAGCACCCCCTTCGAATCTGGGGGCTGCTAAATCAGCGCCTTATTGATGAGATGAATAATTACCCCAACGGAATATAATAATAAACGTTTAACCATATTGCGATTTATTTTTCAATAAAATAAAATCATATAAAATAATATATAATTATATATTATTTTATATATATATATATATATATATATATATATATATATATATTGCAATGAGTATATTTACTGCATTGCTGTGGTTTACTTAATATTTCAAAAACAAACAGTTCATTACCAATTGTAAAAATACTATGCATCAAATATACTTAAGTAAAAAACTAGGTTCTAGGCATTCAAATACATGTTTATTTTAAAGTAAAATTAATTTGAAATCATGGTACGAACAACGCAGAGGAACTGATATTGCGTAAATCCGGCATGTGTAATAAATATACATGGTCAGAGATTATATCAACCTATTAACCACTTTAAAAACAATTATTTATTTATTTTAATTTTTCGAATACCAATCAAAAGCGAGAAAATTTAGAACCGTGAAATTGTAATTTTGCGACGGCTAATAGCCAATTATTGTTAAGGACGCATCATAAACTGAATTATACTATTTAAATATTGCTTAATTTCCCCTCTGTCGGTTAGTGTGCGTTTTTGTTGTTGTTAAAAATGGAATATCTTGGAAAATCTAAAAGGAAAACCTACGAGGTTCTCAACGAGTAGGTCACAATACAAAAATCGACTAAACGGCAGCTCCAGAATATCTTATGCCAATCGTGCTCACATCTTAGTCCCTTCATTTAAAGTACAGGAAATACATTAATATCTGTTGCCAAGCAAACTTTTTTTCTAATAAATTAAAAACTACTAGAGATATTGCAAATGTATCAACAATGAACGCCTTTACGAACAATGAAGGACAAAAACAAATGTCTTAATTAACAATAATAAACTGTTGTATTTATCATAAAGCTTAAATTTATTCACAATATATGTGAAACAAACTAAATAAAGTGACTAGGTTATCTGTTATACAGGGTGTCAATTAAGTATGGAACCTCTTTTTTAATTTTTGAACCATAATAGAAAGAAATACCAAAGTTCACACGTGCTTACTGGTGATAGTAACGCACACATCTGCCCAATTACCGACCGGATAATCCCTTTGGGGGATGGTCCACAAGGAGTTCGGACAAAATTCTTAAATAGCAGCATAGGTCAAATTTGGTATCAAATTAAAGGTCTTACTTAGCAGAGTACAATGCCGCAAAAACCGGACTTCAAAAGGTGGATTCATTCAGTAGTTTATAGCTATGTGAATTTTTAAAACAATTGAACAATGTAAATTATTAAGTATTACAAGTAAACACCAATTTTTAAGTACCTGTGATCAAAGTAAGTGTTCAAAATGTTCTCCTCCCATCATCTGACAATGTAGTAATCGAAGCCCAGGAATCAATAATTATTACCAATAACACAACTACTGTTAGAATGTGAAAAGTGGCAGATTGAGTCATACACAGCATCCACAGAAACTTAACGTTTGGGCAGGTATTATAGGAAATCAAATTATGGGCCCATTATTTATCAATGGTATTTTAAATGGTGACTCGTATCTAGCAATGCTCCAAAATGAGATAATTCCTGCACTACAAGCTGCTCTTGGTCGACAATTTCAAAGAATTTATTTCCAACAAGATGGCGCGCCACCACACTTTGCTCTCCTTGTTAGAGAATACTTGGATACAATATTCCTTCACAGATGGATTGGAAGACGTGGTGCAGTAGAGTGGCCTGCTCGTTCCCCTGATTTATCTCCGCTGGATTTTTTTCTTTGGGGATTCCTCAAAGATAAAGTTTATCGTACTAAGCCTTGAGATTTGGCGCACCTAAGAAATCTCATAGTCCAAGAAGCTCAAGATATTCCTCGTGACTACCTTCAAAATGCAGTGGATGGCTTTTACAACCGCCTAGGACATTCCAGACGATGGTAGGGGAACATTTTGAACACTTACTTTGATCACAGGTAGGGCTACTTAAAAATTGGTGTTTACTTGTAATACTTAATAATTTACATTGTTCAATTGTTTTAAAAATTCACATAGCTATAACTACTGAATGAATCCACCTTTTGAAGTCCGGTTTGCGGCATTGTACTCTGCTAAGTAAGACCTTTAATTTGATACCAAAACTTGACCTATGCTGCTATTTAAGAATTTTGTCCGACTCCTTGTAGACCGTCCCCCAAAGGGATTATCTGGTCGGTAATTGGGCAGATATGTGCGTTACTATCACCAGTAAGCAAACGTGTGAACTTTGGTATTTTTTTATATTGTGGTTTAAAAATTAAAAAAGAGGTTCCAGACTTAATTGACACCCTGTATATTAAGAATAATAAACAACAAGAAAAATCGTACAGTAATATTCAGACAATAATGCTTTTATAGATGACAAAATCAAAGATAAGCGGTTTTATTGGAAATACATCTGATTGTCGCTTGACTAAATTTTCGTAAATAAATATGTCCTAAAACAACAGGTATTTAAATAAATTCAATAAACATCAAATATATGATTCCCTTCTATCCTTAGATAGGCCTGAAACATGTATTTCAAATGTTTTGCATAATAAATTACAAAAAAAAAAAAAAAAAAAAATAGGGATAGGGTACTTTAAAGCTGATGTTAATTTATTTTCACGAACCATGTTTTTTTACAGTAAAGATGCTCTTAATGAGTGATTTATTATTAGTTTGAAATAGTATTTGAGTAATTAGATTTGTGATACAATCCACGATCAGATTTATTCTTGTTTACCTGCTGGATTTGAAGACATTCAAAGTTAATCAGATTTAATGGCCGCCATTTCGAAAGTATTAATGAATATTTTTTATAACTGGCCTTATTACCACAAATATTTGTTCCAAATTAGGTAGGATTTGTTCATTCGTTTTAAGATATTAAAGCGAATTTGTATATAAAAAACACATACAGACTGACGGATAGGAAACTAAGCACCAAAGATCTATTTCCATATTCTGAAATGCGTTTGCCATGACCTGAGCAGTTGCGGTATATAGACTTGTCCTAAGAATTACAGGACACTCTGTGTATACAATTATTATACAGAGTGTTCCACAACCTCTACCAATATTTTCAGACATTATTCATGGACTAAAGGCAAAAACAATCATACTCACCTTTCTAAAACTCAAGAATTACTCAAATAGCTACAATTTTGTTTTGTTTTTGTCTTTTGTACTTTACTATTTATATTTGATGGATTGTTTAGGTTAAAATTTTGTATATATCTTTATAACCTTAGGGAATAATTACATAAAAAAATTTAAATTTCTTACGAGCTTTATTTTCAAAATAGTGATTTCTAAAAGATCTTTAAGCGTAAATATCTTAAAAGCGATATATGGTAAAAAAGGTCTCAATTATTACACAATTTAATAAAAAAACCAACGATACTAAGTTTTAAAAATTGGTTGTGAAATAAGGGAGATAGTTTGTTTTTTTTTTTAAACCAATTACTGTTTTTTTAAAACCAATACCAAATAATATCCGCCTTTATTATATGACAGCACTGAATGTAGGCTGCAACAATCAGCTGTTTTGATTTTAGCTGCTCTAATCAGGTGATTTTAACATTACATTGCTGAACTGTGGTCATAATATCCTTAATTATTTCTAAACAAAGTTTCTTTTGATTGAGACGTCAGAAAAAACACTCTAATACATGTTGATTACCTAGACCAAAAATTAAAAATGTCTTTATAGTTATTATATGTCTATTTAATATTTTGTTTTTAAATGGAAGACCTCAGACCTACTTCTGGCTTGTACATTTATACGGAGTTTGTAGATATGCTATTAATTACGGTGGTAAACGTAAATGCTTAAATGTACCAGTAAAGATTGCTATTTGTTGCGTTGTTAAGTTTGTTCTAACCGAGGTTTGAAGATTTTGTTCTACCCGGAAAATAAAACATTAAAAAACATAAAAGTTTACTGTATACAAAATGAAATATTATGTATATTTGTATAGTATTTTTTTTATTATTAATGAAGTAATATTTTTGCTTCTATACATCTGTTTACTACCTAGTTTACAATTCAGTTATAAAAACTACAACGAATTGAAAATTAGAGTGTAACAAAATTCATTACACTTTCCGATGTAAATAGCCTTAAAATATAAGTACAGCTAAGCTGAAGTGTAATTTTAAATTTTACCTTTTTATAGACGCTTTATTAAAGACTTCACTGAGATTTCACTCTTCTTTTTACAATATTGTAAGAATGTTCATCCTTAAGTTTGACACTTCCAGATACATGGGGTTAGAAGTGCACGTCTGACTAATGTAACCACAATAGTTAAATATTCTTTAACTGCATACAAAAAGGCGATGATTTTCAGTTTTAATCCATACATCATTACCGTGTTCTAGTTTATCTTTTCTCTTTACTCGTGTAAAAGTATCCGTTACCTAGAGAGTATAATATGCCACACCTTGGGCATATACACTCAATCATTGTTTGATTTCTTCTTCTACTTTTTACGAAATTTCATCAAACAAATTCACTATACATAGTAAGTTCTGTATTGATATAGGAATAACAACTGAGAATAACATCGATATTATTACTCGACCACTCGATACGGCCACATCAGTTCTGAACAGTAGGGTCGGTAGTGCACGGATGGGTTTCATCAGCTTCGTTAAATTTACTCGTATATGTGGACCTACAGTCCTACAATGGATATTTGCAGGTTGATTTCACTCTGTATATTTCATATTTGGTAGACGGCCGATATATAAATAGCAACGATGTTAAGGCAAAAATAAGGAGTTTCAAGTTTTTTATATGTTTACTACCTGATACCCGCCCCTTCGTACGGAATTATTGTAGAATAACTGGTACGTCATAGACATCTCCTTCATGTCTTTAAAATATGGCATACTACTGATGAAATAAATTATGGTCATTGGAAAATATTCCAATTTTAATTTCAATGCGACATTCCATGATTTTTTGAACTGATGTTCTAAAGTAATTACAAATCACGATCCCTCCTTTCCTATAGTACTGTAGGTAATCAAAGACTTATGATCATCCACATTTGAAAATAGGGTTACTCAGAAAAGGACCAACAAAACATATATGTGAGAATATTTTTACATGTAATAGTTGATATCACTTAATATGAAAGTCCCAATATGAATTCTATTATTCATTCTCGTAATATGGCACTAATTATCATCGATACCGTTAGAAAAAGTAATATAATCGAGGGTATAATCCTTTAGCAGAGGAATATATCTGCTAGAGGTAAGATGGAGAGAAGTCGACCAAACATTTTTTTACATTAACTAGTTAGGAAGAAACCTTTGCGGATTAATATACTTCATCCTTAGCTACCAATGCCTCATCCATAAGTTTTTTTATCACGGTGTTAAGTTCTTAAACTAATAATGTATCTTAAAGTTGTAGCCTCATGTGAAATATACCTTTCTTCCGACTCAGCCGGAAGGGATATTGTGTATTTGATATTTCTATATATTCCTTTAATTATGAAAAATAGTTAGGCATGATTCTATAGAGCATATTTTACACGTAAGCAATAGTTATACTTATGGGCGTAACATTGAGATATTTTTGTGAGTACCATTATACGGACTTTTGTGTAGTGTTAAGTCTATGGAGCTGTTCCATTGTGCAGATGATTCACGGTACGCCTAATAGTGCATAAGATAAAAAATTATAATCTAGTTTCTTACTGCAGATGGTTACGAGTAATTATTTAAGAGCAGGTATTGAAAAATTATTTACGTAATAAATGACAAGTCAAAAACTGTAATTTTCATGGTTCATCTGTTTTTTCGTTCCATAAAACCTAATTTTGAAATTTAATTAAAATTAAATATGAAACAAAAATGTGCAAAGAAAAAATCCATATTGTGTGACAGTGAACTATTTTGCCTAAAATACGAGCCTAAATCGTTTACTAAATTATATTAGTTTTTTTAAATTTGAGTTAATTAAAATAAAAAAATAACACTCCATTTCCGTGAAGCTATTAAATGAAATAAATAGTTTAATAATTATGGATTCATATACAAATAACATAGTTTTAATTATATCTAGAAACATGTTTCATTGAGTTTTCACGATTGGATTAAGCTTGCACTGTTAATGCACCGTGAATACCCTTAACTAGACTATGAGTAGATCTTCCATTAGTATGGACACCAGTACTCAATACCTGTACAATAAAAATGACACAGCATAGATACTAGACTAATTGTGTATAAAAACCATAATTACATTTTACCTTCCGTAATATTCCAAAAATCGACTCAAAAATAGCTTTTACTTTCACAATAATGTATAACTGTAGATACAGCAGTAAATATCTTATATTCGAGAGGAAAACAAATTATGGTATTTTTATAGTATTCTTATAGTCAATATGAAAGAACTTAACATACAATAATACAAATCTTATATCTCAAAAGAATGAATCCATACATCTAAATTAAGACAGCTAATTAAAATTAAAACAAGAGCAGCATTTATCATAAGTTTTAATTTGTCTCTAATTACTGTATACTCGTAATTAAAAACGTAAAGGGAAAAGAGCCTACATGGGCTTTAATGATCTGTGCGTAGGGAATTTTATGTTTTTTTAATAAATATTTAGCATTGCGTTAATTAAATTTACAGACGGGCTGAAAGAATAGACTGAAATAGAATAAATGAAGGATATGATTTAATTAATTATTTTAATAGGTGATATTAAGAAAAAAATTAAGAAAGCAAAGTCATGAGTGAAAATTATTACACAAATATGACAATGCGTGTGAGAGGGAGGAGTGCTAAGGTCTATTAGCCTTGTTAGTCGGAGCATTATTGTGTAATATTAAGTCTATGGTAATTTTGGAGAGAAAGTAGCCATATTTGATTATTATATTATTTAATCGTTTATCGGAAATTGCAAAACAATCGTTGATAGTAGCTTATAAGTGGCAGCGTCAAAAAAATCCAGATAACAACTATTATATTTATGATTAAATTGAATATGTAAAAGATAAATATCCTTTTTGCTGGTTGAATGCTAGGGGGTGCTAATTCAGTGACTGAGCCATGTCCATGTGCTGAATAAGCGCCCCCTTGGAACAGGGGGGTGTTAATTCAGGGCCTCGACCATGATCATGCGCTGATTTAGCACCCCCTTGTAGTCGGGGTATGCTAATTCAGTGCCTGGTCCGTGTCCGTGGGCTGAATTAGCCCCCCTGCCGTGACGTCAGAGCCCGAGGGGATGCTTATTCCAGGGGGTGCTAAAGCAGTGTCCCCCAGCTGCCGCCCGACGCGTTACCTTGATTATTTACAGCCATCCAATTATAATAGTTTGTTACGTACTTTGTACTTTGTATGAAATCCCACCGACAATAGACAGACCCCGCAGTTTTCCACGAATCTAATAAGGAAATATTGCAAAACACTTGGGAAATCCATTGTCAATAGTGAATTTTTAGCAGATAACTACATCCTCTCTTTTGTAAATATTATATGTTGGAGTTTGTCTTTCAGGCATTAACTAAATTTGTTTTAATATTTTAGCAATCAGCTTTTACCGAAATTATTAAATTTAGAGATACAGTGATTAAGAAATCAGTAGCACGTTTCGAGATCTGCAGTCTGATCTCTTCTTCAGGTAAACAACCTAGCACATAATAAAAATCTATGTTAAAATAAACAAATCTTACCAGAGCGTTAAAAACACGCATAAGTCAGGAATCACAAACCACCACGTTGTGTGTCAACTTCACAATTTTTAAAACATCCACTAAATAAAAAAACATTTTTTACCCGCGGCTTAACAAGTAATGTTCTATTGAATAACGTAGCCTATATGTTATAGGCATAGCATTGTTATATAGCAAAATATTCACTCCTGATATTAAGTTATAGCCTTTAGAAAATATTAGATTCTATTATCCCATTTCAGAATAATTCAACTTTAAGTTTACATAGCAATTTATGGAGACCTAAAGTCAGAAAATGAACAGTTTTTAAATACCAATGAAATACACAATTTTATATACACCAATCCAAATTGTTTGAATGAATAGCCTCACCACTTATTTCAGAAATACTAAAACCACGGTATTATTAGAGAGATTAAAGTGACAAACTAACGTGATTGGATTGTTGTAAATACTGGTATCTCAAAGCGACGCGCCGTCCACGTTTGTAAGAGGGGCTTGACAGGTATAGTAGAGAATTTTTAGCATGACCTGTGACTTCGAGATGCGCCGTAGGCAAAGACGGAACTAAAGTGGTGGGGGGGGGTTGGAACGGCTCAGTTTGTTGCCGTATTTAGCCTTGTGAACTTCGGTCTCCAGTCTTCTATACGTGCCGCCCAAAAAACATTCGCTTGTGCCAATTCACCGAGTTGTAATACAATTTGTGAAATTAATTGCGTTGTGCTCATTACGTTTAAGAAAACGCAAACATACTAAAAAGTAATCTGGACAATTTTGATTTGGGTGTAGTTTCGAAGAACAATAAATACTTTTTCATCGACAACGGGGTTTTGTTATGTTAACTATTGCGTGATCGTTGGCGTTATTGTTTTTTTAAGTATATATCATTAAATTAACTTGATACAAGTTGTGGTAGATAAAACTGAGTATTTTTCTTATTCTACTGTGTATATTGACAAATTAGTTTAACCAGTTTTTATATTAATTTTTAATTTAGCAGCTAGACTATGTCAGTTGAAAATTTTGTAGTGTATAATTGTATCTACTATCGTAAAATCCTGAAGCTTACACGGTTAGTATATGATAAATAGAATTTTTAATGGCTAACAAAGCGTAACAATTACAATTCTGAACTGTTGTCGTCGTTGGAGATCAAGAATAATATAAATTCCTACCCTTTTCCCAATTTATGAGAACCCTTTCTTACCACCAGGTATCTCTACTGCGAACTCATTTAAGAAGGGTGAGCTATGAACACAATTTTCGGAAGAACATAGTCATTGTTAAGATCACGTACATCCGGTCCCCAATATTTCCAAGATTTCCTGTATTGAATTCCCCATCATAAAAGTCCGTCGCCGTAACTTCAAAAGAGTCTAGAAATGTTTCAAATATTCTCAAGGTCTCCTATATTAAATTGCTCATCATAAAAGACCACCGTGGTAAGAACATAAGGGGTCTAGAAATGTTGGCAAACACTACAATATTCGGCTCCCGCCACCACTATGAGCCGGGAGCCGAAAACTCTCAGTAGGGTTAGTAGCACCGTATTCACTCCTCTACTTTAGATTGTGCCCCCACGCGCTCAACTCCTCCACTCCTCACGCGCGCATCCCACCGGTCATGCTATAACTTCCCTAGAGTACAACCCTTAGCACCATAGGCGTAGCGTGACCTAATAATTTGGGGGGGCACGGGGTCTCCGGGGGGGGGGGGGGGGGGGTCCCGTGGAAACTTTTTTGAAAACTACCACTTAAGAACTAAAGTAAAGTATATGTGTATTTTTGTTAAACATTGGTTTTAATCAATTTTTACTATATTGATGGATTGAAAAAAGACTCAATTTTCAAATTATACAAGTTTATTCTATTCTAGACATAACTGCAAGGACATTTTATAACACAAAAACAAATTTGTGTACAAGACAAAGTTTTAAGGTGAACAGAACTACAGTAATGGTTTTCAACGAACCAATTTTTCGTTACTTCTAATGAAGCATTAGCCTCCTATCGGCTAGATTTGAAAATCTGTCAACTAACAGATCTAGTTTTTTATCTTTCATGTATTCAGACGTCAATTCTTGCTCAATAGACATCAGGGCAAGCCCACTTAAGCGGTCTTCTGTCATGGTGCTTCGAAGAAATGTCTTTAAGCCTTCGTAGTGTAGAAAACGATCTTTCTGCGCTTGCTGTTGTGATAGGCCACGAAAGTGATATTTCTAGTAGCTGCCAAACATCTGGTGCACTGGCTTGAAGATCATTCTCAATAAAAAAATCAGCCAACTCTTGGAACGTTATTCTTGTGGTTGCTTTGTCTGTTTTGACAAAATTGTTCTTTGCATAACAGTGAAAAAAATTAAGATGTACAGAGAAACTTAAAGACAAGTTATAAAACTTTTGGATTGCCATAACAGCGTTGTTGTCAATTTTCGGTCCAAATTAAATAGTAACTGGGCAATGCAGTTGATTTTATCATAATCGTTCTTGGAAAAACGAGATTGCAGGTTTACAATTACTGTGTCTAAAGCAGCAAAGTAAATGCCAGTCTTGAACATCTGTTCAGGTTCAGGTTCAGGTGATTGATGAAATGCAGCATCTGAAGAGCTACTACCTAGCTTCAAGTTTTTTCGGAATCTTCCGTTTGCGTGGTAGTGAAGGCCTTTCAACTGACAAACCTTTCATACCATATTTGTTACACTGTTCTTCTGACTCATTCCACATCTGAATAAAGCCATCATCATTTCTGTCCCAGTTTTAAAACAGTCAATGACTGATTCAACTTTTGCAAAAAACCTTAGAAATGTCCAAGAGATTCACTCTGCAGTTCTTTGGAGAGTATATCAGTCTGACTCAAAACGCTGTGCAATAGTTTTAAACTGAATACAAATTCAAATGTGCTGGATTTGTTTGGCTAGACCATCAGCCTTCGGCTGCAATTTTACGATTTGATACATCGTTTGCAATAACTTCCAAAAGTTTCGTACACTTCAGGGAGCTGCTCTAGAATTACATGGATTGCTTTGTGTCGAACTGTCCATCTAGTTCGAGACAAGCTCACCAGTCTTTTCATTTTTTGTTTCTCCGCTTTGCTTACATATTGATTCAAATATTGAAAACCTGTTAGCTGATGCATTAATTAAGTTATACAGGTGATTTACTATGGATAAGCAATTCCGAAGCTGTCTTATTTCTTCACAAAATCTCTGAACAGCCAGATCAAGCAAGTGGGCATGGCAGTGTGTGTACAAAGCTTTAGGCTCTTCTTCTTGGAACCTTGAGGCAACACCTTTGAATTTGCCGCTCATGTTACTTGCTCCATCATATGCCTGGCCGTGCATTTTATTTAAGCTTATACCCCAACTGCTGCAGATACTGTTTAATAGTGTGATGTAAATTTTTCACCAGTAGTGTCTGACACATCAACGAAGCCCAAAAACCTTTCATTGATTTTTAATGTGTCCATCTATTTTAGTAATGTATCGAATGCAAATGCTAAGCTGTTCACGGGTTGAAATATCCGTAGTTTCATCACAAATAATTGAGTAGGCCAAAGCCTCACTCACCTCTTGGACAATTTGTTGAAGCATTTCACTTTTTATGCAATCTATTATCTCATTTTGTACCTGGGCACTTTTGAATGAATGGACTGGGGATTTCATTAATGTTTGGATTCCTTCCTCCATTTGAGTAGATCTCAGTTTGTAGCAGTTCTATAAAGTTCCCCCTGTTAAATGAAGCAGTACTCTCATCATGTCCCTCTTAAGGCAAGATTCTGTTTTTCCAAGGAATAGGATGTTTTCAATTATGAATTTTAAATACCTCCTATTCATCTCAACCATTTTAGTATGTGCCGAGGACAACGAATCTGCTACCGTGCTTCCTGCTTTTCTATACTCATTGAGAAACTGTTTAGATTTTTGATGCATTTCACTATTCTCATGTTTCCTGAATTTTTCCAAAGCTTTCTTCCAATTGTTCATGCCCAGTTTATTGGAATAACTCCTCCCCGCGACCAGACTTATGTTGACAAAATAGTCGGCATGGGTAATAAAATGCAGCGTCTTTAATGGGGCTATATTCGACCCAATTAAATTCACTGTACCAAGGATTCTTTGAACTGCCTCGATTTGGATTGAATCTTGCTTTACCTTAAAACAATCAACAGGCTGAAATGCTCCTTTTGCAATATCTGCACTTTTGTACTCCTAATGAAGGATCTCTACTTTCGCCCTGGAATGTAGCAATCACGATCTGGGCGTAAACAAGATGGCGATTCATCACCAACGCTACCTCCAGTGCTACTTCCCGCTAAATGTCTATCTTCATTACACTTTCTCACTTGAATTTCCAAGTTTTTTAAAGAATGTTAGTACAGAGGACTGTTTCTTAGACATGATAACAAACGAACATCCGCAAAAATTACACAATACTTTACACACACAGAATCAAATTAGATGCATACAGAAAAATAGACTAACGGGGGATCTATATTAGTTATTCATTCGTAACTTTTAGTGTATACATATAACGTAATTTAAAGATAATTTTTTTATTATTTTTTTCTTTTTTTGCATAATGTTGGGGGGGGGGCACGTGCCCCCCTGTGCCCCCCCGGCCCGACGCCACTGCTTAGCACCGGCATTAGTTACGGCCAGTAGTCCCTTGGTTAATATTGTTATAATAGTAGGTCTTCGTCTTCTATAAGGGTATCCTGAATCGCGAACTGACTTAACCACTATCTGTTAAGCACGATTTTATGACGAAACTATGATTCTTAAATGATCTTATGAGTAAAAATTAATCACAAATTGTGTTGCTAGGTCATACTCTTTAGAACAACTAAACCTATTTGCCCAATTCTTTTTGTAAAATATTCATATAAGTCCGAGCAAAGTTTATATGAAGAGAAAGATTAGAAACTTTACCAAAATATTTTTGAATTTTACACTCATTTTATTACTTATGTGTGTGTGTATATATATATATATATATATATATATATATATATATATATATATATATTTATATGCATTAATTTATTTATATATTTTATCAAAACAATAAACAACAAATCAACCAGACAAATTCATTTTTGTAACATAGTTTTAATTTTAAATCTAACCTCAGTTAAGGTATCAGATATTTGGCCACCAGATAACTAGTGTGCCCACAAGTTGTGCCTGCTGTGGTTGCCTTTATATGTGCGGGTCAGCTGCCGCCCGACGCGTTACCTTGAGTTATTTACAGCCACCCAATTATATTAGTTTGTGACTTTGTACTTGGGAGGAAATCCCACCGACACTAGACAGACCCGGGACATTTCCCAAAATCGAACAGTACTCTATAGGGAGTTTAAACGTAACGCATTACTTTTCGGAAGTTTATTTCTGCCATATACCTACATCCTCTTTTCTCTAAATATTATGAGTTGCAGTTTATCTTTCAGGTATAAACTAAATTGGTTTTAAAATTTCAGCAGTTAACAGAAATAATTTAATTTAGAGATTTAATAATACAAAAATCTGTTTACACTACGTTTCGAGATATGCAATCTGATCTCTTCTTCAGGTAAAAAACTAACCTAACACAAAATTAAAACCTACGTTAAAATAAACCAATCATACCAGAGCGTTGTGGCACGCATAAGTCAGGAAACAAACACAACCGCGATTTTGCGTGTCGTCGTTAATAACTCTTAAAATAATAGTGAATCTTAGAATTAGGACTTACTAATAATTTATCCAGAAGTGCTGATGATATGCAGATGGAAGTGCTACTCATTCTTGTTTACTATTAAAAATGTGGATAGTTCAAATTGAAACACAGAACAATAAATATTCACACTCCTTACAGTAACAACACTATATATAAAATTAAATAGAATTATTTTAACGAGGAAAATTAACACATCTACTAACAACCACTCCGCACAACTGCTGAAGGATGATGACTGTGGCGTTGGCTGCCGCTGGTCGGTGCTCCAGCTACCTGGAGGGGTGCCCCATTGTATTCAGCGCCAAGGGGTTACTGCCCTATTCCGGGAAATGTGCAGTAGAAAGCTGACTTATGTCGGCAGGACGTCTTAGAGGATTAGAGTGCCAATCTAACGAAATTGGATGGTTGTAAATATATCAAAGCGACGCGCCGTCTACGTGTCTAAGAGGGACTTGGCAGGTACAGTACGCGCGCTGAAGGTTCGGCTCCGAGTCAACCAGCGACCAAAGAAGAACATAGACTGGAAATCCCTATACTCAATACATTACGGCAGTTGAAGCCAACCCCCACACCCACTCTGGTGACAAACCGGCCGGGCACCAGCTCCCGGCGAGTATACATTTTAATTCGCCGCGTTTCATTAACACCGTTTGGATTATACAGTTAGAGTTGGGATAAAAACTTGAAATTTCACAATTTTGTAGCCAATACTATGGCAATGATGATGTAGTAGATAAACATTTTAAAAGTTTATTACAAGTGTTATAAAATAAATGTTAATTAATTAAAACCAAATTGAGCTTTGGCGATGAACATGAAATAATGAGTCGGCTGCTACTTTTTTTATTTATTTGGTCAGGCGAGTTTCGTCTGCGAGAAAGTTTGAGATAATAAACCAAATTTTACCGTAGTATTTTTTATAAATTTTTAGAGTGAACAGTTTGTCGAGAAATGAGGTATAAAGCAGATACAAATTTCATGCGGCGCAAAACACGTGCCCGCCGCGCCGCCTCGCCTCCATACGCTGCAAATAGGTTAAATGTTTATTAAAAGCTCAACCTTTTTTATACTCAAATCTATAAACATTAGTAACTTATTATGGGAATATATCTAAATTTGATTAAATCAACTAATCGTTGTAGCGGGTTTCAAAAACAACATGTACATAATAAAAATGAAATATTATATGTATTTAAAGCAATAGCCTATAAATTAAACCTTTTACAATACGGAATAACTTAAATGTCTAACTGAAATAGTAAGTTTACTTTTTATGTGATGTTACAGTTTTACAATGTTACTACTGTTTATTTGGTGTTACAGTATATATCAATGAAATGATTTCTAACATTCTATACAGGTTTACAGTATAGTTTTTACAGTATCTTTATGGTATTTAGTTTATATTCCTTAATGAAATAAAATGTACACACATTCCAGCGAAGTATATTTTAGTTGATCATTCTTAAAAAAACACCCAACTTCCAATAATACAAATTCTATAATTCACCACGTATATATATATATATATATATATATATATATATATATATATATATATATTATGAGTTATTACTTGTATGATATCTTTTTTATTTGTAAAATTAACTTAAGAACAAGACTGACAGAATAATGAAATCTACTGCCCAAGGAATGTCACAGCTTTCGTTAAATGATTACAAACTCTCTGTTTATGTAGTTTTTCGTTATACAATTTCGAAAAATGGTGAAGCCTGACTTTAAAATATTATAGACATATTGCCTTAATAAGTAATATGAAATGGTTAGTGTCTGGATCTTGATGTGTAAAATGATTGTCAGTTGTGAAAATTTCCCTACCAAATGCAGTGTTGCAATACTTTTGATGTCATAGAATTAATTAAATTTTTCTTTGCAATAAAACTGCTGTCTAAAATTTCAGACTTAATCAATTTTTCATATATCCTGCATACAAAAGAAACTCCATTTGGGGGCTGTAAAAGTCCACCCCTGTTCTTACAAGATATCAAAGAATTTCTATTAGTGCAGTTTCTTCTGTTAATAACAGCTTTAGGCACTCCTCGCAATTAAGTTTTAAACTGATAGATCTTACAACGTAACCAGAAATATAATCAACAATATTGAATGCCACTACGTCCAAACCGGTGGCAAGTAAAAGCAAACAACGAGAGCGAGCCCTTCCTGCCGCCACACGGACGCTCGGTAGTGGGTGACTCATCCACTGCCATCCCCACCACTCTGGTGATGACCGGCTTCAACCGCGCGCCCCGATTGCCAGTCTATGTTCTTCTTTGGTCGCTGGAGTCAACCGACCGGACTATGGCGGGGTATATAACAACTGTTCTGCAGACATCCGCCAATGTTTGGCCCGCTGCAGTCTGAATATTTATTGTCCCTGTTCTCCCTCACAGTCGAGCGAGTATTCACTGTTGTTAGAAGTGGACAAGTGGTTTAAGTGCGTTATACACAATTCATTAGTTTAGTTAGTAGTGAGGTTAGTGAATTTTGGTAGTTGTAAGGCGTTACAAATTATTTAATATTATCCTTGCATTAATTTTATATTACAAGTTTTAGTACTTTTGTTTTGATTCATCATCTCAGTCGGCATAATGGCCCGATACGTTTCCAAAGTGGCTCGAGGAAAAACTACGAGAAGCCAGGCTCGAGAAATATTGAGGGTTAGTGAGATCATGGAAAATGAGTCGAAACTATCTAATGATGAACGAATCCCTATAAATAAATGTTTAGAAAAAACTGCCGCGGCTTGTGGTGTATTAAGGAGATTCGCCGTGAAAAAAAATTATGGATTCTTCCACTGAAGGGGAGTGTTCGTTCACTACCCCTAAAAAATACAAAACAATAAAGAAAATAGTAGAACTATACGACTTTGATAAATGTGTTGTTCGAAGAACCGTCCATGAATTTGATAAAACTGATAGTTGCCTGCCAACTCTTCAATTGTTAAAAAAACAAGCTTAATGAAAAAATTAACTATGAAGGGGATTTAACTAGCCTCAGAAAAATATTAGCATCACTAGGATTTCAGTGGAAAAAAATTGAAAATAATAGGCAAATTTTGATTGAAGCTAGTGACATAAGAATGAAACGTATAAACTATTTACGGAGTATAAAACAAGCGCGATCAGAGAACTCTCCTATTGTTTACATTGATGAATCGTATATATATTATCATCTCATGTGACTGAAAAGGGATGGAGTGACGCCAGTCAGTCTTCAAGGTTTTAAAAAGAAATTAAGTAAAGGCGTGAGGGCCATAATACTGCACGCAGGGGGTGAAATGGGGTTTATTCCTGGAGCTTGCTTAATCTGGAAAGCGGGAACGAGCGAAGGAGATTATCATGATCAGATGAACCATGCGAACTTCATGACATGGACAAGAACTCAGCTCATTCGAAACTTACCAGTTAACTCTCTAATAATTATTGATAATGCCGCCTATCATAACTTCCAAGTTAATAAAGCACCTAATTCAGGTTCCAAAAAAGCAGAAATGATCAAGCTGCTACAAGATCATGGACTGCAGTTTGATACAATGTCACTTAAGCCCGAATTGTACAGTTTAGTAAAACAAAATAAGGATGTATTTAAAAGATTTGGATTTGACGATTTGTTAAAAAACCACGCACACAGCGTTCTTTGCCTTTGTCCGTACCATCCAGATCTAAATCCGATTGAGAATATTTGGGGAATAATAAAAAATTATGTAGGTCAAATAATGTTGTAAATAACATTAAAAATACCATAGCGTTATGCAAAGAGAAGATAGACTCAATAACAAAAGAAGACTGGGGAAAGGTGTGTAAGAAAGTTGTAAAATTTGAAGATGAATATTATGAAAAGGAACATTTAATTGATGACACAACAGAGAGATTTTTTATTAGTTTGAATGACTCATCTGACGGCAGCAACAGTGAACAGGATGCCAGCGAAGAATCGGAAACGGGTGGTGAGGATGGAAATAACTCACCTTTGGCAATTTTATTATAGGTTAGAACAGCTTTGTAAACAAAGTAAAATCTAGAGAAAATACTGTTCACCACGCCGATTTTAAAATAACGGATTCTACATTATGCGTTGAGAATTTAAATTCTTAATTTGTATTGTTAGACGTTTAGTAATTTTACGATTTTTAATGACTAATAGATGTATGACATTTTATTTCTTATCTGTCAGAAAGTCAATTAATATACAATGTATTGCTAAGGTAGTATTACAATTTTGAATTGAGTGCTACAATGTAATACGGTTTAATCCATATATAACCAATGCCTCAATGTATAGTGTATTCGTAGAAATGCTAAAAAATAATTTATTGTCATGCCACATAATTAGTAATTAAGTTTTTCATAAACAGGATTCTTTACCAACGGGGAAATAGCAACCTGCATCGCCTCAAAATGACTCCTCGAGGTTGCACTTAAGATGTCGGCTCTGATCCCTGGAGACTCGGAGCTTCGCAGTTCTCTTTAGAATAATTAGGCCTATTGTCGTAAAAATCGAATGCTGGCATCTAAGTTACCAAGGAACTGTGGCTGTTTGAAACACCTTTGCCGGACTTGAGGGTTAGGTGTTTGAAGTATTTAATAAACGTAATGTTGGCTAGTATATATCATTTATCATTCTTGCTGAGCTGTATTAAAGCTATTACTTATTTGCGATATACTATTATAAAATGTTACACCCTTAACTAAGTTCAATTTTCCGTATCGTAAATAATTTTATATTTTTATCATATAATTGCTATATTTTTGATTTGCTATCAATAAATCTTATTTCCAACCAATTTTATTATATGGAGCAGAGACGTGGACGTGGACTAAAAATTATTTAAGTAGATTGCAAGCTGCAGAAATGAGATTTTTTAAGAGGGATAGAGAAGACTACAAGAAGAGATAGAATAAGGAACGAAATAACCAGAGGATTGAACGTAGTTTCACTGCAAGAGACAATGGAAAGAAGAAGAATACAGTGGATGGGGCATGTGAAGAGGATGGGAGATAATAGAATGCCTAGAATAGCACTGGAGAGGGAGGAAAGAGGAAGAAGACCGAGAGGAAGATGGGAGGACCAAGTGTGGAAAGACATAGAGAGAAGGGGACTACAGAAAATGCAGGTGGAGGAAGAGGAGACCTGGAATGACAGACAAAAGTGGAGGAGGCTGTGTACGACGACCCGTGATAACGGAAACGTCAGATGATGATGATGATGATATATATATATATATATATATATATATATATATATATATATATAAAATTTCAATAAACATTGAATCGCAAAAAGTACTTGCTCCGCCGGGACTCGAACCCGGATCTCTCACTTGCCGGGTGAATGTGCTACCATTACACCACAGAGCTCTCACTTTTTCTTTGATATATATATATATATATATATATATATATATATATATATATATATATATATATATGTATATAAAACATACACATACATAATAAAACTAACGGTTATTGTAGTTCAGACTTGAATATACCCATGTTTTGGTACATTTATTATTTAATTTATTAGCTATACATCTTCGGTAATGTGTACAATAACTAAACTGTATTTGTTCAACTTTATTTTATAGTAAATTAACTTAATTGCAAGAAAATGCAAGAAAAATTTGGAATATTATTGAAATGGAATTAGTTAAAAAACACTAAAGGCTTTGTCTGATAAAAACCTACTACGTACTACTACGCACATACACACACGCACGTACATAGTAAGTACGTACGTGTACTTACTATGTATGTTTCTGTAAAGCAACAGCTCAAATTAGTATTATGTAATGTATACTAAACAAAGAACATGCATGGATCGTGTACTTAGAGATCTGGCAGAGACTGGATGACTACTATAATATTACTATATTAAGAGAGTCAAGTACATCCGAGAATACCGAGACGAATGGAGACTTGAACGCTGGGTTGAATTGAGACTTGAACGGTGGATTAGCGCAGATCGCGCGCTAGCTCTATCACAGAGGATCTATAAAAGAATTTATTAATCCTGGCGATCCTTATAAGGATAATGGAAAACTATGATCAAATTATTGCATTGTCATCGGTCCTTGATACGTATGCAAAGTTTCACATTAATCAGACTTCTGGAAATTGGTGAAAATTATGCTCAAAGATTCCATTACATAGATACAACCGAAGCTTATAAAAGCGTGTTAAAAATTAATTACAAATTGTGTTGCTAGGTGATAATTTTTAGAACGACTAAACCTATTTGGCTACTTCTTTTTGTAAAACATTCATTAAAATTCGAGCAAATTGTATAAGACGAGAAAGATTAGAAAAGTTGCCAAAATATTTTTGAATTCTAAACACATTTTATTACTTATGTATCATAATCCAAATTTAACTAACATTAAAAGCTGCCGACACTTTCAATTGAAGTTTTACAAATTGGCCGAAACATAATTTTTACATTTAAAGTTGATTAATTATTACGAATACAGTACTTGATTAGAAGTGTAATTAAGATATCAAATAAAACGCTAATATCTAACTTCTACTCTAGTTTGCATCAGTGACGAATTTAATATGTCTAATTTATTTGAATATGGTTTAAAACCTAATAGAAAACTAGCTTTGACGGACAAACCTGTGGATGTTTTTACGTACTGTACTCCAAACAGGTGGACTTCCTTCACATTGCGATATGGCATTTTTAAAGTTGCTTAAATATAAAAAAACCAAATAACACTAACAAGGCTCAACGATCCATTATTTCCCTGACTACAGTCAGAAAACATTAGACTTCTATAACGCAAAACCTCACAAACGGTTCCTTGGGAACATTGCAAGAACTTAACCAGGATTTTCCCCTAATGCGGGAATAAGATAGAAAGTGGGAAGATTACCCAAGCTTATCCATCCTGTATTTAGCCTACATATATACTCGCCTTCAGCTCGCTGGGGGCTACGACCCCAGGTCCCCTTTTGGGTGTTTGCCAAATTCTGAGATAAGCGGAGTTCGGTGACAGGTAAAATCAGAGAATTAGATTAGAGGTCTGGGAATTTTAATTAGACCTATTTATTGAATTTTCCAGTTTTAATCAAAGTTTTGACTTTAAGGGCATTTTTGGCTTAACCGTTAGAGATACGACAAAAATAGACTGGACTAGACCTTTCTTGTTGGAAACTTAATTTTATCTTTCGAGTCTGACCTCGGATTTGTGCCACAACTTCCGGTTTAGGCAGTACAGAGCTTGGGAGAAAATACTGCACTGGTCAGCAGGAGTTGTGTTTTGGCTACTAGGTACCAATAGCAATCTAGCGCGCTAAGCTGTCTAAAACATTTAGTGGGGTAAGGGTGAAATGAAAATACAAAATTAATTGTTATGTTTAAAGATTTTACTTAGTACTATTAAATATTAGCACACTATTCCATTCAAACATATACATACTAGTTCAAAGATAAGAAAATATTTAGGGTAAAACATGATCTTTCGTGAAAAGTATTACAGCATTTACAATGATACAAAAACTTTAAAGGACTTCTCGGTATTATGGAACTAGAACAGTAAAATTTATAATGCCACTTTACTATAAGATATCTACATGAATTGTACTTGATACAATAATAGTAATAAATCGTCCATTTAAATACACAAAAAGCTTAGCAGCTAAATAAATATACAGAAAGATTTACCTTGATGATAATAATTATGTTACAGATTTTTACATACCTGTATACATCCTACAAATATCCAAAGATATAGCTTAAGTATGTAAAAACACAAATATTCAACAGCTAAATTTTATTATACATTTAAATAACTCAAAACCATATGTTTACATTTTCTTTTGAATTTGGACAACCTGATGTTAAAAATACAAATATGTATACTATTACTCACAAAATAGTTTTAAACAGTTATATACAATTTGTTTAAATGAGCAATAATATATCTGTAACACTTTATTAAACCTAATTAAAAGAAACATGTTTTCCCACTTATCAGTTCACTAAAGATTGGAAGACATGATCTCATACAAATCTTTGGTGTGGCATAGTACATAAATCCAATTATGAAGAACTTACATGCTATGTTGTTTTTATAACAATAAAATGTCCAGATATAAAGTTATATAAACACTAAAACTTTACAGAGTAAAAGAAAATCTAAAATTTATAAACAATTAATTGTCAAGGATATACTTACGCATAACTATAAGACCTTGCCGATTGAGGTTAATTAAATCTGGTCGTCTAGCTCTTCCAGAGAAAAATCTGCAAAAAGTCAATACATATCATTAAACAGACAGCTAGTAAAAGTATTTCATACTAGATATTTAATGAAAATAGAGAATTCACAGTATAAAAAAACAATATTAATAGTTGATTACAATATAAAATTAAGAATTCTATTTTCGGCGCTTCATCAAAATGCAGTAATTAATACTTGCAAAGTTAAATTAATCATTAAATTTAAATACTTACCGTTCAAACAGATGCATAAGGCACTTCTGGCGTGGAGATGAGGTCACGTACAGTGGGCTGATGTCGGCTACCCTTACATACTCTTCTGGAACAAACAAAATTTATATAAAATTACGTATCATGGCATACAGTACCATTGAAATATGGCGTTATAACTTCAAAATGGTTAACGATCAATAAAGTTGTGCAAAATAGTCTTAATTAGGCAGATTAAAAATAATGATCCTAACATTTATGACCATCACATCACCAAGACTTCATGTATAATATACTAAATTTACTGAAATCAACGAAAAAAATCTTGTATATAAAATATACAGCGCGGCAAGAAAGTAAGAACAAGTTTATTCAATTATATATTTAAGTATGTAAGTAAACTCAAGAACCATTTCTTGTACTGAATTTGGGGGGGGGGGAGGGGAATTTACATATTTCTTTTTGAGGTTGAGATTACTTGCTGTTTAACCTACCGTTACAATATCAAATAACTATCAAACTATAATGAACTATTAAATTGTCGCTTGAATATATTTTCTAAGAACACTCACAAATTCACCTCCTGTATATAGTTTTTAATAAAAATTGTAAGTAAAGAGTATAAATATAGAATTCTTGTTCTGACTAAAACAATACAGAAAATAAAGCAATAACATGACTAACCATTTTCCAAGCTACAGATGTGGCCATTGTACTGCTCCAAGAGTTTGAAATGGCTCGGACCGTATTTTTCCTCCAGCTTTGGTATCGGCGGCAGGGTCAGCAGGATTATACTTCTTACAATTTCCTGCAGTGTTTTGATGAGTGCAGAGAGTTCCCTACACGTTGTCGAAATATCTGCATTCTGAAATCATTGTTCAAATGTTATGATACAGTGTTATGTAAACCAACACGTACTAAACAACAAATAAAACACAAACACATTATGAAATCTACGAGTGCATTGTGTAACAAAAAATGTGTCAAAAACTTATTGCGTGAAATCAGTGGAAAGTACTGATAAGTAGTTTTTTTTTCAATTCGTTTATTAAAAAACAGGCTTAGGTACATTCCTATGCAGCCTCACTGGTTTAATTAACCTTCAGCCATACTATTTATGTAAATTATATTGTTTAATATATCTTTATTAGTATTTATTTATTTATTATTAGTGGGATAAACAAATATGTTTGTAAAATCTAATCTGTTTGTGTTGGTTAGTTTTCAGAATGATCGATCGAGGATTCTAATAATGGAGATTTAGGGGTATCAGGTGGTCCTCCCGCCAGGGGTCCATCAGGCATTCCTAATCCGAAATATGGACCACGGATATACAGCCCAACACCAGGAATACATATATGTTTTATGTGCTGGTTGATGCTCTATTTGATTACATGTGTTTCTTAATATTAACTAGAAAGTTGTCTATTTCTTTATATATTTCTATGTCTTCAAGTTTCAACAATTTTATTCAATTTACCGTCTGAGTAGGTGTGATTAAGTTTTAAGTGATTAAGTAGTGAGTTACGTTAAGAGTTAATATAAAGCTAATAACATTGGCCAAGGCTGGTTGTTAACTTCAAAATTATGCTTTAGACTAACTCTTATAATTTGGTTATAAAAGATTTTGAACACTGAGGGTGTTTTCCTTAGCTATTTACTACATAGAAAATTATAGTGGCCATGACAGTTCAAATTTTGAAATATAATATAATCATAAATTTACGCTAAATTGAGTTTACATTGTGCACATGATAACAGCAACTACAATAATCATATACGACCAATAGCATCGTATTAGAACCAATTGGTATTTAACACATATTATAAGTACAATTTTAAAACACACCAAAGAGTATAGGTACCTAATATCACTATAAAATTATGTAACAGCTGCGTTTATTAAATAATTCGAATGTGTATTCTTTTGCTTTTATATCATGAATAAATGTCTTTTACAAAAATTTTATGTTACTAACTAATGATATTAAATTAAATAACCATACGTTGTTAAATATTACCTGCAAAACGTGATTCGTCCCAATCATAATGATGATTTTGTCCGATATCGGATAAAACTTCTCCTTCACTCTCTTATGGAGGTCGGATACAGTTTGACCGCTGACGCAGAGTCCTATCCGGCCGGATGCTGTAACAAATAAATATGTACATATAGTCATAAGAGAAAATCTAAACAATACGCCATTTAAAAACAAACAAGCTAAATTATACAATGAAGAATGTTAAAAAAAAACTGCAAACTTATCCAACTATGTAGACATTACTAATTTACACCGTTTAGTACATTAGATTTACATTCAAACATGTAAATAAAATTAAAAACTTACAATTTGGTGTAGGCATCCTCCGAAGTCCCAACAGCTGTTCACCGAACCTGCAGAACTGGCTTGTCTCCAATCAGCTGATGGTCTACCAGTCCTGGTTGTTGCCTGGAAATGTCACAATTTTTATTAAAATTTAATGGACGGATTCTGTATTGTACTTGGCATTTCTAACAGACACGTGCGAATGGGACGTAATCCAATCTGTAAAGTTTCTGAAGTCTATGCTATATTCTTATTAAAAAAATAAGATACGTATTTAGATCTTTCTAAATAAATAAACACAGTGAAAAATTACTCTTTCTATTTTTAGTAAAATAACTATTGCATACTGGAAATTTTTAACACATAGTAGTAAGATAACTTAAAAAAGTACTCATTGTTTACGGAAAAATTAGTTATCAATATTTTTTAGAAGAAAATCTTATATATTCACTTCAAAAACATAAATTAATTAGAAAAACATCCGATTCTGATCTCGGATGTATGCAACAACTTCTGGTTTATGCGGTACAGAGCTTGGGAGAAAATACTGCACTGGTCAGCTAGTGGAAATTGTAATAATAAGGTTTAACCGCTATCAACCCCAGAAACAAAATTTTGACTTATAAAACACAAAATATATGCACTTAACCATCGAGGATATGGCAGAATGTAACTTGACCTTTCTTGTAGATCACGTCGTTTCCAAAATATACTTATAAGCCTCTTTTGACCTCCGACCAATGGTTTCGCCGCTATCGGGCTCAGAATCTATATTCTCATATGAAATTTACAACAAAATTTCACATAATCACGTTTTGCGGCCAAACCGATGGAGATAGAACAAAATGTCACTAGACCTTTTTTATAGTTCACTTCATTCCTGAATAACGATTTTTCGTCAGATCCGAGCAAGCTAGCGCGTGTTTTGTGAATTTTTTGAGGGGTTTAAAAGTAAAAATGTCCAGGTTTCAGAAGTTTCTACCACGAAAGATTTACCATGATGATAATTATGTAACAGATTTTTACATACCTGTATACATCCTACAAACATCCAAAGATATAGCACAACTCTGTAAAAATACTAATATTCAACGGCTAAATTTTATTATAGATTTAAAATCAAAACCATATGTTTACATTTTCTTTTTAATTTGGATAACCTAATGTTAAAAATCCAAATATGTATAATATTACTTACAAAATAATTTTAAACAGTTATATACAATTTGTTTTAATGAGCAATAATATATATGTAACACTTTATTAAACCTAATTAAAAGAAACATGTTTCCCCACTTATCAGTTTACTAAAGATTGGAAGACATGATCTCATACAAATCTTTGGTGTAGCATAGTAAAAAATCCAATTATGAAGAACTTATATGCTATGTTGTTTTTATAACAATAAAATGTCCAGATATAAAGTTATATAAACACTAAAATTTTACAGACTAAAAGAAAATCTAAAATTTATAAACAATTAATTGTCAAGGATATACTTACGCATAACTATAAGACCTTGCAGATTGAGGTTAATTAAATCTGGTCGTCTAGCTCTTCCAAAGAAAAATCTGCAAAAAGTCAATACGTAAAATTAAACAGACAGTTAGTAAAAGTATTTGATGCTAGATATTTAATGAAAATAGAGAATTTACAGTATAAAAAAACAATATTAATAGTTGATTACAATGTCAAATTAAGAATTCTATTTTCGGCGCTTCAAAAAAATGCAGTAATTAATATTTGCAAAGTTAAATTAATCATTAAATTTAAATACTTACCGTTCAAACAGATGCATAAGGCACTTCTGGCGTGGAGATGAGGTCACGTACAGTGGGCTGATGTCGGCTACCCTTACATACTCTTCTGGAACAAACAAAATTTATATAAAATTACGTATCATGGCATACAGTACCATTGAAATATGGCGTTATAACTTCAAAATGGTTAACGATCAATAAAGTTGTGCAAAATAGTCTTAATTAGGCAGATTAAAAATAATGATCCTAACATTTATGACCATCACATCACCAAGACTTCATGTATAATATACTAAATTTACTGAAATCAACGAAAAAAATCTTGTATATAAAATATACAGCGCGGCAAGAAAGTAAGAACAAGTTTATTCAATTATATATTTAAGTATGTAAGTAAACTCAAGAACCATTTCTTGTACTGAATTTGGGGGGGGGGAGGGGAATTTACATATTTCTTTTTGAGGTTGAGATTACTTGCTGTTTAACCTACCGTTACAATATCAAATAACTATCAAACTATAATGAACTATTAAATTGTCGCTTGAATATATTTTCTAAGAACACTCACAAATTCACCTCCTGTATATAGTTTTTAATAAAAATTGTAAGTAAAGAGTATAAATATAGAATTCTTGTTCTGACTAAAACAATACAGAAAATAAAGCAATAACATGACTAACCATTTTCCAAGCTACAGATGTGGCCATTGTACTGCTCCAAGAGTTTGAAATGGCTCGGACCGTATTTTTCCTCCAGCTTTGGTATCGGCGGCAGGGTCAGCAGGATTATACTTCTTACAATTTCCTGCAGTGTTTTGATGAGTGCAGAGAGTTCCCTACACGTTGTCGAAATATCTGCATTCTGAAATCATTGTTCAAATGTTATGATACAGTGTTATGTAAACCAACACGTACTAAACAACAAATAAAACACAAACACATTATGAAATCTACGAGTGCATTGTGTAACAAAAAATGTGTCAAAAACTTATTGCGTGAAATCAGTGGAAAGTACTGATAAGTAGTTTTTTTTCAATTCGTTTATTAAAAAACAGGCTTAGGTACATTCCTATGCAGCCTCACTGGTTTAATTAACCTTCAGCCATACTATTTATGTAAATTATATTGTTTAATATATCTTTATTAGTATTTATTTATTTATTATTAGTGGGATAAACAAATATGTTTGTAAAATCTAATCTGTTTGTGTTGGTTAGTTTTCAGAATGATCGATCGAGGATTCTAATAATGGAGATTTAGGGGTATCAGGTGGTCCTCCCGCCAGGGGTCCATCAGGCATTCCTAATCCGAAATATGGACCACGGATATACAGCCCAACACCAGGAATACATATATGTTTTATGTGCTGGTTGATGCTCTATTTGATTACATGTGTTTCTTAATATTAACTAGAAAGTTGTCTATTTCTTTATATATTTCTATGTCTTCAAGTTTCAACAATTTTATTCAATTTACCGTCTGAGTAGGTGTGATTAAGTTTTAAGTGATTAAGTAGTGAGTTACGTTAAGAGTTAATATAAAGCTAATAACATTGGCCAAGGCTGGTTGTTAACTTCAAAATTATGCTTTAGACTAACTCTTATAATTTGGTTATAAAAGATTTTGAACACTGAGGGTGTTTTCCTTAGCTATTTACTACATAGAAAATTATAGTGGCCATGACAGTTCAAATTTTGAAATATAATATAATCATAAATTTACGCTAAATTGAGTTTACATTGTGCACATGATAACAGCAACTACAATAATCATATACGACCAATAGCATCGTATTAGAACCAATTGGTATTTAACACATATTATAAGTACAATTTTAAAACACACCAAAGAGTATAGGTACCTAATATCACTATAAAATTATGTAACAGCTGCGTTTATTAAATAATTCGAATGTGTATTCGTTCAAATTTTATGATACAGCTTTATGTAAACCAACACGTACTAAAAAAAAAAAAAAAAAAAAAAAAAAAAAAAAACACTAACTCATTTTTAAAATTATAATTACAGCGGGTAACAAAAAATGTGTAAACTTGTGAAACCTGACGATATACTGTTATGAGATTAGTCGCAGTAGTAATAAATATCATATAACTTAATATAATATCACTCTAAGAGTATTTAACCAGCTACGGTATCTAAATATTTTTGTATTGTATTGTTTTGCTTTTCTTTAATGAATATTCTTTAGTTAATAACTAATGATATGAAATAAGTAACCATACAGTGCTAAATCTTACCTTCAAAAAGTCATTCGCCCCAATCATAAGGATGAGTTTCTCCGAAACCGGATAAAACTTTTATTTTACTCTCTTATGAAGGTCGGATATACCTGTAGTCTGACCACTGACTCTTATGTAAAACATAAAAATACATGTGCATTTTAGTAATATAAGACAGTCTAAATAATACATTTAAAATAATCAACTAAATTAGACAGTGATGACTTATAATTGAATTGCGATTTAAACCAACTATGTAATTTTAGTGACTTTTACTTCACAGTACATGAGATTATATTCAAACATGTAGTTGAAATTAAACCTTCGTTTATTATTGCATTAATATTCAATTGCAAAATCAGTTAAAACAACTAAACTCCATAAAACATTAAATAAGCTAATACACCCAACAAATTGGTGTTAATATCTACATTTGAATGTCGTATGGTACCTATATATACATCCTTATTTATCCAGTGTATTTTGAAATGTTAACAAAACTATTAGGTACGATAGCTCTTATTTTCATTGCAATTAGCCTTATAGTTATTTTCAAGAATTATTTCCTTAATTTTTCATATACTTACTTTCATTACTTTATATACCACAAAGTTCAGAAGATTTATATTTAAACATGTGAGTAAAATTAAAACTTACAATTTGGTGGAAGCACCAGCCGAAGGCACAACATCTGTTCATCGAACCTACAGGCTGTCCTCTATCAGCTGATGGTCTAAGAGTGCTGGTTCTTACACTATAAGATCGGCAGAACGTAGGGCGGAGAAGAGCGAGCAGTGGGGGACACTCCCAAATGCATTAGCCAGGTCAAGCCAGGCAATGCAAAGCTCCCCCCCATGCCTACGTGCCTCATCGAGGAGTTCCTGTATCAGGAAATTGTGCTCCAGGCAGCCCTCCGCGGGGGTAAACCCTTTCTGGGCTCCTGATAGGAGCCCATTGGCGGAGGCCCACCCAGAGAGGCGATCGGCCAGTTGTCCGATGACGCAGACGAACTGGACACACTTCCACTCTGAAAACCACATTATTAATCTTTAATTCAATTATTGTTAACATTACAAAAAATGCTTGTTCGAGATTACAAGTCTGCAATTATCATCCAGCAGCATTAGAGATTAAACAATAAATTACTAAACGGGTAAATACCGGTAATAATAAATTTAAACAATAACTTTAACATATTTTACACTATTACTGTTTAAATATAAACTATATTAAGCTCACCAAATATTTCTAATCATTGTGTGCGAACTTCGACTACTCACTTCTTTTGACTAAGTGTATAGTAATTTAAAATATGTTAATAGGGATTACATTTTATTTATGGTTGAATTAAAAAATATGTCGGAAGATACTAATAAGTCATCGCAAACACAATTTCAATATACTCGTATACAATTATTTCATATTTATATACTTACAAGTAAATCCTTATAATAAATTAAGCATATTTCGATGTAACCTTGCTTGCGGAACATGGCCCTCCACAGCGAGGTCGAAATACTATAAGAATTAATTTCATAAACAATGTTTCAACACGGTACGAATACGGAATATATAGATGTTAGATGCAGATAGTTCATGTATACCATGATTTTTCGTTATGGTAGCCTACTAATAGCATTATACCATAGAATAAAGTATTATCCTAGAATAAGGAACTCCTTGTTTCATGTGAAAAATACCGTAAATGTATATCACTTGTGACCAAAATGATGGTAAAGTAATTTAATTATTTTTTAATTGAAATGATACAATATTTTGGAATTTCTATTTAATATCAGGACTTACATATTCACAAGGCCGCATATAAGACATTTAGTATGATGAGGAGTTTCAAGTATTAGTTAGTGATTTTATTGTAATAATT
This sequence comes from Homalodisca vitripennis, assembly GCF_021130785.1. Lineage (NCBI taxonomy): Eukaryota > Metazoa > Arthropoda > Insecta > Hemiptera > Cicadellidae > Homalodisca > Homalodisca vitripennis. The sequence goes on from NC_060209.1 coordinate 166,678,156, forward strand.
GTTCCATCAGAATAATTTGTCAAGAACATACTATGACATATTAACTACAATATCATTAACTACAATTACAACTTTTACTACTCCGTAACTGAAAAAAACGAACGGTTTTATAACAAATCTTTATGTTATGAAGATTAAATTACAATAACCCCGAGATATATAAAATAAATAGCAAGAAGCGCAACATATATAATTATTAAATCCGTTGCGAATATCGTAGAACAGTGAACTAAAAGGGTTCTTTAAAACATCAATAACACATGCACACAATAACTATATATATGTATATGTATATATATATATATATATATATATATATATATAAACCCGTATGGAGGTATGGAGTTAAATTTTCGAGTTTTGAAATATAATAGTGTGACATTTTTCAAAAGATAGTTGTACCACAAATACATTGATAGAAACTTAATTAACTATGTTTTATTATTTTTAGAAGGATGCCAAACTAGTTTGACATGTATAACAAATGAGTCTTTACGTATAATATAACAAAGAACAGTTGTAAAGACAAAACAAATATTTTCGTTTTGACAGTTACACAAAATGTATTGTTATTTTAATAATCTGTTATTATATTTACATATGTTTCATGGCAAGCAATACATGTTGTTTTTTTTTAAATAATATTTATAACATTTAAAATTAATTTTAAAATTAAAACTTTGAAATTACATGACTTACACTAGATCGTAAGTTAAAATATGATTAAAAGTCCATCAATAACCATTCAAACGTAGCGTATGTATTACTATGCATATTTATTCGAATGTAATTTGAAATAAGTAATCGGTCTCATAATTAGAACTTACTAATAATTTATCCAGAAGTGCTGACGATATACAGATGGAACTGCAACTCAGTCTTGTTCATTGTTAAAAATATGTACAAAACTATAAATGTCCTTACCCCTTACAGTAACAACACGATATTTAAATGAAAGTAGAACTATCTAACAAGGAACAATAACACATCTACTAACCACTCCGCACATCTGCTGAAGGATTACTGGGTTTTGCTGCCGCTGGTTGGTACCTAGAGTACCGTAAAGAGAAAGGTACAGTAGCTCTTGTATCACTTTGCGGTGAGGTAACTAACTAATTCACAAGACTTGCAGGAAAGAAATGGGCTTTTAACTTAAACCTCTGATGTATAAACACTGAAATATGTATTTTATATATGCCTACATCCCTTTGAAAAATAACATACGGTCCCATCATATTAGACCTACATCGTAAATGCTTTCACTAAGAAGATTATTGACTTCGATTTAGAAAATTTAGTTCAACTGTAGTTAAAACAAAGACATTTACTAAAAAGAATACGAGAGAAAATTATACTTATTTATAGTTCACAGTGTTAGTTATAGTTAACCTCTAGGAAAGTTTTCCATTCCAAAGGAATTTGTATTCATATAAAATCTTGAGACTAGACATGATTTATTATAGTTATGTTAAGAGAAGAGGTATAAAGTAATGTATATTGTTAAAAAATATAAAATTGAAATATTTTTTTTTGAGGTAATAAAGCATGAAAAATCACAAGAGTACATTCTTTAAGGAATATTGAGAATCAGACAACAAATACTGAATATAAGAATATTATATACGCGTGGTCTTTATAGATAAGGCGAATATATTTGTAGGATGTAATTTATATTAAATCTTTTATGGTGAATGTTTAGTTTTTATTCCTTGAATTCAATAATGAATTAAAAGGAAAATTGTATTTATTAAATTGTATATATTAGAATAACCGGCCCCAATTCTTTTAGTTCAAGTATAACCATTACGGAAAGGTATACCATTATGGTTTGTTGGCACGACAGTTTTAGCAGTTTTTTAATATTAGTTGCTAACATTAAGTTTACTCATATAATATACTAAGAATGTATTTTAATGAGTATTAACATTTTATTATTTTACAATTTTATTACCATGGAAAATCAATATACCGTTTTTAATCAATTTGGTTTTATTATTCCATATTAAAATAATATTGTGAGATAAAATAGGATTTATTGTCATTAATTTAGAAGAGAGGAGGTACGACGCGATATAATCTTTTTAATACAAAAATATATTAAGTAAATAAGTTAAATTTTAATAAAAGTTACTAGTAATTACTTTACCCACATATAGGCGAAGAATATAATTTTTTGGCGAGTTTAATTACAAATTGCATGTTTTAAAAAGAAACAAAGATTTAATAATTCTATTTAAGAGGAAAAAATAATTAACACAAAATATTAAGTGACTTTAATAGTTTGTTTTTAATACAATAACTTGATAATAGAATTTAGTCATTGATTAAATCTCCATGTTTAATAACACTGAATTCATGTCACTCAATTTAATTGCTAAAATGTTTATTTATGAATAATTTATACATACTGGTTCTGCTAAGTTATACAACTTGTCAGCAGAGTCTAGTACACAATGTAAAAAGTTATCAATCTAAATAAATTTGTATGTGTTTAAATTATTTTGTTATTATTTTATTTATTGCCTCTATTTAAAGTATATGGCACTGGATGGGCTTAAAATAAAATTAAAATAGTGGCTAGTAAAGATAACAACAGCAACCAAAAAAAAAAGATTGACATTTCGTCAACAATATAACTAACAATAAAAATAAATCTACGCAAAGCAATAACAAGAACAACAACAGTGAGGACATAACAGAAACATTACAATAAATTAAATAAATATTAATAGAAATAGAGTACAAATATACGAACATTTCTATAAATTTTACCAATAGTAATAAAAATATGTTTACTTCCTTTTTAGATAAGACTGTATCATTGTCATCCGCTATCTTGGCAAACAGACCCAATACTTTGTCCCTGCAGTAATTATTACTTGATTGTGCATTGGTTGTTAGTGAAAGTGTGTTAACCCTTCTTATCAGCAGTTGTTTCAAAAGGCATTTTTATAATACGTACTGTTAGTTCCCGTCCTGTCCCCGTCACGTGCTCATCGTCCATGTCCACCAACATGTCAGTAGTACGTAGTGTATAGTTCTGGGCAAATAAAGTGTTTATGCGGGAGTTTGTCAAGTGCAGTGTTTCGTGGGTTAAAGTGAAAAGTATTGTGACTGGTATTGTAGTGTATGGGATGAGTCTTTAGCTAAATTATTCTCTTATATTACACATTTTTAGCTTTCAGCACTTTCTTGATCCATAGCTTATAAAATATTTTATATTTAAATCGTAAATGGTTTATAGAGGTAGCATCAATATAATTAGGAATATTATTATACAGGTACGGCACGATGTAATTCGGTGGACGCTCTCCATAAAATGTATTCGATCTAGGCACTTCAAAGGTCTCCTTACTCCTTGTGTTTACTTTTTTGAGAATAGTGCGTCTAAGATTGTTTCTTTTTACATTTGTTATTATTGTGGTATATGTATATACCAATTGGAGAGAGTGTTTTGCTTCTTTTTTCTTAGGCCTGCCTACTGTACATTTCGGTTTTATTTTTTCTTAGTAATATCTATCTTTAAACACCATTTTGTACGTTTTTTCTTTAATTTTATTTAAATGTGTCTTAGCAGCTGTTTCCTAGACATTTACACCGTACCTAATAACGGACTCAACCAAAGCCTTATATATTGTATATTTAATTTTCTGTCTATTGCGTTGCCTATTCTATACATTGATATTAAAACAAGTTGTCAGTTTATTTTGTGATTCATTAATGTGGTCTTTCCAAATTAACTTATTGTCTACCAAAACTCCTAAATACTTACATTTTTCTGTTAATTTAATAGTCTCACACATACACTCTATTCCTTCCAAATTCTTATTCATATGTAAACAGTCACATGTGTGATATTTAATTTGTGGAATTCTATTACTTTTAAATGTTGTATGTGAAAGTGCATCATTACTGTTTTTTGCCAATTAATAACGAGTCCTTTATCATGGGCCCACTTTGTTACTTTATTCACTGATTGAAGGGATTTCTGCGCTAAGTTCTGTTTCTTGTACCCTGACGCTAGGACTATATCATCGGCATATGTCCAAATCTTACATTCTTTTACAATCTCAAACATTTCATTTATATGAACTATGAACATTAGCGGACAAGGTGGCTACCTTGTGGTATCCCGTAGGTCATATCTTTTAATTCAATGTTACATCCATCTACTTTTATTCTGAATTTTCTGTTTTTTAATATGACTCAAACCATCTTTTATTCCTGTTTTATTTAATGCATCAACCAATTCTGAATGATCAATTGTATCAAAAGCCTTAGACAAATTGATAAAAAGTGCTAGCATATGACGACGAGTACCTAATATATAGTTTGTAAAATTCGTAAATTCTTTTAAGGCATACTCTGTGCTCTCCTTTTTTTGAAAAGCAAATTGATGTTCGTTTATTTCGCTATTTTCGGTAAGGTATTTATATAAATGGTAGCCACATATTTCTCTATTAATTTTTCAAGTGCTGGGAGTAGTGCTATTGGGTGGTAATTCTGGGTGGTACAATCATATTGTTCACTCTATTTTTGAATTTAGTATACGCTTTTCTATATTGTTTGTTATTTGGATTTGACTTCCATATTTAAAATAGCCTATCACGTTCTTTAACCATATAAAGTAGGTCATAGTCCATCCACTCTTTTATTATTTTATGTTTATTTACTTACGGATAAAATATTTTCTGGTATGCTTGGTTTCTGTTCGCATTATATACTTTATTGAATATGTCAAGCAATTTTTCAAACCCCTCATTGACATCTTCTGTACCTATTGCACTCCAACCGGTGGTTGTCAAACTGTACCTTAACTTCCTTTCGTTATACAGGTCCCTTTTTTTACTAGTTTTATGGTTGTTTTAATATGATTTGTTATTTAAATTTAACTGACAAACTATGGGATAATTGTCCGATATTTTTGTTTTTATTAATCCAGTATTATAGTTCTCAAATAATGTTCTCATAAATATATGGTCTATACATGATTTTACAACTACTCCTACTCTGACTCCTCCCTGGTATGACTTTGACTACTCCCATGTTCCCCTGCTTAGTCCCAAGCAGCTAGAATTGTTTCATACTCCTTAACGCGTTGATCTTTCTTATCAGTTAAATCGATATTAACATCTCCTTTCAGCACACATATTGTAGAATTGCTCAACTTCTTAAGTTCTGAATATATTTCTTAAAGAAAATGTTTTATTGACAATTTGCTTGAAGAACTAGGTGGTCTGTAGATGGCTTTTAGGCATATCTTGTCTTTGAATCCTGCAACTAAAATTTCACCTAATATGCATTCGTATGATTCTGTATTGGTGTTTAGTGCTGTTAGTAGTATTATGTTTGATTAATAAGCTTATGATCCTCCTCTTGCTTTGGTTTTCCTTAACTTATAAGTTTTTTCGTAGTTTGGTATACTGTAATAATTTATTTCATTCTCCCTACAAAAGATTTCCGATAAGATTACTAAATCAAAATCACTGTTTGATAGTTTAATCTGCATTATGAGTTCATCCCAATGTTTTGCTATTGACCTTATATTTAGGTGTAGTATGCTTAGACTATTTTATTCATAACATGTATATAGTTAATTAGACCAACTACTAAGACCAAGGTGACTCTAGAAGTTTACATTTTCATCATTAAAATCTACATCATTGATTGTAATAGTTAAAAACTACTAGCTGAAGAGGCCTAATACCTGTAGTTCTCACAAATATTCACATCATTAAACATTATATTAAATATTAATCTATTACTAGGCCTACCTAAAACTAAAAAGACTCCAAAATTGAATTTTGACCCTGTGCATATTACTGAATTAAAAAGTAATTATAATTATTTATTAACCTAAGAGAGTAAACCATTTTCTACTTAATACCTAATTATATAAGCTAAACTATTTTTATAAGGTCTCTAAAGGACTTGATCACTAACACTTTTGCCTGTCGGTCTTCTTTCTTTCCTTACTACGCGTAGGATCTTCCCTCCCTGGAACCAAACATAGTTGTAATTATGGGCTCTTGCTCTCTGTTTAGTCTCCATCATCAAGGTCCGGTACTCTGGGCAGAGGTTCTCGTTGAAGTAGGTTTTCGGAATTCTGGCCTTCTTCCCCGCTCTCAGCCACTCATTCCTTTTGGCTGCAGACATAAATTGTACCAATATAGTGAAAAGGCTTGCAATTTCGTCTGTTTTGTAGCCTGTGAGACGGATGGATGTCCACTTCCGAGTGTTGTAGGCCTATCTTCTGAGCTACCTCTTTTAACAGCTCCGGGAGCTTTTCGTCTGCTTCCTGAGCGATCCCGTGAATTTGCAGGTTCTTCCTTCTCCCATACTAATCCAGCTCAGCCAGTTTTTCTTGTAGATCCTGAATTGTATTGCTGTTTTGCACTTCATTTCTCTTCAAAACTGCAATATCAATTCTTACGGCTCTATTTTCTTCTGACAATTGCTTAAACTCCTTTAGTATTTCGTCATATTTGTTTGCAAAAAAGGACATGGTCATTTTTATACTGTCGAATTTACTTTTGGTCTCGAGTAGTTGATCTATTTTATGAGAAATGGACTTTGTTACACCTAGGCTACTAATCTCATAGTCATCCACATTTGAGGTTAGAAATTCATTGGGTTCTTCGCTTGCTGAGTTTCCTCTCTTTTGGTTCTATAATTAACACAAACCCATTTATCTTTCTGTTCACATAGTGATTTCCATGTCTTATCTTTGATACTGCATTTGCCATGATGATAACCACTATTGCAGATCGTACTTTTCATCGTCTCCACATGGTACACAACATGGTCCCCACTCTTTGGCAATTCTTTTATACTCTTTTTTCTTCTCGCCCTTATCACTCATTGCTTTAAGGGTTAATAAATTATTATTATTTAAACAAAAAACTGATAATAATTTAAAAAGTACAAGTATAAATCACTTTTATTACAGAGGGGTTGTAGAACACAACCGTACGCCTCCAGTGCCATTAGTATGTTAAACAAAAAGTTGTTTACTGCATGGTAGACAAATTCAAACATGGAACATTTGCTTATCATTAGAGCAATATTCTAACAAGGGATGCCTCATATATGCAGTATAAAGGGGTTACAGCCCTATTCCAGGATATGTGCAGGAGAAAGCTTACTAATGTCCGTGGAATGTTTTAAAAAGATTAAGTGGCATCGCGACGGCGTGTAGAAGGGGGCTTGGAAGGTACTACCCTTGACACCGTCATTAGTTACGGTCAGTAGTCGCTTGGTTAGTATTGTTATAATAATAGGTCTTTGTCTTCTGTAAGGATGCCCTGAATCATGAACTTACTTAACCCTAACTGTTAAGCAATATTTTATGATAAAAGCTTATATGAAGAGAACTGTTAGAAACATTACCTGGAATATTTTTCGGAGTTAAGAAACACATTTTAGTATTTACGTTTCTTAATCCAAATTTAACTGACAGGAATTGACTGAAACATCAGTTTACATTTAAAATGTATTAAATATAGAGTATTGGAATAGGTAAAGGAAATAGAAATAGGTAATCCGAAAATTTACCATTTTAAGGTAGTTTAGTCACAATATATTGTTAATTATTCTATATTAAGTATATAAATAATCCATGTAATATTAAAAATAATACTCGAAAATATATCTTCTCCTAACGTAACTACAATAAACCTTGTCTAGTCACAAGATTTTATATCATAAAATAAAAACTCTATAGTACAATGGAGAACCGTTTTGTATTTAAAAACTATAAAAAAAGCATTTAAGTACATTTTTATCTGAATACAAAATGCTATTGGCTGCCAATTTTTTAAATGTTACATACTAACACCGATCACTACATATATCTAACATTTTGAACTATAATTTATTCTATTTAGTACATGTTTTACTTTTAAGCTATCAGTTCAGTCTCCCAAGACTTTGCACGCACTTTTTACAGTCGAAGTCTGCAATCTTTTTAGTGATAGAACTTATGATGTTGGCCTAATATTTAATAAGAGGAATAGTCCTTGGTTGGATTGAGAGAAGAGACAAATATTAAATACCCTTAATACTATTTATCCTCATGTCACTCTATATCTCTATAACTAAAAGTGGTGGTAATATTAAAAAAAAGGTGTAGAAATCGTAAAAATGAAATTTTAAGACATTTTTTCAAGTGAATTTAAAGAGGTATATATTTAATATTAACAGCTTTGTCAACTTTATCTTAGTTAAAACTATTTGACTCGTAATTATTATAACACCTGTAAAATTAAAATGGTAAATATATTTGAAACCTGTAAAATTAAAATAACCACCATTAAAAAAGTTTCTAATTTGTAAATGTTTTTATAGCGTTACAGTTTTTGTTTAAAAAAATCTAAGATAATTTATTTTAGTTAAATCAATATTTAATATGCAAAACTATCTGTACCATAGTATTGGCTAATCCAAATTAGTTTTGTTTGTTTTGTGGAAAGGAGTTTGAATTAGAGAACTAATAATTTTGACTATTCAGTTATAAAACCGTAAGGTACGGCCTAATTTAATGTTTGCTCACTTCCCACTCCCAAAACAGAGACACCCTGGTATTCCTCGAACATGGAAATTCCCTGCAGGTTCAGGTATAAAAGGGGTAGTCAAAGCAAAACCAGTAGTCAGTTGTGAACGCGACTATGACAGTGTGAAGTCTTCTTCTATCTTCAATCACTACAGCGTGGTGCTGTGCTTCTTTCATAGATAAAAAGTAAGAAGACCCATTGTATTATTTCTTAGGTTTAGCAGTACAGTATTCTTACTTGAGAAAATTTAGATAATAGTTATGTTATAATATTTACATCTCATTCAAATTTTAAACTAACGTTACATACTAAAATCGCGGTAACATTCTTAAGCATTAATTTAATAAGTTTTCATTTTTATTTAATACATAATTCAATAGTATGATAAAATACACGTATCACAAACATAATGACGGATAAAAGATATTTTTCATTTTATTGCAGAAAGATTTCCCTACTCCTAAAATTGAAAATATCCAGGCCTAAAGAGATACTGTATGTCGTAAAAAAGATTTTAATTATCACTCCGGCAGAAGGAGGCGACCAGACCTAACTCATTTTAATCGTCAAGGTCTTCAACTTATTTATAATTATATCATTTGTAATATTATTTAATTGTATGTATAATTCCTGCTACATATATATGTATAGTTATGGTACTAGTGTATATATTTTTATATACATACATTTTATTATTAAAGACCTAATAGCTGGATTATTACTGTTATTACATTTTTCATTATTAACCTTTCCTATTAGATCAATTTATAGAAGTGTTTAATGGATCATGTTCAGAAAATATATTAAATTCATCGTTAAAAATAATTCTATTTCTCAATGCATCAAAAGAAAAGAAATACTTCATATTAAATACCAAGCGAAATTTATTTGTCTCCTCGGCAAATAAAAATAGTGAGATACAAAACAATGCGTTAAAACATAAGTAAAATATATATTACAAAATTACACACCGATAACACGATTAGCGTACTGTTAACCTAATAACGATAATGATTAATCTATCTGTTTAATATGTAACATAAATTATAAGTTAAAACGTATCTTTTTTATTTATCATCAAAAATATGATAATATAGTTATAGTTCTGAACTTTTGCAATATATATTATTTATTTCCTGTTTCATTAACAAGTGTCTATTATAAATTGCTAACAGTTATAATTGAAAATTACAAATACGAATTGACCATAAATTCTCATACATCTGCTGCACCTTCATTTTATTGATACACTAAGTAATACCTTTGATACTCAATTTGAATGAATTTATTTCTTGTCCAATTTAAATTATAAATACTCATATTATCTACAACTCTTTGGGACATAAAATGAATTCGTATAAATCCTTTCATAACCTCTCAAAACAAAATATCAAACCATTTCCGGTAGTGTGCCAGGAATAATGTATAATTTATAAATGGCCTGTTTTTATAAAGGCGAGGTCCAATGCAATTTGATTTAGTACCATAAATAGTCATAAGTAGTATTAAGTGTAAAGAATATTATAACAACAATTGTTACAATATAATAAAATGTTGATGGTAATATCTCAAGATATGTAGAATTGGTGAGGTGTGTGTGTGTGTGGTGTGTGTGTGTGTGTGTGTGTGTGTGTGTGTGCGCGCGCGCGCGCGCCTGTGCGTGCGTGCATACCATCTCATCAACAACTTGTCAAATGAAATTTAAAATTCCCCTACGCATGAGGCATTTAAAACTCGTTTGAAAACGCTTATTAGTGTCGAAATCGTCTTATAGCGTGAACGAGTTGATGGCGTATAACTGAGAGACTCACAATCAGAAGACTTATTCTCGAATTTCCTTTATCACAAAATTAAAAATATCCTGGGCCTACAATTTTATTGTATGTCGAAAAAATATTGTAAACCCTTGAAATTAGCAGCCTTTTAAAATACATTTATTACTATGGACAAACAACACTTTTGATACTCCCAGGAGGAAATCTCGTGAGTAAACCCTTAGAAAAAATGTCTAGAGTAAGGTTATGAATTTTTTAAATATGTATATTTGAAGGTATCTGAAACAAACAACATATATTTTAAAGAGATGTATGTTTCTTATGTTATACACTATTAAAAACAAACAATTTTAATAAAATATATTTTATTTAATAATTTCAGTTCAGAGGTGTGTGGTGTGTGTGTGTGTGTGTGTCATCTGCCAAATGAAAATGAAAATTCCCCTAACGCATGAAGCATTTAAAACTCGTTTGAAACTGCATGTACTTAATCATATTTGTACCACAATTGTACCAGTTTAACATTTTTGGGTAAGTTTTCAAAATATGTTTTCATATTTTTATCTCATGTTAAAAGAAATGCTGTATGTTAATGTTAAAACAATATTTCAGAATGCAGAGGTGACCACTATGTGCAAGGTACTCTCTGCACTCATTAAAACACTCCAGGAAACAGTAAATAACATTGTGCTTCTGACACTGCCACCAATACCAAAGCTGGGAGAAGCACAAGGTCCCCACCACTTTGCTCTCTTGCAGAAATACAATGACTACGTCCGTAATTTGGGAAATGGTATGTCTATTATTTATTTCTGCATTTTAGATGCAACAAGGGAATAAAAATGTGTTTATATAACAATCAGTTTAGTTTTTATATAATCATGGTATATTAGTAAATGTGTTTTAAATATTTTTGTAAGTGAAACTTTGTATATATTTTGAAATATAAGAACTTTATTGCATACCTGCATAGTTGACCATTGAAAATAATCACTACTTTAAATTTTGTTATTTTATTGCTAATGTTTTAATATAAGACCGAGATTCCAAAAAAGTACATTATTTCTATTTAAATAGGTAGTAAAATTCATTTAAATTACCAAACGTAATAATGAATAAAAATGTGTCAACATATTTACTTTTACATATTGTTCTTGTATCTTTTAATTCCTCATAACTGATAATCATATATGCGCGCGGGCGCATACCGACTCATCAGCAACTTTCCAAATGAAATATAAAATTTCCCTACGCATGAAGCATTTAAAACTCTATTGAAACGCTGATTAATGTCGAACTCGTCTTATAGCGTGAAACGAGTTTATGGCGTATAACTGGGAGACTCACAATCAGAAGACGTATTCTTGAATTTCCCTTCTCATAAAAATTTAACATATCCTGGCCTACAATTTTACTGTATGTCGAAAAAATAGTGTAAAACACTTGAAATTAGCAGCCTTTTAAAATACATTTATTAATATGGACAAACAACGCTTTTGATAATCCCAGGAGGAAACCTTGTAATTAAACCCTTAGAAAAATGTCTAGAGTAAGGTTATGAATTTTTAAAAATGTATATTTGAAGGTATCTGAAACAAACAACATATATTTTAAAGAGATGCAAGTTTCTTTTGTTATCTACTATTAAAAACAAATAATTTTAATAAAATATGTTTTATTTAATAATTTCAGTTCAGAGGTGTGTGTGAGTGTGTGTGTGTGTGTGTGTGTGTGTGTGTGTGTGTGTGTGGTGTGTGTGTGTGTGTGTGTGTGTGTGTGTGTGTGTGTGTGTGTGTGTGTGTGTGTGTGTATCACTTGCCAAATGAAATTTAAAATTCCCCTACGCATGAAGCATTATAAACTCGTTTGAAACTGCATGTACTTAATCAATTTGTAACACAGTTGCACCAGTTTAAACATTTTTGGGTAAGTTTTCAAAATGTTTTCATATTTTTATCTCATGTTAAAAGAAATGCTGTATGTTAATATTTAAAACAATATTTCAGAATGCAGAGGTGACCACTATGTGCAAGGGAAACTCTCTGCACTCATTAAAACACTCCAGGAAACAGTAAATAACATTGTGCTTCTGAAACTGCCACCAATACCAAAGCTGGGAGAAGCACAAGGTCCCCCACCACTTTGCTCTCTTGCAGAAATACAACGACTACGTCCGTAATTTGGGAAATGGTATGTCTATTATCTATTTTCTGTATTTTAGATGCAACAAGGGAATAACAATGTGTTTTATATGAACAATCAGTTTAGTTTTTATACAATCATGATATATTAGTAAATGTGTTTTAAATATTTTTGTAAGTGAAACTTTGTATATATTTGAAATAATATAAGAAACTTTATTGCATACCTGCATAGTTGACCATTGAAAATAATCACTACTTTAAATTTTGTTATTTTATTACTATTGTTTTAATATAAGGCCGAGATTCCAAAAAAAGTATATTATTTTTATTTAAGTAGGTAGTAAAATTCATTTAAATTACCAAACGTGATAATAAAATAAAAATGAGTCAACATACGTACCTATTTACTTTTACATATTGTTCATGTTTCTTTTAATTAATCCCTCATACCTGATAATCATATAATTTAAAACATTTGTTGCTCTTCTCAAATTTTATTTGAATAAACTTAACAATCATAACATTGAGAGATCTCCGGTTTGTATAACCAAATTAATCTATTTTACACACGCTTCTATTTGATTACAGGAGACAACGTAAGGATACCTGACGTCAGTCCCACTGCTCATTGTCATCTCTTCCCCAACAGGAGTGCCGAATGCACCCCTGTTTGAACAGTGAGCTTTCAGTAAAAATATATTAGTTTTTTTTAGTCCTAAATTTTTAATCCTAGTCGGAACAATATTATTCACTCTCAAACTTAGCGTTTTAATAATTCTATAACGTAGAAATTAAGAAACGTAGATTTTTCTTCAGTAACATGTCAAAACCCTTCAGAATATTTTGTATTGTGAATAAACCACAAATTCCCTTGTGAAATTCGGAGACAGAAACAGATAACAACGCATTAGGAGTTATTCCACAAAGTAATGTTTTTTTATTCAACTCTAATGAAAACAATATTAGGTTTTAATTTATTTCCCAACGTATGGGCATAACTATATGGATAGATTGAAAAACTCTAATCAATTCAGTTTAAAACAATGTCTAAAGTACATGCAATATTTTTAGTATAAAATGATACATACAATAAACTGGACAAAACCTAGAGTTATAAAATTCATACACAGTATTTAAAAAGTTTACTCATCGTGTGTAGTAAAAGTGGGAATTAAATAGATTGCATGAGAAAATATCATATACTCACTTATACACTTTACAAATATGTATTAAAAAAAATTCAATATTTATAATTTTTATTTTTATAGCACTTTTATAGTACCTACATTTTATTGCTTACAATGTTGTGTCATCACAATATTTATTGTATAATACATGTTGTTAATTTCTCAGATTTTATACTGGCAGAGGGAGACGACCATACTTAAATCGGCAAGGTCTTGACCTTACATATAATTAATTACGGTATATCCTTAGTAATGGTATATAAAAAAAGTTAAATTTACTCAATGTTTCAGAATTGGTTTCTAATATAACGGTATAATTCAGTACTTGTTTCAAAGCTTTTTATAAATCATAAGGTGTTCTGCTCACGCAAAGAATTGTTTAGTAATGAAAATAGATTTTACAGAGAGGAGTACACTCTACAGTAATGAATTTATTTTCTCTCATTAATTTTTGTATGTTTTATACAATTATTTGTTATTATTAAATGATAAATTGAAATAAAAATATTATATGAGCCTAAGTATTAATTAAGTACCCGGTACACAATTGTTAAAATTTTTTATATTATTAGAGTAATTTTAATTTAGGGTTTTTAATTTTTTAATATTTGTTTTCTTTTTAATTATATTTATTTATTTTATATGGGTAATCTTGTGATGACAGATTTTTTAACTACTATAAAACTCCTCTGCTGTGAATCCCATGGCTGTTGCATCGCATATTACGATATAGTTGTTTATGTATGATTATATATAATTTTAAAACATGTAATAAAAACTAATTCATAGCCTATTAAATGTATTATTTTCAATTAGTGTTACATATATATTTTTCATTTCATGTGTCTTGTTTCTATATAATTTTTTAGGCCTTTAAAAAACTCGTCCTTGTAATTATATCTATATTTAGTTATTTTATTAATGTATATATGTTTGTATACATACATTTATTATTGTTTATTGTTTACTGGATTTTATGTTGTTACAGAACATTTTTCATTATTAACTTTCTATTAGATCAATTTATAGAACTGTTTAATGGATTATGTTAAATATAAAAAAATATTAAATATGATGAAATGAAAGAATATATTAGTGTGGTGTGTGTGTGTCACTTGCCAAATGAAATTGTAACAATATTCCCCCTACGCATGAAGCATTTAAAACTCGTTTGAAACTGCATGTACTTAATCAATTTGTAACACAGTTTGTACCAGTTTTAACATTTTTGGGTAAGTTTTTCAAAATGTGTTTTCATATTTTTAATCTCATGTTAAAAGAAATGCTGTATGTTAATGTGTTAAAACAATTATTTCAGAATGCAGAGGTGACCACTATGTGCAAGGGACTCTCTGCACTCATTAAAAACACTCCAGAAACAGTAAATAACATTGTGCTTCTGACACTTGCCACCAATACTAAAGCTGGGAGAAGCACAAGGTCCCCACCACTTTGCTCTCTTCCAGAAATACAATAACTACGTCCGTAATTCTGGAAATGGTATGTCTATTAGTTATTTCTGCATTTTTAGATGCAACACGGGAATAAAATGTGTTTATATAACAATCAGTTTAGTTTTTATATAATCATGGTATATTAGTAAATGTGTTTTAAATATATTTTTGTAAGTGAAACTTTGTATATATTTGAAATATAAGAACTTTATTGCATACCTGCATAGTTTGACCATTGAAAATAATCACTACTTTAAATTTTGTTATTTTATTGCTAATTGTTTTAAATATAAGACCGAGATTCCAAAAAAAAGTACATTATTTTTATTTGAGTAGGTACCTAGGTAGTAAAATTTATTTAAATTACCAAACGTAATAATAAATAAAAATGCATTTGCTTCAGTTAACAATGATGTTGCTCACAAAATATCAACTAGACCATTTAATTTATGAAGAATTGACAAATGAAACCCCCTCTCCCTACTTTATTTAGAGGGCAAAATTCAAAATTAAGTTCATCAATAGATCAGAGTTGGTCTGTCACTAGAAGTTTAAACAAAGACGCACTACACAACAAATTCAAGGCCTCTAAAATTGTAAGTGGCATCTCCAATACAATTTTTGGTTAACACATAGAGTTAAATACTGGCAGATCTACTCTTTGCAGAAAAGCAGGGCATAATTCTCAAACATATAAAAATTTGTAAGGTGCAGGCATAAATTTGAAGACGTGTAGAACAATATCGAATAATCAAATTTTTAAGACATTTCCAGGATGGATGTGCGGAACAGTTGTGTTTTGCCTTACAAAGGGAACCTTTCATTAAGTGTGAAGGTATAGGCAAAAGGTAAAGGTAAGAAATAGATCAACTCAGTTTGCGTGGGCTGTGAGAGAAAAACCATTGTCCCCAATGACAATTAAAAAAAAAAAAAAAAAAAAAAAAAAAAGAAAAAAAAAAAAAAAAAAAAAAAAAGGCAATAGATAAGCTTATAGGTTTGATGTTATTGAAGAAGATGGAGACCAAACAAACTACCTACTCCTTGCAGGTAATTTTGGTTGTTTATCTATATCTTTAACAGGTAAATTAGATAAGGACTCGATCGAAATGTGGGTAAACGAGTGAGAATTTGAGGAAACTCTGATGAATGTTTTAGGCATGTATACTACAAGAAAAAAACTGAGGGAGAACAAAAAGTGAGAGCCGCAAAACATTGATTTTTACAAGATGTTAAGTCCGTGGCGTCAGCCGCTTTTAACCCCCCCCCCCCCCCACCCCCCCCCCCCCCCACCCCCCCCCCCCCCCACCCCCCCCCCCCCCCACCCCCCCCCCCCCCCACCCCCCCCCCCCCCCACCCACTTAACCCTTCGCGCGCTGTTTGGAAAAAATATAAAACCCGCCAATATTTACTTTGCTCAAAACGCTGTTGACAAATATATTCGCTTTTAAACATTGAGGTTATTATTGGTAGTAAGTAGTTCCCAGTTTTGCCGGTGGAGTGCAGCAACTGCTGGAGTATTTATCCCTCAATAGAAAAGCACATTAATTTTCTATTGAGGTGCGGAAAGGCGGAAGGGTCTCCGCCTTCCGGTTTTTTCTCCAAGCTGCAAAATGGCAGGGCACTACCCATGCCACTGCCTGATTTGCCCAGACACAAGCGCTACTGACGAACTAACTCGCCGGTTTAGTTCGTTCGCGGACTGTGAGATGGAAGTGTTGTGTTTACGTTGTCAAATTGGTTTTTGACATATTGGGAAGATTTTGTTGTGTGTACACGCAACGGTTTACGCAAGGAGGACCATTTACGTGGTGGCGAGAGACATGCAACCGCCCGGCCGAACCTGCACCCGGGATACGTGTTTTTCAAGACGTACCACACGTTGACGTTATCTTGAACACCGTGATGGCTAAATTTTAGATCTTTTTATACCCATTAATGTTTTCTTTTAATTGTATAATATACATACTATATACATATAATATACTATTATAATCTAATATTATACATGATAGTAAAATTTCGTTCAACATTTCGTTTAAATTTGGTGTATTTATATTGTTTTATAATTTTAAAATTAAACGTATTAAAAAAAAAATTATACTTTTTTCGTTCCCAAAAGTCTTTTTTATATGGTAACAAACTCCAAATACAACATTAGCGTTGACTTTATGGAAAAAACAAATTTGAGGTATATGTAGCGTTTGGGTATGGTGCGTCCCAAATTGCCGTAGCTCGGGAAGGGTTAAAAATTGTTAATTTTTATCAATTAACGAATCAGAATGTTTATTTTGCTATAATAATTAGAAGATTGAAGCATCACAATTTCTTTAATCAAGACTATATAAATTAATGCACTTTTACAGAGATATGTTGTCTACTTTTACAATACCGTAGAGTCCCCGTTAATCCGACCTAATTGGGACCAAGCCCTATTCGGATTATGTGATTGTTCGGATTAGCCAGAATTACCAGAAAAATACGGGTTTAAACTTGAGATGGGTCTATTTGGTTATAGGAATTATCAACATTGTTTATTAAAACATGTTTTCTGACTGTTGCATTGTATTTCTTGACAAATAAAAGTGTTTGCGAATACTAAGCACATTTACCGTATTTAGTGTGAGAGTTCTATTGTTAAGCAATGTGAGCGTACTGGATATTGTAACGGTCCACGCGTTCAATAGTTTGTACGAAACTACGCGTCATCCAATAGACTCTCTTCAATGCGACAGAAGACAATAACTGAAATTTAATGTCTTTTAACAATTAATATTTGTACTCAATAATAATATCAGTACTGTACGTCCAATTTTCGTTTGATTTCACTTCTTAATACAGTAATTTAACTCATACTTAAACCGATAAGTTTCAATTTGATACTGTATTTAACTTCATTATTTATGTACTGTACCGTACACAATTTGTCTTAATAAAATACTGTACAGTATGTCTATTTAATTAAAGTTTTCTTTGTTTATGTACGAAATGATTGCACCCATTTTCATTTTTTATTGTAATTAGTTCCTAAAACTGTTTCATTATCGTTATAAATAATTCCCTTCCTGGACCTGTTCGGATTAACCGACGTTCGGATTACACGTGTTCGGATTAGCGGGACTCCACTGTAATTGCCATATTCAAAATCAAACAAAAAATAAATAAATAAACTACGGAACAATGATAAATTGTTGTAAAGTATTATTTAACTAATACTTGCAAAATGATGTATCACTGTAAGCCACTTAGTTGATTAGTTACTATGCAAAAACTAAGATGCTAGAGCTGCAGTGAGGTCTGTATATGAAGAGAACATCCTGCAGTTGCTGTGAGCTCATCACTGAAAGAGTTTAAAATAAACATTTCACTGTCACACTCAGTAGTAGTAGTAGTAGTGTATTATAGTAATTTTCACAGCTGTTTCATAAACTGCATGCAACTGTCCATGATGTAATAGGGGAGAAAATAATTTGGGTGTGTTGATGAACAGAAACAGTCGTTGTGTCTGTTTCAGCATTGGTCACTGTTAGTTACTGACTAGTGTTTGACAATATATTGCATAAGCTATGTAAAATAATCTAGCTGATTATTAATTCGACCAAAGTAAAATATTTTTACATAGAAGAAGGCAATATATTTATTGAATTTGATTATTGGCTGTAAATTCCATCATAACCACGGTACATACCACAACTGAGCGATACATAATCTGCATGTCTGCACTGACAAAATCAGCATGGTTCGCCCCTAGCGTCACCATGTAAATTACTATTTGAATGAAGCCCGACCTGATAAATCAGACCAAATTGGATAGTGTACTGATTCTTGTTTGTTTATAATTAAATTTATTGTATACTCCTACCTTCAACTTTCTATTGATGATTTAAAAATTTTAAACATGTATCACATATTAATAAAATTAATATTAAAGAAATTTAAAAAAATTGTATGACAACTTTTTATGATAATGAGACAGAATTTTTTTAGTATTACTAGTGTACACCATCATAAAGAAATGTGCTGATATTATATGAATTAGAGCATGACAGAACAAATCAGCTGATTTCAAGTTGGTTAAATGGATTGAGAATAACCACCTGAGCATCACATGTATTTTAGTAATCAGCTATTTTAAATTGACAAATACACTTATAACTAAGACTGGAATTTTGAATTAGCGTAGGGCGGAGCCCTACAGTTGAGTATATTCCAAATCCACAAAAGGCACACCTAGAGTGTTAGGGCTTTCGATTGATACTGAATATGTATATAAAATAATAGTTTTAGATACTCAACCGTACAAAAAGTGAGAAATTTGGTCTAGTTACAAAAACTAATGTACTTTCAACACAATATTTTACTGGCTGCTAGAACTGCTACCAGTCCCATATTTATACCAGCAAATTCTAGTAGTTCAATAATGTGAGTTGAACTAACGACCACTTTGGTATCTAAACCCTCATATGTGAAGTGAGTTTGCTTTGTGATTTTGCAGATCAATTTCCTTCTTGTCAAATCTCAATATTCACTCCAAGGGCAGACGTCAAATTCAGAGATCGAAAGTGTTTTTACACAGAGAAAGCATAAAACCTTTAAAAAGTCCAAAAAAGTAAGAGTAAAAGATGAGACTAATGAGATGGTAAAGTAGAAATAAGGTAGATATTTTATTTTTTGAAGTTAGATCAAAAATACATGGACAGTGATCTGATGTGATGCTATGTGACATGACGTGAAACTATCAATCACAGTTAACATGTGGAATACAAGATACAGACCACATCGCGTCACACTGTGTATTTGTACCCTAACATAAGTTTCCAGCAAAACTGTTGAACACAGTTTAATAGATTTTGAACAAAGTTTTATTAGTCAACTTCGTTTTGGAAAGGCATTTAAACCAAAGAAATAGATGAACTGATTGACGACTGTAGTGACGGCTCGTCCTTAAGAACTTTTTTTTCCCTCATGGGCCTGGCCTGTGCGAGGATCTTATCAAGCAGAATAAGAGGGAGAGTTGGTACAGTACAAGGTCGTTGGTACTGATAAAAAGTGCAACGGTCACAGACAGGATTCGAACCCGCGCTATCTCTAACTCTGACTCAATGTCCAATGTCTTAGACCGCTCGGCTATCGGCACTCCCAACTTTGGGACAGAGTCCAGTAAAAATAAGAAAAATATTAACTATAAATACTGTATATTAATAAATTAACTACAAACAATGAAAAATGTGTATAAGAATCAATTGAAAACAACCAAATTTCAATAACAAAACAGCTGAAATCTGTGCTTCCATCACAGTTGGCACAAACGCTGTCACATCACTGTAAGGCCTCATTGTAGTAAACTAAATGGTAAAGCTCTAGACCAATGAAGGCAAGGCAGTAAAATTCCTGTTACAGACATTTAGGGCAGAGGCCTCACTGCAGTACTGCTATCTATGGTTGGTGAATATGTGAGCAGACTTTGTATACACAGTACACATGGTTGAGTGGTAATGCAATGACAACAACCTTGATGCTACTTAAAAAAAAAAAAAAACATGCCAGTTTTAGAGTATAAATAATAATGTTTGTAATAATATATAATCCTGAATAATCCTCATATAGCTAAATGAAAAATGAGTTTAAACCAAATAATAATAATAGTTCGAAACAAACACAATTTTACCTTAAAAACTAAATTGCCACACTGAGGGAGCCAGCTAGTGTGAATAGTGGCTAGCGCATGCACACAAGCAACTATTTCCTCTCCACTCCGCGCTAGAGCATGTGGTACAGTCAGTGCCAAACAAACATAGTGGTGTCAATCAATTCACCATGTGCGTTGAGTTGCTCTATTTCTTTTTGTGTTTTTGTGTACTATGCTATGTAGTTACAACCAATGTTTCTTATAATATTACTCAGAGTTTTGCTCATAGTTTCATTACCACACTTGAACAATCTGTTTGACAATTTAGTTGCAAAATAACTATTTTATTTGTATTAATGTAATTTTTATTATTCCAATTTTAAATTACATATTTAAATAGTTTTTATATACACTGTTACTATTTAATTTTATTGCTTCATCTTTGGATGCAGTGAACTTTTTGTTTCAATTTGAAAGTGCCTACAAATTCAGTGATACCTCATACGTACATCTCAGTGTATATGTAGAGGCTTAGTTTTTTTGGACTACTAATCTCGCTCAATAGACCAATATGGTAATGATTTTATATGTATTTTCATAAAACTTGTTTGTATCACTAATTGACTTTCTACTAGTGCTGATATGGCTTTAGTGATTGAGCAGTCTACCACTGTAAACCATGTCTAGGTATTGGAAGCTATAAGTACAGAAAATCGTACGTGCTGGTTAATGGAGATATCTTGGTAATACATGTAAGGCATCAGTTAAATTCAACAACAAACATAACTCCATAGAAGGACGTTCACACAGGGTGACATCCACAGACATATCACAATGTGTCCTCTTTAACTCAGGCCCTAAAAAAGACGTCTTTGGGGTCTTTTCCTAAGTCATCTTCTCCTGGGTCACAGACACTCGCCTTCTCGCCTTTTATTTTATAAGAAATAAACAAGGTTAGGCTTACACAAAGCTAAATACAGACTGATGATGATTGCCTAAAATCCAAAGATAACATAGGCTATTTGTTAAATTTAATGAGTATTATAACACAACAGTTATTTTGTATTTTTTAATTCCCTTATAATTTACAACAGAATACTTAACTTTTTATCAAAACTTAACAGGCCAGATAGACATACTAAGCAATGACGTCGGTTGGTTTACTATACTATACAGTGGACTGTACGGGTTGTGATAGGGGTATTAAGCTGCCTGGCTCCCTTAGTAATATTCAGTTGAGTAGCAGCTATTTTATTTACTATATTAAACAGTATAGTCAACATAAAAAAAAAACAATATTAATTGTAACAATATAAACAAAAATTGCTGTACAGAGTGTCCCAAATTTTATGCAAACTGAAAGGATTTTGGAAACTATAAGATATACACAAATGTTTGAATGAACAAAATTGTGTGTAATAACAAAACCAACTAATCAATGTGGTTAAGTTAATTTTTGTTTGCGTGGTTTACTTGTGCTCAAAAACTTTTTATTGGTCAAAATATTTAAAATGTCACAGCTCTCTTGAGTACCTATAATGGGACATTTTTTATATGAAATCTGCAAGAAATTTATTGTAGTTTTTAAATTGTACTGATACATTTTTCATAATCACCAGGCAGGAGGTGTAGGTTTTGAGTAATTTTAAAAAATGAAATGATCATTAAAAAAAAACCACATATGTATTGTAATTTCTTCACAGGTTTCCCTCAAGTAATTAGTAAAAACACTTTTTGTACGGTCGTTTAAAGGGAGATTTTTCTACAATTTTGATGGTTGGTAAACCTGACTGATATTTCACAGTGTGTAGAGTTAGAATCTGGTATTTAATGAAATGTAGAAAATATCTATCTGACAAGATCACTCTAAAACTGATTCAATACTAAGTGTAGTGAAATATAAGTCAGGTTTCATGTAAAAAAGTTTCATCATAGGTACTAATATGAGAGCTGTAACAGTTTGAAAATACTGACCAAAACAGTTTTTCTTAGCAAGTGAACGATGCATCACTTGCGATGCAACCAATTATTAACTTAACCGCATTAATTTGTTGGTTTTGTTATTATGCAGAACTTTGTCCATTTAATATTTGCAGTTATAATTTTCAAGATCCCTCCAGTGTATATAAAATGTGGAATACCAAGTATAATACACCAAATTATATAGTAATGAAACAACAACTGTTGCATACTTTTATGAAATACTAAAGAAAATTACTAACATAGAATTATTCTTTAAAAGATGTATTTTCATCAATATCTCAGACCCGTTGATGTGGTAGTTATTCCATTCTTGAATCAGGTTATAAAGATCTGCTGCTGAATCTCTAATCTTTCTTGGATTCCCAGTTAGATTTCCTCGTTGTGGTGTTTTATTTGCGGGACTTTCTCTAACTGAAAAATGACAAA
The DNA here is from genome assembly GCF_021130785.1 of Homalodisca vitripennis. Taxonomy (NCBI): domain Eukaryota; kingdom Metazoa; phylum Arthropoda; class Insecta; order Hemiptera; family Cicadellidae; genus Homalodisca; species Homalodisca vitripennis. The sequence goes on from NC_060209.1 coordinate 166,701,303, forward strand.
ACATTATTATACTGGCAAAATAATATTTACAAAAATCTTATTGCACTTCCTAACTATCTAATGGTTTATTCAAATCTGTTGGCTAACATTATAAAACTCTCTTAAGTTACAGCATTATACGTCCTATGTTAATAGCAAACTCCATAGCAGTTTTGTGAATATTTTTAATAGAATCTTGGCAATTTCTTTTCTCACAGTTACATAGTTCTGTAGACTTTTTTAGTTACACTATTATCAAACTGTTCAGATTCCAGGGGTGAAAATACCCCTTCATTCCTTCTCACTTTGTTTGAAGAAAGGTAGAGATTTTACATGTGACTGTTGGGGAGTATCATTTGCTGTTGCTATTTTTGCATGAAGAAAGTTTTTATGGAGGTTTATGCAAAATATTAACAAACTTTAATGATATATTGCATCATATTTAACATTGGTTACAATATGAAAACTGTAATTTAAAACAATCTATTTGTACATTTCAATGTTTACATTGTTTAAATATAATTTCAAGCCAATTAAATTTGTAACTAAAGTGATATTAAGCTAGAATCATCTATCTGGTCTTGACCTTCCAGCTGGTCAGTGTATGTTATATGTTTAAACATTAATAATGTGAACTACAGGTAGGCTGGTAAATCAAGAGGTAGGCCTATACTATTTTCAACAAAAATTTATATGGCGAAAGTCAGCTTGACTGAGCCTAAATTGACCATAACTGCAAGTGTTGTATGGTTTTTTAATTTTTTGAAAATGTTGAATTTGAAGTATGATAATATAGAAATTTTATTGTAACAGTTCAATAACTAAGATTATTGAACTTCCTGTACAGGAATTATCTAAGTTTATTATTTTGAGACTGGTGTCGTATAACTAAGACAAATGAGAATATTGTCATACTGTGTTAGCTATATTCAATGGTAGATAAATAATATTATTAATATTTTGTTGATAAAACAATTTCACTCCAAAAATAATTATAATTTTTATAATCGGGACTATTTTGAGAGAAAATTATGTTAAAAATTGAATTAAGATCTTGGAATTGCAATATATTACAATATGCGGACTCAGATTTCATATTGATATTTACAAATGATTGTTTTTAATTACAACCATCAATATTACCAACTACAGTATTATTAAATCATTTAATTCAACAAATAACAGCTCTGCTGCAGTTTTGTATTGGACTACCAAAATAACTGAATAGATAACAAAGGTATCAATATTCACCCTCAAAAACCAAAACCATGCAACACTGATTTAAACAAAGGTAAAATTAAAATTATGTTTATTTACATTCTCTTTAGTCTAATATAATTACTGAACAGGGTTGTTGAAAACAATAATTTATTATTTATTACTACTGTATTTATGAATATGTTTCAAGTAGTTGGGAAACTCCATTTTTTATTGTTTCAAGAGCAAGATTTGGCTAAAAGTAGAAAATGCGATGCTTGTAAGGAAAACATGGAGATGAGAGTCAAAATATAAAACAAGAAAATAACACAAACTGTCATTTCACTAATAACAGGGATGACATCTAATTTGGCAGACTATTTAGCCAGATAATTCTTCATAATAGAAGTAAAGTTATTTGGCGAGGAATTTTCTCATATTTCTTGAAGCTGTAGGGAATTTGTACCCCGAAAGCAACAGAAATTTACATCTTTTTGAATATAGATGTTTTGTTGACTAGTTTTGAATTCATCAACATTCTTTTAATATTTGCATTTAATTGTTTTAATAAAACATAAGATGTAAGTAATAGCTTTTGTAATACTGATTATTTTAATAAAAGATTGATAGTTTTTGTTTAACTATCTTTTGTGTAGGCTCTCTATATATTGACTATTTTAATTTTATATTTGATTTTATTGTTTTTATGAGCTTTCACAGAATTGCAGCTGATTTAGTTATTCCTCAAGTAATATTGAAACGTGCCGAGAGCCGATGAGGTCAGACCGCGGGAATTTCTAAAATAGTGCTGAAGGCGACTAGATTGTCTTCAAACATTTATTCTTCCGTTACTAAATGTTGACATACAGCATTTGGAATTGTGGAAGACTCATTTTATAAATAAAATAAAATATATTATCTATCTTATTATGCATACTAATAAATTAAAATTACAGAATAAACATTTCTTAGTTAAAATTTCAACAAATGAAACATCATTTTAAAATATTAAAAAATAACAAAGTTATAGAACATTAAAAGTGGAAATTATTTATCCACGTGGAGTAATATTTTCTTGTTCTACATCTGTGCTGGGTGTCACGTGATCTTGTGACCGTGAGTCAACCTCGTATTGTTTGCTGCTGACGTCAGTCATTAGCCCATCTTTGGATACTTAAAACGACAATAATGCTAAAATCGGTAAAATTTTACAAAAATAAAAGAAGTTTTCTTAATTTAGACCTTCTGAGAATAAACGTTCATATCGGAGTGACACAAGTGTCTCTGACCACCTTCGGTGCTGCCCCATGCTTATGGTGACAAACACAAACCATCCCTCTATGTACTACCTATCACTAAAAGATCAAATTCATCTATCCCTTTTTGCAATGTGTTGGAAATAATTTGTATCTCTGTTATTTTGTTACACTAATTTTCTGATTCTGTACCTAATTATGGATAAAAATTTAATCTATTATAATCAAATACTAAAATAATCTGACTCAAATTAAAATTTGTTTATTACAATAAATGTTCTTACATTAAAAAGTTTTTTCCATTTAGACATCCTTAAAGTGATGAAACATTAGTTGGGCTCTATCGAATAAATTCATTGTAAAATCCACTAAATTATGAACAAAACACTGTTGAAATTTGTGGCGAGTGGCACAATAGGTTTGAAATTGGCGCGTAAGCTATCAGCAGCCGAGAACACGATAGTCAGCTGGGCCGATCAATTCGTCGTAGTTTAACAATGGGAACCTCCCACTGTCTGGAATACTCCTAGACAGGTTCTGGTAGGCATATTCCTGCCAGCGACAGGGAAGCGGAGAGCAGATGTTGGTCGGGGTCGTTGTGCGGTTATCGTGTAGAGTAGGACGGGTAGTAGCAGTGTACATCGTCGAAGTTTTATAGTTAGGGAACGTTCGAAATCATATCTAAATTATCAGTGTATATTATTCTCATGAAAGCTGGTTAGGTTTGGATAGAAGAAATCTGGTAGCGGATCCACCAGATTAGTCTTCTGGAAAGATGCTCTCTTCCGGTCGCGACGAGAGGTCGCAAATATTGGTAACGTGAGCCGTCCGCCTCAGATTCCCAGCACCATTCTTAACCAGAATTTAATTAAAAATCACGCCTACCTGTTCAATTTTTCGCATTCGAATAATATACCCGTGGTGAATATTCAAACAATGGAGTAAATCACCCCAGGTCAACGACCAACGCCACGAGGGAAGCAGCAACCATCACCAACACGATCAGATAACTAAATTAGTTGTAGTAATTTAGAACAAGTTTGAGTTACAAAATTGTATTACATAAATTATATAAAAAATGTATTTTACTGTTATCAATTTTAAATTAATTATGAATATTAAGTTCAACCTTAATAATTTTTAATTTGTTGCCTTTTTTTATAAATTTCATTTCAAATAACTTAACATTGTTAATTTAATTGCTAAAAGCAAAGTCTCTTTTAAATATTTAACTAAGTAGTGTTTCAATACAAGTTACAAATTATAAAACCAAGATAATAGTTTTCATTGATGATTACTAGTAACCTGAAGTATCTTTCCAATAGCCAACAACACCTTATTTCACTAAGTATTGAGTATATTACAATAATATTATTGATGTTAACTTTCGGTTGGCTTATTTCCATTTAATCATTAAGCTACAAATCATTATTACAATGTTTCATTAAGATAAAGTCATTTAAAATTAGTATCTCGGAGTTTGTAATTTGTCTGTCTGTTCTAAACAAAAATTTTTCGTTCCATTTTAAGTTAGCATTACGAATTTAAATTGCAAGGTTTTCATATTAGTAAAGCCTTAAATAAAAAATAAAATTAATTCAACAAAACAAGTTCAAAATTTAACAATAGTAGAATATACAAATTAAAATGCAACGATACTCAAAACCACTATTTTGGACAAACCGGCCGATTATTAAAATTAGATTTAACAAACGTATAAAAGCATTGAAGACATCTCAAATTCAAAATGTGCTGAAAATTTCAATAACACCGGTCACACATATATAAATATCGAAAACAATCTTGCAATTTTACACACATGCAAAAGAGAGCTGTCTATTGCCAACGTTAGAACATTTTGAAATTTACAAAAGTGCCAAAATGAATCCTAATGTAGCCTATTATTAAATGAAAAAGATTCCTTAAAAAAAAAAAAACAAACGATTAATTGACAGGCTTTTAAACTATATAAATTGATCATGGATAAAAATCAATACAAAATTTAGCCACCAAGGTAGTTGGTATAATTATTTATTTATTTACCTTAACGTACAACTACCTGAAGATGGATTCTTTGCATACGAAATGTACATTGTACAAAGAAAAACATACAAATGTGTATTCTTGTTAGTAAGGTTTTCCTAATAGTTAAAACACACAGTTCGACAGATAATTTGCCGTGCACGCACGTAATTGAATATAGGTAGAGAAGCATTGTTCCTCAGATCCGGTTTTTTATATCTCTCCGTAGATAACGAAGTCTAATCTGTTCCTCTAGGTTGTGTTGGGTGACTAAGCAGTTTAATAAATATTACTACAACAGTCAAGTACAAATATTTTATATTTACCGCCAATTATTTTAAGGTCTTACGTATATATAATCGGTTGTAGTCATATATCAATTAACTTATCTTTGTTTTCTCTTAAATAATTTGTTATGGAAATGATTTCATTAAATTAAAGTAATAATATAACCTTTCGTGTTTGTAGTTGTATTACTTAGTGCTAAACACATAGTAAAGATTGGTCCTCATTTTTGTATTAATGTAAATTGCAGCTTGACGATAATTTTTAACTGTGATTTACAAACACAGGTAAGGTATTACAGTAGCGTCATTGTTATTATTTATTATTGCGAATATTTCCCTTTCTGTAAAAACAGCAGTTTTGTGTTACAAATATCTTATTACTTGGAAATATGTTTTGTAGAGAGCTATATTTTGTAAGTACTAAATTTGTTTTGACACAATCTGAGAACTAGCTACTACCTTTGTATTATAATGACAGTTAACTAATAAAGTTAATTAAATAGGAACACTAAGAACATTTTTTGATACACATAGGTAGTATTAATTATTAATATTTTTGTGGTGAGGGTGGCCGAAAAATAAAAAAAACCAAAACAAGACTAAAAACTAGAGTTGAAATACCACATGGACAAAACATTCGTTTATGCATAGGTACAAACTACATCTTGAAAAATATTACTAAGGAAATTCTGTTTGATCAGTTCTCATTCATCATTTAGATTACTAATAAAATATACCACCCAACACTTTTATTAATACAAAGTTACCAATATTTTACAAACTGTGCTTCAAATATGTTCACTTTTTCAATGTTTATTTGGCATCATTTGCAAATTAAACAATAAAGCCTGTATCTATAAACAAATTCTCTTGGCTTGAACCTGACACAGATAATCAATGTAGAACCATAGACCACAAGTATTTTATATGTAAATATTGGAATGAAAAGGTTGATAAATTTCACATGAATATGGATATGAACAACTGCTTCAGGTACTTTAATTTTTTTTATAATAATTGTAATTCTAACACAGCAAACTTAATACAATAGAATTTTATTTATTCACAAGATTTATAATTTATAATATAGAGAAATAAGAAGCTAGTTTACTAAATGAATGTTTTATACATAAAACTACTAAAAAATTATACATAAAAATAAAATTTTATTTTTAAAATAACAAAATATTTTTGTAACTACTTGAAATTTTTCTTCCTATTAGGTGTTGGTTGACTAAATTTTCCACAATGCTAGGCCAGCCAAGTTTATTATATCAAACTTACAAATAATCATCTTATTACTATTATTGTGCACAGAACTTTCTTTTCTGAAATATTTCTGGGATAAACAATTCCCACACCTTTAGAAATCTAATTCTGAACCAAGAAACATGGAACAGAGATGGAATAAAGCTCTAGACAATCTAATCCGTGCCAAGGATAAGGTATCCCAGTATATAAAGATCAAGTACAAATTCCCTTTAGAGTGGGTGATAAAGTAATGTATCGACTCTAACCTGAGTAGTGCACCCAAACATATATCAGCCAAATTGCAGCCCATGTAGTCTAAAGCATTAGAAATTTAAACCTTTATATCCTCTGCAACAGCTGCATTGTGTGATTCAAAAACAAAAAAATTTGTGAGGTCAGCATATATATCTCATATTAAAAGGTACATTCTCCCAACCCTACAACAACGATCTGCCACTAAAAATTTCCTCTATTCTGAATAAGCCATTGTGATATTAGGTTTAATTCAGCTTTATTTCCATTTTCCTTTTTAATAACACCTTACAAAATAACATTTAATTTTCTTCTACTCTTCTTTGGGACCCTGCGTTGGGTGTGCCTGATACAGGTGGATTTAGCTAAGGGGTTCACCTGCATGTGTTCTCTTTCTACCTGGTATTGGGTATATAAATTTAGTGTGAGGTCCCAAACAGTCTATTATACACTTACACGGGGATGGGTGGTTATGAGGTCTGCCGTTAAGATTTTTTTTTGAAGAATTTACAGCTTCCATGAATTGATAGTATTTATTTATATTTTTTATCTGATCAATATTGGGAGCAGCGACAGTCTCATTGCCTCCTATGCGCAACCCCAAACACACTACATTGACACATCTTTTACTATAACCTGAGGCAATTAGGAATATAGAATGATTTTGATTGATAACTATTACTAGAATCGACATTATTTAACATTTCCCTTATAGTTGACTAATCAACAAAGTAAGTTGTCTCCTGTTGACAACTAGGCTATAGCTATAGCGAAGCACACACGCCAGTCAGCCAATAGTTTGTTATCATAATAAATGTTTATCTCTATGTGATTTAATGTTCGTGTATCGTTGGTAAATATTACATTGTATTTTTGAGCATGTGTGTTAAATTAAGACCTTATAATGGTCATTTGTGTGCTTGTTTATTATTATGTGTTAATTATATAAAGTGGTTATCCTATCCACAATTTTACCAATATCCTAGCCAACTAACATATAACTCTGAGCCAACAGAAGAAAATATTTTCTACTTGAGATGTTGTTGTTGGCCCAAATATTCTCGATCTGAACACTCCATATAGGAAAAACTACACGCCATATGTCACCAAATAATTTTGAGGTTAGATAAGTTTATACAACTGTGTTAGCAGACCAATTCTCATCTTACCCTTGCCTCTTCTGACTGTAGTAACTAGGAGACCTCAATCAGAAAGATTTGGATTTACATTTCCAATGGCCACATCATCCTCACACCCACATTACCTATGTTTTAAATATTTAAAGAAAATACAGAAAAAAAATTAATATCTCTTCCAGAGAGGTCATGGGGACCTTTCACTCTCTCTTCGTTTGCTTCCGGTGGATTGGCTTGTTGGTAGCAGGCTTGTCTCCCGTTTGTGTAGGAGGGAGAGGGAAGTAATGGTAACAGGACTTAACAATCACCAGCTACAAAGGAAGGAAAGTGGGTAGCATAAGAATGATATATCCTTTATATCTCCTTTCCCATTTGACCTTCTTGACAATTTGGAGAAAAATCTAAATCTGATGATGGGGTTGAAAGTTGTGAGTCTCACAATACAGTTTCCGATCTAAAACCCTTTTTATATAACCTATTTTAAATATTTCACTTGTAAAAGAAGCCTGATGATAAACATGATAAGATAAGAAGTATATAGCAGGTATGTGACATATTGGTTATAGATAGCTCTTTGTTGCATTCTATTTATGGGTCGAAGGTGTCTGTGGTTGAGGACTGGAGTTGTTCAGTGAGAATGGGCGTGGTTTCCATACCACTGTTTCTGCATGGTAGTATTTAAAAGAAATTTTAGCAAGTACTGCTTTCTAGGATAGAAAATTTGGCTCAATTTAACTGTAACTGATTCACTCCTATCCAGATGATATTCCTCATACGTGTTATGCCACTCATAATAACTAAACCTAAACAAAATATCCTAAACTCCTCAGAGAAGGAGGGAAGGATGCAGCGAGTGCCACAATAGGTTTGAAATTGGCGCGTAAACTGTCAGTAGCTGCAAACATGATAGTCAGCTGGGCTGATCAATTAGGTAGTCTTAGTTTTAACAATGGGAGCCTCCCACTGTCTGGAATACTCCAAGACAGGTTCTGGTAGGCATATTCCTGCCAGCGACAGGGAAGCGGAGAGCAGATGTTGGTCGGGGTCGTTCTGCAGTTATCGTGTAGAGTAGGACGGGAAGCAGTGTACATCGTAGAAGTTTTATTGTTAGGGAACGTTCAAAATCATATTTAACTTATTAGTGTATATTCTTATCAAAGCTAGTTAGGTTTGGATAGAGGAATTTTGGTGGCAGATCCAGGGTAGATAATTATTCCTCCAAAAAGATGTGCTCTTCTGGTCGCGTCGACACAAGGTCACAAATTTCATTGTAAATGTTCACAAATAAAAATTTGTGGCTTTTTTAAAATCTAACAACTGGCACAATTTTTTAATTCTTAAAAAGAGTTTTTAAGATTTTACACTAAATATAAAGTTAAGGAAAACTACAGATAAAAAAAAAAAAAAAAAAAAAAAAAAAAAAAAAAACACTACAACTAAACTGTCAGTTATACATTGCAAAAGTTTGCTAGTTTTTTCAAGTGGGACAAAATTTACAGAAAGAAATCCCCAAAATGCAACAGTGATTAAAAGGAAAACAGTTGGGATGCAAATTCTTTTCTGCACACAAATGTTGATTTTCTTCTCTTCTCACCAGACTTTATGCTTGTTGCACTACAAATACAGCAGTTTTTCTTATCATTGGGATTAAAAAAAATACATGTCAGAATTTGTATCTCCTCCGGGACCTCTAGGAGGACGCCTTCATGTAACATTTGTTTGGTTTACCACATTTAGCCTAGACTCTTGTTCTAAAAGCCACTGTCTTGGAAGGTCATCAAAAGAGAAATTATAACCTCTCTAGTCTTATGAGAGTTTTGTTATTTATGAGCGCTCATATGATCTGAGCTTGATTTTAGGTACTACATTATCTTGATGGATGTTTGTTTTTCATTTTACATCAGATGTGCGGGTACCCACTGAAGTCCATCCTGATGGCCAGGGGCATTTCCGATGTGCCTTCTTGCGAAAAAGAAATACATCCCTCTAGATAGTACTCAATTCAAGCTCAGATTAGGTTTGTGCTTGTAAAGGTTAACTTTAACTTTAGTACTAATGGTCAAATATTTATGATAAGCTAATTTAAACCTATCACTAAATAAAATGTACTAGATAGGGTCAGATTGGCTTTCTGATATACAAAAATACTGAATGTTTCACGGTTTTGTTTGTAATATTTTATAAATACATGTACCCTAGATAGTTTTAATTCATCATTAAATTATTACTTTTTTTAGTATAAAAACAGCTGCAGTATATTGTAATTTTAAACAGCTGTAACGTAATTCGGTTCCAAATTTGTTTTTGGTAATGAAGGAGGAGGAGCTCTTCTTATTGGAAATATCAATTTTCTATTATTTTACAAAAGAAAACTCACAATTCTCCAATAATTTTTGTATTTTACCACAAGGCCTTTCGACATCGAAGATGCCATCATCAGGTGTGTAGCATCTTCGATGTCGAAAGGCCTTGTGGTAAAATACAAAAATTATTGGAGAATTGTGAGTTTTCTTTTGTAAAATAACAGAAAATTGTTTTTGGTAGTTTTAGAAAATATTAGACACTGATAATTCGATTGTGGTGGTAGACGCTTATTATAGATTTTTGCATCCAATTTGAAAATAATGCAAACAAATTTAAATAAACACTATACAATAAATAGTGTAAAAAACAAACACAAGTACAATAAACAAAACTAATGTAACCACAACTTCCTAATTTCGTATGACATCCTTCTACATAAAAACCACAGCTGGTAACTTCTGATCACATAAACATATTTATTTAAAAATAACACACCTGATTACCTGATGAACTCATACTCTTACTCTGAATAAACATGGTGACCAATTAAAAAGGAATAAATTGATTTCTTAATATTTTAAACTGCTCAAGTAATCCAAACTCAAACTGATAAATAATTTTTAAAACTAATGTATTTGAGTTAATGTACTGCAGTTAATGGATGCCATGGCTATCTACAAGGTAGTGAAGGGGACTATTGTTAGTGCTGTACTAAGGTGTTCTGACCACAGAACACTCAGATAAACTATTGGGAGAAGATAATGCTGAAAATAATAGAAAACAAGAAGCACAGTAAACAAATATAACAAAACAATGACATTACCATTTCATTTCTAAAAACCTTAGTTATTTGTGAATTACACCTTTTAAAACCAAACATAGTTTTGTTCAGTAGCACGAGAAAAATACATTGAAATTTTGATTGGCAACTCTGGTCTGTTAACTTTACTGATACCAAATATTAGTTATAGACTACTTTCCCCCCTTTACATAATAAAACAAAACTTATCCCATTATTCTTATTTTTGAAAAACTTGGGAGAGTACGTTAAGCGGACCCGTATTTTATTTATATATTGACAAACAATATTACTTAATTATAACCGTCAATAAAACCAACCGATACTGATTATTAATATGATCAATATAATTACTTATATCATACAAGTCAATCCAACCGAAACTGATTAATTAATTTGAACAATATAGTTAGTTACCTTATATCATCTGTACCAACACAACCGTAAAAACTTTTTCAGATAATAAACTTAATATTTGAGGTTTTAATAAGTGACTTAATTGAATTCACTACTTTATAAAACTTAGTGATGTTGCATTAAAAAAACATGCTTTTCTTGACTTCAAGATGTTTTTTCTGGTGCCGATAAACCCATTATGTGAACAATCATTGTCACAGACATATGGAAGGCATATTTTGGATTGTGTGAATGTGGTTTTGTGAGATTTAACGTCAATCGTAGTCACAACATTTTAGACACAGCAACTCCTTAATACTCAGGCAGTTCACTTGTTGGCCTCATAGTACACTTCCAGAGCGTGCCTCTTAAAAGAAGAAGAGGAAGGGGGAAAAATAATACCGAAGCCGAAGCCCGCGCTGATGGCTGGAGGCACTCGCATTTTGGGTGGCGGAGTGTGATCAAGAATAAAAACAAGTTTAAATATTACATTACGAGTACTATCTGAAAGTGTTTACAGCTGTTGATATGGATTATTTAAGTTAATTGTTCAAAATAATTAATCAGTATTGATTGATTATATCAATAGTTATAAATAAATAATATCGTTTGTCAATTTCTATACCTATAAAAAAACCAGGTCCACTTATTGTACCCTACCCGAGTACGATAAGAGGACCCAGTTTTTTATATTGATATTGACAAATGATATTACTTAATTAAACTATTGATATGATGAACTGATACTGATTTTCGAACAATAACTTAGTTGTATCAACTTTAAAAATGTTTTTATATAATTAACATATTGTCTTTCTTACACAATAACACAGTCGTAAGCTCGTGGAGGACCATGAAATGAAGTTTAAAAAGTGGCATATCAGCATGCATGTAATCTATGTGAGTATTTGTAGACAAGAAATACGGTTTTTCTACAGAGGATGCTTTCAGCAACTTCTTGAAAGCGGTTATTCATTGCTACCTAGGAGACACCTTTGGGATTATACCGACCACACCCAGACATGAATCGTTATTTGACATTTTGTTTCTACTGATTACTAGATTAGCGTAGTAGAACAATATTTTATCAATATAAAACAGGAATTGTCTTATTGCAAACCCCTCTCCATCCTCAGACAGAGGTCAAAGTCGAGCGGTCTAGTAGATAACGTGATTTCTACGTCCGCCCGTTCACCTGGTGCGTCGCTTTGTTGTACTTCCGTGTTTTTACCCCTACATTTCTCCAAACAAAAAAATTCAACAAAAACAAACATTACCAAACAAAAACTAAACTCTTTAATGAAAAAAACACACAAAACTTGTTTTTATTCTTGATCACACTCCGCCACCCAAAATGCAAGTGCCTCCGGCCATCAGCGCGGCCGGATCACAAATAAATATCAAATTCTAGAGGGGCTGATCAGAAATATAAATTGAATTGTAATGGAAAGGCAATTATGTACCGTGCAAAAAACTTAAAATAATCATGTGATGCCGCGCGGCCTGCCGTAATCGGGATTCTCGAGAAAGATAAGAAACAGCGACAACAATACCGATCACAATACCTGGAAATGCTTGTAATTTTGTAATAATTAAAGAGTTGTTTTTTTGTTGTATCAAGTTTGTTTCTATAAATTTATATTTTTTTGTTCTTCATACTGGTGTGGTCGGTATAATCCCAAAGTACCTATTTCAATTTTACATAAGTAAAATTTGATTATTGAGAATGGCAGTCAATTTTAGAAAACTACACAACATTCCTTTGAAAGATGATAAGACATGTTTTTCGTGGCTTCAACATGTAGGACTCGTACCAAAAAACCCATTATGTGAAATTTGTGGGAAAGAAACAAATGTAACTGTAAGAGGAGCAATATATGGTCGTCTTCAGTTTTCCTAATTTTCGTTATAATAATTTGTTATAATGGGGAGACTTTGCAATCACATTATCTACTAGACCGCTCGACTTTGACCTCTGTCAGAGGATGGGGAGGGGTTTGCGATAAGACAATTCCTGTTTTATATTGACGAAATATTGTTCTACGCTAATCTAGTAATCGGTAGAAGCAAAATGTCAAATAACGATTCATGTCTGGGTGTGGTCGGTATAATCCCAAACCTTGAAATATTACCTTACGTGTATTATTTGAAAGTGTTTACAGCTGTTGATATAGATGATTTAAGTTAATTGTTCAAAATAATTAATTAGTATCGATTGATTAGGCCTATATCGATGGTTATGATTGAGTGATATCGTTTGCCAATTTCGATATAAAAAACCGGGTCCGCTTATCTTACCCTACCCGAGTGTAAATATTAAATTCATATTTTAATTTAAAACATATTATTGTTATTGAGGACTATACATACTTTATATCGATTGATAGTCTAGGATTTGAGATGTGAATATTAGATATCGATGGTTACATACTTCGATATAAATAACCAGGTCCGCTTATCGTACCCTACCCGAATACCACCAAAGCTTTTCGAAAATAAGAATAATGGCATGAGACATTTTGATTTCAGTAGTTTTAGATGATAATGAAAATCTATGATATCAATGATTCGCTTGTGTTGGTGGTTGCTTATTATACTGCAGCCAGCCTTAATTGTTACTGATTATTAAAATCAAAAGTTTTACTAACTATAATAATATATATTATCAACATTAAGTAGCTTATTATGTTATAGGCCTTAAGCTCAATATAAAATGCTGACTGTAATAAATCATAAAAACTGGGAATCTATTGAGTCTTGGAATTATATTAACTGCTAAAACTATTAGAATATATTAGAAACAGTTATATTTACTTACTAAGACAGTAATTTTTAAAATAAAAATATTATGATTTTAATTACATAGTAAAATTTGTTATACTTACTAACCTAAAACAGGAGAAAACAACTTATCCTCAAGTTTTACCGAAGTAGGAGTAGAAAGGTTGCTACTCTCAACTACTGACATTGTTCAATAAAAATTATGACATATAAAATATAAATCAACATAAATTATCAATATTTTAATTAGTTCAAATAATAACAAAACAATCAAATAAGGTTATCAATTACTTATAAATGATCCTGTTTAAAATTTGTTACAGTTATCTTCCCTTTTTTTATTGTTTACAATCGTTCCTTTGCCCAGCTGTCGTCACCAGGTGTTTTATTTTGTCTGGACGCAGACTTCGGCTTGAAAAATTCACTAGTTACGAACAGGACTGTAGATAGCTTTGATTGGCTAGGATATTCTTTTATGGCTGCTTTTTTAGCTCAACCCACCGTGGCGACCTACCAGATCCAGGCATGAGTAATTTAAATGGTCCGTTTAGACGCCACATATACAGTACTCATCAAACTACAAATATTTGATAGAATATGACCATCTATCTAATATTAATTTAGACTGTTACGGGTTAAAAATTACATGGAAGGATATTTCCATTTGCAATGATTATAAAGACTATGGGTATATAACTCTTTGTTTGAAGGTTATTTTTACTACTAGTCAATAGGTTTGTACGTTAATAATGTGAAACCAAAAAAGCCATTATAATTGTAATTTTCATGCAAATATACTTGTAATCAGTTTTATATAAAGAGGACAATTATCGTTCTCTTTTATTTTATCAAATTTTATCTTTTTGTGTACCTATAATGCACATCATCGGTTAACATTTCGGTACTTGAAATTGTCATTAGATTTATGTTCGCCGAACAATTCGAACATCGTCACTAATTATTATCGTATGGAGCTGTTAGCCTAACCGTTATGTCGTTAATACAGTAAAATCGATATGTTATCAAAATTTCAATTTTCGTTTGTGTGTATAATAAACGTCTACGGTTAAAACTTAGGTATGTGTCATTATTATTAGTTTCATTTACGCTGGACAAATGGGACATCGGTCCTTTTTATACCGTAAAGATCTTTAGCTTTCATACGTTAAAATAGTAAGCAAAAGTTATGCCAGTATAATTTCTATATTCTTTTGAATGTTCTGTTTATGTGTGCCTATAATGAACGACATCGGTTGAAACTTCGATAACTATAATTGTCAATGTATGCATAAATAATATAGCATTGTCGATCTATAATGAATGTAATCTGTTTAAATATAGATTCTTGTATTTATCAACAGTTTTATTTACGCTGGACAATCCGTTTCATCGGTACTGTTTCCACAGTATGGATCTCTAGCTAAATTGTACATTAATAAAGTAAAACAAATGTGACATTGATATAAACAACAGAGATACGTTTGCCATTGGCACTGTAAGGAGACCAAAAGTGATGTTTAATTTTCTATATTCATCTAAAGCTTGATTTAATTTTAAAACAGAAAAACTATACTAAATATGAGAAATGGTAGTAGCATTACATAAATCTGCCATTGGAGATGTTAACTAATTATTTCCAAACAGAGAAATGTAATCATATTCATTTATATTCTCGCATAACCGCCTCGTATTCTTGTTTTTAACGTAAGCTCCTATAATTTCAATTCAACATTTTTAGATACATTCTGGGTACATAAAGAATCCAGTACTCTGTGATAATACTCTGGATTTCCGAATATATCGTTAGTCAACAATGGGAGAATGGACGGTCCCTCAATTGATGAATCATTCAAACAAGCAGGAATGTCAGTCTTATGCTTGTAAATTCTAGCTTCTTCAGAAGTAAAGAAGCGCTCATTTCTTATCAACACCTCACAGTCTTTCCTGAAAAAACTTAAATCAACATTTATATCTCCTACAGTACTCCAAGGCGTAATACCGTTAATTAGTATACGTTTCATTACATATATAAAAAAATACCACAGTTCAAGCTGTCATTTTGTGTCGGGTATGATACAGATTTTGAGCAATCTGTCCATGTATCAGAATTTTCATCAAGCTTTTGTGTCTCATGGATATTGCCAGATTTATCTGCTACCTCGTTCATATACTTGAAAACGATAGAACATTGCTTTTCATTAGTAACATCTCAGCGACTGGTATACACTCTGAAACTAAGGGATCAAAATAATAAAACCTTCTCATTTTTAAATCCACTACTATCAAACACCAATGGACGTTGAGAATCTCTACATTATACGGCAAAATAAGTAATCGGCTGAAGAAAGGGAATGTAATGAGATACGAGTAGTACAGTCATCATCCCACCATGTTTTCAGTCCACCAACTACCCAAAAACCCATATTACGTGGGGCGTACACACCTCTGTTTCGCATTCCAGTAATACGTAACACCTCTTGCATTACTGCGTCTATTACTAAATAATTCAGGCATTGCCCATATCGTAATGTATCATAATCTTCATTGTCAGTTCTTTTTGAAATGGCCCGTAATACTTTTTATTTTGCGTGGCAGAATCAGGATTTTTGGCGACAAGCTCGATGTTCTGAGTAGTTGCCTCCATTTCCTTCTCTTGTGCTTCAGTTTGGATTGTTAAAAAAAAACTAATTTGAAAAATTTCTCCGGAAAAAATTAAGTTTTTTTCTGTTTCTTTGGCATTTAAGAGTTAGTGTTTCATTTTGTGATACTATGTTGACACTCTTTGGAATAATTTCAAAGAACTTGATCTGGAAATTGTGCTTTTGGTTTTTTTTTTATTTCTTCGTCCATTTTTCTCGAACACTTGCATAATTTTCGTTCATTTTTAACTATTTGTCATGATCTGGCATGTCTCCGATCCTTTCCCTCTTTCGTTGATGTTTTACTGTCAACTTGTTACATGCACTGTTAGGGATATCAAGAATAATTTCTTTAAATTTTGATTTTATTCATTTTGTAAAAAACATTAACAAACTTCTCAACCTTCAAATTCATTTGTCTTTTTAAAACGTGTGGTGGTAAAAGATTTTGTGAATGACAAGTATTTTCTGGAAAAAGATGTCAAGCATTAAACAAAATCCATTACAGATACTTCTTTACCTTGGACATTGACTACGTCCAAATGATAACAGACCGTTCTGTTTTCATCTCTCAGTGGCCTAACTACTGAACCCGTACTATCTATGTGTAAAACAGTTTTGGATATATGTGGCAAAACGGATTGCAACATCTCAACCTGACACCGACCGTAAATGTACACTTTCAAAGGATAACTTTGTAACGTTTATGGTGGATTTTAATCGTTAGTTCACTGAATTTAGAAGTACTACTTGGGCCGTGATATAAAATTGTGAGGTATGTTGACCTTTTCTGGAATACAAGGACTTAATTCAACGCTGCCGGGACCTATAGGGAACGGGACAGACAGCTTTGAAGGAATGGTCATAAGAGACGAGCGAGCTAAATATCTTGCATAATAATCTTAGCAAGCAACAAGTATAGAAAATAATCAAAACAGCTGCAACTAGCAAAGAGGTAGAACAACTAGTAGAGCAGGCGACAGCACCAGCTGTAGCCGAGAGAGGCTCGGCACAGATATTGGCCTACACATTAAAAGCGGCTGACGCCACGACTTACATCTTGTAAAAATCAATGTTTTGCGCTCACTTTTTGTTCTCCCTCGTCTGAGTATACATGCCTAAAACATCATCAGAGTCCAAATCTCCTCGTTTACCCACTTTCGATCGAGCCTTTCATTTACCTGTAAAGATATAATAAACTCCAAATTACCTGCAAGAGTAGTTTGTTGGTCCATTTCTTCAATAACATCAAACCTATAAGCCTATGCCTTTTTTTTTTTTTTTTTTTTTTTTTTTTTTTTTTTTTTTAATTGTCATGGGACAATGTTCTCTCACAGCCACGCAAATGAGTTGATCTTTTCTTACCTTTACCTTTTCTTACCTTCACCTTAATGAAAGGTTCCCTTTGTAAGGCAAAACAACTGTCGCACATCCATCTGAATTCTTAAAAAATTTGATATCGATATTTTCTACACGTCTCAAATTTGCACTTACAAATTTTAATGTTGAGAATATGCCTGCCAGTATTTACTCTATGTGTAACAAAATTGTATTGGAGATGCACTTACAATTTTAGAGGCAATTGTTGTTAGTGCGTCTTTTAAACTTCAGTGACAGACCACTCTGATGAACTAATTTTGAATTTGCCTCTAAATAAGTAGGGGTTTCATTTGTCAATTCTTCTAATTAATGTCTAGTGATATTGTAGCAACATCATTGTAACTGAAGCAAAGCATTTTTATTTATTATTACGTTTGGTAATTTAAATAAATTTTACTACCTAGGTACCTACTCAAATAAAAATACTATACTTTTTTTTGGAATCTCGGTCTTATATTAAAACAATAGCAATAAAATAACAAAATTTGAAGTAGTGATTATTTTCAATGGTCAACTATGCAGGTATGCAATAAAGTTCTTATATTTCAAATATATACAAAGTTTCACTTACAAAAATATTTAAAGCACATGATAAATATTTACTAATATACCATGATTATATAAAAACTAAACTGATTGTTATATAAACACATTTTATTCCCTTGTTGCATCTAAAATACAGAAATAACTAATAGACATACCATTTCCAGAATTACGGACGTAGTTATTGTATTTCTGGAAGAGAGCAAAGTGGTGGGGACCTTGTGCTTCTCCCAGCTTTAGTATTGGTGGCAGTGTCAGAAGCACAATGTTATTTACTGTTTCCTGGAGTGTTTTAATGAGTGCAGAGAGTCCCTTGCACATAGTGGTCACCTCTGCATTCTGAAATAATTGTTTAAACATTAACATACAGCATTTCTTTTAACATGAGATAAAAATATGAAAACATATTTTGAAAACTTACCCAAAAATGTTAAACTGGTACAACTGTGTTACAAATTGATTAAGTACATGCAGTTTCAAACGAGTTTATAATGCTTCATGCGTAGGGGAATTTTACATTTCATTTGGCAAGTGACACACACACACTAATATATATTTCATTTCATCATATTAATATTTTTTATATTTAACATAATCCATTAAACAGTTCTATAAATTGATCTAATAGAAAGGTTAATAATGAAAAATGTAGTAACAACAATAAAATCCAGTAAACAATAAACAATAATAAAATGTATGTATACAAAAATATATACATTAATAACATAACTAAATATAGATATAATTACAAGACGAGTTAAAGGCCTAAAAAATTATATAGAACAAGACACATGAAATGAAACATATATGTAACACTAATTGAAATAATACATTTAATAGGCTATTGAATTAGTTTTTATACATGTTTTAAAATTATCATAATATACATAAACAACTATATCGTAATATGCGATGCAACAGCATGGGGACAGCAGAGTTTTATAGTAGTTAAAAAATCTGTCATCACAAGATACCCATATAAAATAATAAATATAATTAAAAAGAAAACAAATATTTAAAAAATTAAAACCTAAATTAAAATTACTCTAATAATATAAAAATTTTAACAATTGTGTGTACTTAATTAATACCTAGCTCATATAATATTTTTATTTCAATTTATCATTTAATAATAACAAATAATTGTATAAAACATACAAAATTAATGAGAGAAAATAAATTCATTACTGTAGAGTGTACAACTCCTGTAAAATCTATTTTCATACTATACAATTCTTTGGTGAGCAGAACACCTTATGATTTATAAAAAGCTTGAAACAGTACTGAATTATACCGTTATATTAGAACCAATCTGAAACATTGAGTAAATCTAACTTTTATATACCATTACTAAGGATATAATTAATTATATGTAAGGTCAAGACCTTGCCGATTTAAGTCTGGTCGTCTCCCTCTGCCAGTATAAAATCTGAGAAATAACAACATGTATTATACAATAAATATTGTGATGACACAACATTGTAAGCAATTAAAATTAGGTACTATAAAAGTGCTATAAAAATAAAAATTATAAATATTGATTTTTTTAAATACATATTTGTAAAGTGTAAAGTGAGTATATGATATTTTCTCATGCAATCTATTTAATTCCACTTTTACTACACACGATGAGTACTTTTTAAATACAGGTATGATTTTATAACTACTAGGTTTTGTCAGTTTATAGTATGTATCATTTTATACTAAAAATATTGCATGTACTTTAGACATTGTTTTAACTGAATTGATTAGAGTTTTTCAATCTATCATATAGTTATGCCCGTTGGGAAATAAAATAAAACTAATATTGTTTTCATTAGAGTTGAATAAAAAAACATTACTTTTGAATAACTTACCTAATGGTATCCTGTTTCTGTCTCCGAATTTCACAAGGGAATTTGTGGTTTATTCCCAATACAAATATTCTGAAGGGTTTTGACATGTTACTGAAGAAAATCACGTCTTTAATTTCTACGTTATAGAATTAAACGCTAAGTTTGAGAGAATAATATTGTTCCGACTAGGATAAAATTAGACAAAAAACTAATATATTTATGAAAGCTCACTGTTCAAACAGGTGCATTCGGCACTCCTGTTGGGGAAGAGATGACATGAGCAGTGGACTGACGTCAGGTATCCTTACGTTGTCTCCTGTAATCAAATAGAAGCCGTGTAAAATAGATTAATTTGGTTAACAACCGAGATCTCAATGTTATGATTGTTAAGTTTATTCAAATAAATTTGAGAAGAGCAACAAATGTTTTAAATTATATGATTATCAGGTATGAGGGATTAAAAGAAACAAGAACAATATGTAAAAGTAAATAGGTACGTATGTTGACACATTTTTATTTATTATCACGTTTGGTAATTTTAATGAATTTTACTACCTACTTAAATAAAAATACTATACTTTTTTTGGAATCTCGGCCTTATATTAAAACAATAGTAATAAAATAACAAAATTTAAAGTAATGTTTATTTTCAATGGTCAACTATGCAGGTATGCAATAAAGTTCTTATATTATTTCAAATATATACAAAGTTTCACTTACAAAAATATTTAAAACACATTTACTAATATATCATGATTGTATAAAAACTAAACTGATTTTCATATAAACACATTGTTATTCCCTTGTTGCATCTAAAATACAGAAATAAATAATAGACATACCATTTCCCAAATTACGGACGTAGTCGTTGTATTTCTGCAAGAGAGCAAAGTGGTGGGGACCTTGTGCTTCTCCCAGCTTTGGTATTGGTGGCAGTGTCAGAAGCACAATGTTATTTACTGTTTCCTGGAGTGTTTTAATGAGTGCAGAGAGTTCCCTTGCACATAGTGGTCACCTCTGCATTCTGAAATAATTGTTTAAATATTAACATACAGCATTTCTTTTAACATGAGATAAAAATATGAAAACATATTTTGAAAACTTACCCAAAAATGTTAAACTGGTACAACTGTGTTACAAATGGATTAAGTACATGCAGGTTTCAAACGAGTTTTAAATGCTTCATGCGTAGGGGAATTTTAAATTTCATTTGGCAAGTGATACACACACACACACACACACACACACACACACACACACACACACACACACACACACACACACACACACACACACACACACACACACACACACACTCACACACACTCTGAACTGAAATTATTAAATAAAACATATTTTATTAAAATTATTTGTTTTTAATAGTGTATAACAAAAGAAACTTGCATCTCTTTAAAATATATGTTGTTTGTTTCAGATACCTTCAAATATACATATTTAAAAATTCATAACCTTACTCTAGACATTTTTCTAAGGGTTTAATTACAAGGTTTCCTCCTGGGATTATCAAAAGCGTTGTTTGTCCATATTAATAAATGTATTTTAAAAGGCTGCTAATTTCAAGTGTTTACACTATTTTTTCGACATACAGTAAAATTGTAGGCCAGGATATGTTAAATTTTATGAGAAGGGAAATTCAAGAATACGTCTTCTGATTGTGAGTCTCCCAGTTATACGCCATAAACTCGTTTCACGCTATAAGACGAGTTCGACATTAATCAGCGTTTCAATAGAGTTTTAAATGCTTCATGCGTAGGGAAATTTTATATTTCATTTGGAAAGTTGCTGATGAGTCGGTATGCGCCCGCGCGCATATATGATTATCAGTTATGAGGAATTAAAAGATACAAGAACAATATGTAAAAGTAAATATGTTGACACATTTTTATTCATTATTACGTTTGGTAATTTAAATGAATTTTACTACCTATTTAAATAGAAATAATATACTTTTTTTGGAATCTCGGTCTTATATTAAAACATTAGCAATAAAATAACAAAATTTAAAGTAGTGATTATTTTCAATGGTCAACTATGCAGGTATGCAATAAAGTTCTTATATTTCAAATATATACAAAGTTTCACTTACAAAAATATTTAAAACACATTTACTAATATACCATGATTATATAAAAACTAAACTGATTGTTATATAAACACATTTTTATTCCCTTGTTGCATCTAAAATACAGAAATAAATAATAGACATACCATTTCCCAAATTACGGACGTAGTTATTGTATTTCTGCAAGAGAGCAAAGT
The DNA here is from genome assembly GCF_021130785.1 of Homalodisca vitripennis. Lineage (NCBI taxonomy): Eukaryota > Metazoa > Arthropoda > Insecta > Hemiptera > Cicadellidae > Homalodisca > Homalodisca vitripennis. Next base: position 166,723,640 of record NC_060209.1, read on the forward strand.
GGTGGGGACCTTGTGCTTCTCCCAGCTTTGGTATTGGTGGCAGTGTCAGAAGCACAATGTTATTTACTGTTTCCTGGAGTGTTTTAATGAGTGCAGAGAGTACCTTGCACATAGTGGTCACCTCTGCATTCTGAAATATTGTTTTAACATTAACATACAGCATTTCTTTTAACATGAGATAAAAATATGAAAACATATTTTGAAAACTTACCCAAAAATGTTAAACTGGTACAATTGTGGTACAAATTGATTAAGTACATGCAGTTTCAAACGAGTTTTAAATGCTTCATGCGTAGGGGAATTTTCATTTTCATTTGGCAGGTGACACACAAACACACACCACACACCTCTGAACTGAAATTATTAAATAAAATATATTTTATTAAAATTGTTTGTTTTTAATAGTGTATAACATAAGAAACATACATCTCTTTAAAATATATGTTGTTTGTTTCAGATACCTTCAAATATACATATTTAAAAATTCATAACCTTACTCTAGACATTTTTCTAAGGGTTTAATCACGAGATTTCCTCCTGGGAGTATCAAAAGTGTTGTTTGTCCATAGTAATAAATGTATTTTAAAAGGCTGCTAATTTCAAGGGTTTACAATATTTTTTCGACATACAATAAAATTGTAGGCCAGGATATTTTTAATTTTGTGATAAAGGAAATTCGAGAATAAGTCTTCTGATTGTGAGTCTCTCAGTTATACGCCATCAACTCGTTCACGCTATAAAACGATTTCGACACTAATAAGCGTTTCAAACGAGTTTTAAATGCCTCATGCGTAGGGGAATTTTAAATTTCATTTGACAAGTTGTTGATGAGATGGTATGCACGCACGCACAGGCGCGCGCGCGCCCACACACACACACACACACACAACACACACACACACACACACCTCACCAATTCTACATATCTTGAGATATTACCATCAACATTTTATTATATTGTAACAATTGTTGTTATAATATTCTTTACACTTAATACTACTTATGACTATTTATGGTACTAAATCAAATTGCATTGGACCTCGCCTTTATAAAAACAGGCCATTTATAAATTATACATTATTCCTGGCACACTACCGGAAATGGTTTGATATTTTGTTTTGAGAGGTTATGATGGGATTTATACGAATTCATTTTATGTCCCAAAGAGTTGTAGATAGTATGAGTATTTATAATTTAAATTGGACAAGAAATAAATTCATTCAAATTGAGTATCAAAGGTAGGTATTACTTAGTGTATCAATAAAATGAAGGTGCAGCAGATGTATGAGAATTTATGGTCAATTCGTATTTGTAATTTCAATTATAACTGTTAGCAATTTATAATAGACACTTGTTAATGAAACAGGGAATAAATAATATATATTGCAAAAGTTCAGAACTATAACTATATTATCATATTTTTGATGATAAAATAAAAAAGATACGTTTTAACTTTATAATTTACGTTACATATTAAACAGATAGATTAATCATTATCGTTATTAGGTTAACAGTACACTAATCATGTTATCGGTTTGTAATTTTGTAATATATTTTACTTATGTTTTAACGCATTGTTTTGTATCTCACTATTTTTATTTGCCGAGGAGGGAAAAAATAAATTTCGCTTGGTATTTAATATGAAGTATTTCTTTTCTTTTGATGCATTGAGAAATAGAATTATTTTTAACGATGAATTTAATATTTTCTGAACATGATCCATTAAACACTTCTATAAATTGATCTAATAGGAAAGGTTAATAATGAAAAATGTAGTAACAGTAATAATCCAGCTATTAGGTCTTTAATAATAAAATGTATGTATACAAAAATATATTCACTAGTACCATAACTATACATATATATGTAGCAGGAATTATACATACAATTAAATAATATTACAAATGATATAATTATAAATAAGTTGAAGACCTTGACGATTAAAATGAGTTAGGTCTGGTCGTCTCCTTCTGCCGGAGTGATAATTAAAATCTTTTTACGACATACAGTATCGTTTTAGGCCTGGATATTTTCAATTTTAGGAGTAGGGAAATCTTTCTGCAATAAAATGAAAAATATCTTTTATCCGTCATTATGTTTGTGACACGTTTATTTTATCATACTATTGAATTATGTATTAAATAAAAATGAAAACTTATTAAATTAATGCTTAAGAATGTTACCGCGATTTAGTATGTAACGTTAGTTTTAAAATTTGAATGAGATGTAAATATTATAACATAACTATTATCTAAATTTTCTCAAGTAAGAATACTGTACTGCTAAACCTAAGAAATAATACAATGGGTCTTCTTACTTTTTATCTATGAAAGAAGCACAGCACCACGCTGTAGTGATTGAAGATAGAAGAAGGAAGACTTCACACTGTCATAGTCGCGTTCACAACTGACTACTGGTTTTGCTTTGACTACCCCTTTTATACCTGAACCTGCAGGGTATTTCCATGTTCGAGGAATACCAGGGTGTCTCTGTTTTGGGAGTGGGAAGTGAGCAAACATTAAATTAGGCCGTACCTTACGGTTTTATAACTGAATAGTCAAAATTATTAGTTCTCTAATTCAAACTCCTTTCCACAAAACAAACAAAACTAATTTGGATTAGCCAATACTATGGTACAGATAGTTTGCATATTAAATATAGATTTAACTAAAATAAATTATCTTAGATTTTTTTAAACAAAAACTGTAACGCTATAAAAACATTTACAAATTAGACACTTTTTTAATGGTGGTTATTTTAATTTTACAGGTTTCAAATATATTTACCATTTTAATTTTACAGGTGTTATAATAATTACGAGTCAAATAGTTTTAACTAAGATAAAGTTGACAAAGCTGTTAATATTAAATATATACCTCTTTAAATTCACTTGAAAAAAATGTCTTAAAATTTCATTTTTACGATTTCTACACCTTTTTTTTAATATTACCACCACTTTTAGTTATAGAGATATACAGTGACATGAGGATAAATAGTATTAAGGGTATTTAATATTTGTCTCTTCTCTCAATCCAACCAAGGACTATTCCTCTTATTAAATATTAGGCCAACATCATAAGTTCTATCACTAAAAAGATTGCAGACTTCGACTGTAAAAAGTGCGTGCAAAGTCTTGGGAGACTGAACTGATAGCTTAAAAGTAAAAACATGTACTAAATAGAATAAATAAAATTGTAGTTCAAAATGTTAGATATATATAGTGATTGGTGTTAGTATGTAACATTTAAAAAATTGGCAGCCAATAGCATTTTGTATTCAGATAAAAATGTACTTAAATGCTTTTTTTATAGTTTTTAAATACAAAACGGTTCTCCATTGTACTATAGAGTTTTTATTTTATGATATAAAATCTTGTGACTAGACAAGGTTTATTGTAGTTACGTTAGGAGAAGATATATTTTCGAGTATTATTTTTAATATTACATGGATTATTTATATACTTAATATAGAATAATTAACAATATATTGTGACTAAACTACCTTAAAATGGTAAATTTTCGGATTACCTATTTCTATTTCCTTTACCTATTCCAATACTCTATATTTAATACATTTTAAATGTAAACTGATGTTTCAGTCAATTCCTGTCAGTTAAATTTGGATTAAGAAACGTAAATACTAAAATGTGTTCTTAACTCCGAAAAATATTCCAGGTAATGTTTCTAACAGTTCTCTTCATATAAGCTTTTATCATAAAATATTGCTTAACAGTTAGGGGTTAAGTAAGTTCATGATTCAGGGCATCCTTACAGAAGACAAAAACCTATTATTATAACAATACTAACCAAGCGACTACTGACCGTAACTAATGACGGTGTCAGGGGTTATATCTGCCAAGCCCCCTTCTACACGCCGCCGTCGCGATGCCACTTAATCTTTTTAAAACATTCCACGGACATTAGTCAGCTTTCTCCTGCACATATCCCGGAATAGGGCTGTAACCCCTTTATACTGCATATATGAGGTATCCTTTGTTAGAATATTGCTCTAATGATAAGCAAATGTTCCATGTTTGAATTTGTCTACCATGCAGTAAACAACTTTATGTTTAACATACTAATGGCACTGGAGACGTACGGTTGTGTTCTACAACCCCTCTGTGATAAAAGTGATTTGTACTTATACTTTTTAAATTATTATCAGTTTTTTGTTTAAATAATAATAATTTATTAACCCTTAAAGCAATGAGTGATAAGGGCGAGAAGAAATGTGGCAAGAGTATAAAAGAATTGCCAAAGAGTGGAGACCATGTAGTGGTGTACGATCTGCAATAGTGGTTATCATTATGGCAAATGCAGTATCAAAGATAAGACATGGAAATCGCTAGGTGAAAAGAAACATAAATGGGTTTGTGTTAATTATAGAAGCAAAAGAGAGGAAACTCAGCAAGCGAAGAACCCAATGAATTTCTAACGTCAAATGTGGATGACTATGTTATTAGTAGCCTAGGTGTAACAAAGTCCATTTCTCATAAAATAGATCAACTGCTCGAGACCAAAAGTAAATTCAACAGTATAAAAATGACCACGTCCTTTCTTGCAAACAAATATGACGAAATACTAAAGGAGTTTAAGCAATTGTCAGAAGAAAATAAAGCCGTAAGAATTGATATTGCAGTTTTGAAGAGAAATGAAGTGCAAAACAGCAATACAATTCAGGATCTACAAGAAAAACTGGCTGACCTGGATTAGTATGGGAGAAGGATGAACCTGCAAATTCACGGGATCGCTCAGGAAGCAGACGAAAAGCTCCCGGAGCTGTTTAAAAGAGGTAGCTCAGAAGATAGGCCTACAACACTCGGAAGTGGACATCCATCCGTCTCACAGGCTACAAAACAGACGAGATTGCAAGCCTTTCACTATATTGGTACAATTTATGTCTGCAGCCAAAAGGGATGAGTGGCTGAGAGCGGGGAAGAAGGCCAAAATTCCGAAAACCTACTTCAACGAGAACCTCTGCCCAGAGTACCGGACCTTGATGATGGAGACTAAACAGAGAGAAAGAGCCCATAATTACAACTATGTTTGGTTCCAGGGAGGGAAGATCCTACGCGTAGTAAGGAAGAAAGAAGACGACAGGCAAAAGTGTTAGTGATCGAGTCCTTTAGAGACCTTATAAAAATAGTTTAGCTTATATAATTAGGTATTAAGTAGAAAATGGTTTACTCTCTTAGGTTAATAAATAATTATAATTACGTTTTAATTCAGTAATATGCACAGGGTCAAAATTCAAATTTGGAGTCTTTTTAGTTTTAGGTAGTCCTAGTAATAGATTAATATTTAATATAATGTTTAATGATGTGAATATTTGTGAGACCTACAGGTATTAGGCCTGTTCAGCTAGTAGTTTTTAACTATTACAATCAATGATGTAGATTTTAATGATGAAAATTTAAACTTCTAGAGTCACCTTGGTCTTAGTAGTTGGTCTAATTAACTATATATATATATATATATATATATATATATATATATATATATATATATATATATATATATATATATATATATACGTAAGTAACTGCTCCCTTTCTGACGATTTCTATACGAAAGCGCTACCTTTCTGACGATCCTGGCCCATTCTGACGCTCATCAGAATAGGACATGGCAGTTATTAATTTATAAACGGAACTGCGTATCCACGATTTTTATTATATGTTTTATGTTGTTTAATGACTTTTAACTATTTCTATGTTTTTACTTTATTCTTCAAAAGTAATAAGACTCTTTTATCCCTGAATAATTACGTCATGTTTTTCAGTTCTTGGACATAAGAGAAAATAAAGTATTGTATTGAGTTGCACAATTCTTCAATGCATTGCATTAAAATTAGTAGATACAAAATAAATACAAGCTATGTTTTCTTAGCTTACAAAGACCTACTGTTTCATTCTTCTTATAGATACACCTCCTCCCCTACAGCTCATAAGTAGTAAACACATGTAAACAAAGTTATTTGGATAAATTTATTATTGATAAACAATCGAAATTGGGGAATGAAAATGTCACTTCTGACCATCCCCACACTTATCGTGATTAAGTTTGGGATTTTTTATGAAGCCTCTTTTAAATGTAAGAAATATCGAATTCGATAAAAATGCATACACCTACAAGGTATTTGACTGAGCGCCATTTAAGCTTAACTTTCATCATTATATCTCGAGAGCTGATTGAGCTCCAAACTTGGAATTTTAGATATTTTTATGCCATTCAGTGTACTGGCAAAATTGATTTATGCCTGTCTGTTTGTCTTTCGCAAAGATATTTTGAAAACGAAATAAATGTCTTATAGACTTTAAATGATGTATGAAGCTTCATTTCTAAATAGAGATCTCATTGTTACTCTTACAAAATCTTACAGGGAATTTGGCTGAGCGACAGCAGTCTCATGTAGCTCAGGTCTTTTTAGTACAGGTCTTACAGTCTAAACCAGCACTTAGGACATTGAGGCCGCGTGCAGGTAGTTGCGTCCTACAGCTGCAGGCGCGTTTTGTAATTCAAATTGATTATACCTATGAAATAGGTTTTTTCATACACTGTTAAGGTTTGATTTGTATAAATGCACTTTGAAAGTATTCATTGATTAAGTTAGCTTATAACGTTTACCATTGAAAAATATGATATATTACCACATCTCTTTAGTCAACAAACCTCAGATATACCGATTATCTGAAAGTGTAAATTAAAAACTATTATTAGAAGTTGTGAACCAGTAGTTTATAACCTAATAAACAATACATATATAACATATCTTTACAGTAAATGCGATTAAGACTTCAATGTCCGAGTGTTCATAGTTTACATTTAGTTTAAATAATCTATATATCCTAATGGTCAAAATGATGCAATGATAAAACTATTGATTGCATAAATCATAAATATATTTGGACTTTCATATTTACTTTTTATTTTATAAACTCCGATGAGTAGTTTTATAGTACCCATCGATACCTAGACCTATAGTGTTGCCGCATTTTTACCAGTCCTGTTTTGCACGTGATTATATAAATAGTCTAAATATTCGATTTCTTGTATCTTTGGATACTTATAGCCTATAAACCACTTTAAGCATACAATTTTAGGCTTAAAAAATACAACTGCAGTAGGAATGGTCAAAAATATTTACAGCGTTTATATCTTTGTACTGCGAGATACCTGTATAAGGAAATTGTTAATGTACATACTTAGGTCCCATTAAGGTGGTGCAATAAGGCTGTTGGTATTATGATACCCCTGATGCTATTTCTAAATGCAGAAATATTTGTTATTTGTCTAAAAGTGGTAGGAATGTGAAGCATAATTTTGGACATTATAACATGGCCCACAGAAAAACTCTTGAAAATAAAAATAAGAACCTTTACAGAAGGCTATAAATAAAAAATAACTAGATAGTGAAATTTCTATTTATAATAATGTCATCTCCTTATGTCATAAATTAATAACGGTCACTCCCTGAAGCTTGTCTTATTTGCGTAGGCTACTATAACAATTTTTCATGTTTATGTTCAGCGGTTTATTTGGGACATTACAGAATTGTTTACATTTTGAACTTTCCATACCTGCAATTCCTAGTGGACTGATTAAAAATATTTTTATAAAACTGTCACTTTGAAAAAATTATTCTACTTATTAATTATTGTCACTTTAAATAAATTTTCAAATTTATTTAATTTTTTGTACACAGTTAAACAGAATTGTACATTAAAATATTGTAAGGTGATCCTACTATCGGTACTTTGTAGGTCAATACTATCCTTCAATGAAATAATTTGGCTAGATCTTTCTAATTATGTTGCCGTTACCCATAATCCCCTTTAAACGAGTAGAAATGAAATATTTTTTGAAACGCCTCTGTTTACGTGTAGCCTACAGGAAGGCACTACTATGATGCATCTATATAAAACTTTCCCTACTATGACCATTCTATGCTTAAAGGTGGATTAGCATTTGATGTTTGAGTATGGTTCCTTGTAGTGTTTAAAATATATTGGGTACTTTGGGATTATATCAACCACACCAGTATGAAGAACACAAAAATATAAATTTATAGAAACAAACATGATAGAATGAAACAACTCTTCAACGCTTACACTTTTTTCAATGAACTTAGAACGTCATAAAACGATGTAGTTGAGTAACAGAACTAACATTCCATCAATCAACAAGCATTTCCAGTTATTGTGATCGGTATTGTTGTCGCTGTTATCTTATCTTTCTTGAGAATCCCGATTACGGCAGGCCGCGCGGCATCACATGATTATTTAAGTTTTTTGCACGGTACATAATTGCCTTTCCATTACAATTCAATTTATATTTCTGATCAGCCCCTCTAGAATTTGATATTTTACAGATAGGTACTATCTCGAGGGATGTTTTTCTTTCGTCGAGGCACTCGCATTTTGGGTGGCGGAGTGTAATCAAGAATAAAAACAAGTTTTGTGTGTTTTTTTTTTTTAATTAAGAGTTTAGTTCTTGTTTGGTAATGTTTGTTTTTGATGAATTTTTGTGTTTGGAGAAATGTAGGTGTAAAACACAGAAGTACAACAAAGCGACGCACCAGCAGCTGAACGGGCGGCGAGACTCTGCAATCACGTTATCTACTAGACCGCTCGACTTTGACCTCTGTCTGAGGATAGGGAGGGGTTTGCGATAAGACAATTCCTGTTTTATATGGACGAAATATTGTTCTACGCTAATCTAGTAATCAGTAGAAGCAAGATGTCAAATAACGATTCATGTCTGGGTGTGGTCGTTATAATCCCAAAGTACCATTTATATTGTTATGTAAATTGATAATATAAATAGTTTTTATAGGCATCATTGGACTAGTGTAGAAGAGATCAGATATAGGTTTTCAATGTCTGTACTTAATTACTATTATAAATACTATTGCAAAAGTAAGTCTATAGCTAACCTACAATCAATATTGCTTAGGTTTACTTTTAAAACTAACTGTCTTTAGCGAGAAATGCCTCGGTATTGATTGATAATAGCTCAAAAGGTTATGAATTTGTATAAACAAAACTGTATAAGAGAATTTATTTAATGGTTTAAGACAACTGATCTTATAGTATGTTATCATTGGTAAAAAGGCAGAATTTTTCCAGTGAAAATTGTTATCTTTAGGAAGACTGAAGTAACTGCAGATTATGATAGTGTTACCAATATATCTAAGCAGCTCAGTGGCAGTGCACTAGTCTTACAATCTGTAAAGCCCAGGTTTAAATATATCAGTAGTAATATATTTTGCCTCCAGTAAAAACTAAAATTAATTTTTATTTAATAGAATATTAATACGAAGATTAATATAAACAGTTAACTTTTAAATATTACCATTGTTTGGACTTTTAAATAAAATCGAATAAAAACCTATTCTATACAAAAATTTTATTTTAAAAATAACTTCATTAAATGAATTAATTTTAAAATAGAAACTCAAGATTGAAATAAGATAGCTAATGTCACATGACAAAGGAGGGACATTCTCAGAATATCCTCCCACCAAGATGGAATTATAGATGTTTATATACATTCCCCAATTGGTACCTTATTTTTATTGATATTATAAAATATTAGATGAGTATATTGGAAGACACATCAACAATTCTTTTGTTTTCAATACTATTACCAGTTATGTGGGTTGAAATCATTGATAGATTACACTTATTTCTTAGAACATTTGATTATGGCAAACACAGGCATTTTAATTGTTCCAATTAATTTTGTTCAATTGATGGACAGTTTTGGAGGTGCACATTGGGATGTTCTTATCTGTCACATGTGCTACTTTTTACGTATATGACTCATCAGATAGATACCATTATATACTCACAATCTAAAATTGTAATGAATAAATTGTGTGACTCTATGGGGATGATTAAATCTTAAACTAGTTTTACCTTAATAAATGGAGGTAGACAAATCAACAACTTTGATTGCGGCCTGTATGTCATCTTTGCTATCGACAAGATTTTAAGAGAATTTCTAGTGGTAATATATATAGACATAAACTATATTGAAACATGAAATTTGGGATGGATGGAATTAATTTTAAAAAAGCGCTCACTATTAGCCTACATCGTTAATAATTGTACTGCATTTTCAAACAGTAAAATTTACACTCTCCTTAATGAATTTACAAACAACCATGTCTATAATGAAAAATGTGGAAATAAGATTGGTAAGATGAAAATTGATCTACAAAATGAATCTGTGTAGGGTCATATATCTGTACTAAATCATAAAATTAAGTACTTAGAGAAAGAATTTAAGTTTTAAAAGATCTTATATATGAACAACTACAAATAGATGACTCAACTAAAGTGTTATTTGTTAATAAACAGAAAAATATGTCACAAAATTTCTTATAAAAACTGAAACAGGGATTACACCAGTAAATAAGCTAACTGTGGTCACTCATAGGTAGGGATATGGCAAAAGTTTTTTATGGAGAATTATCAAGTGGTTTTTCAACATTTGATTATGTACTTCCTGGTGCTGCTTGACAGGCAGTAATTGGTGCTTTAAAGACCAATCCATACATTAATAAACATTCAATAATATCTTGCTAGTTGGAGGCTCAAGTGATGTTGCAAACATTACTGACTATCAATACAGATATTTTGTTGAAGGTTTGATCAATATGATGGAAGATCAGGTGAAAGCACTTCAACACACAAGTATAATATTGCTCACTATGCTATACTGATATCATATTGTTAATATAAAATGAAATTATTAGATCAATTAACTTCAAAACAGAAAATATCTTTTATCATTTTAATAATGTATACGTATATTTTAAATCTTAAATATTTGGTGTCTTCAAAGACACCGTCATATGAATCAGGGGTTCCACATCTGTAGAAGAGGAAAACAACATGTAAGTTATCTATTTGATTCATATAATTATTGAAGAAGCAACTCAGTTTGGAAAAGATTGTAGTGGGAAATAAATATATAAATAACAGAAAACATTGGAGTAATTGAGAAAAATATAAAAAACATTTTAAAAAATATGGGTTAACATTTACTCCCTGCATTTCTGCAGCTTTTAGTTGTGAAAGACAAATGAGTCAAATGATGGCAGAGAAATTTAAAAAGGAATTTGTAAGGTTCTGCTCTGATGATCTTTCTAATACACATTTAATGTTCCTGGAAACATCGTGTAGAAGAATATCAGCATAGTCATAGTCAAACTACTTTATTCTGTAATATGTACAAGGTACAAAGAATAGCGTCACTACAATGAAACTAAATACTAATATTTAGTAACTTAAATCACATAGTAACTTAAGTCATATATTTTTAGTAAGTCTTTAAATCAGGGATTCTCAACCCCATTCCTATAAACTATGTGAGTGTTATGAGTTTTATATAAGTTATAAACTGATTTTCTGTGGCCAAAATGATGTTTTTGAAAAATGTCTTTATGTACTTATGAGAATATAAGTAACGGCTGTAAGCAAACAAATGGTAGGATATTGTCATTTATCACATAGGTATTAGTCAAATACCCTTCTTTTTTATTCAAAAACATTAAAGCTTTCATTGAAAACTACTCCAACTCAATTAAATTATAAATTAATTTTTAATCAATCAAATGATTAGCACAAACTTTCTGCAAATTCTTGTTAAAAACTACAATATATTCAATCTTAACATTATGTTTCTTGAAATCAAAACATGAAGACCACATGATTATCTGGTCTTCCTGAAACTTTATGCAAGTAGTATGTATTATAATATTTTTATGAAAAACTTCAGATTTTTAAGATAAAATCCATTTTATCCCAGTATTACTTAATAAAATGTTTTTAAAAAGAACCTTACAAGTTTAGATGAAATATGTTGAAATTATAAGCTATTAAATAGTTTAAAATATATTATATTGATTTCAAGTTCCATCTGAGGTTTCTTTAACTTTTTGGATTTAGATTCTGAATTATTAAATTAATATTGAATTAAAAATTTACTAAAATTAAAGAATGCTTCTTTATCATTGAATATCTTGTTTATTCAGTCCTAAATGTTTAGATTACACCTTACCTATCACAAAAAATTAATATAATGTATAAATATAATTCTTATTCTTTTAAAAGTTCTTTTAAAACAACATTTGTGTTTGTTTATTCATGGGTTATACATTCTGAATAATTTTACCATTAAAGTACTATCTGCATGTTTAGAATGATTTTGGAAGTAAAAACTCTTTTCATCACACCAACCTGATCAGGTGTAGAATCTGCCCTTCATCAGGGATCAACAAATTTTATCTTGCCAATGAGATAATACACTCATATAAGAATATCATTGAAGGCAAATCATAGTAATAAAAATATATACTATACCAAACCGTCCAAAAATTAATCTCGCCACATCAAGTCAGGAACTTCTTCATTGGCTCCAACACATGTCCAGTACCATTCCTTACCTATAGCTGAAAATGATAGCAGTGTAGAGATATACAACTATGAATGTCGAAAGGAAGTCACTCAGGAAATCTGAATCAAGTAATAAGTATCCCATGACATTTAATATCTCCAGGAGTAAGGGATTCCAATAAATATTTAAGTCTGGTTTAATATATTAATTTAATTATACAATACAAATGTACTTCTTTTAAAATAACTATGTATTAAACATTTCTCTCCAGTTTAAATTTGAAGTTAGGTTACAATCAATTATAAAAGAATAATCAGTTATAAACAGACACTTTTTTTCAAAATTAATATAAAATCATTGTGTATAATTACATAATTAAATTACAGATACAACTGAATGTAACAATGTACATAACAATCACATATCTTTTCTTATAAATAAGTTCTACTATGGTGTACGTAAGCACAATATAATAATAATTAGTCAATCTATTAATTAAAAATTATTCTATATTTAAATATTAATAGTATTTATTATATATTATAAAACTTATTACATAATGTGTCATAAGTTCTGTAAAATGATTTGAAATTTTGTAGTTGCCAATTAAAATTTACTGTCAAGAAACAGAAGTTTCCACAACTATTCAAAAAGATGTGAACACGAATAAAGATTAGTGAAAATTGAATACAACGTATCCAGACTAATTTATTACACACGTTGCTGTATAAAGTCATCTCAACATTAAACCATCCAAAGGATTTCACAGATTATCTTTTTGATTTCTTAAACCAATAGTATGTGTAGTGCTTACTAAAAAAATAAACATATTTTTATTTAGATCCCTTAAGATAAATAATTTAAATTTAAGTTCATTGCACTTAACCTTGTTAACAAAGTCTGTTTTGGCAGTCAAATCCGTGTTTATTGTTTTAATGTTTGCCGGGGGCATTCTAGCTGTTTGTTACCCTGGCTTTCTTATATTTATTAGGTACTCGTCTCATGGCACAATGAAGGTGTTAAATATATTGTATAATTAGTATTATAAATACTTTATTTCAACAGAGGATATTTTGTTGTGGTGTTATGTATAATATGAAATTTTCCCTTAAAACATATGAATTCCCAATAAAACACAGACTAGTATTATCGGTGTGTTGATTTATTTAAATATTGGTCTAGCTAAGAAATAATACAAATATACTTAAAGTACAAATATTTGCAGTTAAAGATGAAAATTATATGAATAACTAAATTTTACTGTAAATTGAATATTTAGTAGGAGTGAACTGAGATATATCATGAGATTATAACAATCAATAATACATTAATATATTCTTATAAAGAGCCGAAAACGTTTGAAAATATATTTTCCACCAACAAGCTTTAATGAGTATTTCTCATATCTCATAAGTTGTCTTAAACCTTAAATAAGTCACGTGAAGTAATCGACTGAAATGTAAATTTTATTTACTATCCCTTCCAATGCCATTCAAAATGTAAATGTATTCAAATACTAAAAATACATGTTGTACATAAAATTGAAGGTAAAACATTTGAATGTAGAACTTTTCATATATCAAGCCAAGTCATGTTGTGTATCGTTTTTACTGTAAAAAACATTTTAGAAAAACAAAATTATAACAAATTGTTTCAAAATTATATAAAGCGTGTTTTTTACGGGAGAGGATTTGTCCTTATGCCTTTAAGGTCAAACTCCGTGTAAATTTTTGAACAGTTTCTTTAGCAAAGACTGACATATTTAGTCAGTATGATAAAAACGGGTGATAACCTTTGCAGTAAAAGTCACAAGTCCTATAGTCTAGGTATGTACCTACACTCGTGGTCAGATAACTTAAACTGCGCCAGCTTGTGAAATTATGACCAGCAATCCTGCGGTCTACACCTCGTACACCTTGTAGCCAGTGTTGCCCTTCGCCTGGCGGTCAGTTTTACGTGTCCAATAGGCGGGATTTCAACGACTCGCTTGTAGGTCTAGTGGAAGTGCATACCTGTGGCCTACCAATCAACAATAACACAGACCCAGTTTTTAAAACTGTAACCGGATTTAGTACTAGAGGCAGGACGTGAGTTGGATGACTATTTGGCTGACATTAATATGTTTCCAGACTTTTGGATCCAATCGATTTATTTTAAACAAAACTAGTTTTGGCATTAGGATATGACACATTTTTTACTCATACTATAAGTTTACTGTAAATAAAAAGTTTATGATACCTATAGCATATGAAGTCATTGGTATGTATCAAAAGGAGGAAAACGTATACATTTGCTATGAAACTAATTTATTTTACATTTATGTTAATGACCTCATTGAAATCTTGTAAATTTTCAATGCTATTTGAAGTGAAACGCTTCTAGATATAAAATTAGTAAAATATAATAAACTGGAACCGACATTTTTATAAGTAATACAGTATAAGCCTACTACTATATAAACTGAAATTTACTTTGGAAACAAATAATAAATAATATAGAAGACTTTAACCAAAAATAAATCCCAAAACACGCTGTCATACAAATCTAAAAATTAGTACTTTAATCAAAAGTAAATCACAAATATCAGTGTTAAAAACATAGTCTTATTCCAAATTTTGTAACGATTAAATAAAACGAAATTTCGTTAAAACCCGTAACATAACCATGCAGTGTTTGGGATAGGATCTTTTATGAATTTTTATGTAATCTAAATACTAAAACACAATTGGAAAACAATTGGACCTACATAAACTTGGTTTATGAATAGAAAAGAATTATACAATTAAGACTCATACTGTGCATTTTGAACAACCACATTGTAGCATACATGTTAAAAAAATAGGACATTTCAGTATATTATTTCATTTCTACATAAAGGTTAAATCTTTACAAAATTTATATTACAACTACAAGTTACAATATTTGATTCTTAACATTTACAAAAATACAATATAAAACTTAATTGTTTCTTGTATCATAAAATCATTTAAGATATGCTTAACAAATTTAGTTAATGATATATATGGACTAATCCTAATGAATATGTATCTATAAATTAACTTTGGAATCAAACAATACATAATATAGAAGGCAATTACTTGTATACAAATCCCAAATACGCTGTCATAGAAATATAAAAGTATGACTTAAATTGAACATAGATTACAAATATAATGGGTAAAGCAGCCTAAATTTTTTGTATTTATTATCTGTTTAAGAGATTAAAAAAGATAATAAATAAAAAGTCTTGTTACCTTAGTAACATGTGTGGTGATTCGGATGGATACTTCCATAATAACTGTTTTTATTTATATATTCCATATGTGAAAATAAAAATAATATGACCAAACATGGTACATAAAAAGAAAATTATTACATGTTATGTATGATTCCTATTGTGTATTTTGTACAACAATATATAAAAAATACAATGAAAATTAAATTTCTTTTACGAAATATAAAAAATTCCAACACAGTATTTTTTGGAACCAAACAACAAAAGAAAAACATTACTGTAATAATCATACATTATGTTACTTTGCATACATCAAACATATAAAAATTAAACAGACTATTTTATTTCTACGTGAATAGGAAATCTTTGCAAAATATGTTTTACAACTACAAGTTATCACCAGTTTTTCATGTAACCAATCTCATATTAATTACGGCTAATTAGATGTCAGAAATGCGTAAATTATATTACGCTATACTACATAAATCACAAATTGCAATGTATAAAAGAATGTGGTATTACAGAAAGTAATGTAACACAGTCTGAAGAACAATATTTGACTCTTGAGATTATTTTTTGTTAAGCTGTGTGATAAGCAGTTAAGCTTATTATAAACCGGATATAACAACGAATAAGCAACAAATTTAATAAGTTGTTGACTACAAACACAAATGTAGAAATCGTCCATGTGATTGATTTGAAACTCTTTACTATTGCTGCAAAGTAAGTAAAATTTAGATCTCTTATTTCACAATCTTTCTCATTCACAAAACAACTATAACATTGTAGATGAGGTAGTTTCATTGTAAGTAAATTATGCCTAAAATATATTGAATTATATATAATAATAATAATACTAACTTTATTTTCCACCATTTACAAACAAATACAAAACAATATACATTCTTTGGAAATACACTGACCAAAAACCGGTAGCTGGTCAGCGTAACAAAAACAAAACAATGTACAAAAATAAAATAAAAAGAGTCCTTTCCTAATAAAAATAATATTCCTGCCAAAAAGCTGCTCTCCATGACGTCTGCATCTGATTAAAACGTCCAGAGGCATATGATGAGATACAGTACACATTTATACACACATACATATAGTATACATAAATATAAAATACAATAGACAAAGTTGTCATTCACTAACCTAAATTCACAATAAATCTAATATATTAATTAAAAGTTTGGCTAATACCAATTACAAGGAAAAATAACAAAAGTTTTAATAATGGTAAAATAAAATAAATTCTGAATTTAGTGTACTATTTGAAAAAATTAAAAATTGAATATTCAGCTCAAAACATTTGTTAAATCACCAATATTAAGATGTGTCAAAAGTCAAGCTTTCAGCATTTATAGACACATATCCTGTATTGACTACCATAAATTTTACCAGATTATGTTATAGATTAAAACAAAAAATGTTTGCCATATAATGTATAGCCCTGTCTAGCTTAGTTTTCTGTCTGTCCATATTGGGGGTTTTTATTTGTAATAGTTTATATCTCAGTGATGGTTTGTGATATCAAAACTGAAACTATATACGTTTAATAGTCTAAACCGTCACATCTTAACAATTTGAGTGCCACAGCGTCGCCAATTTTGACTTTCCGTATTTCGATAATATTTTATATAGTACAAGATTATTTTGGCCAAATAACCAGACAGCTGTATTCAATAGGTTCCAAACTATCAATAAATATGAGTTTTATGTTGTTTCTCTACTATTTATCTGTGAAACTTAGTTGTTTGGGTACTTATCAAGAAGCCACTATTTTTGGACGAGTTTTCCTTACCGGGGACAAAACCAATTATAGTAAACAACTAACTTTATTTAACCAATTTTGGAATTTACAAGTTATTACGACAGTCAATGAAATCAAAAACTATAAGAACAAACGTTTCATTATTCGAAAATGTCAGGTCATTCGTGTGTCTATTTGGAGACGATTTGGAGATAGGAAGTATAACTCATCGAGTATTATTCGATTCGTTAAGGAAGAAGGAACGTATAATGAAGTTTATTTTGATATCTGATAAGGAAAACTCGTCCAAAAATAGTGGGCTGTGATAATACCGAAGTGCCTGTGTGATGACTCAGTCTTCCAGTCACACGACGTAGCGGACGAGTACCGTGTTGCGTAACTGCCATTCTTGTTGTTTATGTGCCGATAACCAAGCATTTGAGTAAATAAAAAATAAAATAGTAACTTATACTGTATTTTAATGTATTTCTCTACAAAAGTAATGTAGTGTTGTGTCCAAGCGAAAAACGTGAATTTTCACTGTAAATATTATTAGAGTTATTATTTAGTAAACGTAAACTTTTATGTAAATATGTTAGCAAGTATTTGATTAGCAACATTTACCAATCATATTTATTTGTGTTATATTGATGTTTTATTAGATTTATTGGGAAAACTACATCATTACTAAGTAATTTCTAAACTCTGACAAATGAAGTTCAGTTTATAAAATGTCGGTACCGGGCAGCATTTTGTTAATACATATAATGCCATGTTTTAAAAATACTAGAATAAGATATTACACGAGGGTTTCATTTTGAAGTATATGGCCTCTATCATGGTATAAAGAAAAACTCTTAAAAATACCGTACACACTCAAATTAGGTCGAAACTTAACTTTTTATACAAAAGTAAAAAACTTTTTTATAAATACTGAAATTTTTATAAATCATATTTTATTTCTAACGATATGTATCATATTCTGCATTTAATAAAAAAAAACAACAACAAAATTATGGAAATCTGTTTGGTAGTTATTTTACAACAGCTTTTTCCCCCAAAAGTTTACAAATATGCGAAAAACAGTGTGGCACTTTATGCATATGCCTTCGGAATACACCCGTGGCACTCAAAGGGTTAAATATTCTTTAGTAATACATTAAATTTAGTAATATTGACCACGTAACAAAAACTGTGGCATTTTAACAATTTCAAGGCCTCAAAGCAAGTTCTATTTAGACTGCATTTTGGTGTTGCATTGAACGTTACTCAACGAAGAATTACAAAAATACTTTTGACTTTTCAAATAAACCATAATTAATTTATTTAGACCGTTAGAAAATAAACAAAGGAAGAGCAAACATAAGTTGTTTAGTTGTGAGTGAGTAATCTTTTACCAATACAATTACATTCTTCACATATGCAGTGTAAGTTTAAGGCTCTGATCAATGAAATCATCCATATTTTAGCATGGTCTTGTAAATGAGCTGATTTCATTTAAATTTTAGAGCTGAGATAATAGGTAAAGAGTAAACTATTTTCCCTTATTATTTGTTTACCATCCACAACTATTTATTACTTAACACCTTTTCCCAAGAATAGTTAGACCATTAAACAAACAGAGCTTCAGTTCAATATCTCAAACCGCCACTGATATATAAATTATTACGAAAAACAATAAACGGAAAGAAATATAGCTAGCTTAAATACGGGATTTTATATGTTACAATGGTCCCTGAATATTGAAATAGTTTTAAGTAAATTACCTACTATGGAAATTGAAAAATTTTGTCACATTTCTGTCTGTTTCAATTACATATACTGGTATACTAGCTTGGGCCATTTACCTTGTTTAATTTATCTATAATGGCAACAATAAAAATGCTTCTTCACGTGATTCACTTCAAATAAGAGCCTGTGGCATTTTTTTTCAACTTTTGAACCTCTTAACAATTAATTGTAAAATAATATTTAGTTAAACATGTCTACTTTCAATTAAAAATTATATTATATCGTAAGCGTTTTCACTAAGTTTTCCATTATTACAAAGTACAAGTGAGATGTCACATTGTTGGGGCTATACATTCAAATGGAATTTTGCAAATAGATATACAGTATGTATTTTAATGGTACTCATATCAACTGACTTCCGGACCCCAAAATTTTATCTCTTCAAACTAAAAGTCCAATCCATTGGAAAATAATATGGCTATGACATACTTGTTATTCAATAGGTAATTGCGGGCAAAGCTACGAGTAAATGCTAGTTAATATAAAGATGTATATACATATTTTTGAAATAGGAATAAATATATACATATTTTAGATGTTATTATTAGAATATAAATAAGTTCAACTAAGGCGTAATGTATGCAAACTTACCTGAACCCTTTTTTCCTTTTATATCTTGACCAACATACATTTCTCTAACTTTCGGAGCCTTATAACAATCTTCACGAAAGAGCCCCTTTCATACTTTTCTGTAAATAAACCATCATATTAAAAAATGATCATAGCTGTTAAATCAGTGATAAATTAGATTAAGCATACATCAGTATTTTATAGTAACAGAATAACCGTGATTTGCTATGCTATTTGCTTATTTTACTTATTTTATTGTCTACCCGCTACTGCTTTGTATTAAATACTATAATAAATAATCGTTCATTAACTTTTGTAAGTAAAAGTCCTAAAATTTCCCTGTACATCACATATTTTGCTACTCTCATATTGCAGAATCACAAGACTGTCAGGAGACATATGGAGGAGAATGTCAGGAGAGCCCCTTTAATATTATAAATATTGATTTTTCTTTTCTTTTTGAGGTAAGGTTATAAGTTTGTTGTTAATTTAGTATGGTTTAAAGATTTCAATAGATTCAATTACTTTAAATTATCTTTTGTATTTCAAACACTATGGACAATGTTTTTGGGTAAAAACATAAAATATGTACAATATTTAAATTCTAACTAATGTCATATTTCATTACATTAAGAACAATCATATCAAAGTTACTAATTAGATAAATTTCTTTCTAATTTCACACGTGCTTTGTGAAGCACATTAAATGTATAAATGCATTAAATACAATTATTGAATAAAGACTTTTTGAACCTGAAAGTCATACTAATGGTCATACATCTGTCGTTAGTACAGTTTTAACACTTTACGAGAAAAAAACATTTAAAATCATATTACTTAAACTTTTCACCTTTTCGTCTTTTATATTAAGCCCTAACTATTACCATTTGCTCATTATTTAATTCATCATAATTATTTCTTGTATTTTTTATTAGCACGTTGTATTTGTATTTATCGAGGATTGCAATGAACATATAGACAGTTAATAAATATATAAGGTTATCAATACTTCCACTATTAAAGTTGTATAATATTTGTGATATAAATATTATATATAATATAATAGTATTCTGCACATTTTGTTGGTGCCACCCCACTTTAAGGAGTATCCCCCAATATTTTTCATGTTTTAGAAACTTTTTCAATTGAAATGTCACAAGCTAAATCCTATATGTTATCCATAGAACAAAAATTCCTTATATTGTTTTGTATGTTTAAAAAAATAATTGTGAGAGTTTATTATTGCTTAGCGGATCTAAATTATAATTTCACCTAGTAATAAACTGTCGTGATTGTAGTAAAAGATTTTCCTTATTTCCGGAGGTAAATATTGCATTCACTTATTTTGCACTGCTATGTTGCAGTTTTAGACAGTACAACAATAATAATTGCTATTTGTTGTTAGTTGAGCCTTTATATTCCTGTATGAGAAATAACATTAGTAACAATAACCTTAAACTCACAACGAATATAAATACCGAGGTATATAGTTTGATACAAAGATAGAGACATGTATGTAAACTACAAAGAACAGACTTAAATTTTAAGGGTGTTCCACATGTGTATAATATGTAAAATTAACCATTATGTTATGGATGCCTATAAATCAACTGGACTTATAACCATCCATGGTAATAGATGTTTGGTAATTTTGTTGTATTACAATCACTAGTACACTCAACAACATATTTTAAGTTTTTTTTATTTTATACTAGGAAAGCAAATTTGTAATAATAATTAGTAAAGATAGGAAATGAATATTTCTGTCATACAAATTTAGTTATTAAACAAATATAAATGGCATGATAAGTTCTTAAACCATGTTTTGTATTAATATCTTTAGTTTAAGTTTAGCAATATAGTGTCTCAGCAATATCTTTGTCTGGAAATATTTTGAGTTTTTAATACTTTTTAGGGTTTTAATGGCGTTCATATATTTATACGTTATATACCTAGAAATCTAAACTAAAATTTATAATTTCTGTTTTCTATCTTATTATTTGTAAAACTAAATTAGTTTTAGTAAATATGATTAGTAAAACATAGGAAATGAATAATTCTGTTTAAAAAATGTTTAATAGTTAATAAATATTAATCAGGCGATAATTCTTTATACTGTTTAGTTTCAATAAAATTCACATTGTAATAATAAAAATAAATATTTTAAATTTTTAAGCTTTTCAAACAAAATTTAATATTAATAGCTTTATTTTTTTACTAAGCAATAGAGTAATATAGGGCCTTAGCAAAATATTTATGGCTGTAAGTATTTTGAGTTATTAATATTTGTCTAAGGCCTTAGTTTATAGGAGCATATTTATATATTTATATTTATAAACCTACAACTCTAGACTAAAAATGTATAACTTTACGTTAAACTAAATAGATTTCGTAAAAACGTTTTGCTGACTAATTCTTTCCGGTGATAACAGAACTAACTGCTAAGGTACTCCAAATCAATGGTTTAAATAAACTTACTCAAATCAGGAGTATGAGGCTGATCCCTGAAGCCGCTTGGATCGTAGTCAGGATCGCTGTCTGTATCGTCTATAGCTGATGACATTTCATCTTCACTTTCTTCTTGTTCAAGAAGCTGGCGAACAGTAGCTTCATTGACTGGAGACCACGATGGCTTTTTCTTATTTACTTTGATAATTCTAACCAATTTTATAACCGTAAAATCGACAGAAAAAGCACTTATAGCAGGTGTAACGCACTCCCAACATTTTAAAACTTAGATCAAACACATTTACATCTTGGATCACTAATAACTGTTATTAAATGCTGTCTCATAACAAAACATAGAAAGTTAACTATATAGTCGGATGTTCCACCACTACCCCACTATGTATTACCATAACGAATAACGCGTAATGATGGACCCAACGACCAACACCCCACGACCATACCACTGACTGAAGGAACTAGGCATACAGCAGCCACCTAGCGCGAACCTTGGAGCGGATATTATCGTGTCTGCATCACAGTCCCCCACCCCCCTCCTCATCACTCGCGACGTGACCACGTGTACTATCAGTAACCAAGAATACACGGCGACACCGTTGATTAGTATGACTGTCTGTATTATCACCGAGACTCGCTAGCATATCTCTATCTCTGTAATAATTATGGCCTGTTAAGTTTTCATAAAAAGTTAAGTATTGTTTTTTAAATATTGGGAGAGTAAAAAAGAACTGTTTTGCTATAAAACATATTAAATTTAAAAATTAGCCTATATTATAATTTGAAATATAGTAATATTTTTGTACAAATAAAGAAATGCAGGAAATTGTGGAAATACAAAGGTGGAATCTAGATTGAACTGCAGATAGGGAGTTATTCCTTCTTTTCAGCTTATCATTCAAAAAGAAATAAACATTAGTTTCCTCACGGGGACTAGGGTAGTGAGATATCGCATATCCTCATTTATTTGTTTTTTCAAAAACCATTTATGGGCGATTGCATTGCTACGGTGTTACATTTGTACAACCTTATGTGCTTTTATACAATCATAAAAAGGTAGATTAAATTGATTTTAAAGTGTATCAAAATACTTCCTAATATATATTTAAGATATTTAATTTTATACATAATTTACTGTATTAGCAGTAGAAAAACATGAAAAACTTCTATTACGAGTGTTACAAAACCTATCTTTCTGAAGAGAGCCAATGTCTGGGTAAGTACTTTGGAAGTCCCAATAGGGATTCAGTTTACAGACTGGTAGCTATGTTGATTGTAGCCCCTTTGGAAAATGTTAAATCTAATGCACTTTTTCGACTTTATTTTTAGTCCTATAATTCTGTGATATGTTTCATATTAAAGATATAAATGTATTTTACGCATCCAAAGGCTTTGTAGTTTTTTCGGTAGGTTTGTCAGGTTTTTGCGAAATTATTTGCAGATAAAATTAATTTGTATTTATTAACAGACATAGAACAAATCAAGTAGGCAAATAACACCCTTTCTTAAAAACAAATAAAATAGCATGTCGTGTAGGCTATAGTCTGTAAATATATAATTACTCTGCAATATTAGGACCATTCTTGAGGTACGAAAAAGAAGTAATTTCTATTGTATATGCCAATAATAAGTGTACGATCAAATATGCTTCATAAATAATTAATCCCTTATATGGTACTTGCAGTTAACAGTTTCATTTTTTTAAATCAGGGACACAATGAGCACATTATTTTTAAGTGGCAGTCCAAACACCTGTATAAATGTGTATAAATTATTATACTGATTATTCTTGGCCTTGACAGGGGATTAAATACAAAAACTATCTACAGTTTAAGCCAAGTCCATAAATATATTTATTAATGGAGTTATAAGTGATTTTTCATAACCAGTGGGGCGTAGCCCGCAGGGATGTTCGAAATAGGAATAGACCTAGGAGTTAATCAGAGACTAAGAATATCCATGTAAAATTTCAGTTCAATTGGTCCAGTACCTTTCACGTGATTGAACAACGTAAACACAAATACAAAAATATACGCTATTAGATTTTTATATAATAACATAGTATAATGTATTTTTTTTATAAATCATCCTGAAGTGATTAGAAATAAGTTTTTGGGATACTAACAACATATGTGAACAAGAAATAAAGTAATAATGTAGAATAATGTAGAAAAGCGTTAAATAAATATTTGTACATAACAACATTAATATAAGTCTGATATTTCACAAATATTAACCATCACGTAAACACACATATATATGACAGCCAGTCTAAACGTATCTTATTTGAAGAACAGCGTCGTCAGGTGTACACTTCCAAAACCCCTCGCAGATCGGAAGTTCCTTTTGATAAAGAACTTCCGGTGAGTTGCGAACTTAGCAGATTCTCATGGGAAGTAAACAATCCGTACTAATCTTAAATTTATTTCCTGTATTGTACTCACAAATAGGAAATAAAGATTTAGTTAGTTTTTAAATATAATTAAAGGTATTAGTTCTATATCATACCATGGTTATGAAATACAATTTAAATTTAGTAGAGCTGTGTACTTGTCACATGTAGTATAGATTACTATTATTCATATTGATACATAATTACCGTTCTTATTAGTCCATATAAAATGTAACTAAAATTGTTTAAATTCCTATGAGGTATGAGTAAAATGTTGAAATCAACACATGAGAGGTCACATGAAGGCCATTTGTTCACTTTTTATATTTTTAAATTTTAATTCAATAGGAAACCCTTATAAAAATCCTGTGACTGATTTAACTGTGTCTCAGAATATGTTTATATTTTTTACAGTAGATTCTGTAGTAGTTTAAGAATGGAAATTAATGAAACAAAATATAATTTTTATTCTAAAAAAATTAATGAAACAAGGGGAGACTCATCTCTTCAATGGAGAATTCTAAATACCTATAAGAACTCCGTTGACAAAGTGGAACTAGATAACGGAGTATTCTTATCTGATCCGTCTTTAGTAGCTGACACAATTAACAATTATTTGTTCGAAGTACAGTCAAGTCAATATGAAAATTGTGTCAATGAGCTAAACGTAACACCTAGGCTGACGTCCTTTTTTACTTTTCCTACAAATGAAAATGAAGTGTTGCACGTAATTATGAAAAACAAAACATCTTCAGGTTTTGATAATATAAGTGTAGCATTAATCGAACTTATTGCACACATAATATCGAGAGCAGCGAGTGCGTGTTGGTCAAACTGTCAGCGCACCACTGCCCGTCAAAACAGGGGTGCCGCAAGGCTTTCTCTGCCACTTTATTCTTGATTTTTATTAACGATGTATTAGAGAAAAAATTTAATGCAAAGATCAGTGCATTCGCTGATGACATAGCTTTTTTATACTGTCAAACAAATAGCATACACAATTGTTACGGAACCAAATTAATGAAGATCTTTCAATTTTGAAACATTGGTGTAAATTAAATAAAATGTTAGTAAACGTTGAAACAACAAAGTATGTAAAACTCGATTTTAAAGATTTTAACTTTTATTCTGATTTAAAATTTCATGAATTAAGTTATACGGATAACATAGGAGACTTATGTAACTGTAAATATATTACAAAGGAAGACAATTTTAAATTTCTTGGAATACTTTTTGATTCAAAATTAACATGGGAAAATCATATAACAGTCTTGCAAAATAAACTTAAATCCACTATAAGAAAATTTTATTTTTTGTGAAATTTCTGTGATGACTGATTGTTACGAATTCTGTATTTTGCTTTGGTAGAGTCAAGCCTTCAGTATGGAGTTGTTTGCTGGGGAGGGACGTATAAATATTTAATAGAGAGGTTAAGAGTCATACACAATCATTTTATGAGAATAATTACGCACAAAAGAATACGAGAGAGCTCCTTTCCTATTCGCATTCAATTTAAAATTCTACCACTGCAACATTTGTTTATTTTTAAAACTCTTATGCTGTTTTACACTAGAAGTGGTAATTTAGGAACAACGGGCTTAAATTATCCTACCAGAAGCACAGACCGGCGAATGTTCAGAACGCCTAAAGTCAACAAGTCAATACTAAAGCATTCTTTTCTTAACAATGGCCCAAATATTTTTAATAAATTGCCTTATAACATTAAAATGTGTGTGAATGTTAGATAATTTTGTAGTAAATTAAGAACGTTGCTGTTATTACAAGAAAACTGTGACTCATTTTACAAGAAATAATTTCCCCCTATAGTTATAATTTGAGTTATTATATAAATCATGTGTACAAATAAATTAGTATTTAATTAACATAAAGAAATATGTAAATAGCAAAGAATCATGTATTTTACTTGTGTACATTTAACATAATTTCTAGTTTCTAGTTGAGAAGGAAGGGTTATTGAGATATATTTTTTAGTTTGTAAGATAAAGATTGTAACAAGGAAAGTTTTTTTAGTTCTGTTGGTGATTCATGCAGTCCATTATTAATCTTGTAGTGCAGGCGCCACGGGGAGCAGCCCGGCTAATATCTTAAAGAATCTATAGACTGGACTCTGATAAAAAACCTGTTTTATTTTGTTATCCACTGACCACACTACTTGCAAAAGTGGTCAGTCAATTCCGAGTTATTATAATTATGTATTGATGTACATTTTATGTCGGAATAAATTCATTATTCATTCATTATTCGTTATTAATATATTCATATACTACTTTAAATTATCTATAAATAACTGTGCTAATAAAAACATGTTAAAAGTTCTATACAATTTACTGTAATACTTAGATTATGTGGGAGGTTATGCGAGAACAAATACTTTTTCGTATAAATAAAAAAAATCTATTAGTAGGCTACTTCAAAAGAAAATAAGTATAATAAAACAACAACTTGTTAAATGTAGCCTAAATTGAATTTATTATAAGTGAGTGATTGTAAATTTCTGTATCAGACAAAATTGCTGAATTGGTAAACACAATTTGTATTAATTTGAAAACAAAATGAGTTAAGGACTAACATATCTTGTAAAGATGTATATGAGAGAAAATCATATGAGTTCCCTAGCTGCTGATATTGTTAATCATAACATTACTACAGATATTTGAAATTGTGGCAAGCTGCCACGGGTGCGATCTATTGCGTGCAATCATTACTTTGATAATTTAATTTAGAGAACAGTACACGGGTATCGGTAAGAATATTTTGGTTGAAATGTATATAAATTCTTCGCCCATGATCTTGTTGTGAATTCAACGTTTAACTGTATAATATATACCTGAAAATGGCCAAATAGATAACTGTAAATACGAATAATTTCACATAATTTACTTTAGCCTAAACAAGTAAGACAATTAATTAATATGGTTAAATGTTTCAAAGTTTGGTGCGAACTCGATATTTTACTTGTATACACTACCTGAAAATAGCCATTCACAAAAAAATGGATTGCTGAAGTGAACAGTGTAAAGAATCCTAGTAGCGTGCTTTCAGCAAAATTATAGTGTGTATAATTGTATACTCTATGTATTGTATAATTGTATATTAATTGCATATTGTATTTGTACCTGAAAATCGTCATAGAAATGGACGGAGCTGTAAGTATAAACAATATCAATGTGAATAAATACTTTTTATCTGGCAAATTAAGACAATTGGATCGTTCCTTTCACTTTACCTGAGTGGTATATGACATTCAGGTATGTAATCCCCAGCAATGTCTAGTACAAAGGGAAAGAATAAAAACTTTCCAGGAAATGAACCAAATAATGGTAATGCTGACCACACTACTTATCAGAATGAAAGACATCCCTTTGAGGTCTAGTTTTATATGCTTAGCAATATTAAGTATAATCATCATTACATAATATAATGTAAAGTAACTTTTTGTGTTTGTCTGTTTGTGCATCTGTACTACTCAACGGATTTGATACGATTTTCACTGACGGCTTCGTTACAAAATAGGGGGGATTTTAGGTATGATACATCAATTATTGAAAGTTGAAAAAAGTTTGTATGGTGCGAAAATTGATATTTTTAGCTCTTTAATTGTTATTACTGACTAAACCTTACGACTTGTAACAAAATAATGTACTAAGAAACTGTACCTTTCAAAAAAGCCTACAAAAAATTCTGCGGTAGCATATATCTATATCCAACAATGGCAATGTGCCATTTCTCGCTCTCCCTCGCTCGAAGCGTGGGAAGTGTGCGACAGAGACTGGTTGTTAATGTATCCATCATCGCTAATTGTAATGATTTGTAATGTAATGTAATATTTTTAACACGTTCATATCTCTATTTCATAAGAGTGTTATTATTTTTTTAAGAGAAGTACAACACGTTTAGTTTGCAGATTTTACTAGTTTAAAACCTTTTATTTCATTCGATGTTATTGTTACACTTTTCAGTAAGCTTCTACCAAAATTTTAAAAGTGAGGTTTTTATGATGTGTATTACAAATTTTTTCAGGAAACAGAGTTAAATTATTGATGACAAAAGTTATTATATTAATTTTTATAAATGTTTAGATTTTAATTTCTATTTTTTCACTGTCACCTGGACTTTTAAGCAATTTCCGTTATTGAAAACAAAAGAATACAATGTGATAGTAATGAAGAGGGGAGTGTTAAGACATTATGTCTAAAGACTAAAACTATTGTATACAATTCTCTCACGGTCCGATACCTCAGACTATCCGGAAGACCTCGCGGAAGAAAAGTTTTATTGAAATTCAGAAGAACAATAACTGTATAATATCTCAGTCTTAATTCCATCCAAATATACCAACTTTAAAAACCCTGTCGGTGGTGAACAATGTGGAAAGCCTTAATTGCCTAAAAAGAGAATTAAATTGTCCTCATTTTGACTTAACGGAAGCCATTTTCGAAGACATAAAGAAACAGCGGAGATTGTGGAGATTGATGAAACCCAAATTTATATGCATATATTAGCCTACGTTATTGGTTTCAAGAAAGAGGGACAGTACAGTAATTAACTAAGTTAGTGTGGTGTAATAGAACAATGCAGATTAGATTGTACGTTATGGAGAAATATAAAATTTTATCAAATATTTTGAAGAATTTTTGAGTTATTGATATTAGTTTGAAGCTTTCAAGATTAAACTATAATTTTTTTGTATGAATAGGGTTAATAATCTTCACATCTGTTGTGAGGACACCCTGATGAGTTGAACAAGAAAAGTAAAGATAGGAGATAGCTCAAAATAAATCTTTTGATAAATAAAGAAGAGAATTAAAAAAGTTCATTTACCTGTAAAGATATAATAAACTCCAAATTACCTGCAAGAGTAGTTTGTTGGTCCATTTCTTCAATAACATCAAACCTATAAGCCTATGCCTTTGTTTTTTTTTTTTTTTAATTGTCATGGGACAATGTTCTCTCACAGCCACGCAAATGAGTTGATCTTTTCTTACCTTTACCTTTTCTTACCTTCACCTTAATGAAAGGTTCCCTTTGTAAGGCAAAACAACTGTCGCACATCCATCTGAATTCTTAAAAATTTGATATCGATATTTTCTACACGTCTCAAATTTGCACTTACAAATTTTAATGTTGAGAATATGCCTGCCAGTATTTACTCTATGTGTAACAAAATTGTATTGGAGATGCACTTACAATTTTAGAGGCAATTGTTGTTAGTGCGTCTTTTAAACTTCAGTGACAGACCACTCTGATGAACTAATTTTGAATTTGCCTCTAAATAAGTAGGGGTTTCATTTGTCAATTCTTCTAATTAATGTCTAGTGATATTGTAGCAACATCATTGTAACTGAAGCAAAGCATTTTTATTTATTATTACGTTTGGTAATTTAAATAAATTTTACTACTCAAATAAAAATACTATACTTTTTTTTGGAATCTCGGTCTTATATTAAAACAATAGCAATAAAATAACAAAATTTAAAGTAGTGATTATTTTCAATGGTCAACTATGCAGGTATGCAATAAAGTTCTTATATTTCAAATATATACAAAGTTTCACTTACAAAAATATTTAAAGCACATGATAAATATTTACTAATATACCATGATTATATAAAAACTAAACTGATTGTTGTATAAACACATTTTATTCCCTTGTTGCATCTAAAATACAGAAGTAACTAATAGACATACCATTTCCAGAATTACGGACGTAGTTATTGTATTTCTGGAAGAGAGCAAAGTGGTGGGGACCTTGTGCTTCTCCCAGCTTTAGTATTGGTGGCAGTGTCAGAAGCACAATGTTATTTACTGTTTCCTGGAGTGTTTTAATGAGTGCAGAGAGTCCCTTGCACATAGTGGTCACCTCTGCATTCTGAAATAATTGTTTAAACATTAACATACAGCATTTCTTTTAACATGAGATAAAAATATGAAAACATATTTTGAAAACTTACCCAAAAATGTTAAACTGGTACAACTGTGTTACAAATTGATTAAGTACATGCAGTTTCAAACGAGTTTATAATGCTTCATGCGTAGGGGAATTTTACATTTCATTTGGCAAGTGACACACACACACACTAATATATATTTCATTTCATCATATTAATATTTTTTATATTTAACATAATCCATTAAACAGTTCTATAAATTGATCTAATAGAAAGGTTAATAATGAAAAATGTAGTAACAACAATAAAATCCAGTAAACAATAAACAATAATAAAATGTATGTATACAAAAATATATACATTAATAACATAACTAAATATAGATATAATTACAAGACGAGTTAAAGGCCTAAAAAATTATATAGAACAAGACACATGAAATGAAACATATATGTAACACTAATTGAAATAATACATTTAATAGGCTATTGAATTAGTTTTTATACATGTTTTAAAATTATCATAATATACATAAACAACTATATCGTAATATGCGATGCAACAGCATGGGGACAGCAGAGTTTTATAGTAGTTAAAAAAACTGTCATCACAAGATACCCATATAAAATAATAAATATAATTAAAAAGAAAACAAATATTTAAAAAAATTAAAACCTAAATTAAAATTACTCTAATAATATAAAAATTTTAACAATTGTGTACTTAATTAATACCTAGCTCATATAATATTTTTATTTCAATTTATCATTTAATAATAACAAATAATTGTATAAAACATACAAAATTAATGAGAGAAAATAAATTCATTACTGTAGAGTGTACAACTCCTGTAAAATCTATTTTCATACTATACAATTCTTTGGTGAGCAGAACACCTTATGATTTATAAAAAGCTTGAAACAGTACTGAATTATACCGTTATATCAGAACCAATCTGAAACATTGAGTAAATCTAACTTTTATATACCATTACTAAGGATATAATTAATTATATGTAAGGTCAAGACCTTGCCGATTTAAGTCTGGTCGTCTCCCTCTGCCAGTATAAAATCTGAGAAATAACAACATGTATTATACAATAAATATTGTGATAACACAACATTGTAAGCAATTAAAATTAGGTACTATAAAAGTGCTATAAAAATAAAAATTATAAATATTGATTTTTTTAAATACATATTTGTAAAGTGTAAAGTGAGTATATGATATTTTCTCATGCAATCTATTTAATTCCACTTTTACTACACACGATGAGTACTTTTTAAATACAGGTATGATTTTATAACTACTAGGTTTTGTCAGTTTATAGTATGTATCATTTTATACTAAAAATATTGCATGTACTTTAGACATTGTTTTAACTGAATTGATTAGAGTTTTTCAATCTATCATATAGTTATGCCCGTTGGGAAATAAAATAAAACTAATATTGTTTTCATTAGTGTTGAATAAAAAAACATTACTTTTGAATAAATTACAAAATGGTATCCTGTTTCTGTCTCCGAATTTCACAAGGGAATTTGTGGTTTATTCCCAATACAAATATTCTGAAGGGTTTTGACATGTTACTGAAGAAAATCACGTCTTTAATTTCTACGTTATAGAATTAAACGCTAAGTTTGAGAGAATAATATTGTTCCGACTAGGATAAAATTAGACAAAAAACTAATATATTTATGAAAGCTCACTGTTCAAACAGGTGCATTCGGCACTCCTGTTGGGGAAGAGATGACATGAGCAGTGGACTGACGTCAGGTATCCTTACGTTGTCTCCTGTAATCAAATAGAAGCCGTGTAAAATAGATTAATTTGGTTAACAACCGAGATCTCAATGTTATGATTGTTAAGTTTATTCAAATAAATTTGAGAAGAGCAACAAATGTTTTAAATTATATGATTATCAGGTATGAGGGATTAAAAGAAACAAGAACAATATGTAAAAGTAAATAGGTACGTATGTTGACACATTTTTTATTTATTATCACGTTTGGTAATTTTAATGAATTTTACTACCTACTTAAATAAAAATACTATACTTTTTTTGGAATCTCGGCCTTATATTAAAACAATAGTAATAAATTAACAAAATGTAAAGTAATGTTTATTTTCAATGGTCAACTATGGAGGTATGCAATAAAGTTCTTAACTGAAATTATTAAATAAAACATATTTTATTAAAATTATTTGTTTTTAATAGTGTATAACAAAAGAAACTTGCATCTCTTTAAAATATATGTTGTTTGTTTCAGATACCTTCAAATATACATATTTAAAAATTCATAACCTTACTCTAGACATTTTTCTAAGGGTTTAATTACAAGGTTTCCTCCTGGGATTATCAAAAGCGTTGTTTGTCCATATTAATAAATGTATTTTAAAAGGCTGCTAATTTCAAGTGTTTACACTATTTTTTCGACATACAGTAAAATTGTAGGCCAGGATATGTTAAATTTTATGAGAAGGGAAATTGAAGAATACGTCTTCTGATTGTGAGTCTCCCAGTTATACGCCATAAACTCGTTTCACGCTATAAGACGAGTTCGACATTAATCAGCGTTTCAATAGAGTTTTAAATGCTTCATGCGTAGGGAAATTTTATATTTCATTTGGAAAGTTGCTGATGAGTCGGTATGCGCCCCGCGCGCATATATGATTATCAGTTATGAGGAATTAAAAGATACAAGAACAATATGTAAAAGTAAATATGTTGACACATTTTTATTCATTATTACGTTTGGTAATTTAAATGAATTTTACTACCTATTTAAATAGAAATAATATACTTTGTTTGGAATCTCGGTCTTATATTAAAACATTAGCAATAAAATAACAAAATTTAAAGTAGTGATTATTTTCAATGGTCAACTATGCAGGTATGCAATAAAGTTCTTATATTTCAAATATATACAAAGTTTCACTTACAAAAATATTTAAAACACATTTACTAATATACCATGATTATATAAAAACTAAACTGATTGTTATATAAACACATTTTTATTCCCTTGTTGCATCTAAAATACAGAAATAAATAATAGACATACCATTTCCAGAATTACGGACGTAGTTATTGTATTTCTGGAAGAGAGCAAAGTGGTGGGGACCTTGTGCTTCTCCCAGCTTTAGTATTGGTGGCAGTGTCAGAAGCACAATGTTATTTACTGTTTCCTGGAGTGTTTTAATGAGTGCAGAGAGTACCTTGCACATAGTGGTCACCTCTGCATTCTGAAATATTGTTTTAACATTAACATACAGCATTTCTTTTAACATGAGATAAAAATATGAAAACATATTTTGAAAACTTACCCAAAAATGTTAAACTGGTACAATTGTGGTACAAATTGATTAAGTACATGCAGTTTCAAACGAGTTTTAAATGCTACATGCGTAGGGGAATTTTCATTTTCATTTGGCAGGTGACACACAAACACACACCACGCACCTCTGAACTGAAATTATTAAATAAAATATATTTTATTAAAATTGTTTGTTTTTAATAGTGTATAACATAAGAAACATACATCTCTTTAAAATATATGTTGTTTGTTTCAGATACCTTCAAATATACATATTTAAAAATTCATAACCTTACTCTAGACATTTTTCTAAGGGTTTAATCACGAGATTTCCTCCTGGGAGTATCAAAAGTGTTGTTTGTCCATAGTAATAAATGTATTTTAAAAGGCTGCTAATTTCAAGGGTTTACAATATTTTTTCGACATACAATAAAATTGTAGGCCAGGATATTTTTAATTTTGTGATAAAGGAAATTCGAGAATAAGTCTTCTGATTGTGAGTCTCTCAGTTATACGCCATCAACTCGTTCACGCTATAAAACGATTTCGACACTAATAAGCGTTTCAAACGAGTTTTAAATGCCTCATGCGTAGGGGAATTTTAAATTTCATTTGACAAGTTGTTGATGAGATGGTATGCACGCACGCACAGGCGCGCGCGCCCACACACACACACACACACACACACACACACACCTCACCAATTCTATATATCTTGAGATATTACCATCAACATTTTATTATATTGTAACAATTGTTGTTATAATATTCTTTACACTTAATACTACTTATGACTATTTATGGTACTAAATCAAATTGCATTGGACCTCGCCTTTATAAAAACAGGCCATTTATAAATTATACATTATTCCTGGCACACTACCGGAAATGGTTTGATATTTTGTTTTGAGAGGTTATGATGGGATTTATACGAATTCATTTTATGTCCCAAAGAGTTGTAGATTGTATGAGTATTAATAATTTAAATTGGACAAGAAATAAATTCGTTCAAATTGAGTATCAAAGGTAGGTATTACTTAGTGTATCAATAAAATGAAGGTGCAGCACATGTATGAGAATTTATGGTCAATTCGTATTTGTAATTTCAATTATAACTGTTAGCAATTTATAATAGACACTTGTTAATGAAACAGGGAATAAATAATATATATTGCAAAAGTTCAGAACTATAACTATATTATCATATTTTTGATGATAAATAAAAAAGATACGTTTTAACTTATAATTTACGTTACATATTAAACAGATAGATTAATTATTATCGTTATTAGGTTAACAGTACACTAATCGTGTTATCGGTTTGTAATTTTGTAATATATTTTACTTATGTTTTAACGCATTGTTTTGTATCTCACTATTTTTATTTGCCGAGGAGGGAAAAAATAAATGTCGCTTGGTATTTAATATGAAGTATTTCTTTTCTTTTGATGCATTGAGAAATAGAATTATTTTTAACGATGAATTTAATATTTTCTGAACATGATCCATTAAACACTTCTATAAATTGATCTAATAGGAAAGGTTAATAATGAAAAATGTAGTAACAGTAATAATCCATTAGGTCTTTAATAATAAAATGTATGTATACAAAAATATATTCACTAGTACCATAACTATATATATATATATATATATGTAGCAGGAATTATACATACAATTAAATAATATTACAAATGATATAATTATAAATAAGTTGAAGACCTTGACGATTAAAATGAGTTAGGTCTGGTCGTCTCCTTCTGCCGGAGTGATAATTAAAATCTTTTTACGACATACAGTATCGTTTTAGGCCTGGATATTTTCAATTTTAGGAGTAGGGAAATCTTTCTGCAATAAAATGAAAAATATCTTTTATCCGTCATTATGTTTGTGACACGTTTATTTTATCATACTATTGAATTATGTATTAAATAAAAATGAAAACTTATTAAATTAATGCTTAAGAATGTTACCGCGATTTAGTATGTAACGTTAGTTTAAAATTTGAATGAGATGTAAATATTATAACATAACTATTATCTAAATTTTCTCAAGTAAGAATACTGTACTGCTAAACCTAAGAAATAATACAATGGGTCTTCTTACTTTTTATCTATGAAAGAAGCACAGCACCACGCTGTAGTGATTGAAGATAGAAGAAGGAAGACTTCACACTGTCATAGTCGCGTTCACAACTGACTACTGGTTTTGCTTTGACTACCCCTTTTATACCTGAACCTGCAGGGTATTTCCATGTTCCGAGGAATACCAGGGTGTCTCTGTTTTGGGAGTGGGAAGTGAGCAAACATTAAATTAGGCCGTACCTTACGGTTTTATAACTGAATAGTCAAAATTATTAGTTCTCTAATTCAAACTCCTTTCCACAAAACAAACAAAACTAATTTGGATTAGCCAATACTATGGTACAGATAGTTTGCATATTAAATATAGATTTAACTAAAATAAATTATCTTAGATTTTTTTAAACAAAAACTGTAACGCTATAAAAACATTTACAAATTAGACACTTTTTTAATGGTGGTTATTTTAATTTTACAGGTTTCAAATATATTTACCATTTTAATTTTACAGGTGTTATAATAATTACGAGTCAAATAGTTTTAACTAAGATAAAGTTGACAAAGCTGTTAATATTAAATATATACCTCTTTAAATTCACTTGAAAAAATGTCTTAAAATTTCATTTTTACGATTTCTACACCTTTTTTTTAATATTACCACCACTTTTAGTTATAGAGATATACAGTGACATGAGGATAAATAGTATTAAGGGTATTTAATATTTGTCTCTTCTCTCAATCCAACCAAGGACTATTCCTCTTATTAAATATTAGGCCAACATCATAAGTTCTATCACTAAAAAGATTGCAGACTTCGACTGTAAAAAGTGCGTGCAAAGTCTTGGGAGACTGAACTGATAGCTTAAAAGTAAAACATGTACTAAATAGAATAAATAAAATTGTAGTTCAAAATGTTAGATATATATAGTGATTGGTGTTAGTATGTAACATTTAAAAAATTGGCAGCCAATAGCATTTTGTATTCAGATAAAAATGTACTTAAATGCTTTTTTTATAGTTTTTAAATACAAAACGGTTCTCCATTGTACTATAGAGTTTTTATTTTATGATATAAAATCTTGTGACTAGACAAGGTTTATTGTAGTTACGTTAGGAGAAGATATATTTTCGAGTATTATTTTTAATATTACATGGATTATTTATATACTTAATATAGAATAATTAACAATATATTGTGACTAAACTACCTTAAAATGGTAAATTTTCGGATTACCTATTTCTATTTCCTTTACCTATTCCAATACTCTATATTTAATACATTTTAAATGTAAACTGATGTTTCAGTCAATTCCTGTCAGTTAAATTTGGATTAAGAAACGTAAATACTAAAATGTGTTCTTAACTCCGAAAAATATTCCAGGTAATGTTTCTAACAGTTCTCTTCATATAAGCTTTTATCATAAAATATTGCTTAACAGTTAGGGGTTAAGTAAGTTCATGATTCAGGGCATCCTTACAGAAGACAAAAACCTATTATTATAACAATACTAACCAAGCGACTACTGACCGTAACTAATGACGGTGTCAAGGGGTTATATCTGCCAAGCCCCCTTCTACACGCCGCCGTCGCGATGCCACTTAATCTTTTTAAAACATTCCACGGACATTAGTCAGCTTTCTCCTGCACATATCCCGGAATAGGGCTGTAACCCCTTTATACTGCATATATGAGGTATCCTTTGTTAGAATATTGCTCTAATGATAAGCAAATGTTCCATGTTTGAATTTGTCTACCATGCAGTAAACAACTTTATGTTTAACATACTAATGGCACTGGAGACGTACGGTTGTGTTCTACAACCCCTCTGTGATAAAAGTGATTTGTACTTATACTTTTTAAATTATTATCAGTTTTTTGTTTAAATAATAATAATTTATTAACCCTTAAAGCAATGAGTGATAAGGGCGAGAAGAAATGTGGCAAGAGTATAAAAGAATTGCCAAAGAGTGGAGACCATGTAGTGTGTACGATCTGCAATAGTGGTTATCATTATGGCAAATGCAGTATCAAAGATAAGACATGGAAATCGCTAGGTGAAAAGAAACATAAATGGGTTTGTGTTAATTATAGAAGCAAAAGAGAGGAAACTCAGCAAGCGAAGAACCCAATGAATTTCTAACGTCAAATGTGGATGACTATGTTATTAGTAGCCTAGGTGTAACAAAGTCCATTTCTCATAAAATAGATCAACTGCTCGAGACCAAAAGTAAATTCAACAGTATAAAAATGACCACGTCCTTTCTTGCAAACAAATATGACGAAATACTAAAGGAGTTTAAGCAATTGTCAGAAGAAAATAAAGCCGTAAGAATTGATATTGCAGTTTTGAAGAGAAATGAAGTGCAAAACAGCAATACAATTCAGGATCTACAAGAAAAACTGGCTGACCTGGATTAGTATGGGAGAAGGATGAACCTGCAAATTCACGGGATCGCTCAGGAAGCAGACGAAAAGCTCCCGGAGCTGTTAAAAGAGGTAGCTCAGAAGATAGGCCTACAACACTCGGAAGTGGACATCCATCCGTCTCACAGGCTACAAAACAGACGAGATTGCAAGCCTTTCACTATATTGGTACAATTTATGTCTGCAGCCAAAAGGGATGAGTGGCTGAGAGCGGGGAAGAAGGCCAAAATTCCGAAAACCTACTTCAACGAGAACCTCTGCCCAGAGTACCGGACCTTGATGATGGAGACTAAACAGAGAGAAAGAGCCCATAATTACAACTATGTTTGGTTCCAGGGAGGGAAGATCCTACGCGTAGTAAGGAAGAAAGAAGACGACAGGCAAAAGTGTTAGTGATCGAGTCCTTTAGAGACCTTATAAAAATAGTTTAGCTTATATAATTAGGTATTAAGTAGAAAATGGTTTACTCTCTTAGGTTAATAAATAATTATAATTACGTTTTAATTCAGTAATATGCACAGGGTCAAAATTCAATTTTTGAGTAAAACACATAGTCATTCTTTTTAGTTTTAGGTAGTCCTAGTAATAGATTAATATTTAATATAATGTTTAATGATGTGAATATTTGTGAGACCTACAGGTATTAGGCCTGTTCAGCTAGTAGTTTTTAACTATTACAATCAATGATGTAGATTTTAATGATGAAAATTTAAACTTCTAGAGTCACCTTGGTCTTAGTAGTTGGTCTAATTAACTATATATATATATATATATATATATATATATATATATATATATATATATATATGTTATGAATAAAATAGTCTAAGCATACTACACCTAAATATAAGGTCAATAGCAAAACATTGGGATGAACTTATAATGCAGATTAAACTATCAAACAGTGATTTTGATTTAGTAATCTTATCGGAAATCTTTTGTAGGGAGAATGAAATAAATTATTACAGTATACCAAGCTACGAAAAAACTTATAAGTTAAGAAAAACCAAACAGGAGGATCATAAGCTTATTAATTTTTTATTAATCAAACATAATACTACTAACAGCACTAAACACCAATACAGAATCATACGAATGCATGTTAGGTGAAATTTTAGTTGCAGGATTCAAAGACAAGATATGCCTAAAAGCCATCTACAGACCACCTAGTTCTTCAAGCAAATTGTCAATAAAACATTTTCTTTAAGAAATAGATTCAGAACTTAAGAAGTTGAGCAATTATACAATATGTGTGCTGAAAGGAGATGTTAATGTCGATTTAACTGATAAGAAAGATCAACGCGTTAAGGAGTATGAAACAATTCTAGCTGCTTGGAGACTAAGCAGGGGAATATGGTTCAGAATTGGTTGATGCATTAAGTAAAACAGGAATAAAAGGTATATATCTAAGATGGTTTTAATCATATTTAAAAAAACAGAAAATTCAGAATAAAAGTAGATGGATGTAACAGTGAATTAAAAGATGTGAACTACGGGATACCAACTTGGTCCGCTAATGTTCATAGTTCATATAAATGAAATGTTTGAGATTGTAGAAGAATGTCAGATTTGGACATATGCCGATGATATAGTCTTGGCGTCAGGACACAAGAAACAGAATTTAGCGCAGAAATCCCTTCAATCAGATTTTAATAAAGTAACAAAGTGGGCCCATGATAAAGGACTCGTTATTAATTGGGGAAAAACAGTAATGATGCACTTTCACATACAACATTTAAAAGTAATATAATTCCACAAATTAAATATCACACATGTGACTGTTTACATATGAATAAGAATTTGGAAGGAATAGAGTGTATGTGTGAGACTATTAAATTAACAGAAAAATGTAAATATTTAGGAGTTTTGGTAGACAATAAGTTAATTTGGAAAGACCACATTAATGAATCACAAAATAAACTGACAACTTGTTTTAATATCAATGTATAGAATAGGCAACGCAATAGACAGAAAATTAAATATACAATATATAAGGCTTTGGTTGAGTCCGTTATTAGGTACGGTGTAAATGTCTGGGAAACAGCTGCTAAGACACATTTAAATAAAATAAAAGAAAAACGTACAAGATAGGTGTTTAAAGATATTACTAAGAAAAAATAAAAACGAAAATGTACAGTAGGCAGGCCTAAGAAAAAAGAAGCAAAACACTCTCTCCAATTGGTGTATATACATATACCACAATAATAACAAATGTAAAAAGAAACAATCTTAAACGCATTGTTCACAAAAATGTAAACACAAGGAGTAAGGAAACCTTTGAAGTGCCTAGATCGAATACATTTTTATGGAGAGCGTCCACCGAATTACATCGTGCCGTTCCTGTATAATAAGATTCCTAATTATATTGATGATACCTGTATAAACCATTTACGATTTAAATATAAAATATTTAATAAGCTAATGGACCAAGAAAGTTCTGAAAGCTAAAAATGTGTAATATAAGAGAATAATAATTTAGCTAAAGACTCATCCCATACACTACAATACCAGTGACAATACTTTTCACTTTAACCCACGAAACACTTGACAAACTCCCGCATAAACACTTTACTTACCCAGAACTATACACTACGTACTACTGACATATTGGTGGACATGGACGATGAGCACGTGACGGGGACAGGACGGGAACTAACAGTACGTATTATAAAAATGCCTTTTGAAACAACTGCTGATAAGAAAGGTTAACACACTTTCACTAACAACCAATGAACAATCAAGTAATAATTACTGCAGGGGCAAAGTATTGGGTCTGTTTGCCAAGATAGCAGATGACAATGATACAGTCTTATCTAAAAAGGAAGTAAACATATTTTTATTAGTATTGTTAAAATTGATAGAAATGTTCGTATATTTGTGTACTCTATTTCTGTTAATATTTATTTAATTTATTGTAATGTTATTGTATTGTAATATATATTGCATGTGTTATTGATGTTATAAAGAACCCTTTTAGTTCACTGTTCTATGATATTCGCTACGGATTTCATAATTATATATGTTGCGCTTCTTGCTATTTATTTTAATATCTCGGGGTTATTGTAATTTCATGTTCATAACATAAATATTTGTTACACAACCGTTCGTTTTTTCAGTTACGGAGTAGTAAAAGTTGTAATTGTAGTTAATGAAATATCGTGTCATAGTATGTTCTTGACAAATTATTATGATGGAACAATTATTACAATAAAATCACTAACTAATGCTTGAAACTCCTCATCATACTAAATGTCTGATATGTGGCCTTGTGAATATGTAAGTCCTGGTATTAAATAGAAATTCCAAAATATTGTATCATTTCAATTAAAAAATAATTAAATTACTTTACCATCATTTTGGTCACAAGTGATATACATTTACGGTATGTTTCACATGAAACAAGGAGTTCCTATTTCTAGCATAATACTTTATTCTATGGTATAATGTTATTAGTACCATAACGAAAAATCATGGTATACATGAACTATCTGCATCTAACATCTATATATTCCGTATTCGTATCGTGTTGAAACATTGTTTATGAAATTAATTCTTATAGTATTTCGACCTCGCTGTGGAGGGCCATATTCAGCAAACAAGGTTACATCGAAATATGCTTAATTTATTATAAGGATTTACTTGTAAGTATATGAATATGAAATAATTGTATACGAGTATATTGATATTGTGTTTGCGATGATTTATTAGTATCTTCCGACATATTTTTTAATTCAACCATAAATAATATGTAATCCCTATTAACATATTTTAAATTACTATACATTTAGTCAAAAGAAGTGAGTAGTCGAAGTTCGCACTACAATGATTAGAAATATTTGGTGAGCTTAATATAGTTTATATTTAAAACAATAATAGTGTAAAATATATGAAAGTTATTGTTTAAATTTATCATTACCGGTATTTACCCGTTTAGTAATTTATTGCTTAATCTCTAATGCTGCTAGATGATAATTGCAGACTTGTAATCTCGAACAAGCATTTTTTTAATGTTAACAATAATTGAATTAAAGATTAATAATGTGGTTTTCAGAGTGGAAGTGTGTCCAGTTCGTCTACGTCTGCGGACAACTGGCCAATCGCCTCTCTGGGTGGGCCTCCGCCAATGGGCTCCTATCAAGAGCCCAGAAAGGGTTTACCCCCGCGGAGGGCTGCCTGGAGCACAATTTCCTGTTACAGGAACTCCTCGATGAGGCACGTATGCATGGGGGGGAGCTTTGCATTGCCTGGCTTGACCTGGCTAATGCATTTGGGAGTGTCCCCCACTCCTCGCTCTTCTCCGCCCTGCGCTCTGCCGGTCTTATAGTGTAAGAACCAGCACTCTTAGACCATCAGCTGATAGAAGACAGCCTGCAGGTTCGATGAACAGATGTTGTGCCTTCGGCTGGTGCTTCCACCAAATTTTAAGTTTTATATTCTACTCACATGTTTAAATATAAATCTTCTGAACTTTGTGGTATATGAAGTAATGAAAGTAAGTATATGAAAAATTAAGGAAATAATTCTTGAAAATAACTATAAGGCTAATTGCAATGAAAATAAGAGCTATTATACGTATACCTAATAGTTTTGTTAACATTTCCAAATACACTGGATAAATATGGCTGTATATATAGGTACCATACGACATTCAAATGTAGATATTAACACCAATTTATTTATTTGTTGGGTGTATTAGCTTATTTAATGTTTTATGGAGTTTGGTTGTTTTAACTGATTTTGCAATTGAATAGTAATGCAATAATAAACGAAGGTTTAATTTCAACTACATGTTTGAATATAATCTCATGTACTGTGAAGTAAAAGTCACTAAAATTACATAGTTGGTTTGAATCGCAATTCAATTATGTATAAGTCATCACTGTCTAATATATATGGTTATTTTAAATGTATTATTTAGACTGTCTTATATTACTAAAATTTACATGTATTTTTATGTTTTACATAAGAGTCAGTGGTCAGACTACGAGTATATCTGACCTTCAGAAGAGAGTAAAATAAAAATGTTATCCGATTTCGGAGAAACTCATCCTTATGATTGGGGCGAATGACTTTTTGAAGGTAAGATTTAGCACTGTATGGTTACTTATTTCATATCATTAGTTATTAACTAAAGAATATTCATTAAAGAAAAGCAAAACAATACACAATAAACAGATTTAGATACCGCAGCTGGTTAAATACTCTAAGAGTGATATTATATTAAGTTATATGATATTTATTGTCCTATTAAATACTGCGACTAATCTCATAACAGTATATCATCAGGTTTCACAAGTTTATACATTTTTTGTTACCCGCTGCAATTATAATTTTAAAAATGAGTTTGTGTTTTTTTTGTTTAGTACGTGTTGTTGGTTTACATAAAGCTGTATCATAAAAATTTGAACGAATACACATTCGAATTATTTAATAAAACGCAGCTGTTACATAATTTT
Source organism: Homalodisca vitripennis (assembly GCF_021130785.1). Taxonomy (NCBI): domain Eukaryota; kingdom Metazoa; phylum Arthropoda; class Insecta; order Hemiptera; family Cicadellidae; genus Homalodisca; species Homalodisca vitripennis. The sequence continues at coordinate 166,767,436 of NC_060209.1, forward strand.
ATAGTGATATTAGGTACCTATACTCTTTGGTGTGTTTTAAAATTGTACTAATTATAATATGCGTTAAATACCAATTGCTTCTAATAGGATGCTATCGGTCGTATATGATTATTGTCAGAATCAGAATCAGAAAATTTATTGTGGTAAACATTTTCACAAATGTGACACAACGTCATGCTTAGGCTTAATGATTATTTGACTAATTACTAAGTCTATCTACCTGACTTATTAAACTAACAAATTCTTCAATATTGTAACAGCAGAAATCCAACAACAAACATTTAATTTTCATTTTAAAAGGTCTTAAGGTAAGTTGGTAACAAATGGTCTTATGGTTTGGTAACAAATTATACAGTTGTTTGCCTATTTCTAAAAAGTTTGATTTAGTGGAATGATAGTTGTACTGATCTAATCTAAGCATATTACAGTTTCTTGTGAAATAACCATGTACAGAACTATTAGTTGGCACAGAATTTAAATGAGTTTTTACATACAACAAACATTCCAATATAAAAATAGAATAAACAGTAAAATCTTAAGCTGTCTAAAATATGGTTTACAGTGAGTTCTATTCCCCACCTGACGTATAACTCTCACAGCCCTTTTTTGTAATACAAGTACCCTTTTTACATTCCCACCACTACCCCATACTAAAATTCCATAGGTTAAATGGCTATATATGGGCATAATAAACAGCTATTAACACTTCTCTATTAACAATTAATCTTAACCTACACAACATAAAAATTCCTCTAGCCATCTTTTTACATAACATTTCAATATGAACATTCCATTTAATATTAGACTGTACATAAACACCAAAAAATTTAATATTATATATATCAACATCATTTCTTAAACTAAACCTAAGATTTTGGGTTTTACTCTGATTCAAACATAAAGAATTTGCTGCACACCAATCATTTACTATTTGGTCAACACTTAACAGCACACTATCAGGTAAAAAATTAGTATCTCTTTCAATACTTATCTGTAAAGCAAGATTATCAGCAAAAAACAAATGATCTCACACAATCCATTTCAAGAGAAGCAGACAAATCATTAATATATATTATGAATAAAACCGGGCCCAAATTTGAACCTTGGAGCACGCTGGAAGCTACAGGAAGATACTGAGAGTAACAGTTATTATAACGTACTGCTTGATGCCTTAGAGAAAGGTAAGATTGTACAAGTTTTACAGAACTTTTATCAAAACGATAGAAAGTTAACTTATTTAATAGTTTAGCATGTGATACAGTATCGAAAGCCTTAGACATGTCATAAAAACCTACCATACATTTTGTTTTTCATATCTATACCATATATTCAGTCCCTCATAAACTCTACAATAGCTTTACAAGTCCCTTTATTAGATCTGTAACCGTACTGACAATCAAAAAACAATAAATTACCCTCAAAATACTTAAAAATTTGACTATTTAACAGTACCTCCAAGACTTTGGATATAACTGGGACTATTGACACTGGCCTATAGTTATTACAATCTGAAACTGCGCCAGACTTATACAATGGCACCACTTTAACCCACTTCATGCACAGCGGAAAGGTTTAACTTTGTATACACAAATTAAACAAATAGCTAAGGACTTCAACAATGAACGGAGCAGCTAATTTTAAAACTAAAGAATTCAGACAGTACACATCCAAGCTTATGCTGTTACTTAATGAGTGAATAGCTTGATAAACCTCCTCCCCTTTAACACAACTAAAACTAAATCTATTTACAGCACACACAGGCACATCTTTGGTAACTTTACTCAGGTATTGTGACATACTCTGATTTGAGTTTGGAATACTATTTATCACAGAAGTATCATTATTTAAAAAGGCAACATTAAACCCATCTGAATTACAAGTTTCATCTTTATATCTATGGTTAACTGCCTTATCATTGATGTTAAGATTCTCATTGATAATTTCCCAGACAGCTTTAGGTTTGTTGTTGACATTCAGAATTCTATTACAATTATGTGTTAACTTAGCTTCTTTTATTTTGTTTTTATAATATCTTTCAAACTCTTATAATAATCTCTATCATAAGCAGAACATGTGCGTTTAAAGTCACTATAAGCATCAAGACACTGTAGTTTAAGGTCACTGAGTTTCTTATCATACCACTTAGGAGTACCTAGTTTTGGTTTTTTTTACAGGCACATACTTAACAGGAAAAGCAATATCAACCCTGCCCAAAAAGACACTGAGAAAATAATCAAATTTTTCGTCTAGAGTTGTTAACGTGTACAAGTGCAACCATTTCTCAAGAACCATTTCTTGTACTGAATTTGGGGGGGGGGAGGGGACTTTACATATTTCTTTTTGAGGTTGAGATTACTTGCTGTTTAACCTACCGTTACAATATCAAATAACTATCAAACTATAATGAACTATTAAATAGTCGCTTGAATATATTTTCTAAGAACTCTCACAAATTCACCGCCTTTATATAGTTTTTAATAAAAATTGTAAGTTAAGAGTATAAATATAGAATTCTTGTTCTGACTAAAACAATACAGAAAATAAAGCAATAATATGACTAACCATTTTCCAAGCTACGGATGTGGCCATTGTACTCCTCCAAGAGTTTGAAATGGCTCAGACCGTATTTTTTCTCCAGCTTTGGTATCGGCGCGGCGGCAGGTTCAGCAGGATTAGACTTCTTACAGTTTCCTGCAGTGTTTTGATGAGTGCAGAGAGTTCCCTACACATTGTCGAAATGTCTGCATTCTGAAATCATTGTTCAAATGTTATGATACAGTATTATGTAAACCAACACGTACTAAACAACAAATAAAACACAAACACATTATGAAAGCTACGAGTGCATTGTGTAACACAAAATGTGTGAAAAACTTATTGCGTGAAATCAGTGGAAAGTACTGATAAGCAGTTTTTTTTTTCCTTTATTAAAAAACAGGCTTAGGTACATTCCTATGCAGCCTCATTTTTCACTGGTTTAATTAACCTTCAGCCATACTATTTATGTAAATTATATCGTTTAATATATCTTTATTAGTATTTATTTATTTATTATTAGTTGGATATACAAATATGTTTGTAAAATCTAATCTGTTTGTGTTAGTTAGTTTTCAGAATGATCGATCGAGGATTCTAATAATAGAGATTTAGGGGTATCAGGTGGTCTTCCCGCCAGGGGTCCATCAGGCATTCCTAATCCGAAATATGGACCACGGATATACAGCCCAACACCAGGAATACATATATGTTTTATATGCTGGTTGATGCTCTATTTGATTACATGTGTTTCTTAATATTAACTAGAAAGTTGTTTATTTCTTTATATATTTCTATGTCTTCAAGTTTCAACAATTTTATTCAATTTACCGTCTGAGTAGGTGTGATTAAGTTTTAAGGGATTAAGTAGTGAGTTACGTTAAGAGTTAATATAAAGCCAATAACATTGGCCAAGGCTGGTTGTTAACTTCAAAATTATGATTTAGACTAACTCTTATAATTTGGTTATAAAAGATTTTGAACACTGAGGGTGTTTTCCTTAGTTTTTTACTACATAGAAAATTATAGTGGCCATGACAGTTCAAATTTTGAAATATAATATAATTATAAATTTACGCTAAATTGAGTTTACATTGTGCACACGATAACAGCAACTACAGATCTTTAACCTAACTTTATTTGACCTAACCTTAAAACACATGTCGGGTGATGAATCAGATGATTTGTGTCCGTGCTGTAAAAAAGTGGTTAACGAAGATGATATTGCTCTTGAGTGTGAGGAAATGTGCAGAAAATGGTTTCACGGAACATGTATGAATATTAATAAGGAAGAATATAATAAAATTAGCGATGTAGGCGATAAAGTCAAATGGTATTGTGATACTTGCTCCCAGGAGATAGACCGTTTGTTGAAAAAAGTGTGTGCTTTTTAGGATTTCATGGCTATAAATGAGGCTATGAAGAAGCTGATGGAAATAACTAAAGGAGTTGTGAATGACAATTTGGAAATGAACAGGAAAGTCCAAGAAATGAATGCAAAACACTTAAAGTTGTCTGATGAAGTACAAGTATTAAAAAAGGTTAATAGTGATGGAAACTTTTCTGGTTCAAGTAAGCCTATTTTAAGGTTAGATAATCAATCAGTGTCTCAGCAAACTTCCGATGGTAAGGGTGATCAATATAATGGTCAAGCTGAGGCTGTTCCACAAATGTCAAAGAATGTGTACACTAACTCTAGTAGAGGCTGGAAAACTGTTGACTACAGTAGAGGTGGGCGCGGTAGATATAACTGACAGGGTGGCAGAGGTAGGCCTAGGCCAGACCTAGTACAGCCTCCTGAAATTGAATCAAATGTTAATCTGATTGCGCCTAAACCTCAAGTTATCAACACTGAAGATAGGCCTAAGGATAGTTATAGCAAAGTCTTGAAGTCAAGTACAAGAAATAGGGTTATTTATGGATCTTTGGAATCAAAGGGCAGCGTTCCTTTGAAGACTGTTAAGAGAATGTTCTGGTTGTTTCTATCTGGCTTTGACCCTTTGGTTACTACAGATGAAATTTTGGCCTACTTGAAGGATTTAAACGGTTCTGACGACTATGGTTGTTATAAGTTGGATACTAGGTATGACACATACAGCTCATTTAAAGTCGGCGTCCCACTTGAGTTGGCTGATGAACTCATGCATCCTACTCTGTGGCCGGCCGCAGGGTTGCATAGTAGCAAAGTACCAAGCGCCAAGAAGAAATCCTGTTGCGGAAGTTAGTTCTGGACAGCCTAGGCCTGGATCGATGCCTCCTATGTGCGTAATGATATTTTTTAACACAGGGGAGCCTATCACGCAGCAGTACGTAGTGAATAGCGACTCAAAATCAGTGACCGGTGATGTGTTTGTTTCGGTGCATTGGAATGTACAGGGACTATTGGGGAAAGTCGATGAGGTTAATTTGCTGAATTTAAAGCACACCACTGATGTACTGGGTATTTGTGAACACTGGTTGAGCTTTGAAGAGCTCAAAGGCATCTCTATTCCTGGTTTTTACCTTGCTAGCTGTTATTGTCGAGGGTCAGGACGGAGGGGAGGTGTAGCTGTATTTATCAGGAGTGGTATCAAAAGTGAAGAGCTTAGTAACATAGTTAATTTATCTGTTCCACATACTTGTGAAGTCGCTGCTGTTTTTATTCCTGAAATGAATTTGATTTGTTTAGAACTGTACCGCATTCCTGATGACAGTAATTTTGATGCTTTCATTGATGAATTAAACAATGTTTTAAGGGTTTTGAGTTACAAAAACAAAACTAATGCATCTATTATATTGTCTGGAGATTTAAATGTTGATATTATGTTTTGTTCCGATTTGAAAAAAATGTGTTTGTAAATTTGTTGTTAAGTTTTAACCTTTCATTAAAAGTGTATGATGTAACTAGGCCTAATATGATGGATGCTAGTAAGGGCTCATGTATTGATAACATTGCCATAACCATTCATGTTGATAGGGTCATGTCTGTGTCTGTGGAGAACTTAATTGTATCTGATCATTGCGCACTTGTGTTTAGAAGTAAGTTGCAACTGGCCTATAATAGACCTAAGGAGGGTAACGGTAAAAAATTAGTTAGGCCTATTGATAGTCTAAATTCTAGTTACTTTTCTTTGTTGATTCAAAAAGTGAAAAGTGAAAGTGAATAAGTTTTTCACACATTTTGTGTTACACAATGCACTCGTAGCTTTCATAATGTGTTTGTGTTTTATTTGTTGTTTAGTACGTGTTGGTTTACATAATACTGTATCATAACATTTGAACAATGATTTCAGAATGCAGACATTTCGACAATGTGTAGGGAACTCTCTGCACTCATCAAAACACTGCAGGAAACTGTAAGAAGTCTAATCCTGCTGAACCTGCCGCCGCGCCGATACCAAAGCTGGAGAAAAAATACGGTCTGAGCCATTTCAAACTCTTGGAGGAGTACAATGGCCACATCCGTAGCTTGGAAAATGGTTAGTCATATTATTGCTTTATTTTCTGTATTGTTTTAGTCAGAACAAGAATTCTATATTTATACTCTTAACTTACAATTTTTATTAAAAACTATATAAAGGCGGTGAATTTGTGAGAGTTCTTAGAAAATATATTCAAGCGACTATTTAATAGTTCATTATAGTTTGATAGTTATTTGATATTGTAACGGTAGGTTAAACAGCAAGTAATCTCAACCTCAAAAAGAAATATGTAAAGTCCCCTCCCCCCCCCCAAATTCAGTACAAGAAATGGTTCTTGAGTTTACTTACATACTTAAATATATAATGTAATATACTTGTTCTTACTTTCTTGCCGCGCTGTATTTTTATATACAAGATTTTTTAGTTGATTTCAGTAAATTTAGTATATTATACATTAAGTCTTGGTGATGTGATGGTCATAAATGATAGGATCATTATTTTTAATCTGCCTAATTGAGACTATTTTGCTCAATTTTATTGATCGTTAACCATTTTGAAATTATAACATTATGCCATATTTCAATGGTACTGTATGCCATGATACGTAATTTTATATAAATTTTGTTTGTTCCAGAAGAGTATGTAAGGATAGCCGACATCAGCCCACTGTACGTGACCTCATCTCCACGCCAGAAGTGCCTTATGCATCTCTTTGAACGGTATTTAAATTTAATGATTAATTTAACTTTGCAAGTATTAACTACTGCATTTTGATGAAGCGCCGAAAATAGATTTTTTAATTTTATATTGTAATCAACTATTAATATTGTTTTTTTATACTGTAAATTCTCTATTTTCATTAAATATCTAGTATGAAATACTTTTACTAACTGTCTGTTTTCACGTATTGACTTTTTACAGATTTTTCTCTGGAAGAGCTAGACGACCAGATTTAATTCACCTCAATCGGCAAGGTCTTATAGTTATGCGTAAGTATATCCTTGACAATGAATTGTTTATAAATTTTAGATTTGCTTTTACTCTGTAAAATTTTAGTGTTTATATAACTTTATATCTGGACATTTTATTGTTATAAAAACAACATAGCATATAAGTTCTTCATAATTGGATTTTTTAATTATGCTACACCAAAGATTTGTATGAGATCATGTCTTCCAATCTTTAGTGAACTGAAAAGTGGGAAAACGTGTTTCTTTTAATTAGGTTTAATAAAGTGTTACAGATATATTATTGCTCATTAAAACAAATTGTATATAACTGTTTAAAATTGTTTTGTGAGTAATAGTATACATATTTGTATTTTTAACATCAGGTTGTCCAAATTAAAAAGAAAATTTAAACATATAGTTTTGAGTTATTTAAATGTATAATAAAATTTAGCTGTTGAATATTTATATTTTTACAGAGTTATGCTATATCTTTGGATATTTGTAGGATGTATAGAGTAGTATGTAAAATGTATGTATTGTAGACTAGTATGTAAAACGTGTAACATAGTTATCATCATAGTAAATCTTTCTGTATATTTAATTAGCTGTTAAGCTTTTTGTGTATTTAAATAGACGATTTATTACTATTATTGTGTCAAGTACAATTCATGTAGATATTTTATAGTAAAGTGGCATTATAAATTTTACTGTTCTAGTACCATAATACCGAGAAGTCCTTTAAAGTTTGTGTATCATTGTAAATGCTGTAATACTTTTCACGAAAGACCATGTTTTACCATAACTATTTTCTTATCTTTGAACTAGTCTGTATATGTTTGAATGGAATAGTGCGGTAATATTTAATAGTACTAAGAAAAATCTTTAAACGTAACAATTTGGTATTTTCATTTCACCCTTACCCCACTAAATGTTTTAGACAGCTTAGCGCGCTAGATTGCTATTGGTACCTATTAGCCAAAACACAACACCTCCTGCTGACCAGTGCAGTATTTTCTCCCAATCTCTGTACTGCCTAAACCAGAAGTTGTGGCACAAATCCGAGGTCAGAATCGAAAGATAAAATTAAGTTTCCAACAAGAAAGGTCTAGTCCAGTCTATTTTTGTCGTATCTCTAACGGTTAAGCCAAAAAATGCCCTTAAAGTCAAAACTTTGATTAAAACTGGAAAATTCAATAAAATAGGTCTAACTTAAGTTCCCAGACCCGTAATCTAATTCTCTGATTTTACCTGTCACCGAATTCCGCTTATCTCCCAATTTGGCAAACACCCAAAAGGGGGCCTGGGGTCGTAGCCCCCAGCGAGCCGAAGGCGAGTATATATATGTAGGCTAAATACAGGATGGAAAAGCTTGGGTAATCCTCGCATTTTCTATCTTATTCCCGGATGAGGGGAAAATCCTGGTTAAGTTCTTGCAATATTCCCAAGTAACCGTTTATGAGGTTTTGCGTTATAGAAGTCTAATGTTTCCGGACTGTAGTCAGGGAAAGAATGGATCGTTGAGCCTTGTTAGTGTTTATTTCGTTTTTTTTTTACATTTAAGCAACTTTAAAAATGCCATATCACAATGTGAAGGAAGTCCACCTGTTTGGAGTACAGTACGTAAAAACATCCACAGGTTTGTCCGTCAAAGTTAGTTTTCTATTAGGTTTTAAACCATATTCCAATAAACTAGACATATTAAATTCGTCACTGATGCAAACTAGAGTAGAAGTTAGATATTAGCGTTTTATTTGATATCTTAATTACACTTCTAATCAAGTACTGTATTCGTAATAATTAATCAACATTAAATGTAAAAATTATGTTTCGGCCAATTTGTAAAACTTAAATTGAAAGTGTCGACAGCTTTTAATGTTAGTTAAATTTGGATTATGATACATAAGTAATAAAATGTGTTTAGAATTCATAAATATTTTGGCAACGTTTCTAATCTTTCTCGTCTTATACAATTTGCTCGAATTTTAATGAATGTTTTACAAAAAGAAGTAGCCAAGTAGGTTTAGTCGTTCTAAAGATTATCACCTAGCAACACAATTTGTGATTAATTTTTATCATGTTTTTAACACGCTTTTATTATAAGCTTCGGTTGTATCTATGTAATGGTATCTTTGAGCATAATTTTCACCAATTTCCAGAAGTCTGATCAATTTGAAACTTTGCATACGTATCAAGGACCGATGACAATGCAATAATTTGATCATAGATTTTCATTATCCTTATAAGGACCGCCAGGATTAATAAATTCTTTTATAGATCCTCTGTGATAGAGCTAGCGCGCGATCTGCGCTAACCCAGCGTTCAAGTCTCCATTCGTCTCGGTATTCTCGGATGTACTTGAGTCTCTTACAGTAATTACTGAACGAAACGGATGTAGCGTAGCCAGTAATTTCGTTCGGGGGGGGGGGGGTCTGAAACCGGGAGATCCGGGGGACGTTTTGTGTGTTATTTGCTAATGAGTTCACTGGTAAAAGGTAAATACCAAAAATATGGGCTTTAGTAACTACGCCTTATAGAAAGTGGAAAGATGTAATAGGCAAATTCAACTCTCACAGCAACTCTAGTACCACAAATTTTCTTGTATAGCTACAGAAACTTTACGAAGTTCGATTCTGGCCGAGTATAAGGCACCAAAGTGATGTTGGATTCACTGGATAAGAAAGAAAAATAACAAAACAGAGCTTCACTCGAGCGTATAATTGACACAACTATATTCTGTGGAAAAAATGAAATACCCCTTCGGGGACATTGGACCACTGATGGCCGAAACCCTTTAAAAAAGGGAGGGCAATTTTCAAGCGTTGCTCGGGTACAGATCAAACTAACGGTCGGAAAATGCACCGGAAAAAACTCTACTGATCAGAAGTTCGGCTACTTTGGATTTCACTGATTGAGGTATTTATGAATGAGTTATAATGACGATTGTTTGTATCGTTATACTGTAGACGAGTATATAATTATCGGAAAAAAAATCCAAACAATCACTTTCGGTCGGAAATAAAATACACCTGAAAAACTTTAATGATTAGAACTTCAACTACTTCGGACTTCAGTTATTGAGGTAAACGTGGTATTTTTGATTGAGTTAGGATGACGATTTTTTGTTATCATTTAAACTGTACTCGACTACCTATATAATTATCGAATAAAAATCACTTCCGGTCAGTAAATACCGAAGAAAAGCTCTCTACAGATTCAAGTTTTGACGATTTTGGATTTCACTGGTTGAGTGGTTGAGGTAAAAGTGGTATTTATAATTTTGTTAGGACATTGATTTTAGGTACTAATCCAACGCCGACTAATAAATATATAATTATCGAGAAAAAAAAAAACCAAAATATCACTTCCGATCGGAATATACTAAGGAAAATGAAATAATAACTCAGTCAGTGAAATCCAAAGTAGTCGGAACTTCTTATCAGTAGAGCTTTTAAAGTGTATTTTCCGACCGAAAGTGATTTTTTATATTTTTTTCGAAAATTATATACACGTCTACAGTTTAATGACACTAAAATCAACGTCGTGACTTAATTCTAAGCAGCCATTTTACGTCTCCAAGACGAATTTGAACGAAGTGGTCGCTAATTTAAACTGTCCAAGTCGGGTCGCTAGGATGGCCTCTGAGCGCTCCTCCTGGTCTGTGGGCAGTATCTGAGCAGTTGAGCTCAATGACTTGCCTGTCAACTGGAACAATTTGCTCTTGCAGCAGTCTAGCAGCTGGTCGGTGTGCCCCACTGAGGGCCACTGCTTCATTGAAGAGCCGGGTGGGGGCAGGGGCTGCGCAGCTATTTCAAGACGGCTTGTAGGCTGCGCTGGGCGGGGGCGGCTGCTTCTGCTGCTGCATCAGCTGTTAGCGCCTCCGTGTGTTGCGGCGGAGTGGCTGGTGTATGTGGCCACTCTAGTTTCTACGTGACCGGAAGGTCAGCCACAGATGCCGGCGGGCGGGGAAGTCGGTTGGCTGGGTTCTGGGGTTTCCTCCGGCGCTTCTTCTTCTGCGGCATGTCGTCCTCAGCTTCACTCTCCGATACGGAGTCCGCTGGTGACTCGTCCCGCGCTGGTCGGCTGGGCCGTTGATCGCCTCGCCACTGGTTTGGTTGGCCGGGCTTGCGGCCTAACTGGACAGCTGCCGCTCTGGCCTCCTTGTAGGCTGGACACCCACAATTGCAGCAGTGACTCTTCTCCGTCGAGGCTTTGGGGCAGTTCATCTTCAGATGATTTTCCCCGCAGCGGACGTATTTTCTCGGCCTCCCGCAGTTGCCGGAGCCGTGGCCAAAACCTTGGCACCAGTAGCACTGCGGCGGGCCGACCGGCTTCTTGTAGACAGTGACTGAGACCCTGACATGGAGCAGGCTTGTCACGTTGTAGATTTGTCAAGCCCGCCTGGGGCAGGGTTCTCTCGCTCACTGTCCCTGGTCAGCGTGATCAGCCAGCTCCTGGTAGGTCCCCTGGCTGTTCGAAGTCGTGCAACCTCGTCGACGGCAAAGCCCTCGTCAGTTAAGACATCGAAGAGCTCCACATCATCGGTGTCGGGCAGTCCGCTGATCACAATCTTAAGCGATCTTTCACGCCCAAGGTTGTGAGTGCAGAAGGGCAGCTTCTTGGAACATAGGTACCGCTGAACTGCCTTGAAGTGCTCCACGGTGGTCACTTTCAAGCGATAGTGAGCACCGCAGAATGTTGTCGTCAGGCCGTCCCGCGCCAACTCCTCGCAACTTCTTGGCGTGGGTAGGCCAGTCCGGAACACTGTCCAGGAACAGCAAGGGTATCCTGGGCGTAGAAACCGAAGCCGTAGGTTGGTCATATGTCACAGTAGCAGTGGTGACGTTGTGGCCTTTAAAAAGGCCCTTTGCTGGAGCAGCGACTTCTTAGGCGCCGAGCTGGCAGATGGAGAGCTAGGCCTATTAGCTGGCTGCCCGGCGCTTCCAAAGGCACGCTGTCCCATCTTCTTGAAGATGTCACTCATGTTGTTCCAGGAGTTGTTGACACAACGAGTGCTGGAGGTCGAATGTTCACCGTGTTACAATTTAGGTTGCTTCGCAACGTCACGTGACCGCGCTCTATAGCAATACCGTGATTACACTACACTATCCGAAAGGCCGAGCCCAAAAGTATCGTTTGATACTTTATGATTTAAACGAAAGGACAATTATATTTTTAACAACAGTCACTAATCAATTAAATCAATCAATTTAATGTTTGTAGACAAGAGTAAATGATAACTCTCCTTTTTTTCTCCTGATCCATGCTTTATTTTTTAATATGTCTTAAAATTTCGGGGGGGTTCGGACCCCCCCCCCTTCGCTACGCCACTGCTCTCTTAATATAGTAATATTATAGTAGTCATCCAGTCTCTGCCAGATCTCTAAGTACACGATCCATGCATGTTCTTTGTTTAGTATACATTACATAATACTAATTTGAGTTGTTGCTTTACAGAAACATACATAGTATTTTTATCAGACAAGTGTTTTTTAACTAATTCCATTTCAACAATATTCCAAATTTTTCTTGCATTTTCTTGCAATTTAATTTACTATAAAATAAAGTTGAACAATTAATACAGTTTAGTTATTTTACACACTACCGAAGATGTATAGCTAATAAATTAAATAATAAATGTACCAAAATATGGGTATATTCAAGTCTGAACTACAATAACCATTAGTTTTATTATGTATATGTATGTTTTATATATATATATATATATATATATATAAAGTGAGGGCTCTGTGGTGTAATGTTAGCACATTCACCCGGCAAGTGAGAGATCCGGGTTCGAGTCCCGGCGGAGCAAGTACTTTGAATCGCAAAAAGTACTTGCTCCGCCGGGACTCGAACCCGGACATATATATATATCAGAATATAGCAATTATATGATAAAAATATAAAATGATTTACTATACGAAAAATTGAACTTAGTTAAGGGTGTTGTAACATTTTTATAATAGTATACTGTATCTCAAATAAGTAATAGCTGTAATACAGGTCAGCAAGAATGATAAATGATATATACTAGCCAACATTACGTTTATTAAATACTTTCAAATACCTAACCCTCAAGTCCGGCAAAGGTGTTTCAAACAGCCACAGTTCCTTGGTAACTTGATGCCAGCATTTGATTTTTACGACAATAATTATTCTAAAGAGAACTGCGAAGCTCCGAGTCTCCAGGGATCAGAGCCGACATCTTAAGTGCAACCTCGAGGAGTCAAGGCGATGCAGGTTGCTATTTCCCCGTTGGTAGCTATTAATAAGACAGAACCTTTAATGGGGCTCCGATGACAGAAAACCCACCAAGCGGGCAAAAACCTGTCCAACCCGACATCCTTGATCTAGGCTCGCGATTGTTTGCTGCTGGACAAGCCTATGTAGCACTTAGTCGTGTAAGATCTTTAGACGGTATTCGGATTGAAGAACTTGTTTGCTCTAAGTTAACAGGAAATACCCCATGCAATAGTGAAGCTTTAAATGAAATGATGAGATTGCGGAATGATTCGTAAGAAATATCACATTTCCACAAGAAACTAATACATCGAACTAAAAAATGAAAAATAAATAATAGTTTAAAAAATTTAAAAAAAAACACGCTTTAATAGCTACCCAAACTAAAAAATAGAAAATAATTTTTAATTACAAAGAGTTTTTACTCATAAGAATATTTAAGAATCATAGTTTCGTCATAAAAATCGTGCTTAACAGATAGTGGTTAAGTCAGTTCGCGATTCAGGGTATCCTTATGGAAGACGAAGACCTATTACTATAACAACTCTAACCAAGCGACTACTGGCCGTAACTAATGACGGTGCCAACGGTTGTACAAATCCTAATGATGCTAATATTTTTCTGAGGCTAGTTAAACCCCCTTCATAGTTAATTTTTTCATTAAGCTTGTTTTTAACAATAAAGAGTTGGCAGGCAACTATCAGTTTTATAAAATTCATGGACGGTTCTTCGAACAACACATTTATCAAAGTCGTCTAGTTCTACTATTTTCCTTTTTATTTTGTATTTTTAGGGGTAGTGAACGAACACTCCCCTTCAGTGGAAGAATCCATTTTTTCACGGCGAATCTCCTTAATCAGTGCCTTTGAAACACCACAAGCCGCTGCAGTTCTTTCTAAACATTTATTTATAGGGATTCGTTCATCATTAGATAGACTCATTTGCCATGAACTCACTAACCCCCCATATTTCTCGAGCCTGGCTTCTCGTAGTTTTTCCTCGAGCCACGTTGGAAACGTATCGGGCCATTATACCGACTGAGATGATGAATCAAAACAAAATTACTAAAACTTGTAATATAACCTTATTAGCAAGGATAATATTAAATAATTTGTAACGCCCTACAACTACCAAAATTCACTAACCTCACTACTAACTAAACTAATGAATTGTGTATAACGCACTTAAACCACTTGTCCACTTCTAACAACAGTGAATACTCGACTGTGAGGGAGAACAGGGACAATATATATTCAGACTGCAGCGGGCCAAACATTGGCGGATATCTGCAGAACAGTTGTTATATCGTGCAATCCACCCGTCCCCCGCCAAAGTGCGCTCGGTTAACTCGGAGCCGAACCTTCAGCGCGCGTACTGTACCTGCCAAGCCCCTCTTACACACGTAGACGGCGCGTCGCTTTGATATATTTACAACCATCCAATTTCGTTAGTTTGTCACTCTAATCCTCTAAGACGTCCTGCCGACATAAGTCAGCTTTCTACTGCACATTTCCCGGAATAGGGCAGTAACCCCTTGGCACTGAATACATGGGGCACCCTTCCAGGTAGCTGGAGCACCGACCAGCGGCAGCCAAAGCCAACGAGCTCCTCCCGTTTGTCTTCAATGGGGTGATCGTGACAGGCGGAGAGAAAAAGTGGGGATGGAGGGGCCCCTCCTGCCAACTAGAGATAGCCCGCGTATTAGAATAGTGGAATAAGCAGTCCGCGCGTTCTCGCTCTGTACTCCTCTGAATTTAATAGAGCCTGGTGGTGTAATATGTATATGTATAAATGTAATATATATATTACATTTTCAAAGCTGGATGCTGCAGGATGCAGCGCAATTAAATTTATTTCATTGAACCGTGACTTTTACAACGTAATTAATGGCAGGCAATTACTCTTGTCTACATACAAATAAACCAATACAACGGAGTATCGAAATACCAAAAAAGACGTAAGGAAGTCTAATGTAACAAAGTAACTTCGTTACATTCAGTGGCGTAGCTATAAAACATTCGAGGGTGGATTAAACATCCAGGAGGATTAAAAAGAGCCCTACTTAGCATAGTAGTTAAAGAATTTATCTTCAGGGTCTCCAAACACAAAATCAACAATTATGTTGAGTTTTTTAATTGCATCTTTCGTATTAAAATGTAAACCAATAAAATTGTTTCGTAACATTATATTTGGTTCATTGCATTTTCCAACTGCCTTAATCAAATAAATATAATTTGTAGGTTACATTACTATTAGTTAGAAATTATTCGATAATTTCCATGTACTATAGATCAGATCAGCATTATAATCGCGTACGCCAGACGACACAAAATGACACTTATCAGGCTTGGTCGAAGTTGCATGCACAATTTCAAGTCTATAGCTTATTTCTCGATAACTGGATATGGTTATAATTTATATTTATGGCATTTTATGTATACTGAATTAGCTTTAGACTTTGAAAATTATATAATGTGTTTTTTATTCAAATTTGTTTTATTAAAGCTTAGTTTAAATGGGTAGATTTATCGTATTTGAATTTATTTGTTAATTTCATTTGCTTGAGTGTTGTTTTCTTTTGTTTTTCTAAGAAAGTTGGAGCCTCTACACAGGCAGTTCCTTGCCTTTTGAGGTCCTATTTTGTTTTCTTGAATTTTGTTTATTGATGTACCCTAGCTGTATTAAAATAAAAAAAGACATGTTCATATTTCTTTAATAAAAAGTAACATTGTTTTATTTTTATTCTCATGTCAATTGTGTCTACAACTAAGGAGCAATGTTTGTGTTTGTGCTTAAGGTATAAATGATGTTTATATAATTTTACTATTGTACATATTTTCAAGAAAATAAATAATTTTTCTATTCTATTCTAGATTATGACATTTTATTCGTTGTGCACCATCTCACATTTTGTAAAGTATCTTTGGAGTTATAAAGAAAGTTCAATATTAATATAATTAATTCGATATAATTTCTATGTTTTGCAGATATGTTCGGATATAAAACGACTCATTAATTCGGATATAAAACGACTCATTAATTCGGATATAAAACGACTCATTAATTCGGATATAAAACGACTCATTAATTCGTAAGATAATAGAAATCAGAACCGTTCCGAACTGAGGTCGCTATCAGCCGCATGTACAGGGTTTGTCAGGAATGTTCGGGATTTATCGGTACTGCTCGGCTCTGCCCCCACTCTTTCTCTCCGCCTGTCACGATCACCCCATTGAAGACAAACGGGAGGAGCTCGTGCCAAAGCCACAGTCATCCTTCAGCAGTTGTGCGGAGTGGTTGTTAGTAGATGTGTTATTTTTCCTCGTTAAATAATTCTATTTAATTTTATATATAGTGTTGTTAATGTAAGGAGTGTGAATATTTATGTTCTGTGTTTCAATTTTAACTATCCACATTTTTAATAGTAAACAAGAATGAGTAGCACTTCCATCTGCATATCATCAGCACTTCTGGATAAATTATTAGTAAGTCCTAATTCTAAGATTCACTATTATTTTAAGAGTTATTAACGATGACGCGCAAAATCGCGGTTGTATTTTTATGCGTGCCACAACGCTCTGGTATGATTCGTTTATTTTAACGCAGGTTTTAATTTTGTGTTAGGTTAGTTGTTTACCTGAAGAAGAGATCAGATTGCATATCTCGAAACGTAGTGTAACAGATTTTTGTATTATTAAATCTCTAAATTAAATTATTTCTGTTAATTACTGAAATTTTCAAACAAATTTAGTTTATACCTGAAAGATAAACTGCAACTCATAATATTTAGAGAAAAGAGGATGTAGGTATCTGGCAGAAATAAACTTCTGAAAAGTAATGCGTTATGTTTAAACTCCCAATAGAGTGGGAAATGTCCCGGGTCTGTCTAGTGTCGGTGGGATTTCCTACCAAGTACAAAGTCACAAACTAATATAATTGGATGGCTGTAAATAACTCAAGATAACGCGTCGGGCGGCAGCTGACCCGCACATATAAAGGCAACCGCAGCAGGCACAACTTGTGGGCACACTAGTTATCTGGTGGCCAAATATCTGATACCTTAACTGAGGTTAAATCTAAAATTAAAACTATGTTACAAAAATGAATTTGCCTGGTTGATTTGTTGTTTGTTGTTTTGATAAAATATATAAATAAATTAATGCATATAAATATATATATGGATAGGATTGAGAAGGTTGGGTAATCCTCCCACTTCCTATCTAATTCCCGCATGAGAGGGCAATCCCGGTTAAGTTCTTGCAATACTCCCAAGTAACCGTTTATAAGGTTTTGCGTTATAGAAGTCTGATGTTTACTGACAATAGTCGGGGAAAAAGGGATCGTTGAGCCTTGTTAGTGTGATTTCCCTTTGTTTTATACTTAAACAACTTTTAAAATGCCATATCTCAATGTGAAGGAAGCACGCCAGTTTGGAGTATAGTACGTAAAAACATCCACAGCTTTGTCCATCAAAGTTAGTTTTCTATTAAGGGTTAAACCATACTCCAATGAACTAGATATATTAAATTCGTCACTGGTGCAACTGTAGTAGAAGTGAACTTTGTATGTACTATCTGCATTACACTACTGATCAAGCACCGTATATTTAATATTTTTTATTAAGTAGCAAATCTGGAGAAAAATTTAGACATTAGCGTTTTATTTTATATCTTAATTATACTTCTAGCGAAGTACTGTATTCGTAATAATTACTCAATTTTAAACGTAAAGAGACGTTTCGGACAATTAGTGGGACTGTATTTGAAAGTGTCAACAGATTTTTATGTTACTTAATATTGTATTATGATACATAAGTAATAACATGTGTCTAAAGTTCAAAAATATTTTGGTAAAGTTTCTAATCTTTCTCTTCATATAAACCTTCCTCGGACTGATATGAATATTTTACAAAAAGAAGTGGGCAAATATGTTTAGTCGTTCTAAAAAGTACGACCTAGCAACACAATTTGTGATTAATTTTTACTCATAAGATTATTTAAGAATCATAGTTTCGTCATAAAATCGTGCTTAACAGATAGTGGTTAAGTCAGTTCATGATTCAGGGTATCCTTATAGAAGACGAAGACCTACTATTATAACAATACTAACCAAGCGACTACTGGCCGTAACTAATGACGGTGCTAAAGCGGCCTACACACGTTCAAATCGGCTTGTCAATTCGATGTGAACAAGCCGAATTGACTGTGTGTATGGGAGCGTCAGTTCAGTTCCTCAAATCAACTGTCTGCGCATGCGCACCAGTGACAGGCGTCTGTTTAGCAACTGTCCCGCGTGTTTGCTGCTGTGTCCGTAGTCAGTGAAATTTATAGCCCTTTTCCAAGTGACAGCAGACTTTGAAAAAGTAGTTTTTTTTTATTTACATTACACTGTGTTGTCAGTGCAATGAGTTCTTGGAGTAAGGATTTCCTTCTTCAGTTCATAAAGTTGTTTAGGGGAAAATAATGTTTCTTCGTTCATCCGCAAATAATTATGTCAATCTTTGGGGTGAAACCGAAGTTCTTTTAAAAGGTTAACATGGGAGTACTGGGCTTGTTTTCAAAGCCAGTCCACTGATCCCGCTTGAGTTGACGCTTTCTTCTTTTCACAATTACACAAGCCACTGCACCATATATTAGTAATAACTCATCGACCGAAAACATTATTTAACTTGCAATTTCCGAAACACAAGCACAACAAAATTTTGGGAGTTAATTAACCAGATCGAACTGACAAGCCAAACTGAACGTGTGTATGTGATTGCTGCGTCAGTTAGAATTGACAAGCCGAACTGACAAGCCGAATTGAACGTGTGTAGCGGCCTTAAAGCGGCCTACACACGTTCAAATCGGCTTGTCAATTCGATGTGAACAAGCCGAACTGACAAGCCGAATTGACTGTGTGTATGCAAAAGTTTGTTCAAACGATGTGAGCTCAAGCCAGAAATTTGAACTGATGGCATGATGGAAATTCATCATTTCGGCTTGACACATCGGCTTGACGGCAAGCCGAACTGATCGTGTGTATGGGAGCGTCAGTTCAGTTCCTCAAATCAACTGTCTGCGCTTGCGCACCAGTGACAGGCGTCTGTTTAGCAACTGTCCGCGTGTTTGCTGCTGTGTCCGTAGTCAGTAAAATTTATAGCCCTTTTCCAAGTGACAGCAGACTTTGAAAAAATTTTTTTTTTTATTTATATTACACTGTGTTGTTAGTGCAATGAGTTCTTGGAGGAAGGAGTTCTTCAGTTCATAGAGTTGTTTAGGGGAAAAGAATGTTTCTTCGTTCATCCGCAAATAATTATGCCAATCTTTGGGGTGAAACCGAAGTTCTTTTAAAAGGTTAACATGGGAGTACTGGGCTCGATTTAAAAGCCAGTCTTTAGTCCACTGATTCCGCTTGAGTTGACGCTTTCTTCTTTTCACAATTACACAAGCCACTGCACCATATATTAGTAATAATTCATCGTCCGAAAACATTATTTAACTTGCAATTTCCGAAACACAAGCACAACAAAATTTTGGAGTTAATTAACCAGATCGAACTGACAAGCCAAAACTGAACGTGTGTATGTGATTGCTGCGTCAGTTAGAATTGACAAGCCAAACTGACAAGCCGAACTGACAAGCCGAATTGAACGTGTGTAGCGGCCTTTACGTTTTTAAACTTTTGGCAAATAAACTATCTAATAGAAGTTTAATATTCTTATAAGACTCTATCATATTGTATCATATGTTTGTCCCAATAATAATACCGTCGTTTTAGTATTTCTGAAATAAGTGTGACTGAAATTGGTGAAGCTATTCATTCAAACAATTTGGATTGGTGTATATAAAATTGTGTACTTCATTGTTATTTAAAAACTATTCATTTTCTGACTTTAGGTCTCCATAACATTGCTATGTAAACTTAAAGTTGAATTATTCTTAAATGGGCTAATAGAATCTAATATTTTCTAAAGGCTATAACTTAATATCAGGAGTGAATATTTTGCTATATAACTATGATATGCCTATAACATATAGGCTACGTTATTCAATAGAACATTATTTGTTAAGACGCGGGTAAAAAATGTTTTTTTATTGAGTGGATGTTTTAAAAATTGTGAAGTTGACACACAACGTGGTGGTTGTGATTCCTGACTTATGCGTGTTTTAACGCTCTGGCAAGATTTGTTTATTTTAACATAGATTTTTATTATGTGCTAGTTTGTTTACCTGAAGAAGAGATCAGACTACAGATCTCGAAACGTGCTACTGATTTTTTAATCACTATATCTCTAAATTTAATAATTTCGGTAAAAACTGATTGCTAAAATATTAAAACAAATTTAGTTAATGCCTGAAAGACAAACTCCAACATATAATATTTACAAAAGAGACGATGTAGTTATCTGCTAAAAATTCACTTTTGACAATGGATTTCCCAAGTGTTTTGCAATATTTCCTTATTAGATTCGTGGAAAACTGCGGGGTCTGTCTATTGTCGGTGGGATTTCCTACCAAGAACAAAGTGACAAACTAATATAATTGGATGGCTGTAAATAACTCAAGGTAACGCGTCGGGCGGCAGCTGACCCGCACATATAAAGGCAACCGCAGCAGGCACAACTTGTGGGCACACTAGTTATCTGGTGGCCAAATATCTGATACCTTAACTGAGGTTAAATCTAAAATTAAAACTATGTTACAAAAATGAATTCGTCTTACATCCATATAGAGTTTACTATACAAAATAGTGTTACTAGTCATAGTGCTGCAATGCTGTCAGATTTTTAATAATACTATTATTCATTATTACTAATGGCTTTTTATTTTATTCTCAAAACTTTTCGACAATTGTTGGATACCTACACACTACTATAAGGCGTGCAAATATGTGAAATAAATGTTAATTAAAAATATAAATATCAATATATTGTCAAATTTCTGTCCCTGTACTTGTTGTCTGGTGGTTATATAATTATTATTTAAGTATTTGACGGTTGTTTGTAAGTAATTGAAAGAATATTATACAGATATTATCTGGGACCAAATTATCGTTTAGTATATTCAAAACGTTCGATACCATCATATTTTGAACTTCACCAAAATTAGAGCGGCAGACAATTTATTTGTTTCTTAGGAATACTCCCCAGTGAATTTCAAGGAAAACCAGGTAGTGTGCTTATAGAGTGAATAATACACAGAGTGAATAGTACAGAATTTCATGTCTGTACCTTTCATGGGTTTTTGCTGAGCATTGGCAAAAGTTTACGGAAGGGAAATTCGGTAAGCAAGCAAGCTTCAATAAACTGGTTTGTTTTAAAAATTAGTTCACATAAGAACAGGCGTTTATTTCTTAATAAAAATATAATGGGAATAAATATAATTTGTTGTACTTAGTTTAAAAGATAAAACAGATAGAATGCTATTTAATTTTTTAGACTGATAAAGGTTGTAATAGTTGCATGGCAGAGAAAACTATTATATATATATATATATATATATATATATATATATATATTATATATATATTATATATATAATTGAGATATATTAACAGTATTATGCATCACTAGACCAAGTGCCATTTCTTAAAATTTGAGGTAGAGGCGCATTCTGGTGGGGGAAAATTTACTCTACTGTACAAAAAATACTCACTCATTTCCTAGCAACAGTGTTCATAATAATTAAAAATTGACCACGAGCCAAACCTTAAATACAGCATTACGCATTTTGCATTACTAGACCAAAAGTAAAAACTCAATAGATAATTTGCATCAGTAGACCAAGCGCCACCAGCTGGAGTTTGGTCTTGTTATGCAAAACTCACCTGAGTCATTGTTGTCGCTTGGTCAGTTAGATGCTTGCGATTGTTTGTAACAAAAACAGACGGCTGTTTTTCCTTGAGCCAGTTATTTCTCCTATTATTTGTATTATAGAAGTTTCTAAGTTATGAAATTATGCATTCCTTTTGCAATCTTTTAGAATTTCAAGCTGTAAAATAAACACAGCTTTAAAGGCACTTAAACGACCCGGGGGGGTACGAGATTTGCGTTGTATTACAGGAGGACACAACAAAATTGAAAAATGTCGAGTTCAGGAAGTCATTGAACATATAATGAAATTTCCCAAGTTCAAATCTCACTGCAGTAGAAGTTGTACAGAGCGTGAGTTTTTCAGTCCAGACAAGCCGCTTGTAAAAATGAATGAGCTTTATAACGCAGAAGAGGTAGAAAATCCAATATCACTTTCTTTTTACAGACATATTTTTCTTACTAAATTTAATTTAAAGCGGAAAACGCGGAAAAAAGGACACTTGCAGTACATGTGACTGTCTGGATGTTTTTTTTAAACAACTGCGTTGATGAGAGTAACCGTAATCATTAAAAAAAGAAAAATATGTTCATTGAGAATCGTCAGAAGGTGTCCCAACAGCAAGGAAAACAGATATGATTTCATTAAAATCCTTAATGAAGTTCATTCCTAATGATGCAAGAGCTGTTTACCTAATTCTCTTTGCAAACTCTGCAGTTGAAGATGACACCGAAGGCTTCAACGGTCCTTTAGACTTAGAAATCGAAGAATAAGAATAGAAATTTTTGGTGGTTACTGTTACATTGTTCTACTATTTTCTATTTAAATTATAAGAAACTGAAAATAATTTTTCAGGGTGATTTTATTTAACTACAAACATACAGCATTTTGTATTTTGGTGTAAAATATATTATATAAAGCTAAAAATCTTATTTTATTTACCTTTCCATAAAGGAAACGTTAGTTGGTTTAGATTTGTAAAACTGCATTAAGACAGAAATCGGTTAAGCAAAACTAGACCAAGCGCCATTTTTATTTATTTACTTGATTATTAATATAATAAACAGATTAAAACCTGTACCTAATAAAACCTAATGTCTATTTACTGAAAAAATTACAAATCATGTAAGTGGCATCCTTGATTTATGAGAATAGTTTAAACTTAAGCATTGATTTCTGAAATGTTGGGTTTTGGCGCTTGGTCTAGTGATGCATAATTCAACGTTTATTGAAATTAAATAAGGCTATTGCCATTTATACAATTTAATGTAAATAAAAAAAAGTCGTTTGACAGGTGTTTAGTCTTCCGGTCATATGTTAGTTTGCTTATTTAAACGCATATGTGACAGATACGGCCAAATACAAAATAATTGAATCGGAAAAAGTAAGCGCTCTGTGGTGTAATGGTAGCACATTCACCCGGCAAGTGAGAGATCCGGGTTCGACTCCCGGCGGAGCAAGTACTTTTTGCGATTCAATGTTTATTGTTTATTGAAATTATATATATATATATATATATAAATTTATTTTAAGGAAGAAGATGATGAATCACAAATTAGTTACTAAAAAAAGTACTATGCCGATTAGTATATGAAATCTTTCAGTAAGTCAAACACACATGTTATTAAGTTATATTGATGGATTGGTTGGTTTCATCGTAACTTGGAACATTTTATCTTAATCGGCAATGCGATATTCGTATACTTTGCGATAGTAATTTCCTTGCTTGTATGTAATTATATATGACGTGTCGATTTTAAACTACTGTAACTTTGTGACAAATTAGAGACTTGAATTTTGAACAGGATGATTTAATACAGTATAAAAAAATAATTGTGTTTCCTTTGTGTGTCTAGTGTTATGCCCTTAAATCCGAGGGAAGTATTCTGTTACCCGCACATCAATACATATTTGTCACTGCTTAGTACCATTTATTTTTTGTAGCATGAATTTTCAGACGCAATTGAGCCTGACAAGCCTTGTCTGCTTTTATATAAAACATGCACAAGCACATAAAACGATAAGTTTGTTTTATTGTAAAATGTATTGCCGCGTTCCTTATATGCTTAAATTAGGTACTAAAAAGTTCATAATAATATTGAATACTGTCATTATTAGTTAAACTTTTGTAATTTGTTGTAATATGGATTTTTTACTGAAATTGTAATATAAAAAAATAAAACATGAAGAAATATCAAAAAATGTTTTATGCATGAGAAGAAATACAAATAAAGATTGGAAACATCATAAAATTGTGTAATTATGTATCTTAAATTCGAGTATATTCATAACACTGTTTTTCTTTTTGTATTATTTACTACTTTATTCGCAGAATTTTCAATTTTTGATATATCTGGCTATTGCCAGTGCTTTCAAGTGTTTGGCTCAACATTTCATGAGTGGACAACGAATTATGAGTGCTCCACAGTTGCATCCGGAAATCCGAAGGTGTTCCATATACTTCACAATCCTTCCATCGCCAAAAACCCCAAACAAAGGACTTTATTTTTATATCTTATTACATCAACAACGTTCATGTTCTAACGCATATTGACCTAAATTTCTAAAAATTAGTATCAAATTCTCAAAAATGTGTAATTATATCTTACAAACTTGAATATCCTTGTGTTTTAGAGATATTTGGAGGAAGTAAATGACTTTATTTATCTGTATCCATTATACATATGATAAAAAATTTAAATTGTGATACATATGTGTTATATTATATCTTAGGTCAAAAAAATCAATCCTGATTAACAACTCGCTTCTCACTGCTACACAGCTGCTTGATGAACACTGCAAAACACTGTTGACAAAATCACAACTAATGTCTGTAGTGTCGTTATTTTTCTTATGTAAAGTAACATTAAAAATAATATTTCAGCAATGAAGCCACAATTTGAATTTGAATTTGAAAACTTATAGAATGGATAAAACTAGAAAGAAATTAACTAGTGAAGTAAATAACAGAGTACCAGTGGTATTGGAATGCTATAGAAATGTTGAATGGCAACGGTAAGTTTTATTCAGATATCGATAATGAACTATATATGATTTTGCGGGAAATTTGCAGTATATAATAAAACTCTAAAGGTTAAATATTTGTATTTTCCAAGATAAGGTTTGCATTTCCTTATTTTAGCCCTCGGGTCAGGAGTTTGCCTGTGTCCGTTTGTAGATAACGAGAACGTTTTGAAGTTGCAAAGAACCTAACACTCAGATGGATTATATCGTTTATCAAAACAGGGAAAAGTAGAAAATAGACAATGTATACAGTTGAATACACTGTAAAAAAATGAATAAAAGGAGAATACACTGGGGAATAAAAGGAGAAAGAGAATAGGAGTATTTCCATCGGTCCAGCTGTTTCTTAAACTAAATGATTATGCCTACAGTATGAGCATCTTTACACTACCCAGTTAGGTTCGACCATCCTGACCTGTTACTATAGTATATTTAGACGAAGTCAAGGTAGATAATTTGATCGCAGGATCACCTTACACCATCGAACCAATTATAGCAAACCTAATCAATACGCTTAGGAAGAAGATATTTGGTTTTGTTAATAATTATTTGTTGTTGTGCCTGTTGCAGCATTAACCGTTGTTACTTATTTGTTTATGACTTTATCACAATGGATTTCATAAGCTTAAAATAAACTATAAATTATTTTTATTACAATATTTTACATTTTTGTAGGTCTTGAAAATATTATCAGTAAATAATACTATCAAATCACATAACTCTTCTTCAGTCTTGATCACTACCTCTGACGAAATTTTAAAATAGACCAACTAAATATAATGCTATTTTAGTATACAGGAGTGCTGAAAAGTTATGAAAAATGTTTAATAGTTAGTAACAAGCGTACGACACCGTATTGTAGAAGAAGCTGCGCGTATTCCAGTAGATGTAATAACCAACGCGTTTTCAGCTTTGTCGTAGGCTGGAATATTGCCAAGAAGCTGAGGGGAAACAATTTGAACACCCATAACAATCTAGATAGGTAACTTTGTGTTACTATTGTTACTAACAACTACGAAGCCTTAATTTGAAATTCCACTAATTAAAGAAACTTCCTGAATTTTCTGCTGAATTTACAGTTTACTTTTAAAATCTTTGAACCGCCGCCATTTCTTAACGGATACAAGCTTTGAAGTTCGATTTACGGCATACTTATGTGCTTCCCCAGCCCTTTAAAATGATGTGCATATCAATCTATGCTTACATTAAAAACTCTTCTTCTGACTCCTCATGGACCGTTCTAATAGAAGAATGGTAGAACACTGAATACATCTTAAAGTAGGTGTTTATGTACAGTAATTAATTTATCACGCGTGAAGTTTTGTAACTTCGTCTGATATGGTTACAATAGAATTATGCCATTCTTGAACTTGCACATAAGATCAGTATTGAAACTTTCGAGTTCCGCCATTTTGTTTAAGTTTTTGAGGTCTAATTTGCGGCATGATGTTCTACTAATTAAGACCTTTAAAATGGTATACACATTGACTCATGCTTTTATTTAAGAGCCGACTCCTTACGGGCCATCAGATGTGGGAATAAGCTACTGATTCCATCACAAAGATCAAATTTTATGTCCTCTGTCAGTGTACAAAAATGTTTATATTTGTACGTTTACGAGTACAGAAGATATTATGCCGTTTCTGACTTTTCAGCACCCCTGTATACAAAATACACTGTTTAGACACATGTTTTCCCAATTAAATCACTGCAGCAGGTTTTTGTATCTTGTTTGGGGCAAGTTTATGGTCAAGATGTAAAACGAGAGATTCGACCAACTTTATGTGAGTCAGCCAATCATCATACATAATTGATCAAAGGTGAATCTTTTCTGTAAGATCAGACAAAGCTATTCTTATATTGATTCCGATTGGTATCATTGTGGTCTACTCCCATCTTTAATATGAAAAACAAATCTTAGTCTACTTCCAATTAGAAAATATTTCAAATACGTGACATATTGATAAAACTAACCGCTAAGGGAATTTAAATTACTTTAATGAGAAATTGGATTTATCATATTGAGAGAACGATGTTTTCAGGGTTGTTCATTCTCCATTTGGTCCAGTCTTCAAGACTGGTGTACTTCCAACTAGAGGTTACTGGGTGCCAGAGCCGCCACCAGTCCAATATCTATACCGGCCAATTCCAGTAGCTCTACCATACAAGTCAAATCAAGGACCACTTTGGTACCCAAGCTCTCCTATGTGCAGCCAACATGCCTCGTGGGATTCTACATCAAGTGCATCTTCTCCTCATCCAATCTCCACATCCACTCCAAGGATGGGTGTCAATTTGAGAGATCAAAAGATGATTGTGCAAAGAAAACCAATTACCATCACAAAACCTCCAGAACCCCAACAAAATCAGAGTAAAAAAGTAGATAGTGGCAATAAAGTAGACAAAAATAATGAAAACAGTGCATCACTAAACAAATCAAATAAAGTAAAAGATCATACATCAAAAACAGACAACCGCACGAAAAGTGATGACTGCTGTAAATCACATGAAAGTAGAAAGACAAGACACCGTAAAGATAGAAAAGGAACAATAAAAGATAAGAAACCTCAAAACGTATCTGGACTTCAAAACAAAAACAGAAATAAAAAATTGTATCCTAAGGTTGAAAGTTCACAATGTCAAAAAATGGACGGTAAAATTCGTGATATTCCAACTGAAACAATGAATAATACAAACCTCATTGAAGAAGAAATATTGAAAGAGAGTAAGGACCTATGTATTAGAGTAGTAGAGGAAATTCTTAAGGATGATATGGAATGGACTATAGCTGACAGTGTTCATGAAGAAGCGATGGATGTCTCTGATAACCAAGATGTTCCTAAGGATGGTGACAATGGAAGGGAAATGCATGCAAAGGATACTGAGGTAAATCGCTTATTTCAGTTTATGAGTTGCAATTCCAA
The DNA here is from genome assembly GCF_021130785.1 of Homalodisca vitripennis. NCBI lineage: Eukaryota > Metazoa > Arthropoda > Insecta > Hemiptera > Cicadellidae > Homalodisca > Homalodisca vitripennis. The sequence continues at coordinate 166,795,302 of NC_060209.1, forward strand.
TTTAGACTATCTTAGAATTATTTTATTTATTTCTTCGCATAAATACGTTTTTTCTTATAGCCAAAACCAATACTGAGGAGACAGGTTAGAGAAACTACCACCTCTACAAAGCCTCCTCCCGTAAGCTAATAAGGATTTTTTTTAGACAAACGCATTGGAAGTTCCAATTAAAATTAAGTAAAAACTAGTATTTTGCCTGGACTTATACCGTTTGCTTATTTTAATAACATAGATATTGTATTAAAGCGGTAGTTAAAATGTATTAATTTTTCTTCCAAAAGGAAGAAAAGTAATTAGAGGGCACAGAAACATTGTTAATTGAATACTTGCTATTTATCTTTGTCTTTTAAATAATGCAAATACTATATATTTACATTAATATTTGCTTGACTTTCGTCATACACTAAAGGTAAAATTGTCGTCAATATCTTGGTTCCCAGGGTGGACAAAAAAGATTTCCAAAAGGATTTAGACCATTTTTCCTAAACATATTTGAAGATCATCGATAAAATTCCACTAATTTAGGCTGAACCTAAAAACGAATGACATAACATGTATTAATGTTTTCGATAATGAGATTTTGGTGCTGTAAGGTATATGACTTACAACACTACAAAACTCTTATTTTTTAAAGACCTTTGCTTTTCAGTGCAAATTTTGTTACAAACTTTGCTTAGTAGGTCTACTTTGTAATTGCAGTAGACTACTAGATTGTATAATCAAACAATGAACTAAGAGTACAAAATTAAAAAAATAAAAATGATCGGTACGCTATTATTCTCATTCGTGTGTGTGAACTACACACGGAGATGCAACAAAACTCGTCGTGAACTCGCTAAAATGCGTCCTAGTGACGTTGGACAAAACGCAACCTGAAATTTTCATAATCGAAGCGCCGCACCGCGACCCGAAGTAACGACAGTCCTGATGACATGGGTGGTAGTCGCTTAAATAATAAATAAGTTAGTATGGTGCTAATCAAAACACATTTTGTTAACTCCAATATAACACTCTCTTTGCTGCGCCGCGAAACAAAAAAGCAGTTCGTTTTCAATTCAATAAAGAAGGGATGCATATGTGGTACTGGTGAAGAAGTTGCTTTGAATAACACAAACTTATTATGAGCTGCTGAGTCTCGTGGCTAACGAAATGTACCCGTCTTGATGCTAACGTCAACAGTACCCTACATGACTTCAATTTTTATTTTAACCTATAATGTCTGGGACGTCACTTAAAACAGTGACAAGAGCTAATAATGTTTATATTAACCACACAAAATGTTTGTGAGATACATAAATATAGATTCATAAATTGCCGAGTTGTTAAAATAATTCAATATACTACGTGAAGTTTAATTAACACGTAAATTTATTCCTACGAATTGCTGTGGTATTCGTGATACAATTGTAGTAAGAGTGACTACTCGAATAATCAAATGTATGAGTTTAAATAATTACTATTCATACCGCTACTATTCAGAACCTTACCGCTACGAAATAGTAAGGTTCTGCTCACGCACCTCCTCCTTCTACTGAGCCGCGCCTGGTGCTGAACCATTCATCATTATCTCAGAAGGTCGTTCATAGAGTTAGGTGCAAGTGCAAGTAACCACAGTTTCTTATAATTCTAGAAATATGTTTTTATTTCTATTTTAAATCAAAAGTTTAAAATAGAATTCAGTACTAAAGTTTATAGTTCTTGTTAGATTAACTGTAATTAACAAATAAATATTTGTTATTATTTTCCTCTGTCAGTATTAGAGTCCGAACCCTCTGGATCTCCCCCAAATACGCTGCTGGTTGCAATGAATTGCTCTTCGAATGCGACTTCAAGAACTATATAAAAATGAATATACGATTCAGTCAAACATGCAATTTCTAAAAAGAGATCGGCGTCATTATAACATAGAATTCACTCCTGCTTAGTTTTCAGATATTGAGTTTGGATTAAAACGTATGATCTACAATTAGCTAATCGTAAACTTTTATTTTTTATTTTAAAATGTAGAATGCAAATGTATTTCTTAATCTCTGCGTTGAGAAACAATACTTTCGCAAAGTCTTACATTATTCTGAATATTTTTAGTAGGTACTAAAAACTAATACTCCCATGTAATGATCACTTCTGAGCCACAGTGAACGTTGTCCGAGTATTGGGCTGCGTGCGGTTTTGGCCAAGTTGAAATGGTTTGGTAAAAAAGTAACGTTCATTATTTTCAATAAAAATATATTTATTGTGGCGTAATAACTGTAAACCTTACCCAAAAATACTGTACTTGCGGTCTACCTTACTGTTTAATTTATACTCTTTAGTTATACAACATTCATATTTCTACGCCTGTTCAAAGACGGTTATAATCATTTGAGAGATATTTTGAGAATACAAAACAAATATGTTATTAAGGTTTGAAAATTGACATCAAAACATACACACATAACCTTTACAAGCAATTTACATAGTATTCAAAAATGTATCTCATTGCAGTTAGTAGTTATCTTATTTTTAAATGGAAATATATTACGCTAAGGAAATTTCAGAAGAATTAAAAAAGAGTTACGTATATATTACACTGTCTGTTGTGCTTAAACAAACATTTCGTTGTATACGTGAAAGAAGCATTTTGATGCACTCTTATTTCAATAAGCACATTACTTACTTGGTATAACACATATGTTATTTCATTAAACTTTTTTGAAATGTATTGTAAAACATTATTGAGTACCAGGAAACCTTCCTTTCAGAATTACCTTTTAAAAGTCCAATATCCAACCATACTAGACTAGGTGAAGGTTTTTATGGAAGTTTGTAAGGCTTAACTCTGTTATGGATTTTTATAGAAAGATAGCATTTTAGTGGTTCGTTGCACAAAGGTCGGCTCTACAACACCGTTATCTTCTACAATTTGTTAAACATGTTATAATTTATTAATATTCGCAATGTAATTTTAACTGTTCTTGGCATGAAGCGCTTTGTGCAGTACAGTAAGTTATCGAAATAATATTCTTGAAATAAAACAGAGAAAACCTGTATGGAAAAAATCGGTTTTAGTTAATTCTAATTTATGTGTTGAAAACTTATTTAACAATGTTTACACATACAACTGTGTCTTATTTGAGAATAAAATGTTTGTTACCATCATTACAAAATGTCTAAGCCATTTGATGATTGTAAAAACTACCAGCTGTTACCCCCGGTTTCGCACGCAATTTCGTAGGTTTTGCACCTGTAAGAGCATTAATGATTCAAGTGAATTTTATTTCCCACACCAATGTTGAGTTTGTCTTCTTCCCACGATCAAGAAAATGTGTTAACAAAAGCATATTTATGGCGATTTTCATTTACTCCAATCTTAGTATTTTTGGTTCAATAGTTGATTTTGCCTTGTTTCCCGATCAAGAAAATATATATCACAGATCAGAGGAGCCTACTTCTGTAAAAAGTGAAAAGATGTGTTTCATATCAGTCTTTAAATTTGTAATAAAGGTTCATTTCATTTCATTTATTTATTTCCAAACAATTCATCAATACAATTGACTTACAAAATGGGTAAACGAAAATTGGAATAATACCTGCAGAGACTCCACTTCTGTGTGCAGGATTAGAGTTCTTAAGTCAGTCCAGCAGCACTAATAAACTTATTTATTTGAAATTTGTTAGCCTACATTAACATTAAATAAATGAACTTCTAAATGTGATATAATTTTAAACTAAAACATTGTATACATCCTGCATATATATGTAAAAAAGTAAACACGACATTCTACGATATTCTATTAATTAATAAAGCTAAAGAGAGTTAGTCCAAGAACTAAGGGAAAGTTACATACATTACTGTCAGAATAATCGGAGCTAGTCAAGCCAATCGTATATTATGCTGCAGAAAAGGTGCAAGGATGCGTGTTACTTGTTGGTTTTGTGCGTGTGCGTGTGTGTGTGTGGGCGCGCGCGCGCGCGTGTGTGTGTAAGTGCTTGTGATGGAATGATCGAACGTGTGTGCAATTTACCATTATGTGTATGGCGACTGAATGAGCGCCTCCGCCGCCGCCCAGCCCAGGTCAGGTTAGGTAGTAACATTATTTTTTAGATCTAATAATTAACATATTAAATAAAACTTCGCCTAAAACAAAAAAGGCACTTTCGTATTATTTATAGTATTATTAGGATGCTGTTAAAATACGTTTAATTTATGTTGTGTAGCTAATAAGATATTCAAGATTATTTTCACAAATGTCACTATGAATACTATGTATGTAAGAATAACATGCGCTTATTGTGCCCAACATTTCATGTTAAAAACTGAAAATCGATTTACAAATAGGTTTCTGTTCTTGGTCTATGACGTAGGATGGACAATTGTGTTACAGTTCATGCGGTACTATCTCGGTTTTTGTCCTCATTTATTCTTGTACTACATAAACTGCAATACCGAACTTTTCCCACAAAGGTATCGTGTCCGTCTTGTAGATGCGGTGATATATTCCGAGCTTGAGACAATTTATATATTTTTCGTTCTTTTCACGGTATTAGTAATACCAATGTGAAAACAGTAACAAAATTAATTTTGTAATTTTTAGGAAGTCATAATTCGACGAATACAATTGTTCTGTAGAAGAAAAAAACTGTGAAGTATCGTACATTAATGCTCAAAAGGTCAGATACAACCTAGTATCAAATGACCTGATAGACTATAATGAAAAAATTGTCGCACAGGCGGACAAACTGATCTTCAACCTTTTGGCTCCAAAATCTATTTTGTTCCTACTGGGACAAGATAAACTTATACACCAAGTTTCAAGTTTCCATGACTTCTTATCAAGAGTTGTAGCATAGTTTCAGACTGACGAACAGATTGTCCTTTGACTTTTTGACTCCAAAATTTGAGGGCTCTTCGTTGGACTAAGGGCAACCTATGTACTAAGTATCAAGTCTTTATCAGTTAATGTGCAGACAGAGAACCACACGATTGAAGGCCTTGCTGGATCCTTAATAATTTAAATTACATTATAATCCATAAGAGTTAATAAGTCCGCGTAGACTTATGGTAAATAAACTAATCTATGTAAATTGTACAAATTAAAACAGAGCAAACATATAAAGAAATTAGATTACGTCATGAAATGTAAACAAGATCTTCGATAGCTGCCATAACTGGGAGATCACAAGAGTGACGGTCCAGCTACCAAAAATTGCTGTTCGTTTAGCGTTACCCAGGGAGCACGTGTAGCAAGCTACGGACGCGAACAACTTCACCCCCCGAAAGCAGCGGGTGGCTTGGAAATTCCTCGAAAGGAATGGGTTTTATTGAATCGTTTTCGAACTGGGGTTGGGAGAAGCAATCACTGGAAATTCAAGTGGGGTATTACTGACGACCAGACGTGTGATTGTGGCGCAAACTCTCAGACAATGGAGCACATTGTAAACGACTGTCCTTTGCGATTGTTTTCTGGTGGTCTGGCTGGTCTGTGTGGTTTAGAGGATGGGTCTCTAAACTGGCTCAGTAATTTGGATTTAGCTTTGTGACGGGAGATTTTAATATTATTTTTAATTTATGACTCAAGAACTTTGTTCTTACGTACTTTTTAATAATTGTAATTTTTAATTTATTTATTTATGGATAGCTGCCTTTGTCCCCCATACGATATATATATATATATATATATAATGTAAACAAGATTATCTTTTATGGATTGTAGAGTCAACATCAAATTTCCTGTAATAAAAAATTGCCTCTTAAAGGCTTATGGCTTGATTTTGTAAAAAAAAAATAGGCGTGTCATTATATCAAGAGCTACTCTAGTGCTTCGTTTTCGAACATTTTAATGCAAGAATACGTTACAATTAATTAATGTTAAACCCAAAGACGATTATCAATAACATTTATCACATTCGTTAATGTACTATGATTTATAAGGGAAGGGATGGCAAAATGTTCATACAAATATGAGAAAACGGATATATATATATATATATATATATATATATATATATATATATATATATATATATATATATATATATATACTTAGTTCATGGACTGTCATTATACGAAGATAAATAAAATAACTCATAAAACAAATAATGCTTTCGTGAAATTGATTGAAAAATTTCCTACATTTTATTTGTAAATAATTAGTAATTTTGTTTTCTTAGACGTGAGAAGGTTATTCCCGGGGTGTGGGTGTATGTGATTCATTCCTCCCGGGAAATCCGAGACTCCTCCCACGGAAAATATTGAAAACATGAGGTCTCAAGCAAATCAAACGAACCAAAAGTTGCCAAAATTTTAGATTGATGCCAGTGCGTCCCGCCTCAAATTGTGCATTTTGAATTTATATCTTGAGCACAAAAGATAAAATTAAAAAGTGTTATGTACTAAAAGACTTAAGTCTTCCCTTTACCTAAAGAAAATAAATAGATCAACATTTAAAATCTAGAACAAGCAAATTAGATAATGGTTTGAAATCTAAATAGCCAATGTGATTAAATTTAAGATAAATGAATAGTTTTTTTCAAAATCTACATGTGTGCCACTATAGCTGCGTCGTTCCATGTTTCAGTTGTGTATTTATATTTTGTAGTTTTTTTGTTAATTATCATGTTTATTGCTTATTTTATACTCTTATTGTATGCTTCCTGAAGATTTTGGCATACAATTCCAGGAAATATATTGTTCATTTCACTATTATGAATAAATGGATACGTTTTTATGGGTTCATTTAATTTGTAGGCATATATTTTGTGATCGAGCATTGTCTCTCTTCATAGTCTCTTAATAGGGTATTGCAGACTTTATATAATTATAACATATCGTTACATTATTTTGCAATGAATTAAGTTTAGGCAGTTGGCAACAGTTCAGGTTAATGTGTGCTGGACTGCTGGCTTAGAAGAGGCCTTTAGTCTGCGTTATTAGTTACTTCATGTTTGAAAGGAACAGTAGTAGTTTACATTTCGGTTGTGTGGTGTTAAAACTTGTTTATGCATTTGGATCATTTAATCAGCTGATATTTTATATTTTTCTGGAATAACAACTGTTTTCTAAATGACTACTTCCTGTTTATCATCTCATCGTTACAGTAGTCAAAGTTGTAGGTCCTTACCAATTTCGTCAGTGCTTCTGGATAAATTATTAGTAAGTTTTAATTATAGGATAATTATTGTATGGTTTTAATTATTTTATATGTGTACGGAGTTGGAATTTATGTATTTATATGCAGGATGACTGTATCATTAATAATTCAGAATGAACTCTCCAGCTAACCTATTCCCCCATAAGTATTTTCACACCATGCACAACTTCAATTAAAAATGGACTACATAAGCTATCTGAAAAATGAATATAAATATCTTTGGAACTGTAATGTTTCGTGTTATGTTTTTTGGGTTGTCAGAAAATGAGCTTTCTTTAATATGTAGGTTTTAACTTGTCGGGACAACACTTGTAAAATACTAGGTATAATGAATAAACAAAAAGTATAAAAATAACAGTCTCCTACTTTAATTTAAAAGACCCACTTCACATTATTTGTTGTCTTTAAATTTCAAAGTGCTCAATAAATAATAGGATAGCAGTACTATTTAAATAAAAAAGTGAGGAAAAGGCCTAAACAACTAAAAAGAATAGGCTACAATCCCTAATAGGAGAGTCCATCTTGGGTTGAGTGGTTAGCTCTCAGGTAGGACAAGATGGTTCATGAGTAGAGCGTTTAGTTCTCAGGTAGTGTTAAAGCCTTGGTTATAGCATTTGACGGGTAGACTTTAATATGCGGCCTACACTTGTTTTTCGGTTGTTTTGTTTTTCAGGAATAATTCGATATTACAATTGATTTAGCATATGAATAAACTTAGTTGCAGTAATTTTATTGTAAACAATAAACAGCAAGAAGTAACAAATACTTTGAGACTGAATATGAGAAAAATAAGTGAGATATTTCTTAGGCTGCAGTATAATAAGAGGCTACCACCAGAATAGAATCATAGTATATCCTTAAAAACAGCAAAAAGTAACTAAATGTTTAACTGTGTTGTTAAATTTTTTAGATACATAACATAGATAGTTTTATATAACGTAATTCGTGTCAAAGTTTTTGTTTCTAAAATTTAGATAATCATAAGTATGATCTGTTGTGGTGGTGGCCTCTTATTATACTGTAGCCATTTCTTACAATTTATGAGATTTGTTTAAGTGGCTTTAACATGTGAGTTTGGGGGAGAATTCTTTCCTCCATTTCACAAAAGTGGTTACTCATTGCTATCAAGGGGAAAGTTATAAATACTGTAAGCTTTGTTTGATATCTAAGTTTAGGCCATATTAGGTTTTGTAATGTTAGTGTTAAATTTGTGTGTTTAAAATTGTAATGTACTTGATTCTTCTTGTTGGGTAATTTATTATAACTCTTTATTTTGTAGGATTTTTACATAGCCTATCGAAGTTGGATAATATACTGAATTGTTCTATAAAAATAACAGAAAAACGAGTGTAGGTTGCTTATTAAAGTCTGCCCCCATTTGACTCTCAAGTAGGCCTTTGGGTAGTGGATTTGGCAATTTTGATTAGGCAAGACAGTCAGTTAGTTAGGTAAGGTATTTTTTTTAGCTTCATAAATTATGTCAAAAAGTAGTTTAAGTTTTGGGCTTCATGTAGAAATAAAATTGTATTAAAAAAAAAATAGTAAAAATTGTTTTTTTTTTTGTTAACGGTACTTACTGTCTGAACACGCCTCGTAACAGTTAGGTCTAGCCTATTTTCAGTTTTTCTCGTATTTTTCAATAAATTTTTGGTTATAATATCAATATTTTTGGTCTAAGGTAAGGAGATTTAGGAATTCACTACATAGGGATTTACTTCCTTATTCAGATATATGTTTTAGGACTTTCTTACTTTTTTTCATTAATATTGCTATCCTTAACACTCTTTAAGGCTGCAGTATAATAAGCTGTCCACAACAATCAAATCGACTATCGATTAGAAATATCTAAACTATAATATATAAAGTAAATTCATTGGTAGTGTGATTTGGTATCATCTGGATGATGTTGAATTGAATTAAGTTTTAGGCTTTACAAATGTTAATATAGAGAAGTTTTGTTAGCACCTTCAATTTCAATGGTTAAGAAGTGGTTTACAGATTACTGTTGTTGTCATACCAGCACTAGTGATGCCAAACGTTCAGGTCGCCCAAAAGAAGGTATTACGCCAGAAATCATCGATAAAAGCCATGGAATGATATTAGATGATCAGAGAAAGAAAGAATGTGAGTTGGTTCATGTTATAGTTGTCTCAACTGAATGGATATATCACATTTAACACGAATATTTAGACATGAAAAACTCTAAGGGAGATTGGTGCCGTGATTGCTCACACTCAACCTAAGCGCAACCATGTGACCACCTTAAATGAGTGTTTAGCGATGTTCAGCCGTAATCCGGATTAGTTTTGGCACCGTTTTGTAACTGTGGATAAAACATGGATCCATCACAACACGTCAGAGATCAAGGAACAATCGAAACAGTGGGTTTTTCAGGGTGAACGTGGACCAAACAATGCTAAGGTGAGTCTGTCAGCCAATAATGTCATGGCCACAGATTTTTGGAATGCACAAAGTGTCATTCACATTGATTATTTTGAGAAGGGTAGAACGATCACCAGCGAATATTATTCAGAGCTTTTGGACAGATTCAACGTTGAATAATTGAAATAAAAACTAAGGCATTTGGCGAAGAAGAAAGTGCTGTTCCGTCAAGACAATGTATGTGTGCACACTTGTCTAGTCATACTGTAATGGTAAAAATCCATGAATTGGGCTACTAACTGCTAGTAACCCATCCAGCATATTCTCCAGATCTAGCCCCCTTGGAGATTTCCTGTTTTCAAACCTAAAAAAATGGCTGGACGCTAGGAGATTTGGGTCGAATGAAGAAGTCATTACTGGGTAATTCTAAGCAATATATGGGTCAACCTCGATTTTTCTCATATTACAATATAATGTTCCAATAGTCAATTAGAAAAGGAAATGACTAGAATTTCTTGCCGGAAAGCAGTTATAGGGAGCAGGCAACCGCCAGACGGTCATATATTGCTTAGAGTTACCTATTAGTGATCAGGGGCACTGACGTGATCTGGGCTTCAAATTTGGAACTACTCGAGTTAATTTTTTTTCTAAAAGAGCAAGCAGCGCGAAGCGCTGCGCAGCGGGCAGGCATCGTGCGTGATCCTTTTTTTTATTAAAAATTTCTGATAAATTGTTACTACATATTACAATATAATGTAGGTAATGTATGTAAAACAATTTTAAACACATAATTACATGCTGGAAAACAAAGTAAACCAATATAATCCGCCCAATACAAAATATCCGTAAAAATCTGGTAAAGGAATCTGTGTCATTCCTTTGGCCTGAATCAATTCAGTATAGACGAAGATCACGCACGATGCTTGCCCGCTGCGCAGCGCTTCGCGCTGCTTGCTCTTTTAGGAAAAAAATTAACTCGAGTAGTTCCAAATTTGAAGCCCAGATCACGTCAGTGCCCCTGATCATTAATAGGTAGTTCTCGCGGTTGCCTGCTCCCTATAACTGCTTTCCGGCAAGAAATTCTAGTCATTTCCTTTTCTAATTGACTATTGGAACATTATATTGTAATATGAGAAAAATCGAGGTTGACCCATATATTGCTTAGAATTACCCATTACTGAAACAAATGCCTATTTTGAGAGCCTTGAGAAACCTGTTATTTGGAGGGAATATGAAAATTATAAAAATATCTTAAAAAAATATTTGCATGCCACTTCCAACATTTTTTTATGTGCTTCCCTAAGTTTCCTATTACTATAATTTTTATTACTTACCTACAATAAGTTACTAATTTCCTTATTAGAGGTTCTTTTCCACTATACCTGTTTTCATGACTTGCGCTTGGGTGCACAAGAGATACAGAATGTTGTATGCAATGCCGCCTGTCCCGAAAGTAGTAACAAAGCTGGTTGCATGTAGTCACATGTGTTTTCCGTGATTGATGAGGAGCATCTTGCATCAATCATGCCTCTCCAGCAGCTCGGTGTATATGCCATTCTTATTTTATTTATTTCTTTTGTCAGTGGTATGCTACACAGAGGTCAGGCGCATGGGTCAAGCTCAAGTCGCTCTGTGTTAAGGGTAATAAGATGCATGATGTATTACACAGAATCAGAGGCCTAGTGGAAATGGACCTTAAGAAAGCTTATGTTCAGTTCAACAGATACATAAACCCAACCAAAATGTATATTTTTGTTTTGGGTGTTATTATAGATACTAATTTACATTATCACTAGACAAAAGTAATGTTAATGTTCACCACCAACAGTAAAATTTTAGGTAGAGCTTCCTCAGCTGAACAAGGAAAAATACCTACAACAAATTTTTGCTCAGGGGAGTTTTAGGGGATGCTCTTTTTGTAATTGCCATGAAGCCAATTCATATTATTATATGTATTCTGAGCACATACGGTATGGCTTGTTGCAGATGTCATCACCAAATAGTGAAACTGTGAAATCAACAAAAAACAATGAGGTAAATTCATCAGAGAGTACATTAAAGAGATCTTTGGAAGATGAAGGTAATGGACCTACACAATCCGAATTATCTTCATCAGTTAGATTCACTCCACCACAAGTGTACAAGGTAAGGATACATCTTGCTTAAATTAATCCTTTAACGTATGGGATTACGTACTACATAACGTAATCCTTTAAAAGTACCTAAAGGTGGGGGGGAGGTACACTGATAAAATAAAATTTTAGCCTGATTTTAGAAGATTTGACCGGGAATGATTGGCCAAACCGTACTAGCCTAAGCTTAAGACAAGTTGCTGACTGACATTCTGATCTGATGAAACCAAATTTATAGGAACGTTCAAATGGGGGGGGGCTTCACCTAATTTTTATTGACAGTTAAAAATATGATTTTATAATTTCAAATTTGGCTTGCCATTTTCCAATATGACAAGTATTTAAATTTATTACAGGGATGCTACAGGTCAGGGTCAGGGAAGTCAGGGAAAAGTCAGGGGAAAAAAACAGGACTGGAAATCAGGGAAAAAGTCAGGGAATCCGGTCTCAAATCAGGGAAAAGTCAGGGAATTTCGACGTTGGTCAGGGAAAAATATAAAATCCCTTTACACAAATAAACTTACTGCCGCCGCGCCGAGTCCAAGCCTGCAGACGACGCGGCGCATGAAGCAGGCAGCCAAAAACCCTGGGGATTGCGTCAAAAAAAGTCAGGGAAAAATGAAAAATTTGGTCTGGAAATCAGGGAAAAGTCAGGGAATTTCATTATTGGACTCCTGTAGCAACCCTGTATTAAGTAAAATACCTATACTTTCTTGCAAGTTTGGATTTAAAACAATGTTTAAAAAGTTTTTATTCTAGGTAATTTCCTTTTTAACTTATTTGTTATTAGCTTCAGCCTATTAAAACTTTTATAATGACATGTTTTAATATTTTTAAGAATCATTGTATGATTATTTCAATGCAATAAAAAAGCCATTGATTTGCAGTCTACAAATATTGTTTTGTGTTATATAATATTTGTAGATCAGTTTAGTTTTGCATTAGATATCTTTATGTCTTCATATTATTTGTATTTATTTAGCTCCCAAGCATAAATTATTAATTTATAATTATGTTTCATATTACGTAAGTAAGCTTCAATTTCGAAAAAGTGCATTTTATAATATCCGTCTAAATGTACTAATCTTGTTATAGTAAATTTAGTTGCTCTACTTTTCGGATCTTGCATTTTCTATTAAGTAAGCAAACATGTCTTTACTTGCACATAAATGATAACCAATTCACGTTTGAAGAGTTTTTCTTAAATACCCCGGAAAATGTATACACAAACATTCCCATACGCAAACGTAAAATTAAGAAAATAAATGTAGATTTAAACTGGATATTAAATAACATTTTAATAACTATGGCCATTACAACTACAGAGACCATGTTTTCCTGAGGACTGATGTTTTTGTGTGTGTTGTCTCTCACCAGACTATTGCCATAGGATGTACGAGAGGGTTATTTTCTTCTCAGGACTGAAGGGCTTCCACATATTCTCCATTTGTATGCCCATTGGGACTATATTTTAAAGTTTTGTTGTAATATTGAATTAACTGATTACAATATCTGGACACAGTTTTTTCAGGTATGAGTCTATCATTGGGGCTGGTAACCTGTACATAGTGAAGAAAACTTTTCATGTGGCACGTTACTGGTGTTGTTAGATGTAGTGTATCTCAATATGTGTGTGTTTTTTTATCACGCCAAAGCAATATACATTGATTGACTTTTAGAAAGTATGTACATATAAGATGATTTATCTCTTAATTCAATATATTCATGTGTACGCTTTATTGATTAACCACTTTTTAAACTTGTTTTTGGAAAAAATGGCATATTCTACAGAGAGAAAAAGACACACCCAAAAATTCTAGTCTTCAAAGTTTTAACATTATTCACTTTTCATTTAATCCAGATTTTATTGTGGTAAAGAGTTTTCCTTGATGAACATGTACCAGACTAACTCAAATCTATTTTATTAGATTAAAAGAATGGTGCAAAATAGTAAAACTGAAGAGAGAAATTCTTCAAAGGAATGTTCAAAATACTTAGTTAAAAGTCCAAGTTCATCTGCTTCCGTTGCAACACCGACTTTGAAAAGCCCCAAAAGGTCAACTTCAGAGGTGAGAACACCAATCATCTGGGATGACACGATTCTTGCACCGTCAAAAGTGCGAAGTGCGACAAGAACCTCAAAATCTGGGAGTTTATCTAATGGCACGCCAGAATCATCAATATTCATTACTCCAGAAAGCACGCCGAAATCTATAGAAGTAGTTGTGAGTATATAATTATTTCTTAATTTAATTTTAACTCAAATATCAAGTGTTAATATCAGTTTTTAGAGTATAATAATCATATGTAATTTTCACAAATTAATACACTTCTTTCTGTTTTTTTAGGAATTGTTTGCCAATGAATTTGGCATATTTTAAAGTATTTCTGAGACTATTATCAAGAACAGATGTAGTGTCTGTGATTTCCTGATTATTGGAAGCACTAAATATACCTTTCTCATAAACAGATGGAGAGTTACATATGATAAATATTACAAATCAAACAAATTATTTTAAAAAACAATTAGGAGAATCTTACGGCACTGCTTTTGGTTTTCCAACAGTACCTATGAGGATGGCTATCTGTGCCATTTTTTTAGTAAAAATTTCTAGTTCATTATCCTAATTTTCTGTTTATCAAAATTGCCAGAAGAAATATTGCAATTTCTTTAATAAATATTAAAAATAACAACAATAATCTATATTATGCTTGATCATCTAATCTCCAAATTAAATATATTTCTCTTGTTAAACATTGACAGAAAAAAATATTATATCAAGCTAAAAAATCTTGTCTAGCTCTAACTTGCATACAAAAATGAAAATTTGTGGTATAGTATTATAACTTAATTTTATTTACTATTTTTAAGATTATAGTCAACTCTCCAGAATTCGAGCTAAGTTGAAGTATGAAGGGATTTTAATTCCAAAGATGTATGAACTATACAAGCCCAGTATATTAATAATAAAAAAAGATATTATCTGTAACACCACATAGAGTAATTGTCATCCACAAAAGATACAAATTTTTATATTGGAACTAAGTGCCATATTTCTCACATTGGCACTGTGTTGTTTTTTTTTATTTTGCAAATCATCTTTATTAGTTTTGTACAACATTTAAAGTATAAAATAAGTTGAATTTTCTATGAAAAGTACTCATACAATATATTAAGAATAATCTGTTTACTAACAGTACACTTATCTTATGTATATTTATAAACTTTTTTTAAAGTTAATAAAGTAATTTAAATATACACCAAAGTTACAATTAGTAGTATAAAAACCAAATTATACAAATGATAGGTCATTTAATAGAAAAGAAATATTAGATTGAAATATTTTAATGTATTTATATGTATCTTAAATAAAAACAAACTCTTAAATAAATACTAACTCCAAGATGTGGTTTGATTTTCTAAGCTTGTAACTAATAATTCATGTTAACTCACTTATAGAAAGGCTATGTACAATTTTTACAAATTATTGTATTTATATATATTACAGGTATTGTTATATACTTAAATTGAACATTCCTTATGTGATTAGCATCAAAACCAAGCAGTAAGATGTAATAGCCTAAAAGATGTAAGGCAAGTTTAAAAAACTCTTGATAAATTGAGTGTTTTCCACTTTCAGGATTAACAAATTCTTTTCATATGATTTCTTCTTCTGTGGGGCGGTCTACTGCCATGCACTTAAGCCTCAAGGGCCTTTTGCACACACCATGAGGCCTAACAATCTATGATTTCAGCAGTTCCACAAACCGCCGAAAACAACCTATCAGGTCTTCCTGGGGAGATCCATCATCCTTGTCCAAACTACCAAAGATGGCATACTGCTCCCTTGCTATTGAAGGGCAATCAAAGAGCAAGTGTTCGGCAGTTTCATCCTGTTCATCACACATTCTACAGAGCGGATCCTCGTGAAGGATGCCAACTCTGTGAAGATGGTTCCTCAGGTGACCATGTCCTGTGATCAGACCTATAATCCGAGAAGACATTGATCTATTTAGTGAGAGAAGGTCAGAAGCCACTCTGGAGGAAGGTGACTGTAGTACCATTCTGCTCATTCTCAAGTCCAGATACAACCTCCACCTTCTCTCATGTTCAACGCGAACCCATTTCGAGACAGCCCCAAAGGATTCACACCTTGGAATACCGCAGAATGGTTGAGGGCCTGTCATAATTGGTGCTGAGCCCCAGTTGACCAGGGCTTCAGCTCTTTCATTCTAGGGATCCCCTTATGACCAGGAACCCAACAAACAGTCACATTGTTGATTCTGGCAAGGGAAGAAACAACTTGATAGCAATCCTAAACAAATTTGGATTTGAACACACAAGAGTCCAGCGCCATCAGTGCTGCCTGACTATCCGTGAAAATATTGATCGTCATGCTCCTATATCAGCAATGACTGATTGTGTAGATTGATTCTTAAATCTGTGTTTAATTTTTTAGGAGTGTCTGTGGCCAGGTTCACAAGAGTTGTATTCATTGGCTTGACGTAACTAATCAATATTTATTTTCAGAGACCACGTTTTAAAAGATCACTAAGTGATCATTTCGAAGATGGCAATTCAAGTCATGAGTTGAGTCAAAACTCCTCAGCATACTTCACGCCTGACAGTTCTCCTGGTGAATATGTGAGTTGTTACTAATAATCTTCTCTAAGTCTGTAACTTTAGGCTTCATAATTTAAATACTGTAATTCATAAGGCATGAAATTTATTAATTAATTATTTTATGTATCTTTATAACAAATATATGAAAATTGTAGAAAACAATTTAACGGTTGTAAACCCACGTTAAGTTAAAAACCACGCTGTGGTAAATTCAAAATCATGTCATCTAGTCAAAATTTTAGCAGTAACGTAACTAATAAAATGTATCCAACTAAAGGGACTACTAATTGCAATTCAACCAACATAGTATATAATCTAAATTGTAATTTTTGTAGTAACAATATATAGGCCAAACCTATAACCACCTTCATATTAGAATGACAGGTCACCGTTGTTGTTCATGGAGATGATAAACCCCTCGATGTACATTCCAGAGAACTCAATCAGGACAAAATTTAAATCATTATAAATGAAAAGGTATCAATAATGTAATATTACACGTTTGCAAAAATATCAGTAGGAAACTGTTTATCAACTTATATTAAAATTAAAATTTCCTTTCAGTTTAAACCTTTGATAATTTATGAACATTTTTTACTTTTCTTATTGGCATTTCTGATGAAACATTAGCTGTGATGTATTGTTTACTGTTTATTTTTGAATTAGAGTTACTTTTTCTTGTCAATTTAATAGTTATATATTTAAAATATTTATACACTATTTTTGTGTGAAGAAGTACGCTAAGATGTACAAAAGTTCATATAAAGATAAACCATATTTGGTTTTTTAATTTTTGTTCACAGAAAGTTAATTTGTATTGATATATAATATATTTAAAATAGTGTATAGATAAATAATTAGTAAATGGTAGATCACAGAATTTTTTTGCAAAATTCACTAATAACTTAAAAAGTATAATAATAATAATAGTAATTCGTTTATTGAAGAAATGCTTACATTACAGGCATTGCCCAATTACAATGAAGCATTAAAGTAATACTAAATATATTAAATAGAGGATAAATACTAAAAATAACTATTTAAAAGTTCATCTTCATGTGCTTTCAAAACGATGACAAACCAGTATAATTTACAGCTGAGAAGTATAACATTAATATTCAAATTTTGAATTAACAACAAGCAATGTAATAAAATGTGTATGGATGATGTAAAATAATAAGTAGTAATAGTTGACGACAAATAACGATAGATATATGTAACAAATAAATAAGTAACAACAACAATAACAAGAATTAATATATAACAGTTAAATAACGATAATACAAAAACCAAACTAATTAACACTGAGTGAAACACTCTGAATAAATTGGTCTAATGAGTTGCCAAAAATATCAACATTGATTGGGAGTGAGTTAGGCAAACGAATCATTACATTTAATGGAGAGTTAGCTGCCAGATTGGTACGAGAGTAGCAAGGTGAAAACAATAAACGACTTCTTGAATTCAGCCGAGGGACATTGAATTGTAGTTTAGATAACAGAGCTGAGTCGTCGAGCACACCGCCCACCAGCTTATCCAGGCACACCAACATAGCCACCCGTCTCCTTTTACCCAGGGAGTCAATACCGAACAATGATAACAATTCTGGATATGGAACGACTGTTGTGTATTGAAAATAAATTCTTTATAATACAAAAACCTCAGAAATTTCTTTTGAACATTCTCTATTAACCCTTACCGCGCGCGATGCACTCAAACGCTGAGTGAGGTTCACATGTTACTGAAACGCTGTGAACTCAGATGCTGAGTGCATTCAGTTTATTGGCTACAAATGACGTGTTGTTTACAACAAACGTGCTAGAACGAAGGGGAAGGTTGATTTATGGCCTGGGCAACCCAACACGTGGACACGGACCGTTCCTTGTCGGACAGACAAAATATTATTTATTGTTTTTGTGTCTGGAGCTTTCACGGCGACACTCCAGGCAGCGCGGTTGACTCAGGGTCTGCGTGCGTGTACTGCCAGCCGTCAGTCCACTTGTATCTCGCTTTCAACTACGGATCGTTGCTTACTCGTTTTCTATTTTTATTCAGTTACAATATTATTTTAGTGTACAAAGACATTTTTATAGTAGTGTTTTATTTGTAGTGTGATGTAGTTTATGTGTTATAATAATGGTTATTTAGTATCAGTTAGTTTTTATTAGTATTAGTGTTTCTTTTGTGAAAATATGGCGAATCCAGACGATCCGGAGTTTGATAGTTTTGTTGAGGGGATAATAATGGACACATCCTTTTTCGAGTGCTTTTTATCCAAATGAACCAGAAGATTTCGATATGGACGATGTGATTTTGCACAATATAACTAACAGTGACACAGACAGTGAAAGTGGTGTTCCAAATGAAGGATTACCAAGTACTAGTGGCGGTAATCAAAATAATGACGGATTACCAGGTATGTCAACTTTCATGAGGAACTATAGGCCTATTCCCACAAATGATAATGAATGGATAGATGTAACCAATTTCGATCAAGGACCTTCTACTACTATTCCGATTTATAGTGTAAATACTGGGCCTAACTTGCCCACCAGCTTTGATCATAAGACAAAACCAATGGACTATTTTGCTTTATTTTTTAACGATGACTTGTTAAAATACATTTGTGATGAGACTAACTATTTTGCTAATACAAAAAAAACACGTTTGTTGTCACCAAATTCTCGCCTACAAAAATGGACAGACATATCTGAAGTAGATTTGAAAGCTTTCTTAGGAGTTATCATCAACATGGGCCTTTTAACTATGTCTAATATAAATAATTATTTCTCTTCTAAGTGGGTTAAGCGGATGCCATTTTTCAGCGATGTGTTTTTCTAAGGACGAGTTTCTCAATATATTTTGGAACATCCATTTTAACCACAAACGAAACGCAACTACCAAGAGATAAAGGGTTTCTTGTGAGACCTATTATTGATCATATAAAGAAAATGTGTCAATTTGTTTTATAATCCAACTAATTCCGTAGCTATTGATGAAAGCACAGTTTCCTTCAAGGGAAAATTATTAGTTTTCAAGGTTTATAACCCCTCAGAAACCTGTAAAATTTTGGAATGAAACTTTTTGTTGTCTCAGACTGTGATAACGGTTATGTTTATAAATTTCATTCCATATTTTTGGAAAAGAAACCTTGATTTCTGGTTCAAAATCTATTGAAAACCACTCAAATTGTGAAAGTTCTCAGTGATTCTGTAATCTATAAAGATGTAACTAATCCCAAACGCGGTCTTCATGTATATACCGACCGCTACTATACAAGCCCGGAATTAGCCGCAAGAGCTATTGAAAACTCATTGCCATATCACGGGCACTGTAATGACGCATAGGGTTGGAATGCCACGTGGACTCAAAGAAAAATATATAAAAATGAAAAACCCCCCCCCCCCCCCACCCCCCCCCCCCCCCACCCCCCCCCCCCCCCACCCCCCCCCCCCCCCACCCCCCCCCCCCCCCACCCCCCCCCCCCCCCACCCATTTCAGCATCATAAGTTTCATATCGACGATAAGTCGAACTTAATTCTCTGTTCCATATTAACTGAACAAGAATAAGGTTTTACCTTTGCCTTTGTTGGTCATCGTAGGAAGCTTTCACATTCCTTGCCTTAAAAAATTGAATTATATCATTACGTTAATTGCAATATAATTTTGTAAAAGGAAAAAACATAAGTTTATATTTTTAGATAAAACTATGGTGTAGAGATTTTGAATTTATAAGCAAATGTTTATTTTGAAATTGTACAATCTCATGATTATACTAAGGTTTTTTTAATACGTCGTCTCGGTCTGTGTACAGACAGTATCGTACCCAATGTTTTGATAGGGTGAGTTAATATCTTGTTTTTGGAGATGTGTCGGTAATAATTGCAAGAGCTTAAGTCGTATGATTAATTGGTTGAATAATGAAAGTAATTGCAAACAAAATAAAGCAACCGTGTATAGAAAATTTATTCCAAATGTGGCAAGAAAAAACGATATTCAAGGAACACCAATACTAAAGATAAAGCCCCATACTAGTCATGTAAAAGTATTATAGTTTCAACTGAAGAGTCATAAAGCAAGCACAAAATATGTTTATCTTAAAATATATTTATTAGGTAGAAAAGCTGACAAAGTAAAAAAACATTTTAATTATACTATGGCCAATAAAAAAATCTAAAGTACTATAATATCAATAATGTAAGTGTTACATAATAAGCAAACAAAGTAAAATAATTATCATACAGATTCGGTCTCTACTATTTGCAAAACTAAAAAAATTTGCATATGCTTTAAAACCTATAATTTAAACCACTAACCTAAATTACCATGTAGACCAATGCTCTATGAATAAACATTTCAACACATACTTTTTCTGCAAACCAACTTCTAGTAATGGATACCCCAACATGCCATCAAGTAAATATTTTCAAGGGATATCGTCAAGGTAAGAAGACTGCCAGAATGTTTGAAATGGAAAACAGGATTGAAACTTAGAAAGGCTATAACTGCGGGAGATACAGGAAACAACGATAACAGTTACAAAAGAGTATTTGTTTCCAAAGAGCGTTATTTAGTTATCGTCAGTCATCAGACTGTAACGATACATTTAATATAATGTAATTCTTCTTTTGCAATAGCATACTTAATTTCATCAGTATGTCTAAAAAAACTCTCATTACCTATTATAAATTACATTTAACTTATATTATACCTTCATGTACTCTCCACAAACTACTGAATATTTATTTATGAAATTATATCAAGTAAAACGTACTAAATCACATAAGTATTTTACTGAAAGATTTCTATTTAATGTTTTTCTGAGGATTAAGATTTCTTCACACTTGCCTAAAAATATCTCAATTTTTTATTAAAATCTTTGGAGCTATGCAATAAAAATATCGTTTAAATATTGGAGCGCTATTCAATAAATGTCAGGTATAATATTATGTAT
This sequence comes from Homalodisca vitripennis, assembly GCF_021130785.1. NCBI lineage: Eukaryota > Metazoa > Arthropoda > Insecta > Hemiptera > Cicadellidae > Homalodisca > Homalodisca vitripennis. The sequence continues at coordinate 166,816,524 of NC_060209.1, forward strand.
TCGTTATATATACCCATGATATATAACGATTAATTATATCAGGATTGTTGTTGAGAATGCCATCGAAGAAGAATATTCCTCACGGTTAACTTTGTTCTTCTTATATTTTTTTTATGAAATTGCATGCTAAGTCGCAGGTAACTTCTAGTATTCTAACATTCTTAGTAGTCAAGTGAAATTTGAATTAATTTGTTTTGGAAAAATCTCGCGTATAAAAAGACTTGAAAACAACTTTACAACCAAGTCAAAGAATCGTCGTGCTTTCTAATCGTAAAATAGGCTACGGGCCAAAACATAGCCCTAAACTTTTGAATGTATGGATGACATCGGAATTTATTTACTATTCATATAAAACTTTATTTAACCTTATTTCATTAAATCTGAAAAATATGTAGTAACACACAAACCATAACAATCTCAAATATATTGTCAGTCAAAACATTCATTATCAGGCTATTGTTATCACTTTTAACAAAGTGAAAGGAATACCTAACAGTAATCTCTGGAAGTAAATTATTCATGCAAGGTCACAAATAAATCAAAGAAAAATTTAATATTCTTTTTTTCAAATAATTAACTGATAATACTGTCATAATAAACTGTACGTAGTAATTTCCTGTCTGCTGAGCCTAGTATAGTAACTCTTTCTTTTTTTCCACCTTGTTGCTGGTTTATGACACAAACAATAAAAGAGGTATTCAATAAAGATGAGTTCATTAACGTAACCTAATCGTCATAGTTGTTAATTAACGATACATGAAATTAACCTTCTTAAGCATAAGGTTCTCATGAGTAATATAAATTTGTTGAATAATTAAATATAGACTTACTTTATGAGAATTTCCTTTTCTTTGATTGTTAAAAAACCACCATTTCTGTTTTTTAACAAACCACCATCTGAACGTAAAGTACACTACTTACTATTGTCCACTGGTCAGTTGTCAGTGGTTGGTTTTGTTTTAGGAAGTGCGTGTCTTAAGGATAGAGTGGAATTGAGTTAACACACATCATAATCCACTTCCATCCCTAAGATATTACGAGTGATACGTTTTTGTATCATATTGTCCGGTCTATATCCGTTAGTTCACTACCAACGTTACTTAATTATCTTATAATTCATCTTAATTAAGTAATTAATTAATCTTATTCATCTTTCGTATCTTTATGCGCAGTTATGTATGAATTGCAATATGTCATGATTTATATTTCACTATAAACAATTATGTAATAACAATATTAAAAACATGTTTTCACTTACGACAAACAGTTTATTGATTGCCTAAAATCTGAACTTGAGTCATAAGCTAAGAAACTGTTAAACCTGAGGAGGTTAATATTGTTGCCGCTTCCACAATAGTACCGAATAGTGCAAATCATCGCTTTACTGTGATAAGATAAGGCAGGTCCCGCACATCTTATCAATTACCGTATAGGGCAAGACACTATATAATATATATATATATATATATATATATATATATATATATATATATATATAGTATAATAAGTTTTTTGTTATACATGGAATTAAGAATAAAAGTATGTTACAGTAAACAATCTTATTAACATCTATTGCTTTGATTACTTTGACAATTTATTTGGTGGTACTATATTGTTACGTTTACTTTAATTTGAGTCATACTCTTTGTTAGAAAGTCATATTCTTACCCCTAGACTTTGGTGAAGTTCACATTTTGTAACGGAATGCATTTTAAATGGAGAACAACCCTCGATTACTCAAACATTCAACAGTCTTCCAGGCCGGGTAAAGAACTTCACTTTTACCACAATTATAAAATTGGCTTGTATATAATACATCTTTTTTATCCAGTTTTGGAATGCTTAGTAAATTATATTTTATGATTTTCGTAAAAAATTATCAATCAATCCTTCTCTTAACAGATATTATATTATGTAAGATAGTACTTGGTAATATTAAACCTATACGTAAGCCAAAGAATTGTTTTTACGCGTAATACTGGCACTCAAACGATATTTACGACTAACAAATTATTATTTCTCACTTTTTTAACCATCACCAAGTTTTGGTAATATGTTTTTTGGCAAACTTATATACCTAATTTGGTTGAGACTATAAATGATTTTTAGGATCTTAGACAACGCAAGTAAACATTACAATACAACGTATTTATATTTTATAATATGTGTAATATTATATTAATATATGTATAATATAACATTATAGTAAAACATTGCAAACATTATCAATCCTTCTGCATGACCTTCATACACAGGAATATTTTTACTCCAAACGTTAAATGGAAATGTTAAAATGAACGTGCGATGCGTGACAGCGCGAGTGAAGTGGTTGTGGCGTAAATTTACTTTGAACAATCAGAGTTGTTTTGTTAAAGCAGCAACAACAACTTGCTGAAACTCTTGTAAAAAACATGTTTTCATTATAAAACGGTATTTTCAATTTCCACCTACTAACGCGTGTGTCTGAGTTGCCATGATTGCATTTTCAATTACTAAATTTATATGATCTAAAATTATAGAAGAACTTAAAAGAATCGAGGACAAACGCTGGATACTACGATTATTTTCGATAAATTATGGTTAAGGTAATATCGGATTTTACGTCTGGAACTACATAAAAATGTTATTGTTATACAGGCAGTAAATTTAAGCAATTGGATATAAAGATATCTTAAGGCTAATTAAAATGTATTATCTTTGTGTGAAGTTTATTTAAAATATATATTATACTTGATTCTTAATGTAAATACATTTTAAACAATATATCACTAAAATACCTAACCGGTATTTAAAGTATAATTTGTCTGATCAAAATATATGACATGTGGTTTTAAGGTATAATGTTATATTTCTTTGTTTACTATCTGTGTGTCTATTTTTTGTCTTAACTATATCATTAAACTGAAGGTATAAATTTTAAACTTTGCAAACTCTTGCCTTAAGACCCGATAAACTCATATTAGGTTAACAGTATCAACTGAAATATTCTTTGGAATATTTTGCTAAAATTACCTCCTTTACGTTTCTTTCAGCCATTGCAGAACATTCATCGTGCAGATTGTTTATTTTAGCAGCCTGTTTAGATAGGGGAATTGAGCATAAATAATTAAGGAATGTTCAAGGTTATTCTCTTTTCAATTTAGCGATTGTACATATATTTTTCCTCTTCATATGAACATTACTCCTTTTCATAAGTAGGCTCTTTTGTTTTTAGATTCAATGAAAGTACAACATTTAGCACCTGCTTCAAAGGTAGCAGAGCCACTTTTTCGCCAATTTATGTCGAAATATTATATTAATTTAAATTTCTCTACATAAAGAGGTGATATTGATTTTCTTCTAATGATATCAATGAGGTCTTTATATTTCAAAAATGTGTTTGAGAAACATAATGTCAACGGTCCCGACCTCATTTACAGTCGCCCTAACATACATATGAATCAAACTGTAAATGCTTAGTTTAGAATTTTAGCAGAG